>NC_138230.1:23338039-24538039 GCF_964197995.2 Scardinius erythrophthalmus | reverse complement strand
AATTTCTGTAGTCCATACAAATACTCTTTCATGAAATATATTTCATGATTCTATTTCACAGGTTTGCCCCATGAATACATCACCCTATGTGGATCCTCAGAAGTCGGGTCACAGTATTTGGGAGGAGTTCTCCATGAGCTTCACCCCGGCTGTCAGAGAGGTGGTGGAATTTGCAAAGCGTATCCCAGGGTTCAAAGATCTATCCCAACATGACCAGGTCAGCCTGCTCAAGGCTGGCACCTTTGAGGTATGAACAAAACACAACACAATCTCTGCGCTGAATTAATCTGATAAAAAAAATCATTGTGACATAACAGAGTCCTATAGCAAGTTTCATTTGAACTGTAAAAAGACCTGAGGTTTCCTGTTTGGTCTGTAGGTGCTGGTGGTACGCTTTACATCCCTGTTCGATGTGAAGGAGCGGACGGTTACATTTCTGAGTGGCAGGAAGTATAGCGTGGATGCTCTGCGGTCTTTGGGGGCTGGAGATCACCTCAACTCAATGTTTGACTTCACAGAGAAGCTGCAAGCTCTTAACCTCAGCGAGGAGGAAATGAGCCTCTTCACGGCCGTAGTGCTGGTGTCTGCAGGTATTTATCACTTCTTGTTGTGTCACCGTTTTCAGACCATATACTTTATAGTTTTGTATCTAAGATGTTGAAATGACAAATTGAAATGGGAGTTTAAGGTTTAAATTAAATATTTGCAATTAAGGATCACGATTTCAAGATAAAGTTACAATTAGATCACACTTACATTTAATTGTAAATTAAGAAACTTGACTGAGCTCAAAACTTAGACCACTTAGTAACAAGAAGTGACGTCAGGAAGGTCATGGTGATTATAAAGTACAAGAATAAACGTTCCAACAAAAACTTGTAAAATGAATTCCCCTGCTGTGTTCCCCATAGATCGTTCCGGCCTTGAGAACGTCAACTCAGTTGAGGCACTTCAGGAAACTCTGATACGAGCTCTGCGCACATTGATCACCAAGAACCACCCCAACGAGATTGCCATCTTTACTAAACTGCTTCTCAAACTTCCGGATCTGCGCTCCCTCAACAACATGCACTCTGAGCAGCTCTTGGCCTTCAAGGTCCAAACCTGACCACCCACCAATCCCCATAACTGTGGACCACGCCCCCTCCCATCCACTTTTAGAGACTCCAGGCCCATTTCTGTGGCCCACTAAGCCAATTGGGGGGCCTGTTCTCACTCAAAGCCACTTAGCTGACATTTCATGCTCCCCATGAGGACTGCTGGGTAAATATGGAGGGAGTGGGGAGCAGATACTTAAGAAGTCATTATACTGTAAAACGCCTCTGTTTGTGCTAATGCACACGACCCACAGACACAAACTGGATGGGTTTCGTTGTAGATGCTTACAAGAGTTTGTATGATTACGGGGTTGTGTGGACGCAGAGGCATCTTGAATTTGTTTTTAGATTTACACTGCCTGTGCAATAAGTGACAGGTTCACTGTTTTTGGATTGTTCCTTGTTGGTCTATTAATACTTTCAGAAAAGAGGAAGTAAGGTATCTCGTGGGCGTATGAAAGCTGTGTGTTAATAAGGGGAAGGGTAATGAAGGGATAGTCCAACACATAAGTTTAAAACAAACGAGAAACTACTACACAGTACAGTTTGATGCCCTTTCAATAATTTGAAGTCAAGAAAAGACAAAAAGCACCAACTATGAAATGGAAGAATGTGGAACAAGATGCTAACAAGAGCTTTCTGGCAGAAAGACACAAGAATGTTTAATGGAAAGATCTATTTTTGTATTTTGTTTCTGTCTTAAAAATTGTAGTTAAGTGCAAAGGAAGCCACTCTATATCATTAGACCTGAATTACTCAAGTATGTGAAGCAAGTATTGCTATGCAAGCTCAATTTTATGGATGGTAAAAGACTGTACGTTCCAACCATGTGTGGCTTGCCAACACTGTAGCGGACAATAACAAAAACTATCTTATTTTTGTCAGTTTTGGCCAAGGGCGTAGATTTGGTTTGAACATTGGGGGGGGTTGAAGTTTGGGTCTGCATATTTTTCATGTGATCATGGTATAAATATTGGGGGGGTTGTAATGCATAGATTTAAATATTGGGGGGGTTATATCCCCCCCAACCCCCCCACAAATTACGCCCCTGGTTTTGGCTTTCAGGTCAGCCATGGCGGAGCAACAGTTTGGAGAGAATCTTGCTGAGCAAGTTAAAGTTAGTTCAACTGTTGACAAGTTTATAGATAGCTACCTGAATAATAACACATCTGGTTTATTGGCACAGACATTTGAAGGTGATCTCCAATATTCAACCAGACCACAGGCTTGGCCAACCATTTGCGTTCTTGCATAGAGTATGTTTCTGAATTTAGATCTGCATAATGTGTAAATGTTTTGATTCGTAGGGCTTTTAGTAATGACACAATGTTTAATGATGCTGGATGACAAAAGGAGTAGAACATATGCGTATTATCACTATAAGAATGCATGCTCTTCTCGGTACTGATGGGACACAAAGCCGTCCACAGTGATGTCATAATGTCAGATTATAGCTGAGGCCACATCCCAACTGACACCTTCCGATTTGATGCATCTTTATGGGTGATAAGTTCAGGCTGAATGTTTATGAGGAATTTTTTTTAATGATGATTTGGGAGGTCCACTTTATATATTTGTAATTCTGTTAATTTCTCTTATATGAATGTTTTTTTCTTTTTCTTTTAGGCAAGTCTTTTCAGTGAAAGTTCTTGTAGAATTATTATTGTGTCTGTGTGATCAGCTGCAGTAAGTAGATACTCTACATAATGTTTAGCACATACCGTTAGACCAGACAGGAAAGGGAAACAGGAAATGGCTCAAAACTCCACAAAGGAACACCTGCAATGACCCTTACCCTGTCAACTCTAGGCATCAACTCTTCTCGGGTCGGATCTGATATCAAAGCTGCTGTAGATGAATAGTTATTTAAAGAAGTATCTTCGGTTATGTTTGGTGTTGGTGTTCCCATCTCATTGTTCAGCCTGTGGCTCAATCAATGTCAGCATTGTGTTGCCATAATCCAGTCTGTCTTTTTTCCTCTGTGAAAGCAATGTAAGCTATATATATATATATATATATATATATATATATATATATATATAAATTAAGAAAATAAACAGATAAATGCTGATCTCTTTCGCACCCATCAATCAATCATTTTATTTCTAAAGCACGTTTAAAATAAACATGAGTACCTTACAAAACATATACACAAACACACCATAAATCAAAACAAAGCACTAAATAAACCACATGTAACTAAGAACAGTAAAAAGCAGCAGAGATAAGATGGGTCTTCAACCTAGATTTAAAACACTCAATGGAATCACAGGATTTAAACAGATGCGGTGCTGCTACCGCAAAGGCATGATCTCCCTAAGTTTTTAATCAAGATTTTGGTACGTTTAAAAGAAAACTGAGAGGATCTTAGGGGTCTAGCAGCAAAATGATGCTGTAACGCACTAGAGATATATAGGGGCAATCCCATGTAAACCATTAAAAGGACCTTGTATTGTACCCTATACTCAACAGGGAGCCAGTGCAGAGAAACCAGCACCGGAGAGATACTGGAACATCACCTGAGTATTAATGTTAGAGGCTAAAGGGCCCAAATGAAGTGAAAGCTGATAGGCTAGCTTTGATGGACCAAAAATCACCACTCTGTATTTAGACTCGTTCAGCTGAAGGAAACTTGATGCCATCCACAGCTTCATTTCATCCAGACAGTCAAGCAAAACTGACCATTTTGAGATGTCTTTAGATTTCAAAGGAAAATACAACTGGGTATCATCTGCATAACAATGGTATGCTACACCATACTTTTGAAATATTAATCCCAGAGGAAGCATATATAAGGAAAGCAAGACAGGGCAGAGACACAAACCTTGAGGGACCCCAGAAACGATGGGACGATCGGAGGAAATAGAGCTCCCTATTTCCACCACAAAGGTTCCCCCCTGTAAATATGATGAAAACCACTTTAATACAATCCCCCTAATGCTGACTCAAACATTCAAGGATAATCCCATGATCCACTGTATCGAAAGCTAAAGTCACAAAAATGTGTAGACACAAATGTAAAGTCAAACCAATTTAAGCTTAATCGATAGACATACACTAGTATACTGTTCAAAAGATTTTTTTTAAATGTTTTTGCAAGAAGTCTCTAACACTCACCAAGGTTGCATTTATTAGATATTTCTAATAAAAATAAAAATACTTCCCTATCTCCCTATCTAATATTATTAGATAATACTATAACAGTATTTACAAAATAAATGGGACTCACCCCCTACAGCTTCCAAGAGTGGCAAATATATTTACAATAATGTAATAAACCTCTAAGCTGGGGTTTGTTTTAAGAGGTTTAATTAGATTTCAATGGAGGACAGAGGGTACACCACACCACAGGCTTTAATGGAAAATTTTACTTTATTGACAATGTTCAATTTAGAAAAGTAGTCATTATATGAAACAGCATTTAGTTCATCAAACATCAACTCAGTACGCTCACTAGGACAAACGGCGATACACAAGTGAAACTCCAAACACGTCACTCCACTGCACTCTAGTGGTTAACCTCAGACCAGCACAGCACAATATAAATCGTGATCACACAGCAATCAGGTTTTTAAAGTGGAAAATCAGCACGTCCCTAGTCCAGCATACACGAATTATAATGGCCGTAAACCTCACAATCTTAAAATACAACATACACACTCACTCATACATGCTCACAATGGTAATTAAAATATAAAACACTTCCCCGTTTCCATGACACAAGACCCCGACCCGGGGTCTAGGGAAGGAATCAGCCGTGCCAGGCAGTCCACCACAGCACGCGCTCTCCTCAGCGTTGTTCCCGTCCTCACAGTCACGGCAATTAATCACTGGTTCTGGCCTGAATTAGTCCTATAAACGTATAAAGTGTCTTTGGGCTTTACGAGGTCTCTTTGGACAGCACGGCTCTTAACCGTTCCTGGAACATGTAGCCAGCGCTCCTACACCCCAGCCCCACTATTATCTAACTACACAGGTCGTTCTAGCTAGCTATCTTCGTTGCCGGACAAACCCTAACGGTCTCGAGCAACACAAAACGTCCCCATTTCTTTCCCGAGCGCGACAAGCCAGTCCCGTGCTGCCCTCATTCCGCTTCTCTCACTCTCCTTAAATCTCCTCACTCCAGGTGAGATCAATTATCTCTTCCTTCAGGCCATCAATGAAATGCGCTGCAGAAAGTTTCAGATGGGCCGAACCAAACCAGGAAGACAAATCCCCAGCGTTCATCACACTATCCCCTCCCCCCGGTCCATTTAGAAAAATAGTCACCAATGATTAAAATGTACTTATTCTTATTTAAAGTCTCTGGTAATGGACCCAGTATGTCTACAGCCACACGTTCATATGGGCGGGATACCACAGACATCTGAAGCGGAGCACAAGGGGCCTTTCCATGAGCCTTTCTAGATGCACAATCATGACACTCCCTACACCATTTTTTAACATCCCCAAACCAACCAGGCCAATAAAAACGATCCTTCACCTTAGCTTGTAACTTGTGTATCCCCAAATGCCCCCCAGTGGATGTATTATGCAGCATGGACAAGACTCCTGGAACCAGACTTCTTGGTAAAACCACCTGCACTGCAGAAGCAGCGTCAGAATTTATTGGAGGTATTCTCACCAACCGCTGATTCTGGATCTGCAATTGGTCCCACACTGGTAAATACTTAACAAGGGCAGGGTTTAGCTCCGCTTCTCTATAATCATTTCCTGACCTATTTTTCAACAAAATAAGCAAATGAATATTTGGATCCTCTTGCTGAGCCTTAACCAAATCATCTTCGATTTCTTGCCTCTCTTGTGTGATACCTTCCACTCCATCAGCCTCACTCACTACTCGAACTTGTACCTCAGACTAACAATTTCCATCCCCCTCCCTGTTACCTCCACTCCCAGATCCAGGAAGCCTTGAGAGAGCATCCGCATTTGCATGCTGCGTCCCTGGTCTATGAATGATCTTATATTGGAAGTTAGCCAGTTGCTCTAACCAGCGGGCCAACTGTCCCTCCAACCCACTGAAGTTATGCAACCACCGCAATGAACTATGATCAGTTCTCAACAAAAACTCCCTCCCCAGCAAGTAATGTTTAAAATGCTTTGTAAACGACACCACACTAAGTAGCTCCTTCTTTGTGGTGGCATACTTCCGTTCTGGTTTAGTCAAGGCCCTACTAGCATATGCCACCACCCGCTCCAAACCCCCATCCTCTTGGGACAATACAGCCCCGATTCCCACATCACTGGCGTCAGTGTCTAAAATAAATGGCTTTTTAGGGTCTGGATAGGCCAAAAAGGGCGCACTAATAAGACTTGCTTTTAATCGCTGAAAGGACTCTTGACACTCCTCCCCCCAAACAAATCTTTTTCCCTTTTCGGTGAGCTGATGTAAAGGGCGAGCAATTTCAGCAAAACCTTTAATAAATCTTCTATAATAGGAGGCTAATCCTACAAAACTTCTCACCTCCGTCTGGGTTTTTGGCGTAGGCCAAGTCCGTACTGCTTCTACCTTTGATGGATCAGCCATTACTCCCTCAGAAGATATAACATGACCCAAGTATTGCACTTGGGAAGAAAAAAGGTTACACTTGGAAGGTTTAACCTTAAGATTAGCCTGACGAAGTTTCAAAAGAACCTCATTTAATCTCTGAAGATGCTCCTGAAAAGTTCGCCCAAACACAATAATGTCATCTAGGTACACTAAACAAGTGGTCCACTGCAGGTCAGCCAAAACAACATCCATTAGGCGTTGAAAGGTACTCGGAGAGTTACATAACCCAAAACTTAAAACGTTAAATTCAAATAAACCCTGACGAGAAATAAATGCAGTCTTAGGTCTATCCTGAGGGTCAACCTCCACCTGCCAGTAGCCACTCGCCAAGTCTAAAGTAGAAAACCAACAGGCATTTGTCAAACTATCGAGAGCATCGTCAATTCTAGGTAGAGGATATGCATCCTTCCTTGTTACATCATTTAGTTTACGATAATCTACGCAAAAACGAAGACTACCATCTTTTTTTTTTACCAAAACCACAGGCGCTGCCCACGGACTACATGATGGACGAATAATGTCATTATCTTGCATCTGTTTAATCTGCTCAACAACCTCCTGCTGGAGGTGCAAAGGTACTCGCCGAGGAGGTAGTTTAACAGGCTGTGCAGAGCCAGTATCTATTTTATGCAGGGCAAGATGAGTTCTCCCCAAATCATCATCCCCCTTACTGAATACAGACGCATTACGATGTAGTAACTCCTCAATTTCCCGGATCTGACTAAAATTAAACCCCCGATCCTTCAACCCAAAATGTGACACTAAATAGTCCACACTCAAAGGAGGGGAGTAATTTGGCTCAGTATCTTTGGTAGCAAATGCACTATCCCCTACCTCTATATCAGAAAAGAAAGTACCAATCTTCATATTCTGCTTTAAAACACAATTATCTTCTGACACATTAATAACTCTCACTGGCACAACCCCTTCATCAACCTTACAAACCACTCGAGCTACCGTAACGTCACATGTTGGGAGCATAATGGAGAAAGGCTCCAACATACCCTCATAATGTTGTGGAAGGAGTCCTTCTACTTTACCAGGAACAATAACCTCAGTACGAGGAGGGATCATAATATCTGCTTGCACCCTAACTACCTTAGGATGTCCACTACAATCTTCACTAAACAGGGGGAGCTTCTTACCCATTAACCGACAACATTTTTCACCCAGATCAATAACTGCCCCAAATTTAACAAGAAAGTCTGTACCCAACAGTAATTCTTGGGGAGTAACATCAGCCACCAAAAACTCAGCGATAACAGCCAAGGAATCAAACTGACATACAGTCTGCCACCGACCCAAAATTGTCATTTCCCCACCATTTGCCACGGCTACTCTACCCTGATATCCATCTAAACAGGACCCCCCATTAGTTACATTTAGCCAAAACTGCTTGGGTACAATAGAAACCTGTGCTCCTGTATCAATCAATAAACGCGTTTCACACCCACCTATTTTACCAGTCAGAAAAACTCCAGCACCGGTTGCAGAAACTGAGGCCAATTTATCAGGCACAACTGTGGGGGCGGGCATTTGGCCTATTGTACCCACCCCCTCTAGTTTCCCTGCAAATAAGGGCAATTTCTGCGTAGGTGTCTAGTACAACCACATTCCCAACATGCCTCGGCCCGAAAACGGTCTTGTGGCTCGGCTGTATTTCCCAGAGGAGTAGTGCGTGCAGACTTGACCTGTATTTCCTTTACAGTAACTTGTAAAGCCTTAACCTCCTGACGCAACTCCTCCACAATGCCCAATAAAACTTCAACCTTATTATCAGATGAATTCTGAACACTCAGACCACGAACTTTAGAATCTGAACATTGTGTATGTTCTAAGTTACGAATAAGCTCTAATTCAGACGCTAAATTAATTGCACCTTCCAAAGTTGCAGGTTTTGCACTGCGCAAATGTATACGCATCTCCCCACTACCTACATGTGCAACAAAGTGGTCACGAGCCAGTAAATCTTGTGTAGCACCATCAGCAGAGGGGTAAGCTTTATAAATCAGGCGTCTTAATGCGTTGCCAAACTCACGAGCAGTCTCATTATGGAGCCGACGTCGGGAAGAAAAGCTTACCCGATTCCAGTCTGCACTCTCACAAGGCTCTAAACACTTACCCATCGCACCTTTTAAAAGAACATAATTATTCTTTGCCTCATTAGGAAGTCCGCCATAAATATCTCTTGCTCGACCCGAAAATAATAGAGACATAAACTTTAACTTAAGGTCATCATTCCACCCATTTACTTGCGCCGCCATCTCAAATTGTTCAGACCAGTCAGACCATTCCCTTCCCACCCCTGTAAACGTTTCTGGCATAAAAAGGGGGCGAGACACTGGAATTACATTGGAGTTAGCAGCTATCATATCACCGTTTGAAACTACTGAGCTTGCTCCTGATTGGGACACAGACATTTGCACCCTCTTCCTCCATTTTTTTTTTTTTTTTTTTTTTTTTTTTATCCCACCGCTGCCACCAGTGTAATAAACCTCTAAGCTGGGGTTTGTTTTAAGAGGTTTAATTAGATTTCAATGGAGGACAGAGGGTACACCACACCACAGGCTTTAATGGAAAATTTTACTTTATTGACAATGTTCAATTTAGAAAAGTAGTCATTATATGAAACAGCATTTAGTTCATCAAACATCAACTCAGTACGCTCACTAGGACAAACGGCGATACACAAGTGAAACTCCAAACACGTCACTCCACTGCACTCTAGTGGTTAACCTCAGACCAGCACAGCACAATATAAATCGTGATCACACAGCAATCAGGTTTTTAAAGTGGAAAATCAGCACGTCCCTAGTCCAGCATACACAAATTATAATGGCCGTAAACCTCACAATCTTAAAATACAACATACACACTCACTCATACATGCTCACAATGGTAATTAAAATATAAAACACTTCCCCGTTTCCATGACACAAGACCCCGACCCGGGGTCTAGGGAAGGAATCAGCCGTGCCAGGCAGTCCACCACAGCACGCGCTCTCCTCAGCGTTGTTCCCGTCCTCACAGTCACGGCAATTAATCACTGGTTCTGGCCTGAATTAGTCCTATAAACGTATAAAGTGTCTTTGGGCTTTACGAGGTCTCTTTGGACAGCACGGCTCTTAACCGTTCCTGGAACATGTAGCCAGCGCTCCTACACCCCAGCCCCACTATTATCTAACTACACAGGTCGGTCTAGCTAGCTATCTTCGTTGCCGGACAAACCCTAACGGTCTCGAGCAACACAAAACGTCCCCATTTCTTTCCCGAGCGCGACAAGCCAGTCCCGTGCTGCCCTCATTCCGCTTCTCTCACTCTCCTTAAATCTCCTCACTCCAGGTGAGATCAATTATCTCTTCCTTCAGGCCATCAATGAAATGCGCTGCAGAAAGTTTCAGATGGGCCGAACCAAACCAGGAAGACAAATCCCCAGCGTTCATCACAATAATTTAGACTGACAGCAATCTATCAACTTAAAACCAAAAAAAGCAGCCAAAAAGCAACACAGTATTTTATTTTATTTTTACTTAAAAAAGTAGGACTTAACAGTATAAAATAACTTTTTAATATAATAAAATGTAATTTAATTCCTGTGATGGCAAAGCTGAATTTTCAGGAGCCATTAATATCTAATGTCACAAACTGAATGTGTATTTGCTGAATAAATGTATTCATTTTGTAAAAACAAACACACGCACAAAAAAATAAAAATAAAGTATTTCATTGAAGCACATGCTCTTGTAACATTCTCAAATCATGCTGAATAACATGATTGCCACGTTTTGTTCTGCTGTAGCCCAAAACATTTACCCCCGGTTTTACAGACAAGGTTTAAGACTAGTCCCAGACTAAAATGCATTATTGAGCTGTTTTAACTGAAAACAACTTACACTGACATATCTTAAAATTAGGGATGTCCCGATACCAGTTTTTCACTTCCGATACCGATGCCACAGCTTTGGCTATTTGCCGATACCGATATCAATCCGATATTTTTATTTTATTCTTGAACTAATAATAATAATAATAAAATATATGGAAGCACTTTGCTCAACTAGCCACATAAAAACATCTCACTCAAATGGAGAACAAATACTTCTCCAGTATATAGTCCACAACAACAGTTGATAATGAAAGGCTGCCACCCTTTATTCAAAAGACCTAGAGATATGTTTGGTAATTGTACCTGAATGAATTTAAAATTAATTTGCTATATTTCAGATCAATATATTTGTTTCCTTAAAATTTTAATTAACTTTATTCTCAACTGAATTATAAATAATTTATTTCTGTATAAAATAATACTAGACTACCAAATGTGTAACTTAAAAATAAACAGATTAGTGCTCTGTGTTACTCCGCCTGGTTGCTCTGGTGCATTAGCTATTTTTAACCAATTTCAGCCCATCTCTCTCACTGAATTGAGAAATTTAGTTTCACATATGAAACTTACTACTTCATCTTGTGATTCTATTCCATCTTTTATTATAAAGGATGTTTTTGATGTAGTTGGCCCGTCCATTCAGGTCATTTTAAATTCATGTCTTGCATCTGGCACTGTCCCTACATGTTTTAAGCATGCGATTCTCCAACCCCTGCTTAAAAACACAATCTTGATGGTAAATGTCTAAATAACTACAGTCCCATTTCTAAGCTTCCTTTTATTTCTAAAATTTTGGAAAAAGCTGTTTTGTCACAGCTGCTTCCCTTTTTGACCACCCATAACATACTAGAACCTTTCCAGTCAGGTTTTAGATCATTTCATAGCACTGAATCAGCTTTACTCAAAGTAACTAATGATTTGTTTCTCACACTAGATTCAGGTGATAATGCCATCTTGATATTACTGGATCTTAGTGCTGCTTTCGACACCGTTGATCACAACATCCTCCTGAAGGGGGTGGATTGGAATCCACTGCTACTTCAATGTATATGTAATGAGTGATTATAATCAAGGTATTAATCAATACTTTTCCTTATAAATATCAAATTAGTTGAATGACTTCTCTGGAGATTTTACTTTGTTATAGATGTTACCAGTGTGATTGCGGAAATGTTCTTTTCATATATTCTTTAATGTCTGTATTTGATATTTGAATGCAGTAACAGTGCTTGCCTATTTATCCCAGCTTCCAGAAATGAAATAGGGACTGGTTTTGTGTTTGAGAAAGGTCTTCAACATGTTAAAACACATAGGGGTCATTAAAGTCTATAGTTTAAGGGACCATTTGTCATTTAAAGCCTATACTTTCCATTTAGAATAAATTGTCCTGTCCTGAGAGAAAGAACTTGTTATCTTGATGTTTTGAGACAAGACTCCTGTTTATAGTTAGAGCCTGGCCATATTCAACCTTGGAAAAGATGTGTGTTGGGTGTGTGTGTTAGTCTTCTTGCTTACAGGTTAAGGAACCACTGGCATTATTGGAGTTTGACAGAGTTGTTGTTCGAGACATGCTGGCACCCAGCCACCCAAAAATCTGCGACCTGGAAGGTCACGACGTGCCTGACTTCAGGGTCTGAGTGTCAGCGGCATAATCTATGGAGATATGCTTCTGTCTATCTGTATATGTGTGGAAAATTACTATGTTTATCAATTTCTTAGCCAATCAGAATCATTCAATGACGTAGCTTAGACCTTGGAAATGGTATAACTGCTGTGATCTTTGTAACTGTAAGGGGGGCGGCCTACGAACTCCTGTGTGAGTCTTGAAGCTGAACTTCTGCTGATGAAACTGCAAACTATCTTCAGTAAAACTTTTCTTCAATTTTTTATAATTCTGACTCCGGGTCTTCTTTCAAACATTTGGTCCATGGGTCTTATACTGTTTACCCCTAACAGTTTGGTGGAGGATGCGGCGGGCAATTGTTCTTGGTGACACCCCTGGCAAATCAGCAAACAAGGTAGAAAGATTTTATTATGTGGTAGTGCTGTCTGAATGGAAGAGATTGTGAAGGGGAACGGAAGAGCTTCACTCCGACGAGGAGAGTGAAGAGCTTCACTCCGATGAGGAGAGTGAAGATTAATTATACTTAGTTAAAAGTATAAGAAGTCGCTGATAGCATTGTTTAAAGTTAACAAGAGCAGACAGCGCATGCGAAGCGTGCTCTGGGGGGGCCCCGATGGGCATTGTTGGTGTAGCAACACCCCAGCAGGGTACGTCCCTGGATTGAAGGTCCAGGGCGCCGCAAACCTACTCCATCTCTTCCATCTCAGATAGGGGATCCCCGAATTTAGTGAATTAGGCAGTTAGGGATACTAACAAAATAGGGTTGTTTGCCAGGGATGCATCAGGAATGATCCCAAGAGAAAAATAAAAGTTGTGACCCAAATTGGCGTGGACCAGTATATGTAACTGTCATGTTGGAGTATACTTTGCAGTTTCATCATGCAGAAGCCAAGCTGTGTTGTTCAAAGATCGCCGCCTCCATTTCTGCAACAGGTGAGTTTTGAACTGTGATTAAGATATGGCAGACAAATTGAGTAACTTGATCAATAACCTGAACAGTCCTGAAACAAATAGTGAGACAGAAGAGAGCAAACGCTGTAAGCAGCTGTGCTCTGAAGCTCTGACTTCAAAGAAATGTGAAATTAATAAGAAAATGGGGAGTCAGGTTTTGATTCTGTTTGGAAATTTAAACAACAACTTGAATTTTTAGCCTTGTATTGCTTACGATGATTACAAAAAGCAAGTAAATGTAATTATGGGTCTGGGATCATTTCCGTGGACAAATGTGATTCAAGTTTAACAGAAACATTGTGAAAACCCTTTAGAATATGTTGAGTGATTTTCCGTGCAGCTTATGAAAATTAATGTGCTGCCAATGATAATGATGAAGATTATGATTTGGCTATTGCACTGGTGGACTGTAAAATAATAGAATACTGCTTATCAGTGGCTCTGTTTGCATTCCTGATTGGGACACACTGCTTCAAGGGTGTGCAGTAAGTTGGAGCCGTTTGCAAGCTCACAGGGATCAAACTATAGGCAAGGTGTCTGTTGATGTAGTTGAAGCTGACACATCAACCCACCAGATGACAGAGAGTGTTTTAATAGTGGTCAACTGGGCCATTTTGCCCGTAATTGTAAATGGCCACTCAGAAGGTGATAAAAATGTGAAATTAACAAAAATTTCTGGTATTAATCTGGGTTTGAGAGTAGATCAGTGTTTAAATGACGATATCAAAGTTTTCGTCTAAGAAAGAATAAGAGATAAAATTAAAACAAGGCCAAAAGACTTAAGGGAATCCTTTTGAAGGAAAGATCTATAATAATATTTTTCATAAGTGAATTGATGAATACAGTTTGATGTAAAATTACAGATAATGGTTAAAAATATGAGTTGCAAAATACATAAAAGTAACTAAAGGGATGATTGTGTGTTAATGAAACACTTAGAAAAAGTTTAGATTACATTGAGAGACTAGTCACATAAATGATTTACAATGATAACTTCAAAAAAAATGCATCACAAGCGGAGAGTGCTTTACTCAAAGTTAGTGTGAATCTTAATTGCAGATTGATAAACTGCTAGAAAAAAACATTGAAGTAATTAGAACTTGACAACTAAAATTGAGATGAAATGTCATCAAATAAGCAGTATTACTGGATTAACAGTTGCTAAATGTAAAATGTGTAGAAAGACGTGGAGGTTGACCATGAAAGAACTAAGAGCTGATGTTTTGTTTTCAGAAGATAAGCTTGTGCTGTGGCTGAAACAGCCAGAGACAAAATCTGAGTGGACATTTGTAATGTAATGTCTAAATTCCCTGATGTGGGCAAAAGACAAATATAAAATATGGTTGTTTGAAAATACATGTGAATTCTGGCAAAGATGCCTTACGCTGGGCTAGAGTTAAAAGATGGTAGATAAAGTTTGATTTTAGAAGTTTATTAGAGTGCAGTGTACCAGTCCTGAATGCCTTAGAGTCTCTCTCTCATTCAATGTCAGCTAGAAGCTGTTATCTGAGCCTGTGTCTTAAGTGATAATAAGCTATTTATAGTGAAGCACAGTGTTTCAGTTGGAAAACCATAGACATGGAGATGTTAAAAGAAATCATGCCACAGGCAGTTCAGATTTCATACATTTTAAGGGAAATTTGTAAAGGTTTTAAAAGTAAAACCAAATGACTTTCAAGAAGTCTTAAACAATAGAAGTGATGTTTTTGAGTAGTTTAATTCAGGGCCAGTAACTTCTTTGTCTGATTTTAGTCTCCACCATGAAACGGGCTGATGGCTCCGGCTACAGACGTGGATGTACACTGAATGGACAGTTGATCTAAATTCACCGAGTATAAGCTCAGTATTGCGATTTTGCTGATTTGAAGATGTTTAAAAGATTTTAGTGATAAAATACTGCTGTTAGTAACCTGTCTCCCTGTGTTAACACTATTAGGCAGTCCGAATGGCTCTGGTGACTCTTGAATGTGCCTTCCCTAAGCCCCAGAAAACAACTGAGTCTGTTGAAGAAAACTGATTTTGTGATGGGAAAGAGCGGTTACCAGTGTGCACGAAGTGACTACTCAAAGACGGGTAAGAACCTTTGGCCAGAGGTCAACCTAAGGCAGGGGGTCACGCCGACACTGGCCATCTCCTGAAGGGAGGTGTTTTATGTGAGAAAGGTATTAGAGTTGAGCGGTGACTGTGAGGCCAGCAGCATCAGCAGAACATTGAGAGGGGAGATGAGCTGTGAGGAGTTACGGCAGTCTGACCCAGAAAATGTGAGTTCCTCTATATACCACTTGCAAGAAACCGCATTCATTGTATGGCTTGTTTTTCATTATGACAAGTGTTTGCAACCATGCCAGGGGACAACACCCTGATGAAGATTATAGATAAAGAGCTGATGGGAATGGGCTTTCAAGAGTCAGCTGAGACCGTGAGGTGATTGTCATTATTTGTTGTGGAGACAGTAACAAAACTTAATTTATATCAGGAACATGATGCTGGTTGTATTGCTGGTTGGCAAGGAAAATGCAGAGATAGTGTTGATTTTGAACTAATATGTCAATAAGATAGTTTTAACTCCTGAAGGTCATTAGCCATGGTGGTGGCTAAAGATGAAGACAGCTTTTGTAGATTCAAGAAAAAGCCTGGATAACAAAGGTGAATGGTCAAAGGTTATTAAAATTAATTTATTATTACATTTTGTCTAAGTTACAGTCTTAAGAGGCTGTTGAAAAGATTATTTGTGTATAGTGAGAGAGACTCTGAATGGAGGCAGGGATGGTGCTCTGTCTGTCTTTCTGTTATCAGCCTGCTAAAGCAAGCTGAAGCAAAATAATGATAATGAACCAAAACAACCCAGCTGACTTTTCTAAAATCAAGTGAGTAATGAACAGAGATGCTTTGAAACTGGCAAAGAGACTATGTAAAATTAGGTAAAATCGAAAGAAAAATGTGAAGTAAATATTTTTAGAGTAATTAATATAAAAAATGAACATTGAAAATGAGCATTTAACATATGTGTGTGTCTAGAAGGAGTGCGTGTGATGGTGACTGCACTTCATGTCTTGTATGTGTTAGTTTGTGGTACTATTATTTCCTGATTTTGTGAATATTTTGTCATTAACCTCTGGAATGAGTGTTTTATCATTACAGATGGGTTAAGTGAAACGACAAACTTTAAAGAAGCTGATAATTCTGAGTCAATCTGATGAAAAGACGATACAGAACATTGGACGAGCTTTAATTGGATTGGTTTTCCAGCTCTGTCTGTTACTGGTAATTATTTTGTCATTTATGATGTTCTGAATCTTCTGAATGTTCTGATCTGAATTACTCTCTGGATTAGTATTTATGTAAATTGGAATTGTGAAGTTGAAGATTGTCATCCATTTTGGGTAAAAACTCTTGTCTAAATTCAACAGAGGGTCTAAATTTAAATGAGACACCTAGGTATGGGATCATAATGGTAAACGTAAAATTAAGACTTGATGGCAGAGAGACGAAGTGACACATTGGCAAAGTCACTATCCAAATTATCCAGAGAGGGATCCCTCATTTTTATGAAAGGCCGGTGGGCGAACAGAGGAGGAGTGGATATAACTTCTAAAAAAAAAAAAAAAGTTTTATTTCTTAATCCAATAAATGGATGTATAACATTAGATGTCTGAGTGAACTACAATGTATGTAATAAAAGGTTGAAGGAGAAAGCAGCTATATGGCTGTCTTAAGGGTTGAGATTCGAATAACATAATTTTTTGGTTTGTGAAAAACAGTAAATATAAGCGAGACTGAGACAATACTGATAATATTTTATGGATTTTCAGACTAACCATTTGATAGAGGAATATTGTGAGAAGTAGTTATAATGAAAACTACAGATACAATTAATGTTATAAAAACAAGGGAATTGAAGAATTAATAAAATAGATTTCCCTAAAGAGGGAACTTTAAGTGTCACTAGGCTGACAGCAGTGAGAGACACGATGGAAGAGGGAAGTGAAAATCAAAAAGGTTGTTGTATGAGACGTGTATGTGGGGATTGTAAGAAAACAATTATGTACTGGCTAGATGAGGCATGTATGGAAATAGAGAAAGATGAGAAGAAATATAGTAGAAAAATGTATGTTATGAAATTAAAATTTCTGATAGAATTTATGGAACTATTTATGAACGCCTGTTCAGTCAAATTAAGTTGAAATGGTATGAAAAGTGAGTTTCAGATAAAAAGTAATAAGGCATTGAGTATGATTAACAGGTATTAACATGATAAAACAATAAGAGATGAACAAAAGTTTTATTAAGCAGAATGGGGAACAATTCTATATTTTAGTGGTAAAATAATGATTGAAATTATGATGTGAGTTTGTTTTATTTTATTTCTATTTTTGAAAAAAAAAAGTACAAGATGTTACATGCTGTGACTGTAAACTGAAGGATGAATTCAGTAGAAACTTAAAGTACTTAGATGGATTATTATGGGTCTTAATTATTATTTATTATTATTAGGTTTTTATTTTGTTGTTTATTTTCAGTTTGACAACCATTGTGTTTTGAACCTAAAGGGTCTATAATGGGGGTAGTGAAAATAATGGATTAACTATCTTTCTTAGTTTATTATAAAAGGAATTGGAAATTATAGTTTTATGAACATATCCTGGTATTTATGATTATAGACCATGTCTGTATTTAGGATCTGAGTAGTGACTGCGGGTCTAGCCCATGCTGGGAATACAGCAACAGTGCTTGCTTATTTAGCCCGGCTTCCAGAGAATAAATGTAATTGCTGTCCATGTAACGTTAGCTTTTACAAAGCCGGCTTTTAGTTGCACGACCCAGCGCGCCGTGCCCGGCCTTTCTGACTCGGATGGAGGACACGGTGATGATGACGCGCTACCGGGGGACTCCACCTCTCTAAAATAAAATATTTGAGCTGACATCAGCCCAATCCGCATTCCCTGATGAGGACATCTTCGCAGGAAAACCTCACTCTCGTTGACGAACCGGCCGGTTCCGATGACGGGGATGACGCGGTCCTTTTAACGTTCACTAGGCTAGCGCTCACGCGGCTTTGCCTCAGTAACGTTACATCCTCCTGAAGTTGTGAGCGAGCGGCCGTTCGTCTCAACATTGTGTGGCCAGCCCCAGAGGAGGAAACAACTCTTAAAAACGTTTTTTTTTCCAGCGTTCGCGAAGCTCATAAGCACGGCTGTTAACACGGTCTCACGGGCCTTTATGTGTTACGACTACGTGTTGAGGCTTTCAATTTATGCCTTCCTAGGAAGGCGGCCCCGAACGCAAGCGGCCTGCCTGTTGTTCGACCGTTGGGAGTATCGAGCCCGCTTTCACGGGCCACGAGCCCTCCGGATTCTCTCCCGGTCCCGGAACCCCTGTCCAAAAGACACAGGGTCTCCCGCGGACGGTCGGTTAATCCCGTCTCGTGGCTGCCCAGCCCGTGTGTTTAGTGATGCTGTCGTGAGGAAAGTACATAAGCAGTGTAACCACACCGCACGCACTTGGTTCCCCTCACCCAGTTATTAAAGGCTTCGGCCCGAGTGTTTTCCCAACACAAAACACACACATTACTAAACAACACATTTAACAAACGAATCAAATGAATTCTTGCAGATTTATATATCTGCCAACATAGAGAGCAAATCTCTCTGATCCCATGCATGTCGCCCTGAGTCTGTCCACAAGAGGGCGCCATTGCCTCACAAATCAACCAGCTGGGCTCACACAGCTCAGTTGTGGCTGCCCAGCTCATGTGTTTTTAGTGGACGTTGTGTGTGGAAGGCTTCGGCCCCTGTGTTCCCCAACACAATACACACACATAACTAAATAACACTTTAAAACAAACAAATTAAATAAATCCGTTACAGAGAGAGTATCTCTCTCCGCGGATATTATTTTTCTGCCTGCACTTGAGACTGCCCAGTTCATGTGTTCAGGTGATGTGTGTTTTCCTCCCACTTAAAAATCAGGGGACACTTTGTGAGGGAAAGTTTAGCACAGTGGACACCACACTATGTCCCCTTCACTCTGTCAATAAAGGCTTTCAGCCCCAGTGTTTGCCCAACACAAAACACACAAAGTTACAAATCAAATGAATACGTTTTGGAAAGAAGACCTCTCTCTGCAGAGAAAACATCTCACTGCAGAGAGAGGAAATCCCTCCAAACCCCTGCATGTCGCCTCTAGTGTGCCCACTAGATGGCACCTTTGCATCACAAATGAACCAGCGGGGCCCATGCAGCCCCGCTCCGGCCCGAGCGGGGGCGCTCTCGAGTCTTGGCAAGCCGCTTCAGCGCACAAGTGGGTTTTGCGTACCGTAACCCAGGGATACAGGCTGCAGTTTGCAATAAAACCTCCGCTTTTCAACGGTGTTCTCTCTTCTCACACAGAAGAAAACGCCTCACACATTCTGAAAGAGGAAATTTCCTCCCTCCTAAACAAGGGAGCGATTCAGATGGTGCCACCCAATCTGATAAACCATGGTTTTTATTCCTGGTATTTTCATTATCCAAAAGGCGTGGCGCCCCCCGCCCTTTATTGGACCTTCAAGTGTTGAACAAACATTTGTGGAAATACAATTTCAGAATGTGACACAAGGCTCTCTCGCCCGTGCCATAAAGCAGAACGACTGGTTCACATCAGTCGATCAGAAAGATGCTTTCTTTCACATAAGCATCTACCCTCCACACAGGAAATATCTTCGTTTCGCCTACCAAGGCATTTGTTACGAATTCACAGTTCTTCCGTTCGGGCGCAATTTGAGTCCCCGAACTTTCTGTCTGTGTGCGGAGGCGGGCGTGGCGCCCCTGAGACTATCAGGGCTGAGAATTCTGATTTACATATACGATTGGCTCATCATAGCCAAATCGAAGGAGAAGGTGTCGCTGGACACCGGCCGGGTGCTCGCGCACATCACATCCCTCGGGTTCAAGGTGAATGCGAGCAAAAGCTATCTGACTCCCAGTCAGAATGTCATTTTCCTGGGCTTGGAATTGAACTCAGTCTCCATGCGAGCGCGTCTCTCTCAAGAGTGCGTTCGCTCACTGATGGACTGTCTGTCTCAGTTCAGAGAAGGGGCGAGAGTACAATATCGCACATGCCTCAGGCTGCAGGGTCTCATGGCTTCATCTATCCAAGTTGTGCCAATGGGTCTCCTGAGAATGAGAGCGTTCACGAAATGGGTTTTGTCACTACATTTCAGCCCGATTCACGATCTCTGCCGCTCTGTAACGGTGACCCGTGCCTGCTCGGCGGCCCTGCGCCATTGGGAGAGCGAGAACTTTTATGCACGGGGAATCCCCCTTGGGACAGTTACGATGCGTAAAGTTGTGACGACAGATGCGTCCTTAACAGGCTGGGGAACCACCCAGGATGGCAGAATGCTGAACGGTCTGTGGCTGAGCAGACTACGTTCAGCGCACATTTACTATTTAGAGCTTTTACCATTTGGAAAGCTCTGAATCATTTTCTGCCTCGCCTGCAGGGACATCCCGTTCTAGTACGGTGCGATAATACCACGGCAGTGGCTTATACCAACCGTCAGGGCGGCATGCGCTCGTCGAAACTCCACGCTCTAGCTTACAGGCTTTTGATGTGGAGCAGACGGCTTTTTCTGTCATTACGCGTGACTCATGTTCTGGGCATTCTGAACAGAGGCGCCGGATCTGCTATCGAGGGGAAACCCAATCTACGGGGATTGGCGTCTTCACCCGCAGATAGTGAAGATGCTATGGATGAGATTTGGACAGGCAGCCATAGATCTTTTCGCCTCGCGCGAAAACCACCATTGTCCTATGTTCTTCTCGCTAAAGGACATGGACGCGCCCCTCGGGGCAGACACACTGGCCCACGCATGGCCCAAAGTGCAGCTGTATACTTTTTCTCCCCTGTGCCTGATAATTTCACACTGGCCAGGGTGAGAGAGCACAGCCTGTCTCTCATTCTGATAGCACCCAGGTGGCCCAAAGCCCCGTGGCTGGCAGAGATAATCCCTCTGTTATACGCCGAGCCATGGCGCCTCCCCCCTCGCACGGACATACTGTCCCAAGCTAAAGGGGAGATTTACCACCCCCACCCGGATAGGGTGGCCCTCTGGGCCTGGCCCGTGAGAGGACGAACCTAAATGCACTGGGGCTCCCGCCTTGTGTAATCGCCACTACTCAGAATGCCAGGGCCGTTTCCACACGATCCCTAAATGGCTGTAAGTGGCAAGTGTTCAAAGGGTGGTGTGATGGGCGTGGTCTCACATCTTATCAGTGCTCGGTGCCTGATATTTTGTGTTTCATGCAAGACCTTATGGAAAGAGGCAGATCCTTTTCCACCATTAAGGTCTACCTGGCTGCGATTTCAGCCTATCATGTGGGTTTTGTGGGCTCCACCGTCACACCCTCTAACCCACAGTTTTATGAAGGGTGCACGCCGCTCTTTGCCGGTCATCAGAAGATCTGTTCCAGAGTGGGACCTCTCCATGATGCTGGAAGCACGGCCTCTGTATCTTTTGAGCCTCTGGGGAGTATTTCCCTTAAGCTGCTGTCCCTCAAGACAGCTTTGCTCTTGGCCTTGGCATCTGCTAAACGGGTCAGTGAGCTATATGCACTCTTGGTTCACCCCTCGTGCCAAATTCTCCCTAAGTGGAGATAGGGTTTCCCTTAAGCCTAACCCAGCCGTCATGCCGAAATGCTTCCCTGCGTTCACTTCGGAGGTTTTGGAGCTATCCGCTTTTCACCCTCCACCTTTTTGCCTCCCCGGAGGATCAGGGGCTGAATGCTCTGTGTCTCGTCCGTGCTCTGCAAGCATATGACCAGGACCAGTGCTTTCCGCAAGAGCTCTTTGTTTCAAGGGCTCCCCCCGCACAAAGGGGAGTCCCATTTCAAAGCAATGCCTCTAACATTGGCTTGTGGACGCTATACTATGGCTTATGAAGCAAAGGGAGTGCAGCCCCTAGGGGGCATCAGAGCTCATTCCACAAGGGGCTTAGCCCCCTCTTGGGCTTTGTTCAGGGGAGTGCCACTGCAGGACATCTGCTCCGCGGCCAGTTGGGCCTCTCCTCATACCTTTGAGCGTTACTACCGGTTGGATGTCACCAGAACCTCGGTGGCACACTCGGTCCTAGGGGTAGGGTCCTCTTAGCCCTTTCCCACAGCCCCGTTGGGTTAACCAACAAGGAGTGAATAGGCCGGCTGGCCATGTTCATTCCTTTCACCAAGCATTCGCATTCCTTCTTGGGTTTAGCCATGTGCATTGGTGGTGTGGGGGCCATTATCATGTATGTGTCTCATGCATGTTTCATGCCCTGCTTGTCCACAGCAGTTTAGCGTGGCATCACCCTTGCAGGGTCATGTTTGTGGGACGTGTCAGGCACCGCCTCTCTGAGGTGACCGTCCTTCTCTGGCCTCCAGAACCTCACTGTGAGTGTATTGGGCAATTGGGGAGCTGTCCATGTCTCTCCCATAGGTGGATCTCGAAACGAGATGATGAAAGAGAACAATAGGTTACTGTCGTAACCCCGGTTCTCTGAAACATCGAGTGGAGAGATCCACCAGCGTTGCCCCGCTTGCCGCACGAGAAGCAAATATACTTACTGAGGAATAGCAGCGCGCGGAGAAGTTATATGCCTAGGTAAGGGGTGTGGCCTTACCGGGCATTGGCTGCGCGCTTCTGTCTGTCTAGCCAGACTTGGTGCAATTGGATGCTTCTGCAGAGGTCAGGTACGGATGCCCTTCCCATAGGTGGATCTCTCCACTCGATGTTTCAGAGAACCGGGGTTACGACAGTAACCTATTGTTTTTATGTTTCCACTGTTCGATCGCGCCCGTGCCTCTCTCTCTCTCTGACGGTGCGTGTCCACTGGCGCGTTGCGAGCGGAGCGGAGCGAGCGTTTTCAATTCATTCCTATGGAAGTTGAGCTTCACGCTCGCGCAGTGCATTATGGGATTGACAGCGGACCGGAGAAAGCGTTGAGAGCGACCGAGAGCGTCAAAAGGTTGGGCAGTTCTCGACTTTATGCAAATATCAAGCGAAAAACGCGGTCGGCAGCCAATTGCTGTGAGGTTCGGGATGTGACGTCTGTTTTTGAGAGTTTAAAAATATGCAAATTGTGCTGGAGTTTATGCTGGATTTAGTGCGTAAATCGTTTTGTTTACGAATGAGAGGCTTTGCAGTTGTTATATATGTTAAATATTTCATTTTGGTTGTGTTTATTGTAATTATATTGGCTGGTTTTATAAAAGTTTATACAATTGAAAGGATATCTTTGCTTGGTGCATTTGGAAACAAAGCTGGTCTATTTCTAAATGTAATCGCGTGCATTGCTAATGATTATATGTGTGTGTGTTGAAAAAAACTTAGATTAAACACACTCGGAACAGACACACCCCAAAGCGGAGGCGTTATAGCGTTGCCAGCGGCACTGAGCGGACTTTTGCCGCTGTAGTGGACACGCACCGTCATGAATCCTTTCGCGCGTCCAAAGCGAAATAGGCTCTATGCACGATCGCTTCCGCGTTTTGTCTCAGCCCGCCCAGTTACATCCGGTGCTGCGTCAGAAGCCGTTTTTTGCATTCGGTGGAGATAATGGCAAATTACACTCTCTGTTTACTAGAACTTCCAGCGGTTAACGTGAATGATGTAAACAATATTGTGAAGCAGTTAACTGTCACACATATGAGTAAGAAAGAGAAGTTCTTTAAATTAAAAATTTCGAGCTACATCGACAACTTTGAGGGTGAGTATTCTCATATCACGCGAAATCCGACTAGCGAATCAGTTTCTAAAATCGTTGTCTCCATTTCTGAGAAAATGAATTTTATTAAAGTGAATTGTCCTATAGAATGCGCTATGCGGAAGTAAAGACGCCGGCTGAGATCCTACCGGAAATATGTCAGCAGCGTTCGTGCATAGAGCCTATAGACGCGCGTTCAGAGCTAAGGCGGGGCTACAAATTATGCGCGTATGCATTACATTAATTAATGTGCACGCGAGTTTTATTTATTTTTATGTGTATTACGTGTAAATCCATGCACCGAACCGTGACGCAGAAACTACCGTTTCTGAAGGTTGTCCCCCCCTAAAATATCATTAAAATATGTGTATTGAAAATAATTAAATGATTTATAGGCTACTTAAAATAGTTGTGTAAGTAGTAAAACAATACAAATGCAAACGGGGCAACAACAAAAAACGTTTTAAACATTTTGATTCCCCCATTACGGAGCCCCTTAAGAGGGACGAGGTGGTGGAATTTTTTTTAGGGTGGGAGATTTTATTTTATTTTTTTAAATCTTTTGCGTTCCCTCGCAAAACTTTTGCGTTCCCCCGAGAAATTGCGTTCCCACGCAAACCTTTTGCGTTCCCACGCAAAGATATTTGCGTTCCCACGCAAAGATATTTGCGTTCCCACGCAAAACTTTTGCGTTCCCACACAAAACCTGTTTTGAGCTCGGAGTCGGACAGACACTTCCTGTTGTAATGTCCCGCTGGCATAAAGAAATGCAGTCAGTGCTTAACCCTCTGGGGTCTGGGCTGTTTTTGGGGCCCTTGAGATGTTCTGACATGCCCTGACATTTGTGCTTTTTTCAGTTGCTTATAAACATATTAATGGCAAAGGTGTAAATTCACTCTATAAAGCACAAACAGGGCTACCATAATATGTGAGCCACGTGTATGTACATGTTTTCATTTTTGAGAGAATAATGTTTATGCATGGTTATTAAAAAAACTAAAAACTAAAATTTCTGAAATAAGGCCACAAAACACATAGTAAATATGTGTCAATAAGACTTTTGACTAATGGATATCCTCGCCTTGAGTTTTTTCTTCAAAATTATGTGAAAATAGTCTTGCTTTATCGTTCACATAAAACCATACATTGATATAAATTGATGTAAAACAGGTTTTGCTTGGAAAGCCAATATGCGAGGGGGCGTGAACGAGGAGTGGTTTACATCTTAGAATACAGTGTCCCACCCACTCTGCATAATGACTCTGCATAATTAGCCATTCATTCAGGTGTGACACTGACTGAGCCACAATGCAAGGACAAAAGATATATTTAGAAAACTTATATTGACCATTTAAGATTTTGCTTACATCTATCTTGTAAATATGTTTTGCCATTTTATTAAAAAGGTTACAATTACAACAATATTACAATTTCAACAATATTTCAAGTGTACTCTTTCTTTGTAAAAAAAAAATGATTATAGGCCTACATTTTATCTATGTATTCATTACTTTCATATTTCGCCGTAACGTTGTTTTCATGAAATATTAGGGCATATTGTTAATTTGCAGTTTAATACGTTGCTTATACAAATAGCCTTCATTTTATTTCAACATATTTCAGTCGATTTTTACTCATCTCAGTATAGCAATACAGTTTGCTGAAACATCATCATTCATTCACACACGCGATTTAAATTTAAACTGTCTTTGCCAGCTGTGGTAAACAGCGCGCATCTCTGCCGTTCATTCATTCATAAACAGAAACCCACGTAAAGAAATTCACGTGAGAAGGAAAAAACTTACTAGTATTCCTCAGCTCGCTCCTCGATATACCCGCACTTCTGAGGGACATTTTCCATTATTATTATTATTCCTCACAGCGCTGCAAGACGGTGTGAACAAGTAATGATCTGAATAAACTTGTGTGTTTTCTCGAGCTGATATGGGGGCGTTCACAGGATTGCGTGGATTGCCTCAGCCATTTGCGTTTGAATAGCGCACGCTCTCCGTGGGCGGAGTCACATTACATCTGAATCAGCTGTAATTAGCTCGACTGGAATCGCTCTCTTTTAATACAGATTTCACAAGATGAGAATATTTGTTTTTTATATAAATTACTTCATTTAAAAGGAGAGAATTCAAGCTTCATGCCTGTGCATCTGTATGTCTGTTTGACTGAGTATTCGCTGAGTTATTGCTCATTTTCGGACGCGTTTCAGAATGGACTTTACTGGCAGAGAGAAGGCAGATCTCGCTTCGTGTTTATTTTTCTTTATTTGGCAAAAAGCACAACACTTTGTTTTTATTGTGAGTATACACAAAAATAATACACATTTAACAGAATCGATTGATGTATGAAACTTGTTTTGTAAAATCAAAATCAAAAGAGTATTTCGGGTCTCAATTCAACTCATAAGGAAAAAAGCGAGCAGATCACGCCGGCGTGATTTCCGACCTCTGAGGGTTAACCCGCTGACTCCGACCTCGTCTACTCCGTGCGTTTCTCAACATCGGTCACGAGCGTCGAGGTCGCGATCAGCCATGGTCTCGTTCACTCCTGCTCCAACACGCCACCACGAAGCCTGGATATTTCCGCAGCGGAAGACGCGAGTCAGGTCTAGACCAAGAAAACTCTCTCCGACCCTCCCGGTTTTCGAGATATCAACACAAAACCGCTTCTCCCCTCTTCGTGAAACAGAACACGATGCTGTGATCATCGGCGATTCCATCGTTCGACACGTACACGCTACGTTAAATAAAAGTAAGGTGCATAGTCACTGCTTTCCTGGTGCTCGTGTTTCTGAAATCGCTGCTCGCGTTCCCGAGATTCTGAACGAGCGCGTCGGAACTGTGGTCTTGCATGCGGGAGTGAACGACATCAGGCTGCGCCAGACGGAGGTTCTGAAGAAAGACTTCAGGAATCTGATCGATACGGTACGCAGCACATCGCCTGATATAACGATCATTGTGTCAGGACCGCTTCCCACGTACCGACTAGGTCATGAAAAGTTTAGTAGATTATTCGCGCTAAATGAATGGTTAATGTCATGGTGCAATGAGCAGAAACTGCTCTTTGTAAATAATTGGAATCTGTTTTGGGAGCGTCCTAGGCTTTACCGTGCCGATGGCTTACACCCAAGCAGATTCGGATCGGATCTTCTGTCAGATAACATCTCCAAAATGTTAAATACCTTTTGACTAGTAACCAAAAGTCCAAATCATAGTCTCTGCTGCACCAATTTAACTGATATAAATAGTGTTGAACATTGCATAGAAACTGTGTCTATTCCTCGTTTAGTGAGATCAAATAATAAATCTAATGCAGGATCTAGAAAAAAAATCTAATTGTTATTAAACCAGAAAATGTTGCTATTAGTAATCAAAAACAATTTCTAAAGCTAGGTCTTCTAAACATTAGATCACTCACACCTAAGGCAGTTATTGTAAATGAAATAGTCACAGATAATAGCTTCGATGTACTTTGCCTTACTGAAACCTGGCTTAAACCAAATGATTATTTCGGTCTAAATGAGTCTACTCCATCAGGATACTCCTATAAGCACGAGCCCCGTCTGATTGGTCGTGGCGGCGGTGTTGCAACAATCTATAGAGATATTCTCAATGTTACTCAGAAAACGGGCTATAAGTTTATTTCGTTTGAAGTACTTGTTCTAAATGTTACGCTCTTAGATGTTCGAAAAACATCCCTATTATCTCTAGCCTTGGCTACCGTATATAGACCGCCTGGGCCTTACGCTGATTTCCTAAAAGAGTTTGCAGATTTTCTCTCAGACCTATTAGTTAATTTCGATAAAGCATTAATTGTTGGAGACTCTAATATCCACGTAGATAATTCAAATGATGTGCTAGGGGCTGCGTTTACAGATTTATTAAACTCCTTTGGGGTCAAGCAAAACGTTACCGGACCAACTCATCATTTTAATCATACACTCGATTTAATTATATCACATGGAACCGATCCAACCGATATAGATAACATTCCACAAAGTGATGATGTCACTGACCATTATATGGTAACTTACATATTACGTACTCCTGTAGAATATCATGCTGCGCCGCGTTATCGATTAGGCAGAACAATTCTTCCATCCACCATAGATAATTTTTCAAATAGCTTACCTGATCTGTCTCAGCTGCTCAGTGAACCCAAACAAACAGATGAACTTGAGGAATTAACTAGCACTATGAGCACCATTCTCTCTGGAACATTGGATATTGTTGCACCCATTAGATTAAAAAAGGTCAGAGAGAAAAGTAAAGCAACATGGTACAACAATACTATGCATGTTCTAAAGAGAGAAACACGTAATTTAGAGCGTAAATGGAAACAAACTAATTTAGAGGTCTTTAGAATCGCATGGAAAGACAGTATGTCACGTTATAAAAAGGCCCTAAAAGCGGCCAGGGCTGAGCATCTCCGCAAACTAATAGAAAACAACCAAAACAATCCTAGGTTCTTATTTAACACTGTGGCTAGACTAACAAATAAACAAGCGTCACCTGAACAAAATATTCCGTTACAGTTTAGTAGTAATGATTTCATGAAGTTCTTCACTGAGAAAATAGAAAACATCAGAACCACAATGGTAAATGTTCAATCCTCAATCGCGCCTTATAATTCAGCCTCAATTATCACCCCGCAAGAACAATTCCAGTGCTTTACAACTATAGAACAAAAAGAGTTAAATAAACTTATCACTTCATCTAAAACAACAACATGTTTACTAGATTCTATACCAACTAAATTACTGAAAGAAGTGTTAGCTGTAGTGGAAGAGCCTCTCCTCAATATTATTAACTCGTCTTTATCTTTAGGTTATGTTCCAAGAACATTTAAACTGGCAGTTATAAAACCTCTCATTAAGAAACCACAATTAGATCCACATAATCTAGCAAATTATAGACCCATTTCAAATCTACCTTTTATGTCTAAAATACTAGAAAAAGTTGTGTCCGCTCAACTAGGCTCTTTCTTGCAAGAAAATGACACCTATGAAAAGTTTCAGTCTGGATTTAGGCCGCACCATAGCACTGAAACTGCGCTCGTTAAAATCACAAATGATTTGCTATTAGCTTCTGACCAAGGCTGTATCTCAATACTAGTTTTACTTGATCTTAGTGCTGCGTTCGATACTATAGATCACACAATACTCTTAGATCGACTACAAAATTATACTGGTGTTCAAGGACAAGCATTAAGCTGGTTTAGATCGTATTTATCTGACCGCTACCATTTTGTTTATTTAAATGGAGAAAAATAACTCCAGTAACTATCATAACTCCAGTAAACTATGGAGTGCCGCAGGGATCTGTGTTAGGCCCTCTATTATTCTCAATATATATGCTGCCACTTGGAAATATTATAAGGAAACATGGAATTAGTTTCCATTGTTATGCTGATGACACTCAAATCTATATTTCATCACGGCTGGATGAAAACGCTAAATTATCCAAATTGACAGATTGTGTTAAAGATATAAGATTTGGATGACGCGCAATTTTCTTTTGTTAAATCCAGACAAGACAGAGGTACTTATCATCGGTTCAAAAAACCACCCACAAATCCTCTCACAATACAACTTTAACATAGTAGGATGTCCTGTTACTTCATCCTCTACAGTAAAAGACCTGGGTGTTATATTAGACTGCAACCTGTCTTTTGAAAATCATATTTCATATGTTACAAGAACAGCCTTTTTCCACCTTAGAAACATTGCTAAGCTACGTAATATGCTATCTGTTTCTGATGCAGAAAAGTTAGTTCATGCATTCATGACATCGAGACTAGATTACTGTAATGCTTTATTAGCTGGTTGTCCTGCAACCTCAATAAACAAGATACAGTTAGTCCAAAATGCCGCCGCAAGAGTTCTAACTAGATCAAGAAAATATGATCATATAACACCAATTTTATCATCACTACATTGGTTACCTATAAAGTTCCGTATTAATTACAAGGTATTGCTACTGACTTATAAAGCCCTAAACGGCTTAGCTCCAGTTTATTTAACCAATCTTCTATCACCCTATAATCCATCGCACTCTTTAAGATCACTAAATTCGAGGCTTTTGGTCATACCTAGGATATCCAGATCCACCAAAGGAGGGAGAGCATTTTCACATTTAGCTCCAAAACTCTGGAATAGCCTTCCTGATACTGTTCGTTGCTCAGACTTGCTCTCCTAGTTTAAAAATAGATTAAAGACGCATCTCTTCAGCCAGGCATTCATATAATTCTTTTAATCTGACAGGTAAATCTGACCTCTAGCTCATAAACGCCAGAGGAGAACTGGCCCCCGACTGAGCCTGGGTTCTCCCAAGTTTTTTTTTTCTCCATTAGGTCACCTGATGAAGTTTTTCGGTTCCTTGCCACTGTTGCCTTTGGCTTGCTCAGTTGGGGATATTTGGGGATATTTAATTTAATTAATCAATCAACGATACTATTGATCAGCATTACCAAACGTGGACGTTCCACTAGAAACAAACATGGATGTATTGTTTTAATTTATTACTGTGAAGCTGCTTTGATACAACCTGTGTTGTGAAAAGCGCTATATAAATAAACTTGACTTGACTTGACTTTAAGAAGCACCCACTATGGCCAGTTGGACAAAAAAAATCAAGTTTAATTATCTATATACTAGGGGTGGAACGGTACACAGAAGTCATGGTTCGGTTCAGACATCACGGTTCGGTACGAGTTCAGTACAATGGAGGGAAAATCAAAACAAAAATGTAAAGGCATTTTTTTATTATTATTGTGCATGTCTCAGGCTGTAACACCAAAGGAAAATAAATGTCTTAAGTCTTGTATTTTTTAAATAAGTTTTATCAATAAAGTAAAGGCATAGAACCAGTTTATTTGTAGTGCATTGACAACAGTTTTAGATAATTAGTTTATTAATTAAATTAATAAAAAGACAAAAAGACCTTGAGATGTTTGGTAATTGTACCTGAATGAATTTAAAATTAATTTGCTATATTTCAGATCAATATATTTGTTTTGCTTAAAATTTTAATGAACACTAACTTTATTCTCATCTGAATTATAAATAATTTATTTCTGTCTAAAATAATACTACCTGTAACGTCTCAAGGTTGAAGACAAAAGACTTTTGTTCCAGGCAAAAGATCCAAAATACTCAATATTTATTTAAACTGAAGAATATACGAAATAGTGTGCGTGCACAGACAAAAGAGTGCTAACACAAACATTGACCGACAACAGAATGATGAACAGAGAGAACTTAAATACACAGACAGATGAACACAAGACAGGTGATGCAAATGATGATGATGAACAGGTGGGTAATGAAGGGAGTGAGTTCAGGTGTGGAAACAAAGAGGATTCTGGGAACTGTAGTGAAGACGAAGACAGAATGGTGAATGTGACACTACCATTAAAAACACATTTGATTTTCTTTTTTAATCAATGTAGAATGTGTAACTTAAAAATAAACAGAAATGAAAACCAATGCACAATGTTGTGTTTTATTGCGAGTGTACACAAATATAAGTACACACTTTGCAGTTTGAATGATGTCCTGTATGAACAAAATGAGAGTATGTTTTTATGTTTCCACTGTTCGATTGCGCCCACGCCTCTCTCTCTCTCTCTCTCTCTCTCACACACACACACACACACACGCACGCACGCACGCACGCACACACACACACGCACGCACACACAACATATTCCAGCATTGCAATCTTGACATCGTAGAGCTTCAGAGCTAAGATGGGGCTACAGATTAGGTGTCCCTAAAGAACCCGCGTATCTAACAGTACTCTAAACTTTAGGATTGCATAGATAGAATTGACAGCCTGTAACAACCTGGGAGTTTTGACTAGCCAGTAGGAAGTTTTAAAAACTCGTGGTGGATGTAATGGATTTGCTTTCTCGTCAGTTGTTTGACATGGATTTTAACCAGGGTTCAACAAAAGGTAGGCTCTAAATTACTACATTCCTGCTGCTGGTGTATAATGGGTGTGTTTTTGCGGCTCCAACCAACCAACTTGCGTAGTTTTCAGTCAGTGTACTGTCATTGGCAGGCGAGAGCTAGCCTATGAGAAGCATATTTTATTTCAGTTGTACATGTAGCCTTGTATTACGGGCTGTGAATTAAGATATCCTACAAGCCTGCTCTAATGCAGCGCTTGTTACTGGATAAGTTGTTGATTATGACTCGAAAAGTGTTTGTGTCTAGTTTGTGAAGTAGCATCGCTAGCTAAAGGCTACCGCTAGCTATTACTGGATTTTAAAGATTTTCTTTTTTTTATGCACCCGTGTGTCATTCTTACCTTGATCTTGGTGTTTACGTTTCAAAGCCTTCTCCACCATCATTTTCCACCGAGAGTATGCCATTCTTCAAACCTAGATGTCTAACAAAAGCAATCACTGTGAAACATGTACGTGTGTGTCTGAGGTGATTTTATTGCTACATCATAACCCCGTAACTCCAGCGTGGCAATACTTTGATGGTCGGTCAGAACAAGGCAGAGTGCCGTAACTTCAGGGCAGCGCACCCGTAACTTCATTCGAGTGTTCAGGAGCAGCAAGAAACGAAGGCATAAAGCCGTAACTGACTTCTACCATAGTTTCCCCTTGGCTTTTACGCCAAAGTTACGCCAAAAACATCAACTTATTCCCCCCAAAAAACAATCGAATTGAAACTTGATGTTTGTCTATATGATAAAACTTATGTTTATTGTCCTAAAAATTACAATAACTCATTTTCGCCAAAAATCGAAGTTTTCAATCGGACCTTTTGCCTTAGTGCGGCAGTGTGGTAAGTAGGATCAGTCAACAAACACGGTAAGTAAAGTCTTCTCCTGTTATTGTCACTTTTACTTTGTGTCACATGTATAGTATAGCCTTCTCTGTCAGTGGTGAGGGCTTTACATGTGATAAATGCAGGGAGATAGTCAGGCTGACAGAGAAGATTTCAGAACTAGAGACACGCATCCAAACTTTAATCAAGGATAGTAAGAGTGCAAGGGCATTAGATACTGCTTTGGGTGCGACTAGCTTAGTGAACTCTACATTTTTCGGGTCCCGTTTTTTGATTAGCTGATCTAACCACTGACTGATACAACAGCAGCAGTGCTGACCACGACACTTGAGAATGATCACCGACACCTGTCATCATCCAATCACAGCTTTTTTTAATCATTGTTTTGAGACAAATCATTGTTTGATTTGCGAACATAATCCTCTGCCGTCTGGTCGCTTCCGCTTCAAGCCGGACTTGTCTTGCGCAGTCGCGCTAACGGTAATTCCTTTTCATTGTCCATGTTTTGATTTCGGCAAATCAATTTTGGCGAATGCAAACAACGTGATTATTGTTCATGAGTCTAACATCCAGCCACGCAAGAAAACATGTAATCTACCTGAGGGAATAATATGCTCAAAAAACATTTCTGATTATTATCAATGTTTAAAAAAAGCTTTTAGAAAGTAAATAGAAAGCTTTTGTAACATTATAAATGTCTTTACTGTCACTTTTGATTAATGTAATGCATCCTTGCTGAATAAAAGTAGGCAATTACTTTCTTTATTTTTTTTCCAAAAAAATTATCTTACTAACCCCAAACGTTTGAACTTTAAGCCTATAGTGTATAATGTTAAAAAAGCTTTCTATTTTAGATAAATGCTGTTATTTTGAACGATGGTTGTTTGTAATGTGACATTTTTTTTTATGTATGACATTAAAATTATTTTTAGAATTAAATACATAAATAGGTTAAGCAATACAAATGTGTTTATGTCTGATAACCTTTTAAACACATATTTAACTGCAGACACTGAAATGACGTACACTGTGTGATACAGTACAAATATTTTGAGTGTCCCTCATTTTCCTTTAAAGAACCACGATTGTCCCGCATTTTCCTTTTCTGAAGTTGGCAACCCTATTTAACAGGTTCTCCCCACTCAGTGAAACACCCACTGATAATCCTGTTGAATGTGCCCTAGTTATTGGCGATTCTGTTACACGGAACGTGAAAATAGAGACACCAGCCACCATAGTCACATGTTTGCCAGGAGCCAGAGTGCCTGACATCAAAGCAAATTTAAAAAGTGCTGGCTAATGCTAATCGTAAATTCTCTAAGATTATTATTCACGTCGGCACTAATGATGTTCGACTTCGCCAGTCGGAGATAACTAAAATTAACGTTAAAGAGGTGTGTGAACTCGCAAGTATGATGTCAAGCACTGTAATTTGGGATTTGGGACTCAGGCCAGGAAGTAGACAGACTGGCTAAACCGACCGTCTGCTAGCTGTCTCACATCACAGAGGTCAGATAAATCCCATCACACAGACTCTTTCACCTAGATATCATCATATAGTGACTGTGTCTGTTCTCCGAATTAGGAAATACTTTTGTATTGATGTTCAACAAATAAAAAAGAGATATACAGGTGAACAAATGATAAAGCTCGGGTTGCCGAAGATTCTATATGGAAGTAAAATAATGTCAAATGTTTTTTAAATAAAAAAGCCTGTTGAATTGCACTACTTGAAAAAAAGAGGCATTGCATTAACCATGCTTGCATTTTAATGCATTGTATTTTTAGGGCTTGCATTTTTATGGGCTGAAATTCAACATGGTTGAATATTTAAGCTGTGAATATTTCAATTAAAAACATTTCAAACACATTTTGATTATTAAAAATTCAATAATCCATATTCACCTTTCATATTTCACTTCCAAAATATTCAAACTGTTTAAAAATACAACCTATAATATTCAACAGGCAATTTTCGGTCCATTTTATTTCGCTTTGCAAATTCGCTTCCACAAATTCAGTGGTTCAAATTCGACAGTAAATTCAACATTGACATCCAGGAACTGCAGGAAAAGCAGTAGATTGCCGAGCATACTCTCCATCTGCTGTTAGTCAACCTCACCAGCAGGTGGTGCAATAGCGCGTGTTGTTGACGAAGATCAGCAACAGTTAGAGCAAGTCATTCATTCATAAAACTCATTTACAGCAATGTAAGGCTGAGTCCCAATTCGCCTACTTATACTACGACCTAAAAGTATGTACTTTTTTTGTGAGGAAAAAGTACATACTTTTGAGTGTGTAGCAAAAGAGTATGCACGTTCTGGGACATACTTCGATGACGTCATGCAACGTGAACGAGAACGTGGTTGCCTAGTTACGCACACCGCGACTGTTAACAAAACATTTTACATTTCATTCATTCTTATATGTCCAATATAATTGTATTTACTATCCCTATCTTTTTTTCCTCATCGTTTTTTCCACAATACATTTTACAATGTGTTCTACCAAATGTAGGAGTGAAGCATAGGGAGTGAAGCATAGGGAGTAAAGGAGGGCTTCGTCGTAGATCAACCAAACGCAGGTCGTTTGTGAGGCGGCTGGTTCTGATGTTCATGTGCAATGTGTGTAACGAAAGCTACTTATTTTCTGAGTTAAAATATTTAAAGTTTATAGTATAACTATTGTTTAACGTATTTTATACTTAATTTTATACTTATGTATAATACTCAAAATACCCCGATGAAAATGAACCATGCTTTTACTATAGTAAAAGTGTAGTAACCATGTTTCTTTGGTTGGACTGATAAAGTTAACATTTTTAACAGTATTACTACAAATAAGTCCTCCATCTCACAGCCCCACCTCGGGTATCTCTGTGGTGCCTCTGGTCAGTCTGTGCTGAACTGCTTGAATACTGGAAAAAGCAGAACAGTGGTCCACTGAAACTTTTTCAGAGGCTCCTGGGGCATATGGCAGCCGTAGCACAGTAACGCCGCTCGGCTTGCTCCATATGAGACCGCTTGAGCACAGTCACCAAACCCTCAGCCCGTGATCAGACCTTCGTTTCTCCGGGCCATAGTGCCCCTAGAAAAAGTGTCCAACAACACCGGCTGGGGGGCCACGTATAACGGGCATGCAGTAACGTGGGATCTGAATGGGCCCCCAACTGTATTGGCACATCAACTGCCTCAAGCTGCTACCAGTACACTTTGCTTTGCTTCGCTGCTCGGCAAGTATGAACTGGTCCGTACAGACAACACTGCGATCGTTGCGCTACGCTTCCCTCGCATGCAGCAACTCGCCCGCCACCTCCTCCTATGGAGTCAGAAGCTTCTGAGGTCGCTTCATGCCACTTATATTCCCGGCCTGCTCAATCGTGCCGCCGACTAGCCCTCACAACACCCTGTGGCCCAGGGAGAGTGGAGACTCAATCCCCAGGCGGTCTAGCTGGTCTGGGACCACTTCGGGGCCGCACAGATAGATCTGTTTGCCTCTCCAGACTCGTCCCATTGCCTGTTGTTTTACTCCCTGACTGAGGAGACCCTCGGCATGGAGGCGCTGGCACACAGCTGGCCCCGGGGCCTCCACAACTATGCATTTCCCCCAGTGAGCCTTCTTGCACAGACACTGTGCAAAGTCAGGGAGGAAGAGGAGCAGGTCTTGCTAGTTGCCCCTTATTGGCCTAACTGGACCTAGTTCCCCGAACTAATGCTCTTCTCGACAGCCCCTCCCTGGCCCATTCCTCTGAGGGAGGACACCCTCTCGGTCAACGAATCGGGCCTGGAATTTTGGCCGGCTAACTCTCACGTTATCCTGAGACCTCTGCCTGGATATGTGCCCAAGGTTCCTACCACTCCCTTAAGGGACTAGATGGTGAACCTGCAAGAGCTGCCCCCAGAGGAGGCAGACCCAGCCCTGGCTTTTCTCTGTCCCGTCCGCTCCTTGCGATTATTTGTGGACAGAATGCAAAGCCTCTGGACCTCAGACCAGCTCTTTGTCTGTTACAGAGACCAGCAGAAGGGAAAGGCTGTCTCCAAGCAGAGGTTGGCCTCGCTGACAGATGTTTGTAGAGCTGCGGGCTGGGCAACACCAAATATGTTAGCTAGGTTCTATAGCCTACGTGTCGAGCTGGTTGCTTCCCGTGTGCTCCCTTTGCATAGAAGCCAGTTACACTGTTGCCTTGTTCAAATTGTCGGCTTGCTGCGCCATTCCCCTCCTATGGACTGGATACGTGTGCCATTCTTGCTTCAGTAGAGTTCCTCTTTTGCAGAACCCTGTTGAGTTCCTCCACACCCTTCGGCAACGGACGTGGCGGAGCATCCGATGTCAGGCCTAACACTCCATATGTTGTGATCCCTACGGCAATCCTATTGTATTCCGTGTATTCTTCCACGGTATGGCTCCCTGCGGCGAACCCTCAGTGACATTCCATATGTTGTACTGCCCGGTTCCATATGTGTAACCTCCACATGTATACCTCCCTACGGGCAGGATGTGGCTTCCGCAGCGTCTTCCTTTCCTCCGAAAGGGCACGCTTTCCCAGTGTTGTCCAAGTTTGACTGAGTGCGTCTTGTGGAACAGCAGTGACGGGCGCAAGTACGATGTCAAGCACTGTAATTTGCTCTGGCCCCTTTCCTGTTCGCAGGAGTGATGAGATAGTTAGTAGATTTTGTTCGCTTAACGGTTGGCTGTCTAAGTGGTGTCCGCAACATAATATAGAATTTATAGACAATTGGAAAAAATTTTTGGGCAAACCTGACCTGTTGAAAAGAGATGGTATTCATCCCTCCTGGGATGGTGCTGCTCTTCTCTCTAGTAATATGGCACATAGTCTTAGAGCTCAAACATGACAATCTGGGCCTCAGGTCAGGAAGCAGACAGACTGGCTTAACCGACTGTCTGCTAGCGGCCTCTCGTCACCAAAGTCAGATAAATCCTATCACATAGAGCCTCTTTCACCTAGCTATCATCATATAGAGACTGTGTCTGTTCCCCGAATTTGGAAATCCAAAAAACGTTTAAACCCATCTAAGGTTAAAAATTTAATTGATGTTCAACAAATAAAAAACAGCTATAATACAGATGAGCAAATGCTAAAGCTTGGGTTGCTGAATATTTGATTGCGTACTTCAAAAGCACTCATTGTTAATGATATGATTTCAGATAATAACCTAGATGTGCTGTGTTTGACAGAAACCTGGCTGAAACCAAACGATTACATTACTTTAAATGAGTCCACCCCGCAAGATTACTGTTATAAACATGAGCCTCGTCTGAAATGCAAAGGGGGAGGAGTTGCTGTAATCTATAGTAATATTTTCAAAACCACTAAGAAATCAAGTTTTAAATATAATTCTTTTGAAGTGTTAGTACTTAATGTAAAAATATATAGTATAAATGATAAATCACGTTTGAGATTTGTGCTGGCTACTGTATACAGGCCACCAAGGCACCATAAAGATTTTATCAAAGAATTTGCGGACTTTCTATCAGAATTAATATTGACTGCAGATAAAGTACTAATTGTTGGTGATTTTAATATACACATTGATAATGAAAAAGATGCATTGGGATTGGCATTTAAAGACATTGTAAACTCAATTGGAGTTAGACAACACGTGTCAGGACCTATTCATCGTCGTAATCATACTCTAGATCTAATATTATCACATGGAATAGATGTTGATGCCGTTGAAATTCTGCAGCAGAGCGATGACATCTCAGATCATTATCTAGTCTCGTGTAAACTTCATTTAGCCAAGGCTGCAAAGCCGTCTCCGTGTTTCAAATATGTAAGACCTATCACTTCTGCCACTAAAGATTGCTTTATTAATAATCTTCCTAATCAGTTTCACCATCTCAGCATCCCAGATAGCTTAGAAGAACTCGATATTGCAACAGAAACTTTTAACTCTCTCTTTTCCAGCACTTTAGACACAGTTGCTCCGTTGCGCTTAAAGAAGATTAAAGAAAATAGTCCAACGCCGTGGTACAACGAGCACACTCGGGGCCTTAAGAGAGCAGCCAGAAAAATGGAGCGCAACTGGAAGAAAACAAAATTAGAGGTATTTCGCATTTCATGGAAAGAGAGCTCGATTGCTTACAGAGAGGCCTTAAAAGCTGCTAGATCTGCTTATTTTTCAAACCTATTAGAAGAAAATAAACATAATCCTAGGTATTTATTTGAAACGGTGGCTAAACTAACGAAAAAGAAAGTGGATAAGATTGTTACTTATAAGATTGATAATATCAGGGAGAAAATTATAACTATGCAACCATCTACTACAGTATCGCATCAAGCAGTGCATTGTAGTCTCCCGGAGGAAAAATTTGATTCGTTCGTTGCTATAGGAAAGGAAGAATTTACTAAACTCGTTAAATCATCTAAATCGACAACATGTATGTTAGACCCTATACCGACTAGGCTACTGAAAGAGATGCTTCCAGGGGTCATAGATCCTCTTCTTAATATCATTAATTCATCTTTGTCTCTAGGATACGTACCAAAAACCTTTAAGCTGGCTATGATTAAACTGCTTGTTAAAAAAACGCAACTTACAGAATTCCTACAGAATTAGTCAATTACAGCATTCCTACAGAATTAGTCAATTACAGGCCGATCTCGAATCTACCTTTTCTGTCAAAGATATTAGAAAAAGCAGTATCTTCACAACTGTGTTCCTTTCTTGAAAGAAATGATATCTGCGAGGATTTTCAGTCAGGATTTAGACCGTACCATAGTACCGAGACAGCTCTCGTTAGAGTCACAAATGATTTGCTCTTATCATCCGATCGTGGTTGTGTCTCTCTATTAGTGTTACTCGATCTTAGTGCTGCATTTGATACTATCGACCACAACATTCTTTTAAATAGACTAGAAAATTATGTTGGCATTAGTGGAATTGCACTAGCATGGTTTAAATCATACTTATCTGACCGTTATCAGTTTGTAGCAATAAATGAAGAGATGTCTCATTGATCACAAGTTCAGTATGGCGTACCACAAGGCTCAGCACTAGGACCGCTGCTGTTCACTCTGTACATGCTACCATTAGGAGATATCATTAGGAAACATGGCATTAGCTTTCACTGTTATGCTGACGATACTCAGCTCTATATTTCTTCAAAACCTAACGAAACTTACCAATTCACAAAATTAACGGAATGCATAGCGGATATAAAAAATTGGATGACTCGTAATTTCCTACTTCTAAATTCTGAAAAAACAGAGTTTCTAATTATTGGACAAAAAACTTCCTCACGTAATAATCTAGAATACTGTCTAACACTTGATGGCTGCTCTGTTAAGTCTTCGTCGTCAGTTAGGAACCTGGGTGTGCTCTTTGATACCAATCTTTCATTTGAAAGTAACGTGTCCAGTATCTGTAAAACTGCATTTTTCCATCTTAAAAATATATCTAAATTACGTCATATGCTCTCATTAACAAATGCGGAACAATTAGTTCATGCGTTCATGACCTCAAGGCTAGATTATTGTAATGCTCTACTGGGTGGTTGTCCTGCACGCTTAATAAACAAACTACAGCTAGTTCAAAACGCAGCAGCTCGAGTTCTTACCAGAACCAGGAAGTATGACCTTATTAGCCCGGTTCTGTCAAAACTGCACTGGCTCCCTATTAAACATCGCATCAATTTTAAAATATTGCTGATCACGTACAAAGCACTAAATGGTTTAGCTCCGCAGTACTTGAGCGAGCTCTTAACGCATTATAGTCCTTCACGTCTATTGCGATCTCAAAATTCCGGCCAGTTGATAATACCTAGAATATCAAAATCGACTGCTGGCGGTAGATCCTTCTCCTATTTAGCACCAAAACTTTGGAACAGCCTTCCTACCATTGTCCGGGAAGCAGACACACTCTGTCAGTTCAAAGCTAGACTAAAAACACATCTCTTTGACCTAGCGTTCACATAATACATTATAGACTTCTATAATTCAATGTTAGGCTGCATAGATTAGGTCAGCTGGAACCGGGAACACTTACCATAAATCCTGATGTACTCGTTACATCATAAGAAGAATGGCATCTACGCTAATTTTAGTGTCTTTGTTTATCCCGAGGTTTTCCGCAGCCTGCGGATCCAGGCCGTATCCAGATCTGATGAAGGACCTTCGCCTGGACCCGATGACAACGCAGTGCTGAAGTGCCAACTAGTCTCTCCCTATGGAGGATTCCTTTACCACTCTACAGATAAAGCGTTGTCGGGAAACTCAATTCGCGTATCTACCCCGAATTGATAAAATAAAATAAAATTCTGTATCAAAAATTATAAGGAAACACCAGTACTTTGTTTAGGCTTGGTTTGTAGGGAATTACAACCTGTGTACATATATTCAAACGTACATAACTATAAAACAAATTCTTAATGCGCATGTGAACGCCATCAGCGTTTCTTACAGGTTCGCGTTTAAAGTCTATCTAGAGAGAATTGTGTCGTCTTAGCGGCCCCTAATTTAATAACAAATGATTGTTGCGATGGAAGCGAATCAATCATAACTAACCTTAGCTGGAAAATAACTTTACTAAAGAACCGCTATAAAGCCAAAACAATCTCTGTTACCATAAATTATACGTTTATCTATGTAAAGCTGCTTTGAAACAATCTACATTGTTAAAAGCGCTATATAAATGAAGATGACTTGACTTTTACCACCGAGGATACCGGCCTACCAACAGGGGGAGGACATCGAGAGTTATCTTCGACGATTCGAACGCCTGGCCAAGACTTGGGGTTGGCACGAGGTAGAGTGGAGCTATCGTCTGGTTCCACTGCTGACCGGGCAGGCATTGGAGGCGTACTTGGCAATGGATGAGGAGCAAGCAGGAGAGTATGCTGACCTGAAGGAGGCTCTCTTGGAGAAATTCAACATCTCGCCAGAGACCTACCGGCAGCGATTCCGGGCATCCACAATTCCTGTTGGAGAGACCCCAACGGAGACTTACAACCGTCTGAGGACCCTTTACTGCCGCTGGGTGAGACCTGATCTTCACACTAAGGAGAAAATCGGGGAGACCATCATCTTGGAGCAGTTGCTTCGCGTGCTTCCTTATGACAGCCGAACCTGGGTACTGGAACACGAACCGACAACAGGACTGGCAGCAGCGTAGTTGGCTCTTCAGTATGGGAATGCTCACGGCGGAGGTCCACGCTCTCAACCACTCAAAGGTACTGTGCAAAGTCCAGCTGGAAGCATTAACAGTGTACAAAGACCAAGATCTACAGTGAAACAAGAACTGGTGTGTTTCTACTGTCAACAGCAGGGGCATAAAGCATCAGTGTGTCCTATGCGAAAGGCAAAGTTGACAGGATTTTATTACGTCCCTAAAGAAGAGGACAAGAATAATGAATCTAGAGGGGAGAGTCAAGTTTTGTGTGATATAACTGTTGATGGACATTTGCTGAAAGCACTGTTGGACACGGGTAGTTCCCTGTCTCTCCTAAGGCAGGCTTTGTTTCAAATGTTGACTATGCAACCACCACAACTATCCAGTGTGTGCATGGGGATGTAAGGCAGTACCCCCGCGCAGAGGTAGTTGTGTGTGCCCAAGAACAGTCATTTCTGATGAATGTTGTTATTGTTGATGATTTGCCTGCGGATATGATTTTAGGAAGAGACTTACCCATACAATATGAATTACTACAAGTCACCATGAACCCCGAGTCTGTTTTTACCTCTGCCACTGTACATAAATCCTGTCCTGCTGTTACCAGGGCTCAAGCTAGAGCAGGTCTGCAGCCACTGCCAGACTTGCACAGTAGTCTGCTGCAGGGTGGGACCAAGGGCCCAAGAAAACCACGCCGACAACAGCGGTATGAGAAGTATCTGGGTACTCCAGTCCCTGAGGCCTCAGTGGATGGCCTCAAAGCTGATGGCTGGAGGATCCCAGAGAACATTGGGGAATTACAAAGGAGAGATGAGTCGTTGAAGTCATTGTTTAAAAAAACTGCTAGTAGAAAAGTGTCAAATCTGTGTGATGAACAGTATGTGATTGTGAATGATGTGTTGTACTTGCAGGCCAATGATGTTACTCATTTAATTGTCCCAAAATGTTGTAGACCCCTTGTCTTGCACCTTGCACACACTGTTCCATGGGCTGGTCATTTAGGACAGCAGAAAACATACACTCGCATCAGTTCACGTTTTCATTGGCCTTCACTTTACACTGACGTACAGACATACTTCAACACATGTGCAACATGTCAGAAAACCAGTGCTGTGTCCCAGCGGGGCCGAGCACCCTTATACCCTCTCCCTGTTATCTCTACTCCCTTCAGGCGCATCGCCATGGATATTGTGGGACCACTTGAGAGGAGCAGTGCGGGACACCTATACATCCTGGTCATATGTGACTACGCGACCAGATACCCTGAAGCTTTCCCACTCCAGTCCATTACCACCCCAAAGATCATCCAAGCCCTTGTGCAGCTGTTCTCCAGGGTGGGAATCCCTGAGGAGATCCTAACTGATCAAGGTACAAACTTTACATCACGACTAATGGGGTAGCTTCACAGCCAGTTGGGTATCACAGCCATCAGAACAAGTGCATACCATCCGCAGACGGACGGCTTTGGTGGAGAGATTCAACCAGACACTGAACAATATGCTACGGAAGTTTGTGTCAGACACGGGACGGGACTGGGATAAATGGCTCCCATTCCTGCTGTTTGCTTACCGAGAAGTACCTCACGCTTCAACCAGGTTCTCCCCTTTCGAACTCCTATACGGCTGGCAAGTTCAAGGACCCCTGGACCTGATACGGAAGAGCTGGGAACATCCTGCTTGCAGAGAAGAGGAGAAGGGTATCATTCAGTATGTGCTGGAGATGAGGGACCGGCTTGAACGTTATCAAGAACAAGCAAGAGAGAACCTGAAAGAAGCTCAGGTAGCTCAGAAAACATGGTACGACCAGAATGCGAGAGAGAGACAGCTACAGCCAGGGCAGAAGGTACTACTACTGCTGCCAACGTCGACCAACAAGCTGCTGGCCAAATGGCAAGGGCCGTACACCGTAGTGAGGAAGATGGGACCGGTGACCTACGAGATCCACCATCCAGATAAGGGTAAAGTCAAGCAGACATATCACATCAACCTGCTCAAAGAATGGAAGGAGCCATCTGTAAAGCAAGGGACGGCGATGATGGTGAGGGAAGTAACGGAGGTGACTGATGAGGAACCAGAATCCGAAGCAAAAGCACAGAGAGAACCAGCTGAGGTGAACCTGGAGCACCTGAAGGACCCCAACAGGGTTCAGTTGCAATGCCTTCTGGAACAGTTCCCTGCTTTGTTCCACCAGCGGCCGGGGAGAACAGAGCTAATTCGCCACACAATCCACCTCACTGATCCAATGCCTTCAAGACAGCGACCATACAGAGTGCCGGAAAGGCTAGTGGATTCATTGAAGGAGGAAGTAAAGACTATGCCCGAAATGGGAGTGATTGAGCCATCAAGAAGCGAGTGGAGCAGTCCCGTGGTCATTGTCCCAAAGAAAGACGGAACGCTACGGGTCTGCATAGACTTCCGCAAGCTAAATGCACAGTCCCGTTTCGATGCTTATCCCATGCCGCGAATAGATGACTTGCTGGAGAGAATCGGACAGGCCCGATACATTACCACGCTGGACCTGTGCAAGGGGTACTGGCAGGTGCCCCTTGACAACGAATCCAGACAATACACAGCGTTCAGAACACCGATGGGGCTATACCATTTTACGGTTCTTCCCTTTGGCTTACATGGGGCACCTGCCACATTTCAAAGACTGATGGATCAAGTGCATCAGGGATGTGACGGGTGGGCAGCTGCTTACTTGGATGACGTTGTGATATTCAGTAACGCCTGGGAGGAACATCTGGAACACCTGAAAGATACCCTGAGACAAATCCAAGAGGCAGGACTCACCCTCAATGTCAGGAAATGTGAGTGGGCAAGGCAGGAGACCAGTTACCTGGGGTATCACCTGGGCAATGGCAAACTGAGACCCCAGGTGGACAAAGTGGAAGCTATCCGAAGGAGCCCAAGGCCTAAGACAAAGAAGGAGATGCGATCCTTTCTAGGCCTGGTGGGCTGGTATAGGAGGTTCATCCCTAACTTTGCATCCATCGCTACACCACTTACTAACTTGCTGGCGAAAGCCGCAAGGAGCCCGATTGAGTGGACCGAGGACTGTGACACAGCCTTCAGATCTCTCAAAGAGAAGATGTGCTCCAGCCCAGTCTTACAAAACCCTGATTTCAACCAGAGATTATTGGTCCAGGTAGACGCCTCAGACACAGGAGTTGGGGCTGTCCTGGTCCAGGGAGGAAATCCAGTGGTCTACATAAGCAGGAAGCTGTTACCCAGGGAGACCAGGTACTCAACTGTGGAGAAAGAGTGTCTTGCCATCAAGTGGTCCCTCGAAAGTTTAAGGTATTATCTCCTGGGGAGGGAGTTTGATCTAGAGACCGACCATAGAGCACTAACGTGGATCCAGACCATGAAGGACCACAACTCCAGAGTGATGAGGTGGTACCTAAGCCTCCAACCCTATAAGTTCCAGGTACGGCACAGACCAGGAAGACAGAATGCGGTTGCCGACCACCTGTCACGGTACCCGGACAGTACGCGGCCAAGAGAAGGGAGAGGTGATGTGATGAAGTAGAGGTCACGCTGGGTACAACACACACACATGCTCCCTTACCGCACCGCACACACTCACCACACTGCTTTTCCCCTCCTTTCTGTTTCTCTGTTGTCGGTGGTGCGGGTGCACACGCAGCCCGATAGCCCATGGACAGTTTCACACACTACAATCCCCTGCTGTTATAATATTTCCGGTCATACATAGTACACCATACTCTTTTATCTTGTTTATGTGTCATGTATTGTTTGATTTGTTTGTCGTGTGTCGTTTGTTGTAGCCGGACTGACTGGTGGCGCCGGCGAAACCGATCGAATGAGCGGCGCACACTTATGACGTCACTGTTGGCGCCGCGTCGGCGCACACCACTTTGAGTCCGGTTAAACCATTTTGTTGTTTGTAGGGGGACTGACAAATAAGAAAGAGAGTCAGACATATGTGTTATTCTTTTGTCATTTTTGTTTGATATGTTTATTATGTTTATATGATGATTTATTTAAAACTATATCTAATGTATATAGTTAAAGTCTAATTAAAAGACTGATGATTTAATTACCAAAGCAATGGTATGTCCGTAGAGGGGGTGGAGTCTGGCCTATAAAAGAGGAGGCCAGACTCAAATTTGGCACTTGTAAACCAAGTCGAACGTAAGCGTGCAACTGTGGTGCCGTGAGTGATTCATTGAAGCGAGTATATTGAGGATACCCTTTTTGAATATTTTATTTATATATATTTTGTTCATCTTTATTTTCCAGTTTGTTGTTTCTTTGTCACTTTGTATTTTGGTGTTTTGAAGCTACACTGTAAATATCTTCACCCCAGCACTCTTTTTTTTTTGTATATATCTTTCGGTGCTGACAATAAATTACACCTTGCACAATAGTGCTGTTGTGGGTAGAGCCATCATTTATTTTCTCAGAAACGGACCCTCACATTTCCCAAAGCAGATCTTCGGGGGGTCGCTTTGTAACAGGTACATAATCATGGACTGTATTAATCTGTCATCTCACATACCTTAAAATGACTATGCGAGTCAATAGCATCTGAGGTAATAATTGTTTTTCGTACAAGTTGCATCACCAATTTTATTCTGTATAAGTTTAAGAATTGTTGCAGCGAAAAAAACCCTTATAATTATGCTAATATAAAATAATTATTAATAAATAAAAACATTATATAAACTTACCTTAAAACAGTTGCACCCAGCTGCTTTGCCCCTTTGTCCTCTCAAAATGACGGTTTGGGAGCGAATTTAAACATCTCCAAGGCACGAAGCTCGTGAAACAACCCAGTTGGGCAGAAACAACCCAGCGTTGCGACCCAGCAGGTTTAACCCAACAACTGGAAAATTAAAACTACCCAAAGGTGTTTAAAATGTGATAAAATAACCCAACAAAATTACCCAACAGACTCAACCCAGCATTCTGGGTTAAAAAACAATCCAGCATTTTTTAGAGTGTACTTTTTGTGTGCAAAGTTTCTTTATTATTTGATGTTTGGGCTCATGTGATTGATGCTTATATAACGTACTCGGTTACTAATGTAACCTCGGTTCTCTCTAGAAGAGGGAACGAGTATTGCGTAAGGTTAGCTTACGCATCGGGAAAGTCTTCTTTCTTCGAGATCTGAAGCCAAAAAATTATCCTTAATTTTGTATTCATTGTCAACGCAGTGCAGCAGCCGACAGACCTGGGCAGGCTGTATAAGCGTGCTCATTGGCTGCTCGGTGGCAACTGCTTAAGCCTATCGGTGAGCGCTCTGAACGCGGCAACCAATGAGTGTGGCCAGCGTGTATATATTCAGCGCTCACAGGCTAAAATTCTGGTTTTCGCAGTCTGAAGCGCAAAAGCTCGTGGCGCGACACGGAAGGTTACGCAATACTCGTTCCCTCTTCTAGAGAGAACCGAGGTTACATTAGTAACCGAGTACGTTCTCTTACGAGAGGTCTCTCGTATTGCGTAAGGTTAGCTTACGCATCGGGAACCCTTTGTCAACGCCGTGTGCGCCGAGCATCCAGCCCATGAATCCCAGGGAAACCGGGGAAAACACTCTGCTGGGAAATGTGGCCGGTCGGAGAGACGGGCCAGCGCAGTACAGGCACTTCATGCAGCATATGAAATAGAGCGGCGTGGCCGGTCTATAAACATATAACAGTACAAACAGTAGGGCCGGCAGAGCGAGCCCATACAGTACATAAGCACTCATAAGGGTAGGAGAAAAACGACATAGTCGGTCTCACATGAAGAGAAAAAATTCCCGCGCGACAGAGAATAATACGGGCGGCCAGCAGCGCGGGCCAGCACCGACAACAGCGCGTAACGGGAAATAGGAAACAGAGCGGATCAGCCGGTCTGAGTCAAACACTTCACCCTGAGCATAGTACCAGAATAGTGCCAGCATATGAACGTAGTCTGCACACGAGAAATGGGCAGAGCATACATGTCACTTATACTGACAGTATTTTTGCCTGTAGGGCAGGAACTTCCAGGTTATAAAACCTCACGAATGTTGACGGGGAGGGCCCAGCCTGCCGCCATACAAATATCGTGAATAGAAATTCCGCTGGACCAGGCCCACGACGAGGCCATGCCTCTAGTGGAGTGGGCTCTGATGCCCAGAGGGCACTGCAGGTGTCTGGAGGCATAAGCTGCTGCTATCGCGTCCACTATCCACCTGGACAAGCTCTGCTTCGAGGCGGCAAGACCCTTGGTGCGTCCGCCGAAGGAAACAAAGAGCTGCTCTGAACGCCTGAAAGCGGCGGAGCGTGTGATGTAAACTCTCAGCGCCCGGACAGGGCATAGGAGGTTATCACTGTCCCCACTATCGGATGCTGGCAGAGCCGAGAGGGAAATGACTTGTGCCCTAAACGGGGTTCCAATCGCTTTGGGGATGTAACCGTGTCTCGGTCTGAGAATGACTTTCGAGTCATTCGGCCCGAACTCAAGACATGCAGGGCTAACAGATAGCGCGTGCAACTCACCCACTCGTTTGACTGAAGACAGAGCTATCAGAAAAACGGTTTTTAAGCGACAGATACTTTAGATCCGCGGATTCAAGCGGTTCAAAGGGAAAAGCCTTTAGGGCCGCTAGGACCAAGGACAGATCCCACGAGGGAACCGAGGGGGGCCGCGGGGGATTCATCCGTCTAGCTCCTCTGAGGAAGCGGATAATGAGCTCATTCCTTCCCATTGCCCGGCCGCGCGTCGTCTCAGCGAACGCTGCAATAGCGGCCACATATACTTTGAGCGTGGAAGGGGATCTGCCCTTTTCCAACAGCTCTTGTAAGAAGGAGAGCACCCGCGGGACCCCGCATGCGCGCGGATCCAAGTTTTTAGTAGCGCACCATTTAGAAAACACCGACCATTTAGACGCGTAAAGCCGTCTCGTGGAGGGGGCTCTCGACTGTGTGATCGTGTTCACGACCCCTTCTGACAGGTCAACGGGTATCCGTTGATCACCCATGCATGCAGCGACCAGCGCTCTGGATGGGGATGCCAGATCGATCCACCGGCTTGGGAGAGGAGATCCTTTCTCACCGGGATCGGCCATGGGGGTGAGTGCGACAGCCTCACTAGCTCTGGGTACCAAGTTTGGTTTTCCCATCGCGGGGCTATAAGCAGCACTGAGTGGTGCGTTTCTCTGATCCTCGAAATGACCTGTGGCAACAGGGAGATCGGAGGAAAAGCATACAGCGGGAGGCTGGGCCATGTCTGGGACAGCGCGTCCTCGCTCTTCGAATAAAACTTCGGGCATTGAGCATTGTCTTTCGACGCAAAGAGGTCGATTTCCGCTCTGCCGAATAGGCGCCAGAGAAACTGGACTGTCTGGGGGTGCAGAGACCATTCTCCCGGGGGAATGTTGTCCCTGGACAGTCTGTCTGGACCGACATTCAGGTGGCCCGGCACGTGCGCGGCTCTCAGCGAGCGCAGCGAGCGGTAAGCCCACACGAGAAGGCGTTCTGTCAGCCTGCACAGATTCCTGGATCTGACACCGCCCTGTCGGTTCACATAGGATACCACGGACGTGTTGTCCGAGCGGACTAGCACATGGTGATCCCGTATGAATGGGAGGAAGCGCCTGAGCGCGTTCTCGACCGCCATCATCTCCAAACAGTTTATGTGGAGGCATTTTTCCCGGTCTGACCATAGGCCAAAAGCCGGTTTGCCCTCGAACAGAGCGCCCCAGCCTGAGGTGGAAGCGTCTGTCGAGATAACTTTGCGGTGTGAGATAGCTCCCATTGTCACTCCCCGCTGGTACCAGTCGGCCGCTAACCAGGGCTTCAGAGCTGAAACGCAGCTCTGAGACACTCTGATGCGAACACCGCCGGAAGCCCATGCTCTGTGAGGCACTCGGGCATTCAGCCAGCGTTGTAGCGGGCGCATTCGTAAAAGACCCAGCCGAAGCACTGCTGCGGCTGAGGCCATAAAACCCAGTAACCTCTGAAATGTTTTGAGAGGTACGGTGCTGCCCGGCCGGAGGGACGCGGCCAGGCGTCGAATGCAGCGCGCGCGCTGTGTCGACAGGCGGGCCATGTACGGATATACCTGACCGTCGAAGGCGAATCTCAAGAATGGCCTGTGACGGGGTATTATCTGGATCTGAAAGTACGCGTCTTTTAGATAGATAGATATAAACCAGTCCCTCGGGCGAATTTGCGCGAGAATTTGTCTGGTTGTGAGCATTTTGAACGGTCTTCTCATAAGAACCTTGTTCAAACGTCTCAGATCCAAAATTGGTCTGAGAGCTCCGTCCTTCTTGGGAACGAGGAAATAACGGCTGTAAAAGCCCGACTCGCTCATGGAAAGGGAAACCGGTTCTATAGCCCTTTTGCACAGAAGTGTAGCTATTTCTGCTCAAAGTAGATGTGCTACTTCCACATTCACTCTGGTCTCGATACGCGCTTGAAAGTGCGGAGGGCGGCGAGCGAACTGCAGAGTATAGCCCTGTTTTACTGTGCTTAGCACCCGTTCTGATGCGCCTGGAATAGCTTCCCACGCTTTAGCGTGTGCAGCCAGGGGCAGAATGGCCTCCGGGCTCCAATCGCTCCGATTTCTCTGGGATGCGCGCAGGCGAGCGGGTAGATATACCGGCTCGTTGACTGCGAGGTAAACAGCTGCAGTAGCCGTGGCAACGGGGACTGACAGTGCGTGAAGCTTTGACGGTGGTCCAGCCGCAGAGCTGCGGGGCTAACCGTCTTTTCTTCTCTCGTGTTTAGACGCTCATAAATACTCGAGCACCCTGAGTAGGTGTGGTGCGAGAGGCGGGTTCGCTTTCTGTAAGTAAGAAAGACTGGCCGCGAGCTCGGAGAAGCAAGCAGCATAAATTTTTATCTGCCCCGAGAGCTGGGATCGAACGCGGATCTCCCGCACGAAAGCGTATGATTCTGCCACTGAGCCACAGGGGAAAACACATTAGCTTCCGGTTAGCGCGAGCATATAAAAAGCGACCTCATGTGTCGCGTCGGCGTTTGTTTGCAGGCGTGCGTGTGTTTAAAACAGGCTCGTTTACTGCAATAGTAATATTGCCAGTCGCCTGAACTTAAGAGGGGACTGAGAAATGTGTGAGAATTGGCGGTTGTCCAGCCGTAGCGAGACTAACACACTCTCTTATCTTTTCGCCGGTGAGTGAGGCGCGCACGCTGAACGCTGCTCGTGACCGTCCGCTTCGTCATCCCTTGAACGGCGCAATCTGCGCGGCCCAACGAGGGAGAGAGCGGGCTTGCTTTCTGTATGTAAGAAAGACTGGCCGCGAGCTCGGAGAAGCGAACAGCATAAATTTTTATCTGCCGCGAGAGCGGGGACCGAACCCGGGTCTCTAGCTTGACAGTCTAGGATTCCGCCACTGAGCCACAGGGGCGAATACATTAGTACTCGGTTAGCGTCATCATGTCTTGTGACAGCGTTTGCTTGCAGGCGAGCGTGTATTCATAACAGGCTCGTATACTGCAATAGTAACAATTCCAGTCGCCTGAACTTAAGAGGGGACTGAGAAATGTGTGAGAAATGGAGGTTATAGTCCAGGCCACGGCGGGACGAAAACACTCTGTTCCCCTTTCACCTGTGAGTGACGCGCGAGGACGGAGTAGCTTTCTTGTAACGTAAAGAGAGCTCCAAGACAGTCCGCTCCTGCCATTCCTTGTGAGCGGCGCAGTTTGCGCGGCTCGAACAGAGGGAGAGGAAACTCGCTCCGAGACCGTCCGCTCCTGCCATCCCTTGTGAGCGGCTCAGTTTGCGCGGCTCGAACAGAGGGAGAGGAAACTCGCTCCGAGACCGTCCGCTTCTGCCATCCCTTGTGAGCGGCGTAGTTGCACGGCTCGAACAGAGGGAGAGTACGGGTATCAATCACATTCGCCTCATCTCCTGACGCGGCGGTGGCGCGGGCGAGAGCCGGCGGTTGAGCGGCCGGGAGGGAGAGGGCGAGAGAGAGCTCGAGGGAGAGGTTCCGGCGAGCTCCTCAGTCACAACAGTCTCCGGTGGTCGCTGCGAGCAGTGCTTATTATTGCGCGGCCCGGCAGGGACAGGCGGAGCGACAGCTTGGTCGAAAGCTTCAAGTCGAGCCCGCAGGGTCGACATTGAAAGCTCTTCGCACTCGGAGAGTGCGGTGGCGGCGTGCCCGCGGCCCAGGCGGAGAGCGCAGAGAGGTGGCGGTCTCCGTTGCTGAGCGGGGCGCGGCACGAGCCGCAGGAAAAACGAGGCGTTTTTACAAAAACGCCTCGTGCTCTTTTAGAATACACACAGTAACAGTAATAATGTAAAGGATATGTCGCCGGATAGCGTAGCAGGCACGGATGGCTGAAGGCGGCGAAGACGGCCGGCTTCCTCACGCGCTGTCCTAAGCTTGCTGGTCGCTGGTTTCAACGGCGGCGGCTCTCAAGATCCAGCGATGCGAAGAGCGTCGCTGAAGACAAGAAAATCAGAATTTTAGCCTGTAAACGCTGAATATATACACGCTGGCCACACCCATTCTGACGGTTAGAAGGGTGTGGAGGGCGCGAAGCGCCCTCATTGGTTGCCGCGTTCAGAGCGCTCACCGATAGGCTTAAGCAGTTGCCACCGAGCAGCCAATGAGCACGCTTATACAGCCTGCCCAGGTCTGTCGGCTGCTGCACTGCGTTGACAATGAATACAAAATTAAGGATAATTTTTTGGCTTCAGATCTCGAAGAAAGAAGACTTTCCCGATGCGTAAGCTAACCTTACGCAATACGAGAGACCTCTCGTAAGAGAACTATACAAAACTGATCTTTGATCTCTAAACTTTCACATAGTCATTAAACAAATTTTTGGAAACTGAGAAATTATTATTATTATTTTGGTTTATTATATGTAATTTGTGGTTTTTAGAGTTTATAAGGGAAAATAATAAAATTTGAAGTTATATCTGTCTGACGGCCGAACATAGTAACTAAAATATGCATACAAGTTAACTGTGGTTCAAATATCATACCTTGGTGTCACCATCATTACAATTGTGATTAAAAACTGTGGTCAGATGTCTTTTCACAAGGACAGATGACTATAGCTGTGGCCAATTATATTTTGCTGAAATGTTTTTCATCGGGGACGTTCAATGAGTGTCAAGTTAAAACATGCAAGAGTAAAATATGTAAATATCTTAATGTGAAATATTACAGTCATTATTCAATTCAATAAATATTGCTAACTATACATACATTTGATTCATTCAAGGCCAAAAAAAAGGAAAAAAGAAAAAAAAACTGCATACAGAATCTCACATTTGTCATGTACCACACACAGCACAATAAATATTTCAGGGGTTTCTCAAAACCATCTTTATTCATCGTCTTTTGCCAAATCCAGGATTATTTTTCTAGTGAAATGTCTCTTCCAGGATGTCAAAATCATCATGATTAAAACTTGAATTTAATTCAAGGCTCCACTGTCACACAGTAGACCTTGTGCAATACATTGATTTTGGTAAAAAATAAAATAAAAATAAAAAGACATTGAAGAGAAAGTGAAATACATTTACTTGTAATGTTGTATTATGGATTCACTTTCAAAGTTCACTTATTAATGCAACCAGCATACTGTGGACATGATCAGGTAAATGTTACCTGAGACACAGAAACAGAAGTACATGTACTGCGATTGTTTCTCGGGGTCTATTTCTTTCAGTTTAGCGTGGTGAGATCTGGTCAGTTTCTTTGACTATGGGCTTTAGGTTTCATTCCGACACCCACTGAGAATCGCTTTTTGTGATTGTTGTGCTGGATTTGTTATGATTATTAGTTACAAGTATTTATTAGTTGTCATTAACACGGTTAACCAATGAATTTAGAATGATAAAACGCACAATTATGAGACATGACCAGTGAACCAGGATTGTTAAAAAACAGGACTTGGTGTTCCTGTTTGAGAATGGTGAAAGATTTTTGAGAAAAGACAGTCTTTTGTTTTCTTGTGTTTAAAACTGGAAAATGTTCATATTGTGCATATAACATGTAAAAAATATCTGCAGTCTGAAAAAATACACACCATAAATATCTTTATTTTTGTAGTGCTTTTTTATTTTATTTTATTTTATTTTTTATTAACTTGCGCACTCCCAGGTTGTCTGTGTATGCGTGCGCTGATCTGTAGCCAGGGTCCAAAATTAACACTCACAAAGTGCCGGCAAGAAATTGTAAGAAATACATTCTGAATTTCATGTGTGAGTGATTAAAATACATATAAACTATTAAAATCTACTAAAGAATCACAAATTGTGCGACTTTTATGCAACAAAAATACATTTAAGAAAAGCTGTAAATGAATTATTATTATTTATTTATTTTTTAAATACGTTTTTAGTTTGGGCATGTTCCTATGGGACGTTCTGTCAAGCTTGTCTGCTTAAGCAAATGCAACCAAGTTGGTGTGGAGCTGAGTGAAGAGTCAGCTGACCTGTCACTGGCAAGTGTGGTGTATAAGTTCATTTTGGACCCTGGCAGTGGCCCTTACTTCCCTCTACATCTTTATATAACACTCTCTGCGGACACATTGATTGTCTGTGCAATGACTTTGAGTCTGTTTAATATCTATGTTGGCATGTACGTTTGTATGTGTAATCCAAAACATGTAAAACCATTGGAGCAATTATACTGGAGCACTGATTGAACATGTGGTGCATTTTAAGGTGCGATTCTGAATTCATGTCCATTTTTCAACGGCAAAAAAACTAAAACAATTCTGGCGGTTCCTGATAATCAGTAGAGGTATGTGAGATTAAAAAAGCATTTGCAGCACACAGGGATGTCTCTAGAAAGATTAAAAACACTACAGTAAAACAAGAAAACCAGGACAGAAACAGCTGAAACAACATCACAGACACATCCAAAAGCATCCCTGAACATTGAAGGGTTGACCACTGACCTCAGCGTTGTGTGTATTTACGTGTGTCAATCACCCAGACAATTCAGAGTATAACTGACAGCAGTCCTGGAGGTATAAATCGGCAAACTCATAGCACCAACTAGTTCAAGCAGAAGCATTGCCTTGGTTTATCGTGTGACTGCTATAGAAGAAAAGAAAAATTCAACTGAACAGAGTTCCATCCCAGCGGTTTAATGGATCTAACAATGGCTGGGTACTAATATAACCTCGAGTTCCTCTAAGCAGCTCAACACAAGTCCAAACAGAGTATGATTTACAGGGAAGTTTTTGGCACCTTAATAGAGGCATTATGAACTAATGTTAGTGGCTGCTGGCAAGAGAGTCTCTCATGGGCTTAAATGTGTGTTTCTGCTGACTTGACAGTCAAAAATGTTTTTCCTCCTTATACTAAAGTTTATAGAGGTCAACATTTGAGATCATCATCATCAAAAAAAAAAAAAAAAAAAAAACCTTTAATGTACAACGTATAACTGGAATTTACTCTTTCTGTGAACTCTAAGGTATCATGAAGGTCTGATTGTCCAGTAAGCTTTTAGGTGTACTGACAAAAAAACAAAAAACAAAAACAGGATTTTACAGGATTTTGTAACCACCATTAAAACCGATACCACTTGCGATTAAGAAATTTTTTGTTTACCTTTGCCACTTTTTTTTCAGAGAACAGTTATAATTCCAAAACCGTGTTTCCACCGCAAGAACTTTCTCCAGGAACTAGGGACTTTGGGGTGGTACTCTGTGTGTTTCGACCACAGGGACCAGGGTCTAAATGAAGTTCCGGGTAAAAATTTCCCTTTCAGAAAGTCCCTGCTTTCTTGGTAGTACTTTTTCAAAGTTCAGGAACTTTCGGGGTGGAACTTGGGCGCTGAACATGCTGATTGTCTGATTGTTTCAACCACCATTTTTAAAAGCCTGTTGTGGTGCGTGCAATAAGTGTTGTTTGCTATTCCAATCAACAATGGAGTTTAACAAATACGACCAATGGACCGACGACGAGGTTCAGGCTTTATTAAGGTTATATGTGGAGGACTAAATCCAGTGGGAACTGAAAAGTCGTGCACAGTCCTATGTCACTGGACTAATTTGCCTAATCTTCACAGTACTTTAGACCGCGATGGAAACGCAGACAGCAACAAGTCTGGGGGAAAAAAAGTTCCTGGGACAAATTGTTCCAGATAATTTTGGTGGAAACGCAGCTCTAATGAGCTGCTTTGTTGTCTATTGCCTACATATGTTTCTTTCAAAGGAAGCATCACAAATGAAATGAAACCTGATAAGTGATATAGTATTTGTATGGCACACAAAACATCTGGCTATGTAGGACACTCCAAATCGGTGCTTCGCACATGAACGAAGGGGAAACTCACAATTGATCCAATAGAGTTAGCATGTTGCTAAGCTATGCAATACTTAGATACATAATGCACACACATATTGGGTGAAAAATTATATTGCTAATTAGCTTGACGTGTTTGATCTATATACTTTTTGGCATTGAATTATTTTTTCTCTCTGAAAGATCTCTCATCAACTTGTCCCCCACTGAGCTTGTCACAGTGCATTCTGGGATTTCCTTTAATCAGAAACACTACATGCAATGCTGCCTTAGAATTTGACCAAAAAATTACATCTTAGAAGGCAGTACCATTGTCTCCGAGGGTGCTCTTTGGAATTCTCAGTGGTTTCTACAACTTTCTCATAAAACATTTTTTAGACACAAATTATTGATAATGTTAGAGTACAGAGCTATAAAATGAATGTGGAGAGCAGCAGATCATTAGGTCTTGATAGAATTTGATGAGAGTTCGTATTGAAATTGAATGACTTTGAATGAAATTGTTATTGAGGCAGCAAATATGTAATGTTACTGTGGTCTTCCTCTCAAGAGCAGCAGGTACATTTAAGTTACCAAATGTCTTTATTCGCTCACCATTTAGTGATCTTTTCTAGGACAAACTATTGAAATATTAAATAGACCTCAGTCGTGATTTTTCTTTTGTACAGTCTCAATGTAGGGATATGTTGCCTAGGTAGGCAGCTTATTGAGTTTTGGAACAGAACTATTACCAACCTATGTCTTAATGAGAGCATGAAAAGACCTTTCAACCAACAGATAAGGGAAGTGAAAGGAAAAAAGGTATTGCTATGCCCCTTTGCAGTGTGGCGCTATTTGTCTTTTTTTTCATGACGTGACATGAAACCCATGTCATGAAACCCATGACATGAAACCCACTTAAATGGCATCAAAGACTATGATCAGAAATAAAACAATTTATAATTGAAAAAAAAAAATAGAGTAACAGAAAGTTTTTTTTTTTTTCAAACAAAGAGTGAAAGAAAACAAACTGTAACGCTATTCACATGTACCCGCTTTGTAAAAGGAATGGTTCCATTCAAATTAGGCCAGAGAGCTACTCCTAAAACTATGGAATGAAATGATGCTCAGTAGTGACCAGGAAAAGGAAAAGTGTTCATGTGACCAGGAACAGGGACACAGAGTTAGAGGGGAGGTCGGATTTGTGGAGGTTGGTGTTGGTGGGAGCAGCTTGGCCTGACTGGTTGGCCATCAGTCTTCGAACACTTCCAGGAAGAGGGGCGGAAAGAGCTCTGTGGGACATTCCACCTTCATGTGCAGGAAACGGCTGGCATGGCAGGCACCAATCATGCGCAGGTCTGTCACCTTCATCAGCAGCTTGGGCCAGAAGTGAGCCACCTTGTGCTTACGGTAGTTGATGTAATGTTCAAAGGCCAAGAGGAACTCCTCCTGACAACGCTCTATCCGTTCTACGCTTGTTAAACCTGGACGATCTGCCGGTGAAACAGAGGAGAAGAGATGATGGGCGGTTCCAGTTTAATTTTAAAACAAATTCACTTTAAATAAAAAAGCAGGCCTTAAAGGTTAAACGTGATTTTATAAAACTTATTTCTATTCTAGTTTGAGTCATTTAACATCCTGAAGAAAAGTGGGTGTAAACACCAGTCTGTTGAAGTGAGTCTGTTCATAGCGTATTTGAAAAACAAAACAAACAAAAAAAACACTTAAGACATCTCTCAAAATAACTTTATGTTGCAGGGAAGAAAGTCATACAGGTTTAGTGTGACATGAGGGTAAGTAAATGATGACAATGCCACAAACATGCCAACACAATTTAAATAAGAACTGTGCAGCGCTACATTTACAAGGTATAACAGGTACATAGGTGCCATCAGTGTGCTAGAAATTACACACTTTAAACAAAAAAGAAAATTCCATGCCGAATTAGAAGGGACTATTGCAGTCTAGCTGTTATTGTTTTTCTGCATGACCAATAACATCTGATGGGTTACAGTGCTGGAAACATTTTATGTCTTAAAGCAGAAAAATCATAAAGAAAAAAGAAAATCATCTCCTTTGTTCTCTCACTAAAACCAAATCAGAAAGACCTTTAGGACACTAGTTAAAGCCCAGTTAATTATCAAAAAATTGCTTTAAGCCACTGATTGGTTAGGCCAGCTGCAACACTGGACAATCTGTTTAAATCTGCAGGAATCGATAACAAATCCATATAGGAGTGGACGTGGGCATTGAAGACTTTACCTATTAAATGTGACATTCTCAGTTGAAGTGTAATCCCATTTTAATAGCGTTATTAAGTAGTTTCTCCTCAGTGGCCTGTGTAATCCTCGGTAATCGGCACTCAGGAAGACTCGCTGCAGCTGGCCTTATAGCTTTTAAATGTACTCCTGGTGGAAGTCACGAGTCATATTCACAACTACTGTAACATTAATCAATCATGAAGGAAAACAAAGACTTTGAACAAAGAGGTTCACAAGAACTAGTAGTCTATAAGCTTTTTTTTTCATTGTTAAAAATTCTAATTTGATTCATAGTACATCCTTCTTTATTACAGCACTGACATGTATGCATTCCTTGTTTTTATGGTCATAAAAAAGAGTTGTTGCACAAAGAGGAGATTTTGTGCAATATTTGCAATATTTTAGTTGTTTTTTTGTGTGTTTTTTTTTGTACACATTTGACCACAATGTGATGGATAAGAACAAGAATGAATTAATTTGATTAAATTTGAGAAATAAAGATGGCACTAACCGGAGGAAAGCAAAATCACGGCTTGGAGCAACGCCACCTCAGAATCATCGAGGTTGAAGGAGGACAGCGAGACACCCAGATCAAAAATGGCATCTGAGACCACACCCAGACCCCCGTTCTTGAGCTGGCCCCGTGTGACAGCCATCTCCCCATTCAGCGTTAGAGTCTCGCTCTCGGGATCATAGCGCACCGCCGCTCGCAGAGACATGATCTCCATACAGCAACCCTTCAGTAAAATGATCTGGTCCTCACATGGTAGCTGAACAATTACACAATAATCACTGTCATAATATGTATTATTGTGTATCCAAACACGGGCCACTGTCAAGCTTTAAAATGGATTCATTTGATCACATGATTAATGATCTCATCATTAAATTATTTACCTCATTTTGATGCATTTTCTGCTTTGATTTTTGTACAGAAGGCCTATAAAAATTTACATCGACCAACCATTTGGATGTAAGCTAGGTTTTGATACTGTAATTTCCTGCGTTCAATCGAAAAAGTTCTTACTCCCAACTCATCACATATTGATGGACACTTGGCCAGGAGGCCTTGGCATCACTTTTTTTAATGAACAGGGAGGGTACCCCTTTAGCATTTTTCAACATGCAAGGTACTCTATTGCTTTCAATAAAAAATCTTTGGCAACATACACAGATACTATTGGCATGGGAATTTTATCGTCATGATAAAATTATGTATTTGTGTATAATATTGCCATTATGACATATATGTAATTTATATAGAAATTTTATTTACATTACACTATTTATACATTTTTTAACACGTAACCCAATCCTTAAACCTAGCCATTTGTATATTATATAATATAAAACACAGGCTATAAAAGCCAGATACAACTACATTCACAATTTATTTAAAAAGTACAAATATTCCAAGTGTTCTAAGGTCAAACAATTTGTTTGAGAAACAGACCCAAAAGCGATCACTGTCTCGTGTCTCCATCCACCGTAAAGCTTAAATCCTCTGAACACATTTAAAAATTGACGCCAGAATAAGCGTTGGCTCTCGTATGCCTCGTGACCGACTGCATCAAGCAGTCACATTTGGGTGTATATTTTGAATGACATATGACTGTGTGAGTTCATAGAGTGGGAACAGTTTAATAAATTAAAACCTTCAGGTTCCACTCTGTTCTTCACATAAATATTTCATATGGCCTCAGAGAACTTGAAATACGACAAGTTGTCTGTTATAATTTTATACTGTTTTCTGCAATAAATACCTATGACTGCACTTTTATTTGCCTGTTACGTGTTTTATATTTTTTAGAAGTGGTTAGGTTTAAGGTAGGGGAGGGATTAGGTGCTCCAAAATATCTAGGAAATTATAAATTACACTAAAGAGGTACCCTGTGTGTTAAAAAGTAACGCGAAGGGGTCCTGGCCAAGCATCCATATGTTACAGGTTAGGAGTGAGAATGTGTTTTTTGATGCAATGTACAACAGGTTTCTTACCTCGCAGAACATGGGCAGCTTTTTGGCAAAATCTACAACACGAGTAATTGCGGGGGTGATAATTTTTGTAAACTGACTGAAGGCTTCTATGTCCACTTTGCTCCCTTCTGGTGCGTTGACGATGGGTGCCGAACCGATGTCCTCCGGCTGAAACGAGAAGAAGGGGAGAGGTAGTGTGCTCAGTAACACGGGTACTTATAGGAAATGGACATTCACAGAGACAAAGGTATGACACAGCAAATCCTCATTCCCCTCTAAAGCACAAAGAAGGCCAGAGTTATAGCAAGACATTTCACCGAAACAAGAGTGGAGCCCAGTTATTAAGAGGGAAAAGAGGAAAGATGAGAAACTTAAACTATCAGAGCAGAGAAGCGTCTTTGATAGCTCCTTCTGCTGGGGAGCTCATTGACTAGGGTTATCCACTGATATTTGGATTTTTTTATAATTTTTTTTTTTACGATTTGTAACCTTCTGACCAGAAAATTGTGATGTGAAAGACAGAGCAAAAAAAAAAAAAAAAGCCAGACTGAGGGTAAAAGAAGATTAGGAGCTGAGTACAGCGCCAAACCAGCCTGATGTTCACTTTTGATATTAGGCAATTATTCAGCTTTCCTCTTCTGTGTACACCTTCATTCTGACACAGTGAGCAGAGAGCTATATAAACACTCCAAACAAATGCCTCGAGTATTCAGCATGTCAATGTATCCGCAAAAAAACAAACAAACAAAAAAACGTGACAGAAATGGAAGCAGCTGAGAATTTGAGAGAGCGTTCTTTTGGACAAAAACATAAATAAATGTGTTTGCTCTACTGGTTCTTACCTTTGCTTCCTTCACCCCCACTGCACTCTGGTCAGAAGTACAGAATAAATTACATGTTATTTCATTAAGTAGCATTGCTTCCTCGACCTGTTGGGCAATCAACAGGGATCGTGAAGTTTCAATGAAGAACCCGAGTCAAGTCAACTAAAAAGAACAAGTTTAAACTGGACAGGTGAGAGTGCAGACAGAAAATGACAGTGAGAAAGTGAGTTTGCGTGGGGTTTCCATGGATTTTGAGGCTTTAAAATCATCATTGTATATTATTATATAATACAATCGTCATATAAAATTACATACAGAATAACTGCATACAGAAATTTAGGATTCAAAGTACAAAAACATTTACTGCAAATTGGCCATAGTAAAACTTGAAAAAAGTTTTAATACAAATTTTGCTGTTAATTTTATGTTCTACCTCACAATATATGAAAACTAGGACTGGGCGATTTATCTTACATTTTTGTGTTTATATTTTTTAGCCCTTTGACGTTTTATGATACTTGCATGAAATCTGAAGTGGCTTAATAGTCTGTTCAAACAGACAATGGGCTTAAATCATAATTCATGAGCAGAATACATTTTTGTAAAAGTTGTCTGAAAAACCATTGCAACAATTTGCGTAAGAATGTTTTATGAACAATTTACATATAAATACATTTTTACTTTTAGTTCTTTCGCTAAACATTTTGAATTTATAGCAAAAATGGACCTCATTCATAAAACACAAGCAGAGTGAATTTCTATGTATCAATATACCACATAATAAGCAGTAATATTTACTTAGATATCTTTTTGTTACTTCAAAGTATTTTTTTACCTCAAAGAACATTTTTTGAGTAATGCTAACAAATCTCTGAATCAGAGTTATGAAACAAACAGAAATGAATTGACCTTGCCAACGCTAATATATTTTTTCATACTGAAGTTTAAGTGACGTTTGTAATTTACGCAACTCTACTGACAGAAAATTCACATGCACGTCATCTTTAAATTTGTAATCTTAATGCTGTAACTTACAGAATTAAGAAACTTGTGGAATGACGTACTTTGAGGTAAGCGTAATTGCCAAATAGAAAGCGTCAAACATTTTAAGAAAGCAAGTAAATTTCCCATGGAAACCCACAGCAGTGTTAAAAGAGTCCTCAAACAGAGCTTCAATCGGTAGAGGACAGTTAGATTCAAGAGAAAAGAACAATTATGAAACCATTAGAAACTTGGTTAGAAAAAGACAGAAGAATATCAGGAAAGAAACAAACGTGAGAAAACAGTTTTGGGTTTAGCAAACAGAGCTTGAGAAAGAAGGACAAAGGTGTTCCATTAAAGTTAGTGCTGCTGCCTTTGTGGTAGAGATTCTCCAGCGTCCATCTAACACTCCCCACTCTACAAGGAGATACAAAAACATGGACATATTAACAATGGGAACAGCGGTGAGGAAGGGCTTGGGAATTGTGCGGGAAGGGTTGGGAAGGGGAATCTAAGGTTGTGGTAGGGTAAAAAAAAAAGAAAATAAAGAAAAATATAATCGCACCCAAAACAAACAAACAAAAAACATCCTAAAACACAAGATACATCACTGTACATCACTGATGCAGTCATCAGGGAAGAGACCTCTCACCAGGAATTTACGCTTCTGTTTCCAGTGGTTGCCTTGAGCGTTTGTGGCCATATGCGCCTCTGTGACAACCCGGATCAGCTCCCACTCCTCCTGCGTGGGCTCCGGCCGGTCCCACACCGTCTTCTGCATCTCCTCGCGCCGCCGCCGTTCACGGTTCTCCTCGATCAACTTCCGCTTGGCTAGACGCTTACTGTCATCCAACACCACTGGAGGAACAACAAAATGTTTGCAAGAGCTATGCACAATGTCTGTCTTTTTAACAATCAAACACAAAGCAACTTTTTGTCAATGTTGAGACAGCAAAAGTGCTTGTACTTACAGAATCATCAATTAACAGGGGCACAAGGCTATTCAAGTGTTTTTGACTTTAGAACACTCACAGTCTGTTGCCATGCCAACAGCAATGCATTTCTTGAAGCGACATTCTTGGCACTGGTTGCGGGTGACTTTGTCAATGACGCACTTTCCCTCGTACTTGCAAGCGTATGTTGGGTTTAAGTTCTTCTGAATTGTGCGTCGAAAAAAACCCTTAAAAACAAGAATTCATTTTTAATTGCCGAGCATGACCCTTCTTATGAATATCATAATGAAGAAGTGTAAACAGAGTGTGATGTGTATTGTACATTAATAAAATTTGTCATTAATGCACTGCGTGCTTTTCTAAGAGAACGGAACAGCTGAACTCAAATACATTTGAAACACTCACTTTGCAGCCCTCACAGGTAATGCAACGGTAATGGTAGCCAGTTGCTTTGTCCCCACACACAACACACAGCTCATCCTTGTCCAGGTAACTTGGTATGTACCCTATAAACAGTTACAAGTACAGTAATGTACACATTTTATTAAAATAAGCAAATGTAACATGGAAATCTCAGCATAAAAATAGATAAAACTGCTTGTGAAGTTATAAAACAGCACTAAAACTCAAGATACAGAACAAAACAATTTTACAAAAAACACATTTTTAGTCTCTTAAGAGGAGGTGCATTCTGTCTTGCCATTTAACCACATTCATTAAGTTATCTTATCTTAAAAATCTTAAAAAATATATTTTAATCAAATAATTAATTTATAAAAAATAATTCATTGAGATAATGTGTTATTAACGTGTTAATGTGTTATGAGATAATTAACATAATATGTTAAGTTTTGTGGAAAAACTCAAGAAAGAAAAAATATAAGAGAAAATGTGAGCCATGTGAGAAAGAATAGAAGGAAAAAGTATTAAAGGAAAAAACTTATTTTATCAGAATGTTCTTATATTTAGACAAAAACCCAACAACAACACAAATAGGTTTTAAGACACACATACGTTCAGGCAGCTTGCTGCAGCTCAGGAATAAATATGTGATCAATAAGTCTTTTGATGAGGTCAGTGGCAGGACAGGAGCTCAAACCTTCTGTTCCTCTGTCTGTGTCCTTACAAATCAATACAACATACCCCAAACCTCCATCCAACCCTGAAGATCAATACACGACACAATGCCAAACTAGCTCCCTGAACATGTCTTAGAAAGAGGCACTTAATTTCAGTTTACTACTATAACATTATAATGACAGCTTTTCCAATACTGGCACAAATGGAGGATATAATAGAAAACATATTGATAAAAAAAAAAAAAAAAAATACAAAAATGACACTAACACATTTTGAATCAGTCCTCAAAAGTAAAAAAAAAAAAAAAAAAAAAAAAAAAACACACCACCACCAACAACACTATTTTAGTCATAAATCAAAATATTCTTAATCAGATCTCTTAAACACAACTTTTTGGACTGAGATATTAGACTACTAGACGTGTACACTGTTTATATGTTTGCAAACAGTCAACCACCAAAAAAAAATCAACAAAAGAAAAGACAAAACTTTGGTACCAAACAGCACACCTCTATGCTTCTTCTAGAGCTTGCGATACCTTTCCTGTGCGGCCCCTGCATCCACTGCATCTGAGAGAAGTCTGGCCTGCCGTCAGAGTAGTAGTCTGGTTGGTGGTAGTGACTGAGAGGCACCTCCATGGAGCATAACTCACTCTTGAACACAGGGTTGCCATTGAACGGGCACCCGTATGGTTGGCTGGGCGGCCAGGCCTGCTCCATGCTGGGAGGATGGTGGTGTAAAGGCTGTGGCTCACAGTGAGTGAAACCAGGCCCTTCTCCACCATACATGCAGTACTCACCTCCGGGCGGCACTGCATATCCCCCATTCACGCCGTGGGCTATGTCATACATGTCTGACATGCAGAAATTCATTATGAAAATCTTCAAAGGCACAACCACACACACAAAAAAAAAACTATTTAAAAAGCTAAAGTCAATGCAACAAAAAGGGTACAGTTAATGCACTTCGATTGGCGGTCGCACTGACGTGCGTACAAATATCAGAGCTGACATGAAGTCATGAAGCATACTACGTGAAAAGTGTCTGTAGGACATCAGCTCTTATATATGGAGAATCAACCCGCCCCACTTGCCCCTCACCCTGCCAAATTGGGTGAAAGATTTTGAGCACGCTCTCTTAATCTGACACCGGACAAATCCAAGAGGTTGAACAGCCGGAGCGACACATCCTCAGATAGGAAGACTGTCATACATGTCACGTATGTATGACGAACCGATCAAATCATGTTAAACTTGCCATCAGACCAAGGGTTACTAAAATGGTAAGATTACAATCACAATCCCAAAAGTCAAAGTTTATTGATTTCAAATATGAGGCGGTTTAGGCACTGATCTTAAGCTGTGATCATATTGATTGTTATTTGTCCTAATCCTAAATGAAGCTGTGCAGTGACACATGTGAGGGCTTCAGCCATGGGCAGCATTTACTTATGCATAACATCATAGAAATAACCACATAATGAATAAAATGTGGACCTGTTTTGCCATCAGTCTGTCTGATAGTGTCCTACAGAACAAAATTAACAAATTGCTTCAGATGAGGTCTTTTGATTACAGAACTGACTGTTCAATAAATATTGTATCAGGTAATTGCATTTGATAATTACATCTCCTAAATGTCAAATATATAATTTTAATTGACATTTTAATTAAAAAAAGAACCATATATTATACTTATAAAAGTTTTAGTTAGTTAGTTAGTACTAAACTTAAAAATAAAATTTTAAGTTATATACAAGTAAAATCTATGGACATCATCTGTGGCTTTCTGTTTATTACCACAGAAGATAGAAGATCATTTATTTTGAAATGTGGTGAGTTATGAAGTATACTGGACTGAACCACTGTGCACTTGTCATTCAAGTGCATTTACATACATGCTTTATAATTTGAAAAATGAGGTTAGCATATTCTGTTATAATTTTAACTGCAATACAAATGTAACTTCTATATAACTTGAAATACATTCAAATTATATTAAGATGGAGTATAAAAAAAGAAGTCTACAATACACTTTTTTTCACTCTCCCAAGCTTCAATCGAGATACTGTAGCATCAGTATAAGTACTGCTGTCTCTATAATAGCTTCGGGAACACACAATAAAACAGTGCACGATATCAAATTAACTCTGAGGTGGAAACTGGGTTATGACGCTGAGAGTTAAGACAGCCAAAGTGACCAGCAGGTAACAGCTGTTTTTAGCAAAGGCTCCTGAGGCAAAGCCCCTCTACAACAGAGCCTGATACCAGTTTAACTTTTTGATGAGGTGACTGTCTCACATAAGCTTAATCTTTACAAGGATTTCATAAAGACTTTAACCGGAAAAAACAACATTCAGATACATTAGCAAACATCTGAACAATCTGGCAGTGCTTGAAAACAAAGCAGAACCTCCAAATTGGGTTGCGGAATATCATTATTTAGAAATATTTATATATTTTCAGTATGCGATTTATAATATACAAAAGATATCTATACAAAATACATTGAGGAAAACAAGAAAACATCTAAAAAATATATTTTTTTCAGGTTAGAAATCTTGAAAAGCACCAATGCTTTAATGAAATGCTTAATTGATACATTTTGTTTTTTAGACTAACAGGGCAGACACAAATTGTTAAACTGCTCTTTGGTAATGGTTAAAAGCATTCCAGATTAGAGCCAGTGCCCTTTCACAGCCCTTTGCCACTTTGTGCATTTTCACCTAATTGCATATAATCATTATCCAATTGTAAAGGATTTTATGCCCAGTAATTAAAAATATCCATGACTGTACCAATACCTCGAAACACACACATACAGTTACTTTGGTCTGCAGTTGCAGATTATCATAACATGAAACAGGAAACTCATTCTAAAAAAGTTAATAAAAAAAAATAATAATAATAATATGAACTTACCAAGATTAACACTCCTAGATTCAAAGAAGTAAAGTACTCCCACAATCTTAACCGTAGCCTCCTCAAAACCTCAAAAACCTCAAAGATGATTGATCCATCATAGACCACTGGAGATCCTAAAAATACCCAGTAATCAAGAACATGAGAACTTGACTTAATATGTTTTCGAAAACACCTCCATAACCCTACCGGCACACTCTCTCGGTCTCAGCACATGGATCGTTGGCTTATGTAGGAAGTGTGTGTTCAGTTTGGCAGGTCTGCGTGATTATGCACCTACTAGCGAGTTTTCAACCAATTTATTCCCTCCTGGATCAATCACTTGAGGTCCTGGGGTTCAAGGCTGGTCATGTACAGTTTTCAGATGGTGGCCCTCATAGCACTGGGGATAGGGCCTGGGTTGACATGGCTTCCTGAGCCAGATGTCCCCAGCGTTACCTGAGCAGTGAGCTTCGCTGAGGCCACCTTAAACACACAGCCAGGGTGACCTGAGGGAAAGACCAAAACAATACCATCTCATCCCTAGAAAACTACCCAACCTCACCAATGACTCTCAACAACACAAAGACAAAAGACCCACAGCGAGGGGCTCATAATGACTCAATGTGATTTTCAAGAGAATCAAGCCTGCTGTACCTACAAGCTGTCACTGGCTAGCCTTGGCAAGAGGCCTTGTTCAATACTATTAGTGATCTAGACATAACTGATCAATATGGTACTGATCTAGACATAATTTAGCCACTGCTTAGAGTAAATCAAGGGCACTGATCAATTAACTAATCATCTTAATTTCGTAATCTGCAGCAAATGAAGACCAGCGTCAGGTTAGGACTGCTGATAGAATATTTTCATTCAGCCTACTGGAAAAAGAAGACTGGTAATAAAAAATAAAAAAAAACTACAAGAAAGTAACTTGTGTGGCCACATATTGCCAAAACCATAAGATCTTTTCCGAATCCTAGTGAGCCGCCTTTCTAGACAGCATTTTAAGGGACAAAAAGCATATTTCCGACATCAAACCAGTTCCTAAACACATCAGACTGCTGCCTTATAAATTATCTTAATTTACGCTAAATCACCCAGAAGGCAATGTGACCAGCTAAACTTAGTAATTTCTCATTCATATAATTTCATTAATACTGTCAGGTGTGAATAAAAATATTTTAAGTTCCATGTAAATAAAAAAATTTTTTATTTTGCCATATATTTGTGTGATATTTATTGTTAGAGCTTATTATAGTATCACTTAGCAACATGTCTTTATGCTACAGGCTTCCAATTCCTATCCAGTTTATTTCCTATGTTTATTGTTTAATTGTCAGTTGCTTTCAGTTATATTATTGGTTACAAAAACACTTGATTATGCTTATATCATTATAATTCATTATCTTTATCATAAGCATAATGAACACATATAGTTTTACAGTTAACTGCACTTAGCAGACAGACGTGAATTACAATGGATAACACACCAATGCTCCGGCAGACGATTGCTCTTAAGAGAGCAAGACGCTCAAACCATCAGTCCTCAAGAAGTCTGTGGCAGTATATGACACCGCTCTCTACATCTCAATTGTATCCACAAGCTTTGCATGGCCAGCATCTCCTAAATATCTTCTCTAATGAGCTTTATAGAGGCAATCAAATTTTCCAACCAAACAAATCTATAGTTTATGATCCACTAATTGTGTGATTTAGACCAGTTTCAACCAGATTAAAACCAGATTGTGTCTTTCCAAAACAATATGTACCTGCAACTACAGCTATGTGTCACATATTTGTAAGCTTCCTCTCAAAACAATACTTTGTCAATGAGGCGATGATACTTACAAACACAGGGTTTAGAATTTTAAAACAAAATGACACTAACTGTCAAAATGGTTGTCACCCCTGCTTTAATTCCTAACCCTTAAAACAAACAGGGCTGTGAATATGGCAGGATGGAGGATTAAGAGGTTAATTAGAGGGTCAGAAGTAATCTCTATCTCACAGGATCAATAGAACGCTAACCAGATGCAGATATGTGAACAAGAACCGAGCTGGATTGATGAGACATGTGACAGCATCTGGGATCTGGCATCTTGCAATAAGAGTCAAAATGTGTTTCATTTCCAAGTCAAGTCATATTAATTTATATAGAGCTTTATACAATACAGATGGTTTCAAAACAGCTTTAATAACAGTTAATGTTACAAAATCCATCAATTATACAACAACTTCAGCTGTAAAGCAGCTGTACAGAAGACAATATGTCATTATTTTAGTAATTATATGAATAAAAAATATTACTGAATTTTAATTGTCTTTTAAAAAGGGCAGTAACCACCAAAGACATTGAGGGGGACAAGTCCCCCCTCCCCCTCAATAATTAGAAATGGCAAAATTGTCCCACCCGGTATTTTATATTTTTGATGGCACTCTGCTGCACTCCATTATGCAGCATTCTGTTTGTTGTTATGTTGTTTGTACAAACAGTTTAAAAAGTTACATGTAAGGCTGGTCGATCTCAGGGGCCTAACAGCGCTCGTCATTGTCAAAATGATTGAGACGACCAATCAGATCAAAGAAGGTGGGGCTTATTGTTCATTGAAGACCGTTGAAGTTGAGTGCGAATTCCAAAGTGACACTTTATTTTATACAGTGAAAGAATGCGTGCAATAGCTAAACATTTAATATTTGACAACTGTTTTACGATAGATATGTTCAATGACCCACAGTAATATACAGTTACTTTTTTACAGTTACAATTACTTAACATCTAGGCTATTAGAGCTAGAACTTCTTTCCTCGTTCTTATTTCTTTTCTTTATTCCCTTAAATCCCTTTTAATCCTTTAATTATTTAATTTCTTTATATAAAGTCACCTTTATTTATATAGTACTTTATACAATACAGATAGTTTCAAAGCAGCTTTACAGTGATAACAGGAAAATGATTCAGTTATGCAAACAATTAATTTCGCCTCTTCGGCAGTTAAACTAAAATAGTGCCATTGTTCAGCTGAAGTGTTGATTCAGTTCCCATTCAGTCACTACGAGTTACATCAGTGACTGACAAATTGGGATTGCGCCTGAGAGCCCTATCACCTTCAAGTGTTAACAGAAACAGCCAATGGACATTGGCGAGTGAGATTTGCATCGCGAACGACGCCCCGTGCTGAGGGGATATAGGAAGCGTGCAGAGAGACACTCTCTTTCTCTTGCTTTCGCTTCGGAGCCGAGCGTTTCTGTACTGATTCGATATCGATCACAATTTAAGTATGGAGTACCACAAGGATCAGAGCTAGAACCGTTTCTTTTTACCCTGTACATCCTACTCTTGGGAGATATCATCAACTAATCATGGGATTAGTTTTCACTGTTATGCTGATGATACTCAGCTCTATTTTCCTTTGCATCCTGAAGAAACTTACCAATTCACAAAATTAACGGAATGCATAGCTGATATAAAAATTTGGAAGACTAGTAATTTCCTACTACTTGTAATGTAATGTAATTTGTCATGGCGATGGTAGCCCACGCTCCGACAGCCCCAACACTAGGACTCCATCTATTTCGGTCAGAGGCTGCAAGTCTGTAAGCCTTGACAATGTTCAGCCTCATTTTTTCCAGATCCTCTTCCAAGTTGTTGAACCATCTTTCCTTTGGTCGCCCTCACCTCCTTGTCCCGTGCACGTGACCGAATAGAGCGACATTTGGGAGTCGTTCTGTTTTCATTCGGACCACGTGTCCAAAGTATCCAAGCCTCTTTTTCTGAATTCGCTGCACCACATCGGTTTCCATCCCCAATTATCTTCTTATGTCGACGTTTCTTATTCGGTCTCTTCTTGTCACCCCTTGGATTTTCTGTAAGCAATTCATTTCAAACACTTTCAGTTTATTCTTGTCTGCTTCTTTTAGTGTCCATGTTTCTGAATTGTACAAAAGTATGTTAAGTACCAAGGCTTCATAAACTCTTATTTTTGTAAATCTGGAAATGTCTTTAGTAAGACATTTATGTCTTGAATAAAGACAAATAAATGACAAATAAATGTCTTTATTTTCCATATGGAGTTCAAGTTTTGCATTGCACCACACGCTAGTCCAATTCTTCTTCTGTGGTCCTGTTCTGTAGAGGTGTCCTCACTAATATTTCCTCCCAAGTACACAAATTCTTCTACCTGCTTAAGTTCCTGGTTTTCTATTTGGATGAATACTTTGGTCTTTTCCCATCCAACATGTTGTACTTCTGTCTTTCCTGTATTGACCTTCATGCCCATCCTTGTACTCTCCTCTACGATTCTGTTGATCACTACTTGTAGGTCATTCTAGTTTTCTGCCAAAGCTGCAATGTCGTCCGTGAATCTGAGGTTGTCGATGATTCGGCCATTCATGACTGTTCCTTCGTTCGCCTCTTCCAGCGCACTTGCCATGATCACCTCTAAAAAGATATTAAAGAGAAGTGGAGACACCATGCAGCCCTGTAGTACTCCTACTATTGTTTCGAACCATTCAGTCACATCAGCACCTATTCTTACAGTGCTGAAAGTACCTTTATATAAGCTCTCTAATATTCTGATATTCTCTAATATAGGCTGCTTTTACACTTTTGGAACATCTGGAATCTGCTCCTTAGAGGGGGGGGGGGGGGTGGCGGATGGGGGGTAATGTCACAGTTACCAGCTGGTGTGCCCAGGTTGACCACCAGAGGGCACTCCTTCTCTGACCTTTGCCACTCAGCCATGAACTTCAGTTCCCATAATCCTTTGCCTGGATTCATCACTAATTATTGCATTCACCTGTGTGTCATTACATTGTTTGTCTCACCTTATTTATACCAGGTTCTATCTGCCATTTCTCATTGAGGTTTTGCAATTATCAGCACTCTCCCTTGTCTTTTGTTCTTTTGTGGATTGTTTGCAAGTGTTTTTGACTCTTTGCCTGGCATGACTACGATTCTGGATTTTCCAATAAAACTGTGCTTGGATCTCACCTAGTCTCAGAGCTATCCGTGACAGTTAGTTTAAATCTAGACTAAAAACACATCTCTTTAACCTGACATACACATAGAACATTATACATTTCTATGATTCAAAAATCAGTTAAATGATTATTAGGCTGCATAAACTAGGTCAGCCGGAACCGGGAACACTTCCTGTAACACCTGATGTACTCGTTACATCATAAGAAGAATGGCATCTACACTAATGTTAGTCTTTCTGTTTATTCCGAGGTTTGCTGTAATCAGCTGGATCCGGGCCGTATCCAGATCAGATGGTGGACCTGCGCCTAGACAAGACCACAACGCAGGGAACTACACTAACCTTTTCCACTGGTAGCACTTGCGCTACTAACTTTTTCAGTTACTGGCGCAAAACATGATTTGGTCACACAAATTATTTATAGTAAGCCGCTCTGGATAATAATGAACAATAATGAAACTGTATTGCATACAGATGTGCTTTTTATTTTACTTGCCATCTTTTAACGGGATATGTAGACTACCTGTCTCTACACTTCGCGTGCTTCATACTGTCTTTGTGAAGCTTCAATGATTCGTGTTTGAATTGTTTTGACGCAGTTACAAATTTGGACAGTCCTGCAATTGAAGGCCCACAGAATTTACAGTACACACATACAGTTTACAGTCTTGGTACCTTAACCACTGGTATTCTTCGAGCCACTGGTGTCGAAATTCATATGTCCGTATCGTTTTTCCCGCGTGTGCTGTTCCTGACGAATCCTTCTCAGCCTCATCATTCTCACTCACAGGCTCCGTTTGACATGTCGAATCGACATCAAGTGATGGTTCTGTTACACTTGAACTTCCCTTCTTAAAAAAGGAGTCAATTGTCCGCTTCATTTCAACAAGTGCAGATTGTAGACTATGTTGAGATATATATGCGATTGCTGCGTGTGTCTTTTAAGGGGGTCACACACCGGACGCGCCGCGCCGCGCCACGCCACGTCTTGGACAACTCGAGGTATCGCACATCGGATCCGCACTTTCTCAGTTTATGGCCAGCAATATTGTTATGTTTAAGGACATTATGAAATTAAGATAATGCCTGTACTATGTTATGATTGTACTGTACAATTAAATACAATCGTTGCTAAGTCTGCAGTGAATTCACTTTACCTCAGTGCGTCCGTTAACTGAATGAATTGAGAATATCACCTGAAAATCCGATAATATCAGCAATTTTCATTCAAGCAGCTGATTTCTGTGAATGAATGTAAAACTAAATGTATTTTGCAGCACAGGGTGAAGTCAGTATATACATTAACAATGATTTGAGACAAATAAATGTACATTTAATGTAAAACTATGTAAATGGCGCTCTGTGGCGCGGCAGGATTTTGAACAAGGTCCTGAGCTGTAGCTGGGCACCGCAGACATACGCTGAAAGGCGCCGCCGGTGTGTGTGTACACTCATAGAGAATAATGTGTTCGAATTTAAAAGACGTGGTGCTGCACGTCCAGTGTGCGACCCCCTTTTACGAGAGGTATTTTTTTTTAAATCAACGTTAGGCTACGCCTACAACATTCCGGGAGGGGGCGGGGGGGTCGCAACTTGATGTGTTGAATGCTCAGAGCACGTTATAAAACGTATTCTTAAAATACACATTTCTGTTTTAATAATGCTCATAGTAAATCATAGCATATTGCCTAAAACATAAGGTAGGTACAAAAATAATCAGTGATACATTTGCGACCCATTAAAAATTAGGGTCGCAATGGCATTTCAAAAGGTCGCATATGCGACCATTTTGGTCGAAGTGTAGTTCCCTGCAATGCATGATGTAGTCAGCCGGATCCAGGCTGTATCCAGATCAGATGGTGGACCTGCGTGTAGACACGACCACAACGCATCCCTGAAGTGTCAGCAGAGATTGTGTCAACTAGACTCTCCCCTGTGAAGGCGTCATCGGCACTGATCCTCAACAAACCCATCTCCATACCGACTTGATGACTCCGACTTTCAACCAGATGGAACTGGATAAATATTCAGAATGTTCCAATCCAATCTGACTTCTGACCTGTAATGCTGCCTGAATCATAATCATACACTGTTTGTTCGTTGCCCAGAGGAGAACAGGCCCCCCGACTGAGCCTGGTTTCTCCCAAGGTTTTTTTTTCTCCATTCTGCCACATGATGGAGTTTTGGTTCCTTGCCACTATTGCTTTTTTGTGCATTTTTCCCCTTTGTCACCTTTGGCTTTTGGTTTGCTAAGGTGGGGACATTTAATATTCAGCAATATTATTGATCTGTCTGCATTGACACAATTATTTGAGAACTGAACTAAGCTGGACGATGACATCACAGTTTTCTCCAGAGCGGTTATTATATAAATGAAATGAATTAATAACTTTTTTACAACCAAAATTAACTATCACGAAACTTACTTAAGCATTTTTTTTTCTAAAAACAAACTTTGTTGCATTATTTTCCTGTTATAACTGTAAAGCTGCTTTAAAACAATTTGTATTGTAAAAAAGCGCTATATAAATAAAGGTGACTTTCAGCTCTGCTTTCATCTCGAGTGTGGTCTTCAGAACCCCGAAGAGTTTCCTGTGTTGGTGTGACGGCACGTCAGTGATGACTGTCTTCGAGAGAATCTCTACATAGCAAGAGCCCTTCTCTGCATGCCGTGCAGACAATCTTCTCCTGTGCACTTCAACACAAAAGAGTGTCTTTTTCAAGATGTCATTGAACCAGTGCATTTCTGGATCCGGTCGTTTCCTGGCCCCGGTTGACAGTCATGATCACTGCCTCTCGTGTCTGGGTCATAAGCATGCTAAGGTAGCATTCGTGGATGAGTCATGTACCCATTGGGGGAAGTTCATTGGGCGACTCCAATACCTCACGAGAGGTGGGATTCCCTCCGCTATCCCACAATCTAGTTCTTCTGCCCAGCAGAAGACTACTTTTGTTGATACCCAGGGTGATCTGAGGATCACAGTGGGGGTCCCCCGTGGCTCAGTTAGATTTCAGTTTTCAAAAATTTGCATATGACATAAGCATATTTGTCAGTCTGTCTAAGGTATGTAGACTCCTGGTGCCAGTTACGTAAACATGGTCAAGACTGTTAAGACTGTCTTAAGAACTAGTTTGATCAAGGTCAATCTGCATTTGTAGTAGACTTTAAAAAAATATGACCAGTCTTAAAGAAAAAAATAGATGAGTAACTTGTAAGACTAAGCAGTTTTTGCAACCGGCCACTGTTCACACAGGATGCATTGTATTTTGCTTGTGATTTTTTTTTAAATTGTTGATGTACACATGCAGACTGACAGGAAAGACAAATTTGAGTGTTCGAGTTAGAGAGATTTCACCAAATCTCTTTTGATCCATTACGTCTGACTAATGTTAAAAAAAGTACCTATTTAGTAATGAAATTAAAGGATTAAACACACAAAACCCTCGTTAAGGACATCCGTTTCTATCAACACACAAACACAAATTTGACATCATCAAATGAAGCTAAAACAAATGATTCTGAATTAGATTATACTTGAGTCATCATGAGCTGGAAGGGATGGCTGATTCCGAGAATACTTGTAACTAAACACAGATCTCATCTTGGGACAAACCAACCCAAAATCAGAACACATGAACAACACACTACTAAAATGTTACAGCAAATTGTCCAAGGTAAATATGACTTTCCTGTTCTGCACTTTGACATGAAATTTATCCTGATTACATCAACATTAAAACATGTTACATGTCTGACAGATTGAATGGCTTCTACACACAGAACAGACTGGCATGGGCATTTCATACTGATGTCTCACAGCTAAAGCAGGTTCAGCACCATATGGCTCATCTGATGCAACAAAAGATTGGAAAATATACTGAATGAGGGAGAATGAGCAGTTTTCAGATGCAAAAAAAACTGATGCCCTTGTTTTTCAAAACACATAAGCTGAAAGACTTTGACTACTTGTTTGCCTCTTTGTGTTCAGATGCTAATCCATTGGATCTGTTACCACAACTTAAATAAATGCATGGTTGCAAGTCAAATGTTCTAATTTATTGATATCGTCAAACCTTTTAAGTTTCAAACATTATTTTGTTGAGTTCTGTTGACATAATAATGCTGATCATTTCATTAACTTAATATTGTGTGTAATTTAAACTCAAATTTCTTGTAGTAACTTAATGAAATTGTCTTGATAACTTTGGAAGTTAAACAGTAGATTACTAGTTCCAGCATGCTTTGCATAGGACTAGATAAGGAGAATAAATGTTGAAATTAAGTGTAATTTTTGTTGTTGTTGTTTTTTTAAGTGAAGGGAAAGACCTGTTAGTGTTGTTATATATTTAATGAGATTTAAAATTATTTATGTAATGTTGAAGTTTTTGTGTTTACCATTGTGCTAAAGAGTACAGTAGATACATGAAGGTGAACACTACATTGACTCCATAAGCAATGACTGAGCTAATGCCAGTGCCAAGTAGTTTCTTACTTATTCATTAAATTCACGTGCTAAGACAACTGTGGATTTTCACTGAAATCAATAAGATTAATTGGTTCCAGAGATACAACCCAAAAAGTTGGAGCAAAAAATAGTTTTTTTTTTTGTCTTTTTGTTGTTGTTGTTTTGTTTTTACAAATGATTAAGTTCCTCTAGATCAATGTAATATGTAGGTAAAACAATTTAATTAGAAGTTGTCATAACTCAAAATGGTGGCAATCTGTTTTTGTTGTTGAAGTGTGAAGAGCACTATAGTTAAATGTAAAAACCTGCATCTTGTCCACTAGCCACCCACAATCTAATGTAAACAGGCACTAACAGTGATGGTTTAGCTCTATTGAAGAAAATTTTAAATGAAAAGTCATTGTCATTCGTGTTCAAGTTTTTAACCCTCAGTAAAAGCAAGAGTAATAGTAATGCTTTCCTTTGTAAATAACACTAATGAGAAGAAGTGTGCTAGTTTATTTCTTTCCATTGACATAATGGAGTCTACAGCAGTTACACACATGGTCACCACACATTAACCTTAACATTGTCTGATGCTTTTCACTATTATGGCACAAAAAAAACTAAACAAAAATACAAAGGCCGTTATCACACTCAAGCGGGAGGATTTGTCACTCTCAATTAGAGTTGGTTAAAAGGAAGCGCTTCTCTGAGGCGCTGTCCTGAGGGGTCCATCATGCAACAGATGGCCGGCAAACACCTTCATTATATCATACACATCATGCTCATAATCACAAGGCTGCTTTCAAAGACCGAAGGCTTATACACACACTTGGAGAACGGTCTGCACTCTTAGCGGCTGATCGATATACTTAGTAACTAAGAAGACCTTCAGAGATAAAACCCTGATTTACAAGTAGGTTTAGGAAAAAACCTGAATTCCTAAATGGACTTGAAATAATTCACAGGTTGTAACTGAATTGCCCACAAGTGAAGTAATAAATAAAACGTTGACATCTGTGACGTCGGCTGTGCATGTGCTCGTGGTGTATGGGTGTGTTTAAGGTGCCATTTGGGGAGCATGGTCGATACACTTGACACTTGTTGGACTCGAGTTAAATGTCACTGGAAGGGTTTGTGGTGGAGCACTGCTTTGGTGATGTCTTGCTTCGGCGTATGTCTCAGGCATGGAGTTTGACCGTTTGAGCAATGCTGACATGCTTCTTTGTGAATATTATGTTTGTGCATTTCTTTGCATTAAAATGTTTTGTTGAGAATTGATGTGACTGCTCTCCCTTTTTGTTGCAGCCTAAGAGCCGGGTTGTAACAACATCCAAATTTAAAAGATGTTTAAAAGTTAATTTATTAAAAACAATGGTATATTGACCTACACTGCTATTCAAAAGTTTGTGGTGTGTAAGATTTTTTGAAAAAAGTATTTTATGGCAAGGCTGCATTTATTTGATTAAAAGTGCAGTAAAATCAGTATTTTTTTAAATACTACAATTTAAAATAACTAATAATAATTAAATTATTCCTGTGATGGCAAGGCTGCATTTGTCTTTAGTCTTTAGTGTCACACGATCCTTCAGAAATCATATGCTGATTTTTGTGCTCAATGTTGAAAACAGTTGTGCTTAACATTGTTGTAGAAACAATGATTTAGGATTTTTTGAATAGCAAACCTTAATTTTCAGCAGTCATTACTCTAGCCTACTAAGAAAGCCTTGTACAATATAAACCTCAAGAAATTCTTCTAAAGTGCTGATTTGATAAGATACTTATTAGCACAGTTGAAAATGATTGTACAGCTTAATGAAGAGTGAAAACTAACAAACTTTTACTTGGTAAAATATAAGAACTATCAATCAGTAGACAGAAGGCATGTAGTAGATTTTGTATTACAGGTTTTTCAGCAAAGTTTTGATCATGGTAATTTAGAGGCCCTATAAATTCATGTATCAACTATGATACAGTAGGATTTATAGGGTTAAAATGGCAAAAACATAGCCTCTTGATCTTTTGAGAGATGAAAGCTTTATACTGTTTTTTAAAGAAGAAAACAAACCAAACAGCAAGAGGAGAGAACAGCCTAGATAGAGTCAATCCCATATAAGTGCTACAGAAAACAGGATGAAACTTATTAGATTTTTTTTTTAATTAATTAATTCTGAAAATTGAAATTTTCACTGTATACTTCCAATAGAAAATTCCATTTGACTCTACTTCCTTAAATTGAAATGATAATTCTGAATCCGGTTTACTACCTCATTTTAAATTCAGGAACTGAATTGTAATTTAAAAGGCATTCTGAAGTCAGTTGTAATTTTCAGTACTTTTCCAAATATCATGCATAGATAATCACATTAGTGCATCAGTGAATTGTATTTAAGTATTTTTGAAGAAAATGTTGAACTGAACAAACTTCTACTTCCATTCAAAAGTTTAGGTTATGTAAGATTTTTTTTTTTTTAAGAAAACAATAATTTTTTTTGACCAGCATTTTATTTAACCAGGAAATAAACTTTTTCAAAAGTGTCCTAGCCAAGATGAGAATAGCCAAATAAGTTCTCACAATATTACAATAACGAAACAGCACAATACCAATACATATTTCAAAACATTTGCAATTTGGTTCATCCTTTACAGCTCACAGATCAAAGATTTAAAAGTAGGCTTACTTAGGCACAGTAGTAGGCACAGGACACCAAAGTGACACAAGGAACACCTCGGTTACGACTGTAACCTCAGCTCCCTGAAAAGGGAACGAGATGCTGCGTCGAGATTGACGCTATTGGAACGCTCTGCGTAATTGTGTCGTGAAGCACGTGAGGCAACACTTTACTTGAAGGGGTGTGCATAAGACTGACATGACACCATAATCATGACATGACACATGTCATGAATATGAAGGAGGTTTTATGCATGTTAATGACAACTGACATTAAGTCTCATTCACTCAATTATGTCATTTTTAATGCCATTTAAGATTACATTGTTTGAGATGTCTTTGTTATGACAACTTGACATACACCAATACATCATAACCTTTCAGTGTCTTTGTCATGACAACTTGACATTACCAAGACAACATAACCTGTCATAAATATGTTATAAACATGACATTTGACAGATTAATCATCAAACTTAAGAAACTACTTAGCTTTATGGGTTAACATTACATTATATTACTAACCACTTAATATATAATTTTATAACAGTGTCATGAATATTTTTCTTGACCTCAACTACAGTGATACAAATTTAATTTGTCATTAAAATGGCATTAAGTGTTAATACTGTCAAATTATTTTATAACTAATACTGGAATACTGGAAGAAAAAAGTGGTCATAAATATATTCATGACACAGTTATAATGGCCTCATGACAGCCAATGTCAAAACCAACCACATGACAGTTTAATGTAATGTTAACCCATAAAGCTAAGTAGTTTCTTAAGTTTGATCTGCTATGTCATGTTTGTGACACATTTATGACAGGTTATGATGTATTGGTGTATTATGATGTATTATGTGAAATTGTCATGACAAAGACACTTAAAGGGTTTTAATGTATTGGTTTATGTCAAGTTGTCATAACAGAGACATCTCAAACAATGTCATATTTGCATAAAAATGTCATAATTGAGCGAATGACACTTAATGACAGTTGTCATAAACATGCATAAAAACTCCTTCATATTCATGACATGTTTCATGTCATGATTATGAAGGTGTCATGTCAGTCTTATGCACACCCCTTCAAGTAAAGTGTTACCGCACGAGAAATCAGTCCAGTGGCATATAGGCGGGTGACGTCATGGCAGGAAGCTATAAAGCGCCCCCAGACCAAACACTGTCAGCTTCTGATAGGCCGAAGCAAGTCGATCACAGGCATGCGGGAAGTATGGTCTCTCTTCAGGGAACCGAGGTCACAGTCGTAACCGAGGCGTTCCCTTTCAACACCTTGCGTTGCGTTGAGATAGACGCTATGGGAACGTCTATACCAATGCTGCCATAGTGACCAGTACCTGTCTTGTGTGAAATCAGGCGAGCACAACAAAGAGAGAAATCACCTGGGATCCAGGGATAAAGCCCAAATCTAGGTTGTAAACCTGACAAATGTGTGCGGGAAGGAGCAGCCCGCCGCATCACACCCCTCTTGTAGGAATACCCATGTTATAAGGCTTAAAAGCCGACATACTCCTCCTGATCCGACGCACCACAGAGGAAACACCAACGGTTTCTCCCCAAAGACACCACCCAAAGATGCGTGGTAAGCAGGCTAGGCCTCCATGTAAACCTTTAGAGTGGAGGGGGATAACCCTGTGGAGAATCGATCGTGCAGAAATTCCAGCACTGTACCAACCGGGCAGTTAACTGGATCCAAGTGATGATTCCTGCCAGTTCCTTGTGCAGGGAGTTCTAGAGTAAGCTTGGAACTCCCAGCACAGGACCCTGGGACATGAACCAAGGCTTCTTCCACATAACCAAAGTACGAAGCACCTGCGTGTAACCTTGATCATGCAGAACGGCTTGCCCCTCAGGGAAACCACTTGGTCTTGACGCAGCTGCCATCAGACCTAACAGTCTCGAAACTGTTTGACAGTGAGTGACTGGCCTAGCCTTGTCTTGCTCACAGCTGTAAGGATCGAACCAATACGAGCAGGAGAAATATGTGTCTGCATTGTCATCGAATCCCACACCACACCTGAAAAAGTGGTCCTCTGTCATGGAGAAAGCCCACTTTTCTCAGCGTTCAACCTAAACCCCCATACTTTTATATAGGGAGGAAGACATCTCAATGCCAAAACCCCCATATGCTCCACATTGAGCCAAAATACGGGGTTGCATGACTAGGCCAAAAGGAAGAACACAATACTGGTATGCTTTGCCCCCGAAAGCAACCTGTCACGATTCGCCTCAGTGCAGAGATTTGGACACAACCCTGCATCCTTCTTAGGAACGATAAAATACTGGCTGTAAACCCGGACTCTCTGTCGGGGGAATGGACAGGTTCTATGGCCCCCTTCCCCAGCAAAGCCTTTACCACTTGTTCCATAGTCTTAGCCTCAGACGTCACGACCACGGACCGTTGGCTGAATGTCTGATGCATATGGCACACTTTTCTGGAACACTTCAGGAGTTTCTAAGTCGTCATCTGATTGGTTGAATTCTACGGGATGTATGGGAGACGTTTGTGTGTTGTAGAACACCGTCGTGTTTACAACTGTGACAATGAGCACCTATCTGGACCAACTAAATGCTGGTTTTTCAAAAGTATGTGAAGTTTGTGGCACCATTGTTGCAGTAAACTTGCTCAACGTTTCGGATGAATTATTTATAGATGAACGGCGGTCTGTTATTGCAGGGATATTGACATTATATTGTCTATTGTCACACCCCTAAACATGACGCGGAACAATACGAACTGTGATTGGTTGCGTTACATGTCAGTCAAACGCACTCTTGGGTGGTCCTTGGCCAAGAAAAGCTGCGACAGAGTCCAGACCTTCTGCCTTCAGTCTGAGGGTGTGGCTACGCGAGACTACTTGTTCCATAACCAGAGCCTGCTCGGAGACTACCACTAGTGTTGGGTCCGAGTCCACCATTGTCGAGTCCGAGTCGAGTCCAAGTCCTTAACAATCGAGTCCGAGTCCAAAGAGGGCCGAGTCGCACTTGAGTCCGAGTCCTTAACATCCGAGTCCGAGTCGAGTCCGGCCGAGTCCACAAAGATTTAAATAGTTTTAAATTGACCTTTCACAAAGACCCGCCCCTCTTACTGTCGCTACGTCCGACAAGCCATTCCGCTTTCACTCCAAATGTTCTCACACAGTGAAATATATATTGCGGAGCAAAGAGGACACTGACAATGCGCCAACAGACAAGACAAGGCTACTTCTGGTATGAAATAAAGTCTCAGCTTTCAAATTTTGTAATTTTTATGAAATTAAAACAATACACACCGTTTTGTGGTGCTTTAAAGTCCGCGTGAACCGGAAGTTGCAAATAACTGTTGTGACGCATTTCCAAGTGAAACGGAATATTGAACAGAGGGCACGGTTTTAGTGTCAGCGCTCCTCCTCTCCATCTCTCGCTCATAGCAGACTAACGATTTGAGGGGAGTGGTTAAGCGTTTTTCAACCCAAGACGTCAAGCCTACGTCATCAGAAAAGGAACGCCATTTCAGTCACAACAGTTATTTGCAACTTCCGGTTCACGGGGACTTAAATATAGGCCTCAACTCAAGCAGCACATGAACTTATAATATCTTCTAGTTATAGCACGAATTAAACATGAATGAACATCAGAACTGCAAAAAGAATTCAATACACACCATTTTTCAAGTTCAAGTCCAATGACTTTAATCTACTATTTGTTTTGGTTTGTTTGTCTGACAAAAATGGCAGGTATCTGCATTATGATTGGTCAGATCGCATGTCAATCAAATTCCAGTGAAAGGTCTCAACACTGAGCTCTTAAATTAATATGTTAAACCTTACAAAATGATTCCAATGTATAGTTACAGTCATACGTTTACCTATCATACATCTTTCAGATTCTGCAAGGTAATGCTCAAGAATATAACACGATGCATTAAGAGCCAGGAGTAAACTTTTGAGCAAGATGACGTTGATTTTTACATTTTTATTTATTTTGATTATCTTATTTTGTTTTACATGCTAATATCTTATTTAGCCTCTAAATGGCAGGACTAAATTAATTAATTAATTTTTAAATAAAATAAGAGCAATTTACACCAATGATCCAGTTAAAAAATGTACACCCCCTGGCTCCTAATGGTTGCTTCCTTCTTGAGCATCACTAAATGTTTGCAGGGTTTGTAATAGTTGTGTATGAGTCCATCAGTTGTCTTCAGTGTGACAAGATGGATCTCACAATCATAGTCATTGCTAGTAAGGAGTCAAATATGCAGAAGATGCTGGAAAAGCAAAGAATGTGCAGGAGCTGGAGGATTTTTCCTCATGAACAACCATTAAAAAAACAAAAACAAAACAACTTGTGGATCATTCAGGTAATGAAACACAATATTAAAATCAAGCCTATGTAATTTGTCTTGTATTTTGTGTTTGTATTTTTTCTTGTGGACTAGGCTATTAAACATCCATTATGTGAAAAATATTTTTCAGGGCAGTAATAAATAGAAACAATGTTTTTACGATCATCCTCATTAAAAAATAAATAAATATTACATTTTGGAGATTCTGCAAGGTGTATGTAAACTTATGACTAAAGTGTAGGCTAAATCAATGTAACAAAAATCATAACATTATTAGACACCAAAATGTTGCTTTGGTTATCACGTTCTCATGTTGCTATGGTTACTGTGTCAATCATTGCAATTTCATGACTCACAGGACTAAAATTCTGCGGATTCTCTCCCACATTTAAATGCAGTTATCACTCTTTTTAATTTACAGTGTGAACGTAACCACTGGTCCTCTACAAGCATGAAAAAATATATAATTTAGATTGTCAATAGCGCTCACTTTAAGCCATCACTTACTTACCGCGTTCTGCACTCTCACTGAAACTCTCGTCATAAACACTGAAGTTGTTCGCACTGCACAGCGAATCTCTTATTTATATCGCGTCAAGACTTTGTTGTTTATGTGGAGATTTGCGAAAGGATAAAACTTGCGCTGATTCTGAACGTACGTTTTGAGCGACTTCTCCGCATGATGACTCAAAACGCCTCTGATTGGCCACTGTGTTCATGCGCTTAATATACATATCTGTGATTGGCTACAATGCTCAACACTGACACAACACAATGTAAGCAGTTTCGTTTCGTTTCGTTTTTGAATAATATTGTGTCCTCCAGTGCCCGGACTCGACTGTACTCGGCAAATTTTCCGAGTCTAAAATGTCCGAGTCCGTGTCAAGTCCGAGTACAAATTCATCCGAGTGCGTGACAAGTCCGAGTTCATTAAAAATTGGACTCGAGTCTGGACTCGAGTCCGAGTCCGAGTACCCCAACTCTAACTACCACTGTGGACAGGACAACCCCCCCCCCCCCTCGGGTGAGGTATGGGCTGACCCGAGACCACTGCGCCCAGAAACACACAAGGGAGCGGGGTTGGCAGAACGGCCCCCCGAGGGCACCGAAGTGAAATGGGCACTGTATAATGAAGTGATAACCACTTCCCCCCTGGAGGGGACTGCCCTCAGAGACCTGAAGCCACTGGTGTCAGGACCTCTTCCCCGAAGCCTTCTTGGAGATAATGACAGTCCTCAGATCAGTCTTACTTCGGGAAGACTTCGGTTAAGACTGCTAAAGGAGCCAATCCGGTGCCCTGAAACGGATGACCGGCAGGAAACAACCGAACTGACCCCTCTTAATCCCTCCTCCTGTGAGTCAGACACTGAGACTAGAACTCGCTGGAGACCACTGTGCCCCGAAGCACACAAGGTGGTGGGGTTGGCAGAACGGCCCCGGAGGGCATCGAAGGGAGTTGGGTGTGTTATCCATTTCCCCCGGAAATTTCACCATTTATTTCCTCAGAATTAAATGCAGCCAAAGATTAACCAGACAAGTAAACACGGTCCGGATGAAAGGCTGAATAGTATATGAATACAGACATCTTATTCCTCAGAGATAAGAAGCGTATATTTTTTTAATTTCTTAAAAATTAAATGCAGCCAAATATCAACCAGACAAGTAAAAACGCTCTGGGTGAAAGGCTGAATATTATATCACTACAGACATCTAACTCCTCAGAGATAAGATAAGTGTTTTTTTTTTTTTTTTCTCAAATTAAATGCAGCCAAAGATCAACCAGACAAGTAAAAACGGTCTGGATGTGTCATGATTCTTGTCTTGTGTTCCCCTTGTCTTGTGTGGACTTTTGTTATTTCCTGTTCTGTGCCATGTTTTGTAGTCCTTTGTAGTTTTTCTTGTTTATTAGTCTTCCTAGGTGTTTCTAATTAGCTACACACCCTTGTTATCTTGTTTAGCTTGTTTGTCCCTGTGTATTTATAGCCCTTGTGTTTCACTTGTTACTTTGTCAGTTGTTGTACGTGTAATGGTTGCCTCTGTCTCTGTGATTCCCCTGGTTTTGTTCCTTTGTTCTTCGAGTTCTGTGTTCCCTGTTTTGTGTTACTATATTAAATCGCCCTGCATTTAGATCCTCGTCTTCACCTGCATATCTCAGCTATGTCACAGGATGAAAATCTACGTGTTGCCTCGACAAATGTGTGATCCGAGCCTCTAGATTCTTATTGTAGACCCATAACCTACGCGCTGCCCCTGCAAACACAAGATCCGAGCCACTAGATTCTTATTGCAGCACCGCAATATACGCGCTGCCTCGGCGCATGCGATATCCAAGCCAAAGAATGTTTATTGACTTTCTTCCCTTGAGAAGAAAGCCAACAGGAGCAGATATAAAAATCTCGATAGTGCATATTTTACACATCAGGAATTTATGAATGAACATGGTCAGCCCCCTTTTATTAGAGCTGACTGTGCATGCTCCACTCCCAAACAAACAACACATAAATTGCGTGTTTCCCAACTCGTAATGAAGCGAGGGCAGAGGAACACATGATCAAAAATGATGTTTGCACGCCATTATAGGCTACTCCTGTCTAGATAATATATAATATGCTTGTGGACAAACAACAATAAATAGACAGAGACAATGTCAAATAGAGCGCTTGCTGAAGGCACAGAAGCTGACAATGTTTGTTGCTGTATAGCTTCCAGCCATGACTTCACCCGCCTATGCGCCATTGGGCTGATTTCACAAGTGTTTCACACAGAGTGTTCCCATGTTGTCAATCTCGACGCGGCGCGAGTTCCCTTGAAAAGGAAGCTTGTTTTCCAAATTCAGTTTGTACAAATGGAACCGCAAGGGCATTCAAGTTCTGTGAATGGAGAGAATATACCCCAGCAATTATCTGTTAATTAAGGGAACAAAAATATGATGGCAATATACCAAAAATAGAATTGTAAATGAACAGGTACCAATGCTTTAGTTTGCGTGTCGATAATGAGGACCAACGTACTACAGTAGAGGGTATTACTACTGTTGTAAACTTTTTCAGCAAAACCAGGAGACGTTTGGGATACGTTCAAGAAGTTATATTCTTTATTGAGGACGTTGCTGCATTTCTTCCAAACATTCTAAAGTATATAAATTTACATGGTGTCTTATTTTAGGAGGAGGGACTTTTGAAGGTGGAGACAAATTCAAACAAAGCATGTAAATGAGTATACAGGTTAAGGTAACACCCTAGACTGTGAGGATCTGGCCAATCCTAATTTAATCAGCATAAGGCTCCAAGAGCCATTTGGGTCCGAAAGCCATTTGCAGAACAAAAGGTGAGATTCTCAGTGAATCATTCGTGTGCTAATCCAATCAGCCTGACTGTATCACCCATACCTTCACATGATAACAGAGACAAAAGCACAGCTGTACATTGAGCTTACTGGTCAGGAAATGCATAAGGACAAGTCTCAGGAATTGACTCATTTAGAGCAACAGGACTGGCCAGAATGCTGCTAAACTTTCTCAGTCTAACTAAATTAAACATTTAATAAAATATGTAATCCAACACTACTATTACAGTAGAGTACTACTATTATAGTACTCTGTAAAGTGTTAACCGATAATAAAATCACTGCTTGTTTCTTTTTAATTTGAAAAAAAAAAACATGACTTTAGTTTTATTTATATTCAAGTAGCTAAGCCTTTTTTTTTGCACAACAATGAAAGGATACTGTAATAAAGACCCTGCTTGACGTAATTTGGGTGCACTACAAAAACAATAAAAAATCACTGTGTTACCAGCATAAAATGAAAACTAGCATTCCAGGTGTTAAAATTAAGATGATTAATAGGTAATAAAAAGTAGAGAACAGATGCCTGAGGAACACGTTTCATAATCTGCAAAAGTGCGGATGAGTGACCTTCCATTTGCACCCATCGTGTCCTGATAATTACATAGTTTTCAAACCAGGATGGTGTTATTAGACAATCCTATCAGATTGAGTCTAGATTGTAATATGCTAAAATCAACAGTCCCAAATGCCTTAGATAAATAAATAAAAGTGATGCACAATGATATCCCCTGTCAAGTGCCTCAATTAAGATAGTTTAAGACCTTAATTGCAGCTGTAGTTGTGCTGTTTTTTGTATGTAAAAATAAATAAAAATGACTGATTATGTGATAAAATATTATGTTCAGTTAAATATGAAGACAATATGTTCACTAATAAGAGTTCTGAAAAACTAAAAAAAATACAGAATTTAGAAATCGGCCTATAGTTATTCATGTTTGTGGGATCTCCTTCTTTTAACACTGGATAATGAGCCTTTGTTATCCCATTGTTAAAAGGAGGCGATCTCACAAACATAAACTTTAAATAAAGTTCCAGAAAGTTTGGAACTTTATTTAAACAAAGCAAAACTGTTTAAAACTAGCAGCTGTTTAAAACTAATTTTAGATCCATATTTAGTTCCTCTATAATCCATATCGTTGTTCATATCTAGGTACCTGAAATAGATATTTCGCAGCAACAAACTGCTTTATTAAGCAATCAAGCATTTTTCATCTAACATTTTTATGGAAATATCCATTATGAATTAAGCTCTGCAGCCTTTTATGCCCCTGATACATAATCAATATTTTTTTCAGAACTACAGTACAAAGGTTTATTTGTTGCAAGTTGTTTCATTCAAACTATCAGCTTTAACATGGCATTTTTTGAGAGCAGCATTTATAATGAAGTGAGCCCTTCATAAAAATTCTTCCAGGTACATTCCATATCTGGAATCAACAAAATCTTCTCCCAATCAAACCGAACAAGATCATTAACAAAACCTAGTTCAATAATTTGAGACACTGCCTGGTAATAACACAAGGTTTTGTTCAAAGTAATTTTGCATTTCTAACTATTGCAACAGCACAATGATCACTAATATCATGTGCATAAACAGATGCTACTGAATATCTAGGAGGTACATTTGTAAAGATAAGATAAAAAAGTTATATATCGGGATTTTAATTCAATCGAATTATTGAATAATAATAATAATAATAATAATAATAGTCGTAACAATTAAAATAGGGTTTCAGCGCTTTGCGCTGATATGACATTAAAAGGTGTATAAATCACTTTTTTTGTTTGTTTTTGTTTTTTAAAGTAACACTGTCCAACCGCGACACCAGCAGGTAAAGTTACAGTGGGAGGCCGCATCTCTCTTGCCTCCCTTGAGCCCATTGAGTTTTAACAGACCCCCTAAAGCGTGTGGTGGGGGATGATTAAGAATGAATGGGGAAAAGTCATGTGAGAGGAGGCAATGCCTCCATTTCAGTATGATTGGTTATGCTTGGCTATAATTGGTTCACACAATGGGAAGACTAATTAAAAAGTAAATAAACAACTCATCATTACTTTGATGACTTGGACTGTGAAAACGTACTCGGTTACTAACGTAACCTCGGTTCTCTCTAGAGAGGGAACGAGTACTGTGTAAGCTTACGCTTGGGGGAAAGTCTCTTTCCGCGAGATACTGAAGCCAAAAATTATCCTTAATTTTTATATAATGCAAAACGCGTTGCAGCAGCATGCAGGCATAGGCGAGGCAGCTTGCGCGCCTATTGGCTGCCCTGCGGCAACTGCAGCAGCCTATCGAGAAGGCCCTCTCGTGACGCCTTGACCAATGGGGGTGCTTCGCGCCCATTGCATCACGTCCCGCCAAAATAGGTGTGGCCTAGGGCTATAAATATAGCGTCGAGAGGCTGGTTCACTGGTTTTTCATCGCCGGAGCGAACCAGAGCGAACTGCAGGCACGGCAAGGGTACGCAGTTGTTATGGTCTACAGTGTCTTTCCACCAGGTGGCGTTGTTCTGTGTTCTGGAGTGAGCGACAGGAACAGGTGTGGTGGGTTACCGGTGATTGCGCTTGCATCAAGAGACAGCGAGTACAAAAGGAATGACGGAGTTGGACTCAGGACGGCTCTTCCTCTTCAGTTCCAGATTGTTTTACTTTTATTCTTTATTTCTTTGAGTTGTAGTATTATTAATTTGATTTATGTTCCCATTAAATCTTTATTTGTTAAACTGAGTTCCATGTGTGGCCTCCCCGTTGTTATGTTGCTTCACCTTGAGCCAGGTGGACGTAACATAATGGGGGCTCGTCTATTAAACTGAGAGAGGCTCAGTTGATAATTTTAAGCATAGTTGGTGAAACGGTTATGTGAGAGAAAATTGGATTGATTATTAGGTAAAGTAATTTTTTGATTCAAATTATTCTTGGGGATAAACATGATGGAACAGTTTTGATTGTTTTGATTATTTGGTAGAATATTTGCTGGGACTGGAGAGGAAAACATTGTTTGGCAGTCGAAAATTGGAACTTTGACCGGTTGTTTCCTCCTGTGTATGAGAGGTAAGGCGGATTTGAACTATAATTGCCAGGAGGTATTAATGAGACTGGTTAGACCAGCAGAGCCACGTGAACTCCCGTGTTAGGAGGAAGAGCGTCTATGCTGTTTGTTATTTTATTTTTTTATTTTAGTTTGTTGTTTTTGGTACGTCGGACGCGGGGAGACGGGTTAGCCGTTGAGTTGCATGTGGGCGTACTGAAGACTAGGGTTGAGTTTATTTAGTTTATTTTCTTAGTTAGATACGGGACGGCTCTAATTCTTCTGGCATTGTGGTGCTATCTGCCTTGCGCTGCTCATTGTAGCTTTCGGGTTTTTTTTTTTTTCTTTCTCTCTAACCTGGCATTCAGGAAATTGGATAAAAAAGGAATTGGTAGAGATGAAATTTGGATAAAATGGATCAACTACAAGATTTTTTGGCGGCTCCTACGGTGGAGAAATTGAATGGTCTTTCAAAAGATCAATTAGGTAAAGTAGTTGAACATTTTAATTTTGAAGTAGCAGTAACAAAGAGTACGAAGGTAAAAAATTTTCGGGATATGGTAAAAGAGAAATTAGTTGAGAGGATGATTTTGACTGCAGATGTATCATTAGAAGAAGTGGTTTCACCAGATGGTACGTCCACGCCGTTTGTTATGGGAGTACAGAGCGGGTTTACGTTTGAGCAGCAGTTGGAAATTTTGAACATGCAGAGTAGGGAACGTGATCTAGACAGACAACATGAATTAGAAAAAATGAGACTTGAAGAACGAGAGCGTGAAAGGAACTTTGAGAAATTTAAGTACGAGCAGCAGGTTCAGGAGGTTAAGTTAGCTCAGGAAGCCGAACGCTTAAAGTTGGTTGCTGAGGGGAAAATGGGTAGTATTAGTGGTGACTCCTCGGGTGATCAACTAGTCTCAAATAGGGCATTAAATATTGCTAGTATGACTAAGTTGCTGCCTAGATTTAATGAAAAAAATCTTGACGTTTTTTTCTCTCTGTTTGAAAGTGTTGCTGAGGATAGAGGTTGGGTTGATGCCGAACGAACTCTTTTACTTCAAAGTGTTTTTGAGGGAAAGGCTCAAGAAGCATATATTTCACTCTCCGCAACGGGTCGAAAAGATTATAAGATTGTGAAAGACGCAGTTTTAAAAGCTTACGAACTGGTCCCTGAGGCCTATCGTCGGCGCTTTAGGGGATGGAAAAAAGCAGAAAGGCAAACTCATGTTGAAGTGGTGCGAGAGGTTACGACCCACTTTAATCGTTGGTGTGATTCTTTAGGAATAGATTCTTTTGAAAGTCTTTGTGACTTGATAATTTTGGAGCAGTTCAAGAATATTATTCCTGAGCGGATAGTGACGTACATAAATGAACAAAAGGTGAAAACTGCGGCTGAAGCTGCAGTTTTAGCAGACGAATTCGTGTTGATTCACAAAAATTCTGGGTTTTTTCAAAGAGATCATTACTTTGAAAATCTAGACAGACCGACGTTGTTAAAGGCAGAGTACAGGCCAAATAGAAAAATCGACCCAAATTCCATTTGTAGGTATTGCCTGGAGAAGGGTCACTGGAAAAAAGAATGCCCGGTGTTGAAAGGCAAGTATAAGGCCGGTACAAAAGCTGTTGGGCTTGCGTCAGTATGTATTTCTAACGAAACCTCATGGGTTGGGGGAATCCCTGTTGGAGAAAAAAATCAAAACGCAGTTAAGAACGGAGAGCCCCAGGCAGATTATGGTCCTTTTATTACAACGGGGCATGTTTCTCTAGTTGACTGTTCAGTTAAAGTACCTGTAAGGATTCTGCGCGACACAGGGTCTTCTGAATCTTTTATTTTAGATTCGAAGTTGAATTTTTCTTCAGGATCTAGTACAGGGGATAGTGTTCTGATCCAAGGAATTGGGTTAGAAATATTCTCTGCTCCTTTACACAGGATTCAGTTAAATTCGGAATTGGTGCGTGGGGAAGTTGAAATTGCATTGCGACCTTCGTTACCCGTGGAAGGTGTAGATGTAATTTTGGGAAATAATTTGGCTGGAAATCGTGTGTGGGGTGGGGTGGTACCTCCCGTTGTGAAAACGAATCCAACGTTATCTGCAGAAGCAGATGGGAGTGTGCTGGACTTTCCCAATGTTTTTGTTTCCTGTGCTGTAACTCGAGCCATGAGTACTAGAAAAAATGTGTTCCAGATTAACGATGAGATAAACTCTTCCTTTGATCATTTGGTCAACTTGTCTTTGTTGCCTTCATCGATTTCTCGTAACGAGTTAATTTTGGCTCAAGGCAAAGACGCTGGGTTGACAACGTTGTTTGCGTCTGTTAAATCAAATACAGAAATTGAAAGCATGGCTTCTGGTTATTTCCTGAGTAAGGGGGTTTTAGTTCGTAAGTGGACGCCATGTACTGATCGTGCGGTGGGGGAACCCATATTTCAGATTGTTATTCCAGATGGGTTGCGTGATTTGGTGCTGAAAACGGCTCATGGGGATATAGCGGGGCATTTGGGGGTCAAGAAAACCTACCACAGTGTAATGCGCTATTTTTTCTGGCCTCGATTAAAAAGAGAGGTGGCGAGTTTTATTAAGACGTGCCACACCTGTCAAATGGTAGGAAAACCGAATGAGGTATTGGCTCCGGCACCGTTGTTTCCCATTCCTGCTGTGAGCAATCCTTTTGAGTATCTTACTATTGACTGTGTTGGGCCCTTAAAACCGTCCAAAGCAGGATCTAGCTACTTATTAACTGTCATGTGTCAGACAACGCGTTATCCCGCTGCTTATCCCCTGCGATCGATTACTACGAGGTCTGTGGTAAAAGCTCTGTCACAGTTTATTTCAGTTTTTGGTATTCCAAAAGTTATTCAAACTGACAGAGGAACCAACTTTACCTCTCGAATGTTTGAGCAGATTTTGCAACAGCTGCGTGTGAAACATCATAAAAGTAGTGCGCATCATCCTGAAAGCCAGGGAGCTCTCGAGCGTTTTCATCAAACGTTAAAACAACTATTGAGAGCGTATTGTAATGAACTGAATAAAGACTGGGAGGAGGGACTTCCTTGGTTGATGTTAGCCGCACGTGAAGTGGTTCAGGAGAGCCTTGGTTTTAGCCCCAACGATTTGGTTTTTGGTCACAAGGTAAGAGGCCCGTTGTCCCTTCTGATGGATAACGTGACGGAACCTGAAATGTCAGTAAATCTCTTGGATTATGTTAATGGTTTTCGATGTCGATTATATCTGGCAGGTAAATTGGCCGGAGAAAATCTAGTTAAAGCACAGTTGAAAATGAAGACATGGTTTGATCGTAGGTCAGAGCGTCGTGAGTTCAGTCCTGGAGATCAAGTTTTAATGTTGCTTCCTGTTACGGGGTCGTCTTTCTTGGCAAGATTTACAGGGCCTTATAGCATAGTGAAACGGGTATCAGACCAAAATTATATTGTTTCGACGCCGGATAGGAGAAAATCTACCCAACTGTGTCATGTGAACCTATTGAAACCGTATTTCTGCCGGGTACGTGACAACGCTGTCCCTGGTGCTGAAGTAAAGTCTGTGGCGGTAGCTACAGAGCTGAATGATTCCTCAAGTGCGAAGTTAAATGACATTGAAGGCGACAGTCTTATGTCTGATTCTATTGTTCAACCACGACTTTGTAATTCTGAACAACTGGCGAAGTTGGATGTTATGTTGGAACATTTGCCCGAAGGAAGTCGCGATCAACTGATCGGTTTGATTAGGGAGTTTTCGTCACTTTTCTCCGATACGCCTTCATGTACTGATTTGATATATCATGATATTGATGTTGGAGACTCTTTACCCGTTAGACAGAGATTTTATCGTGTTTGTCCTACAAAACAGAAACAATTGGAAGATGAGGTCAAGTATTTGATGAATGCTGGGCTTGCGAAATCATCTTATTCTAGTTGGGCGTCACCATGTATTCTGGTCGCAAAACCAGACAAGACGTATAGATTTTGTACTGACTATAGAAAATTAAATGGTGTTACGAAGCCCGACTCTTTTCCACTTCCGCGGATGGAAGATTGTATTGATTCCGTGGGGTCAGCTAAATTTGTAACCAAACTCGACCTTTTAAAGGGGTATTATCAAGTTCCTTTGACTCCTCGTGCACAAGAAGTTTCTGCTTTTATTACACCTTCGGGGTTATACTCATATAATGTAATGAGTTTCGGTCTTCGAAACGCTCCAGCTACCTTTCAGCGCCTTATGAATCGAGTGGTCTCAGAGCTGGAAGGGTGTGCAGTATACTTGGATGACGTCGTAGTATATAGTCAGACGTGGGAGGAACAGCTTTGTCGGTTGCGCGCTTTGTTTGCTCGTCTCGTAGAAGCGAAGTTAACTATAAATTTAGCGAAGTGTGAGTTCGTTAAAGCCACGGTAACTTATCTCGGGAAAGTGGTGGGACAGGGAGAGGTGCGCCCGGTACGGGAAAAGGTGCGAGCTATCGATAATTTCCCCGCTCCTACTACTAAAAAGGAGCTGATGAGATTTTTGGGGATGATTGGATATTATCGCAGTTTTTGCGTAAACTTCTCGACTGTAGTTGCCCCGCTTACTGAGCTGTTGAAGGCTAAAAATAAGTTTGAATGGTCTTCAAGTTGTCAGGGTGCGTTTGTAAATGCAAAACTTCTGCTGAGTACTGCTCCTGTGTTAGTTGCGCCTCGATGGGATCGAGCGTTTCAGCTCCAGGTTGACGCAAGTCAGGTAGGGGCAGGAGCAATCTTGTTGCAAAAGGACGATAATGGGGTTGATAGGCCAGTTAGTTACTTCTCCAAGAAGTTTAATTCTTATCAATCTAATTATTCCACAATCGAAAAAGAGACATTGGCTTTAGTGTGGGCATTGCAATACTTTGATGTGTATGTGGGTGGTGGTTTGATGCCGGTGGTTGTTTTTTCAGATCACAATCCACTCACCTTTTTGCAATCATTACGAACCCCTAACCAGAGACTTATTCGTTGGGCTATATTGTTACAGCCATATAGTTTGGACATTCGCCATATTCGAGGGCGAGATAATGTTATGGCGGATGCTTTATCCCGTTCTCTGGTGGATGAATAAAATCAAATGTGTTATTTGCCCGTTGCCTTCGTTTGATCTGTTTAGTGTTCTCAAGGCGTCTGAGAACACTGAAAGATGGAGTTTGGGTAGGTGATGAGAAGAAAAGGGGTAAGTGACATTTGTGTGAGCTTATGAATTTTTTTTTTTATTGTGTTAAAGTTGGAGTTATTTTTGGGTGTTTGCAGAGTTCCCTTTTAGGGGCCTCTGTTTTAAGAGGGGAGGTGTTATGGTCTACAGTGTCTTTCCACCAGGTGGCGTTGTTCTGTGTTCTGGAGTGAGCGACAGGAACAGGTGTGGTGGGTTACCGGTGATTGCGCTTGCATCAAGAGACAGCGAGTACAAAAGGAATGACGGAGTTGGACTCAGGACGGCTCTTCCTCTTCAGTTCCAGATTGTTTTACTTTTATTCTTTATTTCTTTGAGTTGTAGTATTATTAATTTGATTTATGTTCCCATTAAATCTTTATTTGTTAAACTGAGTTCCATGTGTGGCCTCCCCGTTGTTATGTTGCTTCACCTTGAGCCAGGTGGACGTAACAGCAGTACTCATTCCCTCTCTAGAGAGAACCGAGGTTACGTTAGTAACCGAGTACGTTCTCTTACGAGAGGTTCTCTCGTACTGCGTAAGCTTACGCTTGGGGAACACAATGTAAAACGCTGTGCGTGCTGAGATCCAATACCAAAGCCCCAAGGGCACGTGCCCGGAGTCCATATGGTACATGATCATCAGGGACTCACAGAGAGTCCAGGAAGAGTGGCTAAAAGCATCATTCCTGAATAAGTAGCAACCCACCAGGGTGCTTTAAGATAATAGTGTTCCACACAGTCAGGGCGAATTTCGGCCTGATCTGATGAAGATTATGGGTCTTACAATTGCCCACAGGGCTGCATGATCGATTGGCGAGCATTGCTCGAGCAGTTCCCAGTATTCTGAGCCAATATCGGGGCAGATAGCACTGGCTTATTAGACCGAAAGCAGCTTAGCTTGCAAGGCGGGAACTTCCAGGTTATAAAACCTGATAAATGTAGACGGGGAGGCCCAGCCTGCCGCCATACAGATATCATGTAAAGAAATCCCAGTAGACCAAGCCCACGATGAGGCCATGCCTCTTGTGGAGTGCGCTCTGACACCTAACGGACATTGCAGGCCCTTAGAGGTGTAAGCCAGCGCTATGGCATCAACTATCTACCTGGATAGGCTCTGTTTCGTTACAGCTAGCCCTTTAGAGCGCCCGTAGAACGAAACAAATAGCTGCTCTGTCTGTCTGAAAACAGACGAGCGAGATACATAGGCTCTTAACCCTCAGGGGTCTGGGTTGTTTTTGGGGCCCTTGAGATGTTCTGACATGCCCTGACATTTGTGCTTTTTTCAGTTGCTTATAAACATATTAATGGCAAAGGTGTAAATTCACTCTATAAAGCACAAACAGGGCTACCATAATATGTGAGCCACGTGTATGTACGTTTTCATTTTTGAGAGAATAATGTTTATGCATGATTATTGAAAAAAAAAAAAAAAAAATTCTGAAATAAGGCCACAAAACACATAGTAAATATGTGTCAATAAGACTTTTGAATAATGGATGTCCTCGCCTAGTGTTTTTTCTTCAAAATTATGTGAAAATAGTCTTGCTTTATCGTTCACATAAAACAATACATTGATTTAAATTGATGTAAAACAGGTTTTGCTTGGAAAGCCAATATGCGAGGGGGCGTGAACGAGGAGTGGTTTACAACTTAGAACACCCACTTTGCATAATGACTCTGCATAATGAGCCATTCATTCAGGTGTGACACTGACTGAGCCACAATGCAAGATATATTTAGAAGAAGACTTATATTGACCATTTAAGATTTTGCTTACATCTATCTTGTAAATATGTTTTGCCATTTTATTAAAAAGGTTACAATTACAACAATATTACAATTTCAACAATATTTCAAGTGTACTCTTTCTTTGTAAAAAAAAAATGATTATAGGCCTACATTTTATCTATGTATTCATTACTTTCATATTTCGCCTGACTGTAACGTTGTTTTCATGAAATATTAGGGCATATTGTTAATTTGCAGTTTAATACGTTGCTTATACAAATAGCCTACATTTTATTTCAACATATTTCAGTCGATTTTTACTCATCTCAGTATAGCAATACAGTTTGCTGAAACATCATAATTCATTCACACACGCGATTTAAATTTAAACTGTCTTTGCCAGCTGTGGTAAACGTTGTCAAACTATGCTCAATCGTTTGTGCTCCGTTTGTGCTGGATTGTGCTGTAAAAATTTTCGTTTGTGCTGTTTCGGTTTTTTAGATATTAAAAGAATATTTTTAGGTCATTCTGAGGTCACTTAGCCCCCCCACATGTTCCAAATTCACCCAAAATAGTCTCGTTCGTTTGTGCTTCGTTTGTGCTGGTTTGTGCCGGTAAAATTTTCGTTTGTGCTGCTTCGGGTTTTAAAATATCAGAAATTGAATTATAGATGATGACGTCACCAGCCCCCCCACATGCTCCAAATTCACCCAAAATAGACGCAATCGTTTGTGCTCCGTTTGTGCTGGTTTGTGCTGTAAAAAGTTTCGTTTGTGCTGCTTCGGTTTTTTAGATATTAAAATAATATTAGGTGGTCATTCTGAGGTCACTTAGCCCCCCCACATGTTCCAAATTCACCCAAAATAGTCTCGTTCGTTTGTGCTTCGTTTGTGCTGGTTTGTGCCGGTAAAATTTTCGTTTGTGCTGCTTCGGGTTTTAAAATATCAGAAATTGAATTATAGACGATGACGTCACCAGCCCCCCCACATGCTCCAAATTCACCCAAAATAGACGCAATCGTTTGTGCTCCGTTTGTGCTGGTTTGTGCTGTAAAAAGTTTCGTTTGTGCTGCTTCGGTTTTTTAGATATTAAAATAATATTAGGTGGTCATTCTGAGGTCACTCAGCCCCCCACATGCTCCAAATTCACCCAAAATAGTCTCGTTCGTTTGTGCTTCGTTTGTGCTGGTTTGTGCCGGTAAAATTTTCATTTGTGCTGCTTCGGGTTTTAAAATATTATACATTCAATTATTTTTGATGACGTCACCAGCCCCCCCACATGCTTCAAATTCACCCAAAATAGTCTCGTTCGTTTGTGCTTCGTTTGTGCTGGTTTGTGCTGTAAAAAGTTTCGTTTGTGCTGCTTCGGTTTTTTAGATATTAAAATTATATTTTTAGGTTGTTCTGAGGTCACTCAGCCCCCCATATGTTCCAAATTCACCCAAACTAGTCTCATTCGTTTGTGCTTCGTTTGTGCTGGTTTGTGCCGGTAAAATTTGCGTTTAGGCTCTTAACCCTCAGGGGTCTGGGCTGTTTTTGGGGCCCTTGAGGTGTTCTGACATGCCCTGACATTTGTGCTTTTTTCAGTTGCTTATAAACATATTAATGGCAAAGGTGTAAATTCACTCTATAAAGCACAAACAGGGCTACCATAATATGTGAGCCACGTGTATGTACATGTTTTCATTTTTGAGAGAATAATGTTTATGCATGATTATTGAAAAAAAAAAAAAATTATATAGAATTATAGACGATGACGTCACCAGCCCGCCCACATGCTCCAAATTCACCCAAAATAGACGCAATCGTTTGTGCTCCGTTTGTGCTGGTTTGTGCTGTAAAAAGTTTCGTTTGTGCTGCTTCGGTTTTTTAGATATTAAAATAATATTAGGTGGTCATTCTGAGGTCACTCAGCCCCCCACATGCTCCAAATTCACCCAAAATAGTCTCGTTCGTTTGTGCTTCGTATGTGCTGGTTTGTGCCGGTAAAATTTTCGTTTGTGCTGCTTCGGGTTTTAAAATATTATACATTCAATTATTTTTGATGACGTCACCAGCCCCCCCACATGCTTCAAATTCACCCAAAATAGTCTCGTTCGTTTGTGCTTCGTTTGTGCTGGTTTGTGCTGTAAAAAGTTTCGTTTGTGCTGCTTCGGTTTTTTAGATATTAAAATGATATTTTTAGGTTGTTCTGAGGTCACTCAGCCCCCCATATGTTCCAAATTCACCCAAAATAGTCTCGTTCGTTTGTGCTTGGTTTGTGCTGTTTTGTGCCGGTACAATTTTCGTTTGTGCTGCATCGGCCTTTAAAATATTAGACAGTGAATGAAAGCGAATTATAGACGGTGACTTCACCAGCCCATTAAATGACTTCAACCAGCCTGCATCTTCATGAACGCACCACAGAGAAATGCACATTTCATACATAAGCAGAGAGCAGTCTGTTTTCTTTCGTTTTGAATTGTTCTGTTTAAAAGTAGACATGTCTGTGATGCAAGTAGGTCTAGGCGCTGAGTTTCGGTTCATTTATGAGACCAACTGCAGTTCAGGCGCCGGCAATCTATCCTGATTATCTATTGTCTGATATAGGCCTATTAACATTTTATTTTGCCTATTAAATCCTGGCATTTGGTAGATGAAACAATGATTAAAATTAAGATAAAATTAATACAAAACGAATTTCACCTTAAAGAAAGGCTTTGTGCTTTCTGTTTGAGGTCTCTGTGAAAGTTTTAAAGCAGTCTTTTAGTGTCGTTTTCAGAGTGGTCAGTCCGTAACGCAGTTCTCCGTCCGTTACATTGTTTTTTCCTCATAAATGCAAACACGAAAAATTAAATAAAATGAATAATTTATGTTCTGCGGAGAGACAACGCTTCTTCATCCGGTGGGTAGGCTTGTATTAGGCTACTTTTGGTTTGCGCAGAATTACTAAAAAAAAAATGTAACGCACATGCTATTTCCCTCATATTAAATATAAAACGCATGAGTAGACTGATATTTTTTTAATGTCTGGACTCCTTTATTAAGGGAGAAGCCTATGGATATATAACAGACAGTTTCAATATATTGGTATTTAGTGCATTTTCTGATAATTTATACTTCAAGTTTTGACTTGCAAATGTCACGTCCATAACGCTGGAATTGACCAATTTTAAAGAATTTATCCTCAACTGTTTTTGTGGTGTAAGTCTATGTATTTTATAATGTTAACTTCAAATAATAGTTATATGAAGATGTGGTAGCATTGGATCTGGACTCAGGAGTTGGAAGGGGTGTGTCGCGATTCTGCCTTCTCACACCGCAACACAGGTCCGTGGATGGAGCGTCGGGATTTTGGTTTCATATTGCATATTGTTACACAGCCCTAGTCGTTTGTTTTAGAAATGTTAAGTTCTACTTCTGTAGTTATTTTGGTGAAAGTAACTGGAGTAGCTAATGCATTACAATTCTGAGACGGCCTTTATTGTAAGGTACTCTAAATAATTTCCTTTAAATAAAAGTAACAAAGTAATCTATAATGTATTACAGTTTGGAAGTGCTGCTGATATTGTGAAAAATGATTAGCCTATAAATAGATTATATATTTTCACATAATTAATATTTTAATGTTAATATAATTCAAATTTAATATAATTCAAATGTAATTTATTCCTGTAATGTCAAAGCTGAATTTTCTGTATCATTACTCCAGTTTTCAACGTCACATTATTCTTTAGAAATCATAAGATGTTGATGTTGTGCTCAATTATTATTGGTGCTCACTGCTCATTTAAGAAAGGCTCTTATTTTGTATTGTATTTTGTATTATACTTTTTACATATTGCGTATGTTTTTTTTTGTTTGTTTTTGTTTTTTTATGTTTAATATTTTTTGTGGAAAATTTAATTTTTGATATTTTTTCCCCTTTTGATTAATTTAATCCGTTTCGGTCTTACCTTGTTACTTCAACAAGCTACTGTAAAAAAAAAAAAATGTATATTATATTATATTATATTATATTATATTATATTATATTATATTATATATATTTTTTAAAGGCCGAAAATTGTACCGGCACAAAACAGCACAAACGAAGCAAAAACGAAGCACAAACGAACGAGACTATTTTGGGTGAATTTGGAGCATGTGCGGGGGCTGGTGACGTCATCATCTATAATTCAATTTCTGATATTTTAAAACCCAACGCAGCACAAACGAAAATTTTACCGGCACAAACCAGCACAAACGAAGCACAAACGAATGAGACTAGTTTGGGTGAATTTGGAACATGTGGGGGGGCTGAGTGACCTCAGAACGACCTAAAAATATCATTTTAATATCTAAAAAACCGAAGCAGCACAAACGAAACTTTTTACAGCACAAACCAGCACAAATGAAGCACAAACAAACAAGACTATTTTGGGTGAATTTGAAGCATGTGGGGGGGCTGGTCAAAAATAATTGAATGTATAATATTTTAAAACCCGAAGCAGCACAAACGAAAATTTTACCGGCACAAACCAGCACGAACGAAGCACAAACGAAGCACAAACGAACGAGACTATTTTGGGTGAATTTGGAGCATGTGGGGGGCTGAGTGACCTCAGAATGACCACCTAATATTATTTTAATATCTAAAAAACCGAAGCAGCACAAACGAAACTTTTTACAGCACAAACCAGCACAAACGGAGCACAAACGATTGCGTCTAAAAATATTCTTTTAATATCTAAAAAACTGAAACAGCACGAACGAAATTTTTTACAGCACAAACCAGCACAAACGATTGAGCATAGTTTGACGACGTTTTGCGTTGGGTGGGGGGCCAACTTCACGCATTCATAAAACCTAAACCCACGTGAAGAAATTCACGTGAGAAGGAAAAAACTTACTAGTATTCCTCAGCTCGCTCCTTGATATACCCGCACTTCTGGGGGACATTTTCCATTATTATTCCTCACAGCTGCAAGACGGTGTAAACAAGTAATGATCTGAATAAACTTGTGTTTTCTCGCGCTGATATGAGGGCGTTCACAGGATTGCGCGGATTGCCTCAGTCATTTGCGTTTGAATAGCGTGCGCTCTCCGTGGGCGGAGTCACATTACATCTGAATCAGATGTAATTAGCTCGACTGGAATCGCTCTCTTTTAATACAGATTTCACAAGATGAGAATATTAGTTTTTTATATAAATTACTTCATTAAAAAGAAGAGAATTCAAGCTTCATGCCTGTGTGACTGTATGCCTGTTTGACTGAGTATTCGCTGAGTTATTGTTCATTTTCGTACGCGTTTCAGAATGGACTACACTGGCAGAGAGAAGGCAGAACTCGCCTCGTGTTTATTTTTCTTTATTTGGCAAAAAGCACAACACTTTGTTTTTATTGTGAGTATACACAAAAATAATACACATTTAACAGAATCGATTGATGTATGAAACTTGTTTTGTAAAATCAAAGTCAAAAGAGTATTTCGGGTCTCAATTCAACTCATAAGGAAAAAAGCGAGCAGATCACGCCGGCGTGATCTCCGACCTCTGAGGGTTAATGCCCTGACTGGGCAGAGCAAACTGGCGTCCTTCTCCTTGTCAGGGACCGGTAAGGCCGACAGGGAAATGACCTGGGACCTGAACGGTGTGTTAAGGGATTTAGGAACATACCCGTGTCTCGGTTTGAGCCTGACTATAGAGTCATTCGGCCCAAACTCCATACATGTCGCACTCACTGAAAGCGCTTGCAAGTCCCCCACACGCTTTACTGAAGCGAAAGCCAAAAGAAACGCTGTCTTGAAGGACAAGTGTTTGATATCCACAGATTGGATTGGCTCAAATGGGGCACCTTTCATGGCCTCCAAGACCGTGGAAAGGTCCCATATGGGAACTGAAGGTGGTCTGGGAGGATTTAACCTCTTTGCTCCCCTTAGGAAGCGAATGACCAGATCGTTCTTCCCAAGTGGCTGGCCTAGCGTTGGTTTAGCAAACGCCGCTATAGCTGCCACATAAACCTTAAGCGTGAAAGGGGTTCTACCCTTTTCCAGAAGCTCTTGTAAGAAGGAAAGAACGTCCATCACCCCACAGTCCTGGGGCGACGCGCCACGGGCTGTGCACCAGCTAGAAAACACAGACCATTTCGAGGAATAGAGCCGTCTCGTAGAGGGAGCTCTAGCCTGCGTGATCGTGTTTAGCACTCCCGTAGGGAGGTGAGCGGGTACCCATTGATGGCCCACACGTGTAGGGCCCAAAGCTCCGGGCGAGGATGCCAGATCGAGCCCTTGGCTTGGGTGAGGAGGTCTCTCCTCAAAGGTATTGGCCATGGGGCAGAGCTCGCTAGCTGCATCAGAACTGGGAACCAAACCTGTTTTTTCCAGAATGGAGCTACTAGTAGCACTGAGCATCCAGTTTCCCTGATCCGCTCTACTACCTGAGGTATGAGCGTGATGGGGGGGAAAAGCATAGAGCGGGCAGCGGGGCCATACGTGAGCCAGCGCGTTCCTGCTCTTGGAGAAGTATATCGGGCAGTGAGCGTTTTCTTGAGACGCAAACAGGTCTACTTTCCGTAGACACCACCTTCACACTCGAGGAAGTCCCCAGGCTTACTCCTGACTGGTACCAGTCGGTCGCCGTCCAAGGTTTCAGAGCTGAAACGCATTTCTGATCGACCTTGAGGCGAATACGACCGGAACTGTAGTGGGCGCATCCGAAGGAGGCCCAGCTGAAGCACTGGCGATGCTGCGGCCATGAGGCCCAGCATCCTTTGAAACTGTTTGAGTGGGATCACAGCTCCGCAGCGGAAGTTTTCCGCCATGCGCTGAACGGCCAGTCTGCGTTGTGACGATAGCTGAGCTGTCATAGACAGCGAGTCCAGATCTGTGCCCAGAAAAGATATTTTCTGACTGGGAGACAGCGAACTCTTCGCCCAATTGACTTTGAGACCTAAATTCTCGAGGTGCTCGAGTAAAATGGTCGTGTGTTCTATGAGCTCTGTACGAGACTGAGCCAGAACTAGCCAATCGTCCAAGTAGTTCAAAACTCGCATCCCCCGAATTTTCAGGGGAGCGAGGGCCGCGTCCATGCACTTCGTGAACGTACGGGGTGCTAAAGACAGGCCGAACGGTAGGACTGTATACTGATATGTTTGGCCCTCGAAGGCGAATCTCAAAAATCGCCTGTGACGTGACGCTATTTGTATTTGGAAATACGCGTCTTTCAGATCAATCGACGCAAACCAGTCCCCCTGGCGAATTTGCGAGAGGATTTGCCTGGTGGTGATCATCCTGAAAGGGCGCTTTGAAAGCGCTCTGTTCAGCCGTCTTAGATCTAGAATAGGTCTGAGACCCCCGTCTTTTTTCGGTACCGGAAAATATCTGCTGTACATGCCCCCTTCGCTCTGAGCTTGAGGTAAGGGTTCTATGGCCCCTTTGCTCAATAGTGTCGCTATTTCGGCTCGAAGTAGATGTGCTACTTCCTTTTCTACCGTAGTTTCGATTCGCGCCTCGCAATGGCGAGGGCGTCGAGCGAACTGTAGCGAATAGCCTCTTTTTATAATGTTCAGCACCCATTCTGACACCCCGGGAAGCTGTGCCCATGCATCCGCATGAATAGCTAGGGGTTGAATGAAATCCGCGCTCTGGCCGTGACATTGTGGCGGCTGAAGAGCTCTTATGTGCTGTGACATAGGTGCCGTGCTTGCGGCAGTCGAGGCGGGGGGCACGCTGATGACAGCGGGCAGCCTGCCCGCGCTTAACTCTGTTATAGCGGGTAGCTGAGAGAAAGCGAGCGGCCAAAACCCCTCGGGGTTTGACATGTCTGTGAGTGCATGTGGGCGCGACACAGTGGGCACATGTGAAGCACTGAATACACTTTTGGTCTGTGACCGTATGTGTTTTGGTTTCGTTTTTACAGAAACCAGAAGACATGCAGTGTGCAGTGTTTGTGGGCACTGAAGTGTGGGCACATTCACTACATTTAATGCGCAATCGACCTGAGTCGATTTTATGAGCGTGAGCTCTATGAGACGAGCTGTGTTTGTGTGTAGGAATGAGCACGTGATAGTGGGCATTTTTTCTACACTCATAACACCATCGGCCGTGGCCGGAACACCAGGAAATACACTCTTTGAGTGATACATCTGGGTCATCGTGAAAACGGCGTTTGTGAGCAGGCAAGCGGGCTGTGTTACCGACTTGTTTACTGCTAAATAAGCTGGAACAGTCACATTTTCTGGAACTGAGCGAGCTGGTAGTTTTGGTGGAAGTCTGGCCGCGGCGGGACTTGAACACCGTCGTTTTCCTAGAAGGGCTAGGACGACTTTTAGGCCTCGGGCTTGATTTCAACCTTTGGCCGGGGTCCACGCAGAGGACGGCGGCCAGTAGAGCGAGAGCGCGGTCTCGAGCTTCGGGCCTGTTGCCGCTGCGAGGCGGCGGCGGGCGGTGGTTGCGGCTGTGAGCTTCGAGCAGACGGCTGTTTAGAGCGACCTGTTGCAGAGCTAGCGCGCTTCGGCAGGAAATGCTTCATGGCCTGTGATGTTTTCTGCACCTCAGCGAATCTGTCCGCGAAATCTTTGACGGACGATCCAAAGAGCCCAGCAGAGGAGATGGGAGCGTCGAGGAATGCAGCGCGCTCCGAGTCCGGCATCTCAGACAGCGTTAACCACAGGTGTCTCTCAGCAACGGTGAGAGAGGCCATGATCCGCCCTATGGCCTGTGCAGCAGATTTAGTAGCCGAAGAGCGAGGTCTGTAGCGCTTCTCAAATCTGAAATGCTTACAGCTTCCAGTCCTTCCTCGTCGAGTTTGCAGAGAAGGTTGGCTTGGAAAACTTGTAGCATGGCCATTGTGTGCAATGCAGCTGCAGCCTGCCCAGCGGCGGTGTAAGCGCGGCCGTGCAGAACTGAGGTGGTGCGGCAGGCTTTAGAGGGGAGCGCTGTCTTAGCGCGCCGTCCAGCGGAGGGCAGGCAGAGATGAGCAGCTACAGCTTCCTCTACTGCAGGAAGAGAGTGGTATCCTCTGTTTTTAGCATCGTCGACAACGGAGAATGCTGCAGATACAGAGGTTCTCACTCTGGCTGAAAAGGGTGCAGACCAGGATTTCGCGAGTTCTTCATGAAGCTCAGGAAGAAAAGGCGCGGGTCTAGACGGTGTTGCAACACGGTCCCCTTTAAGGAAACAGCCATCCAGTCGGTTGTGTGCTGGCTCCACGGGCGCCGACCACTCGAGGCCGAGGCTCTCAACGGCCTGAGAGAGCAGACGCGTCAGCTCTGACTCAATATTAGCCCGTTTCCCAGACGACCCACGAGCAGGGGGTGCGAGATCCACAGAGCTCGACCAATCCTCACTGCCTGACGCTAGGATAGAGCAGCTGTCCTCCTCTGCAAATGCCACATCATCAGACTCATCCGCGACGGAACCGGCGGCAGACGGCGGCCGTTGTCCGGGGGTGATAGACTCGAGTGAAGCAGGCGGCGAAGCTGGCGGGCGAACCGGCGAGCTAGTCTCAGTGGGAGGAGGTTCAGGGCCTCGCTGAGCGCAGCGCTTTTTACGCGGCGCTTCTTCAGACGGCGCGGCTTCTCTCAGGGTCCAGCGATGCGTGAGCTCCGCTGAAGAGATGAAAAATCAGTGAACCAGCCTCTCGACGCTATATTTATAGCCCTAGGCCACGCCTATTTCGGCGGGACGTGATGCAATGGGCGCGAAGCACCCCCATTGGTCAAGGCGTCACGAGAGGGCCTTCTCGATAGGCTGCAGCAGTTCCCGCAGGGCGGCCAATAGGCGCGCAAGCTGCCTCACCTATGCCTGCATGCTGCTGCAACGCGTTTTGCATTATATAAAAATTAAGGATAATTTTTGGCTTCAGTATCTCGCGGAAAGAGACTTTCCCCCAAGCGTAAGCTTACGCAATACGAGAGAACCTCTCGTAAGAGAACATGATTTTTTTGAACATGAGTTCAAACATGAGTTTGATGACAGAGGATTCGAAAATAAGTTTACTTTTAAAAAGCTGAACATCAGTTAGATTAAAATATTGTCTGAATTGTTACAGCCTTGAGTTATTATTTTGGGATAAATGTAAAAAAAAAAAAAACAAAAAAAAAAAAACATTTCAAACAATTATTTTTGAATTAGGTGTCATAGTTGGTTTTGTTTCATGTCTTTTTTTTTTGTAGTTTGGTTCTTGTCACGTGACCTCCTTGCCCTCATGTGATCATGTTGTGTGCTTCCCTTGTCTTATGTGTCGTGTTCTGACTGATTCCCTTGTTTCATGTGTCTTGCTCTCATTGGTTATTTTTGTCATGTGATCCCTATAGTCCTGTATTTAAGCCCTTTTGTTTGCCATGTTACTTGTTAAGTGTATTGAAGTACGTATGCTGTTCCATGTTTCCATTTGCCTGGTCTGTTCATAGTCAAGTTTTGTTCATGGTTTGTTTCATGTTTTGGATTTTGTTTATACTTTATGTTTTTGGATCTTTGGACACTGAGAATAAACTGCACTTGGGTTCTTTTCACCATCGTCTTCCACGTCAGCAACATTACAGAATACACGACCTACCATGAACCCAGCAGTAGCCCTCCTTCGCCTTGGTCAAGGCAAACGCACCATTGAGCATTTGTGTTTTGGGTGTTGTTTTTGTTTTGGGAAGTTGGTGCTTCTACTTCAGCAACGTTACATTAGGGTTACGAACATTAATTACAATGTTAATGGAAAATACAAAATAGAATTGTATTTGTTTTCTTTTTTCCTCTTTTTTTTTATAAAGTAATGTTTATTTAACCAGGAAAATGTGACAACAATCAAGCACTTGAGTCCTTAGGGCTACAGCTACATGCCACAAGCTTAATGGCCATGCATAGGATAGCCTTAGACTTCCTGCTAGCTGAGAAAAGAGGCATGTGTGCTCTCATAAATGCACTTGTTGTGCCATACCAATGGAGACTGGGCCAGATGGTAACTAACACCAAGGCAATGAGAAAGTTACGTGGACTACAGAATGAGTTAAAGGGGTGATAGAACGCAAAACCAAGTTTACCTTAGCATAGTTGAATAACAGCACCTCGGTGGGTAAAATGGCCATACACAGAATCTCAAAATCCTATGTCACCTCCTTAATATGAAAATCTCAAAACTTTAAACTGCAGCTGTAAAACGTCAACTCAGATGTGACGTAACACTTGGGGGATTTCCTTATTTGGATCTGGTCTGTACCTTTGTTACGCCCCTAAATTTGCATACACACAGCCCACTTTCTGGGCCCAGGAATATCAATGGAGGTCGTGCAGTCAGACACAGTTTAGCCGGAGTGGCTTGAGAATGGCGAGTTCTCGTGGTGGTTAAAGCTGGTGCCTGGAAATGTACTGGGTACAATGGAAATCAAGATCATTTTCTCCTTCAAAAGAACTGTATTTCTTAGGTCTTTAGCTGCTGTCAATTTTGATTTCTTGGGGGCTGTTTACACCTGGCCACTTCATGCATTTTCTGTGATCAGATAGCTATCCGATCGTGAAAAGACCAGGTGTAAATGCCCTCTGAAACACATTCGAGACGGATTAGAATCCGATCGCTCAAACCACTTCAGGAGGAGGTCTGGGCCACATTCCAGACAAAACTAGACAAGTGTAAATGCATCTGGTTGTTGAAACCACATATGTAAATTGTACTCCTCCCAAAAATGCTAAAAAAATAAACGCGTGAGAGCGTGTTATAGGCTATAATGTCATGTTATAGCCAGATATGACGACTACTGCAACACGCATCGCCGCAGATGAGAAGGGGTGGTATTAAAAAGGTCTTAAAAAGACTTCAATTTAACTTGTTCATATCTGTACACCCTGTAGCTATTGTTATCTATCAGGTACAGTGTGATGGTTTGGTTTAATTTAAATATTTATTCGATAGTAGTTTAGATACACAGTGAGTGCTGCCAATCTTCATTGTTTCTTTGATTTGGAGATTTCTCGTTGTAAACCAACCAATCAGTGTGCAGCTCATCTAAATATTTATGAGTATACCATAAAAGGGAGAAAACCGCTCGCTTCATTCTGGAGCTATTTCTCAGGGTTGCATTAGGGCGTATAAAAGAGCCACCGTGGCATTTTCAGCCCAACCATTGTTACATACCCTATTTGGATACCTTAAGGAACAGTGTGAAATACCCTATAAAATCATTCTATCATCCATTTAACTGCCAATGCTGGGAGAAGGTGGTCATTGAGTGGAGTTTTTGATAGGTGGGTGGGGTAGTATAATTCAAATGGCAGTCCCGGTAATAATAATGTGTGTTTGCTTACAGTATGTTTTATGGGACCATGCATTATGAGTTGTGTACAGCAGCAGATACAAAAGATCACTAAAAATAAAACTGAGAACTATTCGTGGCTACACTCCTATTCAGCCTGAGCCAAATTAATATAAAATGGAAATCTATTTGTTGAAGACATTTTGATTAAACATGTTAATAAAATGTAGGTGGGAATGTACTATTTTTTTTTCTTTATCTCTCTAATTAATTTTTCTGTATCATACTAAAGGGCTAGGGTCCTTTTTTAGATAATGCAATTTGCAAGACCTTTTTCCTGTTTGGCTGTCAGAGGCGACGGCACTCCCCAGTAACTGAAAAAAAAAAAAAAAAGAACTGTCTGCTTGCATAACTTCCATATACTATATACAGATCGAGAGACTTAGACTTTCTCAGCTTCTTCTTCACTTCATCTTTCTCTCTGCTGATTGACAATAAAGAACATTCATATTCTCCACCTCAGACTACTGTCTCTTCCTTCAAACTAGTCAAACAAATGTAACTGAGACATTTAATGTAATTAAATGTAATTACATGTAAATGTAAATACAAGGACTCCTCATTTCAGAACACCACTGCACACAACTGATTGTAACCCAGTGATATATTTAAAGTCGGATATATAGTACATTCATGCACACAGTACATACAGTACTTTCACATAAATCAGTAGATATGACTGATTATAGCAAATATCTTCTGTGTGATTGTTTATATCATTGCAAAATGTTAACTATATTATTGCCTAGCTCTAATTTGCTAAATGCCACCATTAGGCATGAAGGCAATATTTTGTACTCTAGAAATGTGTACTCTACTACAGTAAAAAAATACTAAATGTCACAATGCCAAAAAAATTATAATAATAAAAAAAAGGGCCATATTGTAGGGCGAAATATGACCCTGACATATTCATGAGATTAGTCCACATACTGCACACAGTATACTGTACACTGAAAACAACTGTTGAAGCAGTGCAGTAGTACACCATTCCAAACATCCTTTGTTCCCATCCGCATGGTTTTGACCAGTATTGACTGTACTGAACTTGCAGCTGGGCTACAATATGCTTTCACTGCCCCCTAGAGGTAGATTATAAAAGTAATAAAAAAAAATAAAAAAAAAACATTATATTGGTTAAATAATAACAAAACATAATGATTTGCAGATTAATGTTGGGCTGCAACTTCATTTGGGATCATGAATTAAGTATTGCTCAATGGTTTCACATGTCATTAGTGTTATGAAGCAAGTCATTGCGAATATGGCTCAGAAAAATGTAGTTAGTTTAAAAGCTTGAAAAGCGTTCGTTTGCGGATACCAGTTGCTTTAATATTTTGAATCTAATGCAATGAAATTCTTACATTTTTAAGTATGACTTAAGTGCCCAAATACTGTTTTATCTTTATTTTGAAGAGATTATCTACAGTTTTATTAATAAATTAAATATAAAATATTTAACATTAAAACATGAAATTAATAAATGTCTTGGTGTGAAATGTTTTCTTTGAAAAGTTTGCTTAATGCTGTCATTATGACAATAAGTATCTTAACACTGAAGTATCAATGCTTTAAGTGGCCAGTGTAGGCCAGCATAGTGAACATATTTTAGAACCAATGGCATTAAAACACAAGACATTGTGTTGTACTAATACAGGCCACTATGACAGCAACCGTAAAACTGCTCCAGTATCAGCTTTTACTGCAACTCAACTGTGGTGTAGAGCAAACTGAGTTTACAGTTATTGTAAACCCACCCTGAGAGAGAGGGAGAAAAAAATAAGACTGCATCAAATAATACTGTCTTTATGTTTCATTAAAGTGGAATATCTGCAGAGTTTTTCAAATCAAATTTAAAACTTTTTAAGACCTGCCCAAATAAAATTAATACCGTAATACATACAGAACAAACTCATAATCTCCAAATAAATTCTGTATCTTAGATTATTTCACTTATTTAAACAGGCTGCAGCACACATTCAACTGCAAAACAGGGTAACTGCAAGTTAAAAATACTCAAGAGATATTTTATTTAATATATGCATATGTATTGAAATTGGTACCAGTATATTAGTATATTAAATGTTGATTGTTATTGTATTTTGCCAATGCAATAATAATTAGTTTGAAGCAAAAGGCACAAAAAAGATTATTGTGCCATTAATAGTAAAATCTGTGTATTGCATGCATTCAATAATGATTACAACCTGCTCTGAAAGCAAGAACATGTAGAACACGCAGCAGCGCTGTGTTTTGACTTTAAACGTGCAGCGTTCACATTTCAATAAAATTATTGTCTTTTGTTTAGTTGAATGATCCCATTCATTTTAAGTTTAATAATCACATTAACCCGTATCACAATTCCTTTTTTTACCCAAATTTAAGACCATTTGATATTTAAGACCTTAAATTTGATCAAATTGACTTTGGTGAAGATGTTTTAAAAACTTTAAAAGAATCCTTTCAATGTCGACTTCATATGAGTCATGAACAATCACAGTCAATAATAAAATTAGAAGTCAACCTTATTTACTATTTTAGTGCATGTTTCTGAACTGAATGTAAATGATTAATCAGTGCATGTCATTGGACAGAAATATGTAATACTAAAACTTGCTTTGTCAACTTTATTTTACCACTGATATTACTTTCTTTGATTATGCCATGTTAGCCAATAGCATTGTTTCATCAAACTCACATTTCTGGTATGTGTCAGTCTCTTCTCACCATCCAATCAATTGCAGGTGAATAAAATCAAGTCCCTCCCTTTTCTCATTGAATTTCCCCTCAGAAATAGGTCACATGAGTAAGTCAAATGAGGTTAACACTCTTCCATCTCTGACATTATGAACTGTATCCCCTCATCAAACACCCACTATAACAGCACTTCACGAAAGAAAGAGAGAGATAGATGAGAATAAATGGCTGATGGAGGGTGTTACTGTACCATTCTGCATGGGCTCATCTTTCCAGCGGGAGGTGCATTTGTCTGCTTGCTCTAAAATAAATGGGAGAGGCACTTTAAACCTTATTATAAAGACATTTAGAAAAAGCGAGACAGAGAGACAGCTTGCGAACACAGAATTTGGGAAACAGCAAGTTCAGGGCTCGACAGTAAGGATGGTCTGATGACCTGGGACCAGTGTGAGAGAGGTTTGGAGATCAATTCAATTGCACCTTCAGTGTGTTGTAGAAAACTGGAGAAGAAGCATGTGTATGTATATATATATATATATATATATATATACTTGCATCACTAAAGGGGTTTATTCTGCGATAACAACCGGCTGGATGTACAATATCCCGCTTATTACATGGCTTTGCCACATAAGTAAATAATTAGACACAACATATTGACTTGAGTTTAAATATTTTGTTAAGTATATTTTGTTCCGTGGAGAAAGCTGCATTTGTATGAAACATGAGAGCGAGTCTGTGATATCCGGATGACATAATTAAATAATTGTATATATGAAGAGTTCAGATGCAAAAGCCTCTAAGTGCCATCTGAAATTTCCTTCTAAAATGAGTAGTTTTATCAAGCTCGTATATTTTAGTTCAGTAATTTCACTTTAATGACAATTAATAGGTAATTTTCATTGCCATTAAAGTGAAATAAGTGAACATAAACATACAAGCTTGATAAAAATGATCATTCTAGAAGGAAATTTCAGATGGCACTTAGAGGCTTTTGCATCTGAACTCTTCATATATATACCAAATTGCCAAATAGGTGTTATGTTTATAAATAAGTCGCATTTGAGGTCTAAATAATTGCATTCTCACCAAAAAACCTCTTAAAACTACATTCTGTGACACAAAAACAGTACTAGGCCTATTTGTAAAATCATGGTGGGTTTGCTAATTTGCCATGACACTCACTGTAAGAAATGCAGCAAGCAGAGTGATACATATGGGGAAACGGCTCCCTTAGGGATACTGGTAGAATATCGCATGGCTGGAAAAGGCTATCAGCCAATCACATTTAAGAACCAGAACAAACTATATATACCCAATTTAGGTTAAAATTTGCATTTAGTTTTTCTTTAGTGAAGCCTGAACTGTGATTGGGCAGTAGAAAAAAATCCTTATAATTGAGCCCTGAAGACAGCAAACAGAAAAAGAGACTTTTTGGTACTCTTGTCATCCAGGATTATGTTCTCAGTATTAATGTCACAAAAACAGATGTACATCACAGGAAGAGAATGCCGGTATATATCTGTGTCTGAGCGAATATGTAGTGTGAGGCAATGTTTTTCGTGCTGTTTCATAAGAAAATGCTAAAGATAAGGCAATTAACAAACTGAGAAAGTCTGACATGCACGAGTCAGTTTAAAGATCACATTCTAAGGAAGATGTGCAGCTTGCTAAACACAAAGGAAACTATGTGATAACAGAACATGCACATTTATACTTAGATTACAGACACAGGAATTAGGTCAAATAAAATGTCAAATATTGTATTGCAATGGTTACTGTTTTATTTATTGTACTTCAACTAGCTAGAACAGACATCAAATATATATGCTGATACAATACCGATAATAGCTCTGTTTCAAAAACTAGAAATTTTATTTATTCTTTTTGGAGAAGGCAATCCCAGAATCCATTTTCGAGAAAAATATTTCATTCAATAATGAACATAATCAAAAATTTACAATTTTACCCTAAAATCTAACACCACACTCTAAAGGAACTGATCAAGTAGTGTCTCCTGTGTGTTTCTCATTTGGCTGCACAATTATGACAAAAATATTTGTTTTAATATCTGTTATTATTGTTGATTATATCCCCTACCTGTCACGTGTCAGTGTTTGTTTGTATTAGTCACGTCTTCCTTTGTTCTGTTTTCCCGTCACTCATTTGTTTCCATGACAACCTTTATCAGTTCATCTGTATCACTTGTGTTAGTTCATCATCATCTATGTCTACTGTGTTCTGTCAATCAGTGTTCATCAGTGTTTGTATTTATTTCCATTTAGTTCAGTCAGTCTTGGTCCAATCACTGTCCAACTAAGTATGTGTGTACCTTCTGCCTGTCTGTACCTATTTGTATTATATTGTTAGTAAAGTTTGCATTGGAACTTTTGATTCTCCCTCGTCTTCTTCTGCCTGTACCACACTGTGACACTACCGCTATCCCCAATATTTTAATTAGGGCTGCGCATTATTGGAAAAAACCGACATGGCATTATTTACTTTTTCTGAGATATGTGTTGCGATCTGAAGAAATACAGGAAAGTTCACCAGATGATTTGAATAGCTTTGTGTGGAAAGAATAAATCATTCCAGGAGTGCAAAATAAAATTAATTAAAAAAGCTTGAAAATGATTTTTTTTAGTCCATAAAACTGTACTACGGAGCCCCTGAGGGGACCTTTGCAAAAAAATATATATAAAACGCGTGAGCACGCAACAATTTTCCTGTGCGCACACGAAAGTTTCTCGTGAGCATGCGAAAGTCTTTATATATATATATTTTTTTTTTGCAAAGGTCCCTTCAGGGGCTCCGTAGTACTTAATGAACAAATAATTGAAAGTATGGGATACCCAGAATAATCAAAGATCTAAATTAAATCATAATCAATATTTATGATTATTTTCTAATAAGAAACACAATCTAAATTTGATTATCATTTGAAATTGCAGTCAGATTAAGCGTAGAGCTAAAGTAATATTGAAACTAAATTCTAATAAATAAAGTGAACCTCACTGGAGCACTGAAAAGACATACACGCATTATACCTTCGCCCACACCGTTGGATTCCGTCGTTGGGCCAATGGGTGGCATGGTAATCTTGATTATTTATTTGATGAACTGTGCAGCCATAATGCGAGTCTCATAAGCAAGTTGCTGAGTGTTTCAAATAATTTATGTGCAGGGTTTGAATTGGGATTTTAGAGGTTGAGGAGCACAAAGACCTTGAAGTTATACTGGAAGTAGTTAAAATTAAAAACAACATAAAGTATATGTACAGTAGATATAATAAAGATTACCCGATGATACTTCTCAATTCTTTAATAAATCAACGAAAACTCTATTTGTACATTTGCTAAATGGAACGGAATGTGTGTTCTGGTTCAAACTAACCCGGAACATACTGTAACTGTACACATACAAAATGTAACAGAGAAACAAAGAAAATTCTTTTCTCTTTTGATGGTGGAACATCATCCAGATTGTTCCGAATAAAATAAAATAAAAATCCATGGGATGCTGCCTAGCTGTCTATGCAGACTTTATAGGTTTTGGAACAGAGCTAAAGTGTCTAGCGAGTTTTAGATTTTTATGACATTACCTGACATACTGCTGTATATTAGACCTTAAACTTCATTCTCTTGTCATCCACAGACTCGCTGATATCTGACAGACAAACAGAATAAAGTCAAAAGAAGAACGATAAATAAGAAGAAAAACAGAGCAGTAATGAATGCAGTAAAATTTTTGCCTGAGGCTCAAAAAGAAAGTTGCTTTGGCCCACCTTGTTCTTTGCGGTATCGGAGTCGTTCCAGAGTGGTTTGGACCAGCAGAGGCTGAGGAAGACATACAAAATGAGAGAGTCAAACTTACATAATGCAAGGAAATGGTCTTCATCAGAGGAGGGTAAATAACAATATTCATTAAACATTGGACACAAGAGTAGCACTAAAAACTACACTAAACGCTATGGGAACACTTTATAATATCTGCATTCTATGAATCATTAGTTAAGCATTAGTAAATAGTTAATTTATTATTTATAACGCATTGTCCCTACGTTAATAGACACTAGTATGCAGTTATATAAATACAGCTATAAATGTTTTATTCTTGATTTGTTTAATAATTGTATTTTCATACTTTATTAATGATCAATTTATCATTTCTAAATTAAGTATTACATTATTTACAAACCAGTTAATTTGGAGTTGTCAGTGGTTCATAGATAATTTAGAAAGTGTAAGTAAATGATTAATAAACTATTTAAATGTTTATTTATACATATTATTTAGACACACAGTAATAGATACTCAGTGTGTTAATAACTGCTTCACGTATTCCTATTGTAATTCATGATTAATTCAGGTAGTTACAAAATATTTAGTAGTTGTCAGTTAACTTTTTTTGTGAGCTCATCTAAAGTGAGGACTATTTATGCCCCGTAAAGGTTTTACAAAGGAGATGTAAAGGCTCAGTTATCTTCTAAACAGAAAAAGGAAACAAACACAACACAGAGTGATACAGAACATATACATATTTATTTCAAGATGCAAAAAATTCAACTGTACAACTGTACACTTGATATAAAATAAAAAATACAACCTCTGCAATGTCATACAAAATAACAATTCCTGTACACCAGAAAACATAACTGTGCAGTAAAATAAAACTTTGCCTCTGCAATCTGATATAAAAATACATTTCTGTAGTGTAAAAATACTTTAGTTTGATTTAGTTAGATTTATTGTGAAAACTTCCCCAGATTCTAGGTCAGTTAACTTTTGTTTTTAAGGGCAGCAGCTTAAAGGCCTATTTATACTTCTGCATTGAACTCACGCCGTAGCTACGTTGTAGGCTGTGTGTAGCGTGCGTACCCTGACGTGCACCTCTCCAAAAATGTAACAGAGCGTCAACTCTACGCGGACACAAGCGCTGTGATTGGTCTGCTAGGACCGCTCCCTCTGCAAGTGTAAAGGCCTCATTATACTTCTGCGTCGGACCTACGCCGGAGCCTCTACGCTGTAGGCAACGCGTTGGTTTTCATTTATACTTCTGCATCGTTGTCCGCGTTGACGCGCAATTACACTTGCAGAGGGAGCGGTCCTAGCAGACCAATCACAGCACTTGCGTCCGCGTAGAGTTGACGCGCTGTTACATTTTTGGAGAGGTGCACGTCAGGGTACGCCGAAGGGTACGCGCGCCACACACAGCCTACGATGTAGCTACGGCGTGAGTTCGACGCAGAAGTATAAATAGGCCTTAATTGCGCGTCAACGCGGACAACGACGCAGAAGTATAAATGAAAACCAACGCGTTGCCTACAGCATAGAGGCTCCGATGTAGGTCCGACGCAGAAGTATAATGAAGCCTTTAGGCGGGCGTACACGGTGCGAGTTCGGACACTCGGTAAATTGTGAGATATTGCACACGTTACGAGTCAGTTAAACTGATAATCGCTTCAAAGCAGCTGGTACACGGCACGACTGTCCTGCACAAATTTTATCCCGAGCCGGCAGCAATCACGTGAGCTTTCGCGCTAAACACAGAAACTGTCAATGTTGCATGCAGGAAAAGCTTCAGGTAGAAAAAATGACAGAAATGTGTGTGCAAATGATTTGTTGAAAAGCAGAAAATAGTAGCCATTCCTTTCAACATAAAAACTGCCACTGAGGTATAGCCCCATCAACGTGGTTGTGTATGATTTGGCAATAGGGGACAGCTGGTGAAAATTGGGCCGACTACCTGAAGTTTTTAAACATGTTTAAAAATTATCGGGAGGTCGGGAGGTGCTCGTAACGTGCTCGGCTCGGCTCGTAATTCCTCTTACACGCTGCGAGCCGTGACTGTCACGCTGAGGCAAGGATGAAGCAGAGAGAGAATCCAAGTGCAAGCATACATTTAATAAAACAAACAGGAAATCCAGGCGGAACACGGAACTCAGGACAAGAACAGGTAACAGTACATTAAACAACGACCGACAACCAACAACTGAAGCACAGAGGTTTAAATACACAGACAAACAAGCTAAACAAGATAACAAGGGGGTGTGGCTAATTAGAAACACCTGGGAGAACTAATAAGCAAGAAAAACTACAAAGGACTACAAAAACATGACACAGAACAGGAAATAACAAAAGTGCACACAAGACAAGCGAAACACAGGACAGGAAACATTACATAGCCCCCCACCTAAGGAGTGGATTCCAGACACTCCTCAGAAAATAAAAGTCCAGGAGGGTGGTGGGTCTGAGGCGGATCCGGGGGCGGGACGGGGGGCCAGGCCCGTGGAGCGGAAGAGGGCCTGAAGACTCTGGCAGGGCAGAAGGCCAGGGCGGAGCAGGCTGTGCAGGCGACCAGGGCGGAGCAGGCTGTGCAGGCGGCCAGGGCGGAGCAGGCTGTGCAGACGGCCAGGGCGGAGCAGGCTGTGCAGGCGGCCAGGGCGGAGCAGGCTGTGCAGGCGGCCAGGGCGGAGCAGGCTGTGCAGGCGGCCAGGGCGGAGCAGGCTGTGCAGGCGAACAGGGTGGAGGCGACCCTTCAGGCGGCCAGGGAGGAGACGACCCTTCAGGCGACCATGGCACAGGAACAGACATGGGCTCAGAGGAGACCATCTTGTCCGAAGATACAGGCGTGGTTTCGGCCATCTTGTCCAAAGACACAGGCGTGGAGTCGGCCATCTTGTCCGAAGACCTCTCGGGCGGCCACGGCGGTGAAGACCCGTCGGGCGACCACGGCGGTGAAGACCCCTCGGGCGGCCACGGCGGTGAAGACCCCTCGGGCGGCCACGGCGGTGAAGACCCTTCGGGAGGCCACGGCGGTGAAGACCCTTCGGGTGGCCACGGCGGTGAAGACCCTTCGGGTGGCCACGGCGGAGAAGACCCTTCGGGTGGCCACGGCGGTGAAGACCCTTCGGGCGGCCACGGCGGAGAAGACCCCTCGGGTGGCCATGGCGGTGAAGACCCTTCGGGCGGCCACGAACCTTCAGGAGGCCAGGGCGGATCGGACTGGTCCGGAGGTGTATTGCCCCCCCCAAAATTTTCTTGGGGAGGCTCCCCGGTAAAGAGTCCTGGACCAGCGATGAAGAGGGCTTTGAACTGGGCAGGACCAACGGCGAAGAGGGCTTTGAGCTGGGCAGGACCAGCGGTGAAGAAGGTTTTGAGCTGGGCAGCGATGAGAGCTCTGTGCTGGGCAGCGATGAGAGCTCTGTGCTGGGCAGCGATGAGAGCTCTGTGCTGGGCAGATCCAGCGGTGAGGGCTCTGTGCTGGGCAGATCCAGCGGTGAGGGCTCTGTGCTGGGCAGATCCAGCGGTGAGGGCTCTGTGCTGGGCAGATCCAGCGGTGAGGGCTCTGTGCTGGGCAGATCCAGCGGTGAGGGCTCTGTGCTGGGCAGATCCAGTGGTGAGGGCTCTGTCCTGGGCAGATCCAGCGGCGAAGAGGGCTCTGAGCTGGGCGGAACCAGCGGCGAAGAGGGCTCTGAGCTGGGCGGAACCAGCGGCGAAGAGGGCTCTGAGCTGGGCGGAACCAGCGGCGAAGAGGGCTCTGAGCTGGGCGGAACCAGCGGCGAAGAGGGCTCTGAGCTGGGCGGAACCAGCGGCGAAGAGGGCTCTGAGCTGGGCGGGACCAGCGGCGAAGGAGACTCTGGGCTGGCGTGAAGTGCAGGCTTAGCTGGACTGGCGTGAAGCTCTGGATCAGCAGAAGCGACGTGAACCGTCTCTGGATCAGCAGAAGTGACGTGAACAGTCTCTGGATCAGCAAAAGCGACGTGAACAGTCTCTGGATCAGCAGAAGCGACGTGAACAGTCTCTGGATCAGCAGAAGCGACGTGAACAGTCTCTGGATCAGCAGAAGCGACGTGAACAGTCTCTGGATCAGCAGAAGCGACGTGAACAGTCTCTGGATCAGCAGAAGTGACGTGAACAGTCTCTGGATCAGCAGAAGTGCGCTCTGAGCTTGACGGAACCAGTGGCGGCGAAGATGCGGCTGAACTGGACGGGACGTGAAGATCAGGTGTTGACCTTGCGTGCCACGGGAGGAAGCTCTTCAGACATCTGGAGAGTGCCTCTCTCCAATCCAGACCGGAGAGATTGGGAAGCTCCCTTGGGTCAACCTCCCTAGCCCCCAGCCGGTAACACACTTTAATTGCCTCGTCACCCAGAGAGCAAGAGGCAGCTAGAGGAATAAATCCCCAGGTGTACTGGATCAGATCGAGGCTATCCAGGGCCAAGGCCGCGATCTGTCCAGCAAACTCCCGGGTCAGGCTGTGAAAATCAGGCATGACGTGAAGAGACTCAGGCTTTGCAGGCATGACACGAAGAGACTCATTAAATGCTGCTGGATTCATCGTTTGGTCGGTCGTTCTGTCACGCTGAGGCAAGGATGAAGCAGAGAGAGAATCCAAGTGCAAGCATACATTTAATAAAACAAACAGGAAATCCAGGCGGAACACGGAACTCAGGACAAGAACAGGTAACAGTACATTAAACAACGACCGACAACCAACAACTGAAGCACAGAGGTTTAAATACACAGACAAACAAGCTAAACAAGATAACAAGGGGGTGTGGCTAATTAGAAACACCTGGGAGAACTAATAAGCAAGAAAAACTACAAAGGACTACAAAAACATGACACAGAACAGGAAATAACAAAAGTGCACACAAGACAAGGGAAACACAGGACAGGAAACATTACAGTGACCATGCGAGCATCAACGATTCCACTCGATTTCTCCCGAGTGAAAAAAATCATCTGCGAGCTCGTAAAAACAGCAAAAAACGCACCGTTGTACGCTCGCCTTTACCGAAAGCCTTAAAAGCTTTGACAGTATCTTCTAAGTTTTCACACTAAATCAAACTAAATCAAACTAAAGTTGATCAATGAACCGAAACTTGTCCACGATCTGCACTGCTGTTCTCTAATGTTTAAAAGTTAGTACTGAGGTAGTTTTGACACTGTGGAATATTTAGGGCCCAAGCCCTGAAAGGGCGAAGGCCCTATTGTTTTCGTAAGGATTATTATTAGGGCCCAAGCCCTGAAAGGGCGAAGGCCCTATTGTTTTCATTAGGATTATTTTTATTATTATTAGGGCCCAAGCCCTGAAAGGGCGAAGGCCCTATTGTTTTCGGTAGGATTATTTATTATTAGGGCCCAAGCCCTGAAAGGGCGAAGGCCCTATTGTTTTCCTAAGGATTATTATTATTAGGGCCCAAGCCCTGAAAGGGCGAAGGCCCTATTGTTTTCGTTAGGATTATTAGGGCCCAAGCCCTGAAAGGGCGAAGGCCCTATTGTTTTCGTTAGGATTATTATTATTAGGGCCCAAGCCCTGAAAGGGCGAAGGCCCTATTGTTTTCCTAAGGATTATTATTATTATTATTATTAGGGCCCAAGCCCTGAAAGGGCGAAGGAAACGAATTTATGGCGAGAAAAGAGAAACAGGAAGGGTGTTATAACTTCTGCATACATTGACTGATCTTGATAAAACGTCAGCAGTGTGTTCGTGGTAAAAGGCCGATCACATGGATGTGACAATTGTGAGTCAAAGTTATAGCGCCACCAACTGGCAGCAGGAAGTGTGTCACTTTCAAAATGCTTTGAAATCACCCTCTTATTTTTACCCGATTTGCTTCAAACTTTATATGTATAATGTAGACACACGGCAGATGTAGACCTGTGAAAGGATTACTGATATCTTAGATACTGTTGCCGTGGCAATGCATCAAACTTTAATTATCTTTTTGGATGCTTTTGAGACTTTTAAGATGCTTGAAATTGGATGAAACTCGCTAGACACATCACATTTATTAGCCAGTAGACATGTGCAAAGTTTCAGAAACGGGCGTGGTGAGGGGCTCAGTAGCGCCACCTTTAGTCAAAAATGGGGGCTTAGTTTTACATAGAGTCTTAAAACTTGGTATATTGTTCTCATCGAGCCGGACAACTTTCTAATTTACATTCATTACCTCCGACCAATCGGAAGTCAGATATTTTTATTTGAATGTGGATTTTCTCCCTCTCTCTCTCTCTGACCCTGCGTCTCTGTGTGTGTGTGGGGTGTGGGGTGGGGGTGGGGGGGGGGGTGTCTTTTGAGTTTAAATCTTTTTTTTCAAGGTTTCAGGGCCTTTTGGGGCCCTTAACGTGCTCGAAAACTCTTGAAACTTTGCACACAGGTCAGAACCCACGGCCATGAGGGCCGGGCTGAAGCTGGTACCCGGGCGTGGCCGGGGGGCTCAACAGCGCCCCCTTGAACGGGGTTCTAAAACTTGGTCCATATATCAAACACGCTTGCATGAAATTAATATGAAACTCGGTACACATATAGATCTCATCGTGCCGAACAACTTTCCCCGGTCAAGTTTTAGGCCAGCCCAACAGGAAGTCGGCTATTATGGGTTGTTTGGAAAACGCTTGCTGTGGAATGTGAAATACTAGAAAATTCACCGTGTCCCCTCCAAACTCGGTGTGCATGTAGTCAAGACTTTGAGGATGCTAAATTGCAGACGGATTTTTGATATCTCGAACGGTTTGGCCATGAGAGGGAATCAAATTTATGGCAAGAAAAGAGAAACACGAAGTGGAATAACTTCTGCATACATTAACTGATCTTGATGAAACTTCAGCAGTGTGTTCGTGGTAAGAGGCCGATCAGATGGATGTAACTATTGTTAGTCAAAGTTATAGTGCCACCAACTGGCAGCAGGAAGTGTGTCACTTTCAACATGCTTTTGACAAAAGTGGGGGGGTTAGTTTTAAATACAGTAAAAAAAAAATTAGTTTGTATATTTTTCTTATCAAGCCGGACAACTTTCTAATTTACATTCATTAGCTCCAGCCATCAGGAAGTTAGATATTTTGGTCTGAATGTGGATTTTTTTGCAAAATCAGCCTCTGAATTTTTAGCCACTCCTCTTAAACTATTTATTTTATTCCCACCAAACTTTTTCAACATTATGAAAATACATGAAATATGCTAAATTGTGAACGGATAATAAATATCTCAAACGGTTTTGCTATGGCGAGGGATTAAAGAAATGTCCAAAAAGGAAACACTAAAAGCGCTAACGACGTAGAAATGCGCTAAGCCCCACCGACGTGATTTGATTGACATCTGGTTTTGGCATAGACCCCGTCCTCGGTGATCTGTGTACACCATCCTCCATTGTTTCAACGACAGCCGGTAATGTCTCCTAAGAAGTGTAGGTGTTCTGTTGTGGGATGTAAGAATGGACATACTAGTCTTCACTGACATCAGAGCCACTGAAAACGCAGCGGATGGATTTTATTTATGAAGAAAAGGCGCCACTTAAACTTCCTAAATACGAGATTCATTTTCTGACTGACTGTTTAGTGAACGAGGGTCAAAGTTAATCCTCAAGTGTGGAACTGAAACTTCACAAATGCATTCTGGGGACACCCAACACCAATATTACATCTTCTAAAAAGGGGCATAATGGGTGCCCTTTAAAGTAATGTCAAAAAAGGACACACTAAAAGCCTCATATCTTCTAAAAATGTAATTATACACCATTTATTTCTATATAAAATTATACAAATATCAGAACTATACCCATTTTATTCTTTTTTTTTGTTTGTTTGTTTGTTTTCAATTTAAGAATTATGTTTGAGTTTAAAAACAACCACAATGTTTCAGTCCAAAAACTAGATAAATCATGTCATGTCATGGATTGCTTAAATGTATTTTTATTTTTTTATTTCGTTTTGGCTTGTTTGTAGTTATTTTTTTATTCTTGTTCCGTTCTGAATATCGTTACATTTAAAGGATTTGTTGTGGAATATTATGAGTGTATCATAAAATCAGAATGATTCTCTCGATTTAGCGATTCCCTAGTTATCTTTTTATTAGATTTTATTTTGTTGTTCTAATCAGCTCAGGCAAGTAAAATTCTCTGTGTCTTGTCCCTAAAATGTATATATATATACACACACACACACACAGTATATAATGTCTATATATATATATATATATATATATATATATATATATATATATATATATATACATCATATACTATATATATATATACACATCATATACTGTGTTTATATATATATATATATATATATATATATATATATATATATATATATATATATATATGTATATGTATAAGCCGGCGGGACCGCCACCCCGGTGCCTTTAGGTAACCGGCTTGGGCCCGTAATCGCTGCTCGCAGCTATATTTTATTATTAGGGCCCAAGCCCTGAAAGGGCGAAGGCCCTATTGTTTTCTATAGGATTATTATTAGGGCCCAAGCTATATTTATTATTATTATTAGGGCCAAGCCCTGAAAGGGAGAAGGCCCTATTGTTTTCATTAGGATTATTAGGGCCCAAGCCCTGAAAGAGCGAAGGCCCTATTGTTTTCGGTAGGATTATTATTATTATTATTATTAGGGCCCAAGCCCTGAAAGGGCGCAGAGCCCTATTGCTTTCGTTAGGATTATTAGGGCCCAAGCCCTGAAAGGGCGAAGGCCCTATTGTTTCCGGTAGGATTATTTATTATTATTATTATTGTTAGGGCCCAAGCCCTGAAAGGGCGAAGAGCCCTATTGTTTTCGGTAGGATTATTAGGGCCCAAGCCCTGAAAGGGCGAAGGCCCTATTGTTTCCGGTAGGATTATTAGGGCCCAAGCCCTGAAAGGGCGAAGGCCCTATTGTTTTCGGTAGGATTATTAGGGCCCAAGCCCTGAAAGGGCGAAGGCCCTATTGTTTTCGTAAGGATTATTAGGGCCCAAGCCCTGAAAGGGCGAAGGCCCTATTGTTTCCGGTAGGATTATTATTATTAGAGCCCAAGCCCTGAAAGGGCGAAGGCCCTATTGTTTCCGGTAGGATTATTTATTATTATTATTATTATTATTATTAGGGCCCAAGCCCTGAAAGGGAGAAGAATTGGGGGAGAAGAATTGGGGGAGAAGGCCCCCATAAGAGGGGGGGGTTAGTTTTATCAACAGCAACAAAACTTGGTATGTGTATTGTTCTCATCAAGACGGACAACTTTCTAATTTACATTAACGATCTCCGACCAACAGGAAGAGAGATATTTTGGTTTGAATGTGGATTTTCTGAAGAATTTTCTCTCCCTCTCTCTGTGTCTCTGTGTGTGTGAGGGGAGGGGGGGATTTGACTATTGCTTTTACATTGTTAATCAAGGTTTCAGGGGCTTTTGGGGTCCTAAACGTGTTCAAAAACTCTTGAAACTTTGCACACAAGTCAGAATCCCCTGCCATCAGGGACGGGCTGAAGCTGGTACCCGGGCGTGGCACAGGGGCTCAACAGCGCCCCCTTGAATGGTGTCCCAAAACTTGGTCCATAGATCAAACACGCTTGCATGAATTAATATGAAACTCGGTACACATATAGATCTCATCGGGCCGAACAACTTTGCCCCCGTCAAGTTTTACACCAGCCCAACAGGAAGTCGGCTATTATGGGTTGTTTGGAAAACGCTTGCTGTGGAATGCGAAGTACTCCTCCTAGAGAATTCATCCAATCCCCACCAAACTCAGTGTGCATGAAGTCAAGACATTGAGGATTCTAAATTGCGGACGGATTTTTGATATCTCGAACGGTTTGGCCGTGGCGAGGAAACGAATTTATGGCGAGAAAAGAGAAACACGAAGTGGAATAACTTATGCATACATTAACTGATCTTGATGAAACTTCAGAAGTGTGTTCGTGGTAAGAGGCCGATCAGATGGATGTAACTAATGTGAGTCAACGTTATAGCGCCACCAACTGGCAGGAGGAAGTGTGTCACTTTCAAAATGCTTTTGACAAAAGTGGGGGGGTTAGTTTTAACTACAGTAAAAAAAAAATTGTTTGTATATTGTTCTCATCAAGCCGGACAACTTTCTAATTTATATTCATTAGCTCCGGCCATCAGGAAGTCAGATATTTTGGTCTGAATGTGGATTTTTTTGCAAAATCAGCCTCTGAATTTTTAGCCACTCCTCTTAAACTATTTATTTTATTCCCACCAAACTTTTTCAACATGATGAAAAAACATTAAATATGCTAAATTGTGAATGGATAATAAATATCTCAAATGGTTTTGCTATGGCGAGGGATTAAAGTAATGTCCAAAAAGGAAACACTAAAAATCTTCTAAAAATGTAATTTTATACCATTTATTTCTATATAAAAGTATACAAATATCACAACTAAACCCATTTTATTCTGTTTTTGCAATTCAAGAGAAGAAGAATGAAAAAGTTAAAAACAGGCTATTTAGTGCTATTTGGTTAAAAATAAAAAGCAAACATAGGGCTATACTGCCCTCTTGTGTCCAAAAGGACATCAAAATAGTATATAAAACTTTTTACCAGGTAGGCCAAAATTGTATTTAAATATACATTTATTAGGTATGTGTCTGAGGATAATTTCCCACCGGTTAATCGACGTGTAACACCGCTGGGGGCTTTTGAATTGCCAACTTAAAAACGAAAGTAAAATATGTTCGTCCGTACTGACATTGATAGTGGTTGAGCGAGCGTTTCAAATGAATTCCTATGGAAGTAAGAATTAACTGAAAAACGTTCACTCGGTTCTGCTCGTTCCTCACCGTGGATGCGCACCGTTTTAAATCGCTAATATGAGCATTTTAGTTTAATTTTAAAATTAGCACCTTTTGGGGGGAGGATTGCTTGAAATTATTTTACAAAAGCACAATGTTGTGTTTTATTGCGACTGTACACAAATATAAGTTAACACTTTGCAGTTTGAATGTCGTCCTGTATAATGGCGGAGTATGTTTTTATGTGTCCACTGTTCAATCGCACCCACGCCACACACACACACACACACACGGATTACTATCTTTGTTGGGACTCTCCATAGACTTAATGGTTTTATACTGTACAAACTGTATATTCTATCTCCTCACACTAACCCTAGCCCTAAACCTACCTATCCCAGAAAACTTTCTGCATTTTTACATTTCCAAAAAAACTCATTCTGTATGATTTATAAGCTTGTTTACCCATGAGGACCTCTATTTAGGTCCCCACTGTGACACGAGTCCCCATGAGTCTGTGTGCATTCAGGTTGAAGTCCCCACCGGGATAAAAAAAACATGAACACACACACATTCCAGCATTGTAATCTTGACTTCGCAGCCTGTTCATTATAGCCTTCATAAAATATAATAATAAAATAGTCAACCTAACATATAAAAATTACACTGCTCTAAATAGTCAGTAGTACAATTCATACATTCACAGTAAGCACCGCTCCACTGTGATGTTTCCAAGCACATTTTTGCGCTTGTGAAGAGGATGATTTTTTTCCATCGATATTGGAACACAGGTAAAGAACAAAGCCTATAATAAAGAATAGTTTAGCATCCAAATACATCGCAAATGTTGAAACATTTTGATTCTAATGAGAGGGTTACGTGAGCCCAACACTACTTTCTTTCTTTTTTATTTTTACATTAAATTTAAAGGATTTGTTGTGGAATATTTTGAGTGTATCATAAAATCAGAATAAGGTAAGTCAAGTAATATTTTTGGTCTTTTATATACATATATAAAACCCGTGTGCAAAGTTTCATGAGTTTTTGAGTCTCTTAAGGGCCCCAAAAGCCCCCCGAACCCTTGAACAATAATAATAAATATAGCTGCGAGCAGCAATGAAGGGCCAAAGCCGGCGGTACCGCCACCCCGGTGCCTTTAGGTAACTAAAGGCACCGGGGTTGCGGTGCCACCGGCTTGGGCCCGTAATCGCTGCTCGCAGCTATATTTGTTTATTTTTAGGGCCCAAGCCCTGAAAGGGCGAAGAGCCCTATTGTTTTCGGTAGGATTATTAGGGCCCAAGCCCTGAAAGGGCGAAGGCCCTATTGTTTCCGGTAGGATTATTAGGGCCCAAGCCCTGAAAGGGCGAAGGCCCTATTGTTTTCGGTAGGATTATTTATTATTATTATTATTATTATTATTATTATTATTTTTCTGTCAACCTTTCGAGCACTTTTGAGACCCTTAACGTGCTCGAAAACTCTTGAAACTTTGCACACGGGTCAGAACCCGCGGCCATCAGGGCCGGGCTGAAGCTGGTACCCGGGCGTGGCAGGGGGGCTCGACAGCGCCCCCTTGAACGGGGTCCGAAAACTTGGTCCATAAATCAGACACGCTTGCATGTAATAATATGAAACTCGGTACACATATAGATCTCATCGGGCCGAACAGCTTTCGTACTTTTACTTTTTACGCCAGCCCAACAGGAAGTCGGCTATTATGGGTTGTTTTGAAACGCATGCTGTGGAATTTAATGTACTCCTCCTAGAGAATTCATCCAATCGCCTCCAAACTCGGTCAGCATGAAGTCAAGACATTGAGGATGCTAAATTGCGGACAGATTTTTGATATCTCGAACGGTTTGGCCGTGGCAAGGAAACGAATTTATGGCGAATAAGGGACACAGGAAGTGTGTTATAACTTCAGCATACATTATCTGATCTTGATGAAACTTCAGCAGTGTGTTCGTTGTGAGAGGCCGAACACAAGGATGTGACTATTGTGAGTCAAAGTTATAGCGCCACCAACTGGCAGCAGGAAGTGTGTCACTTTCAAAATGCTTTGAAATCACTCTCTTATTTTTACCCGATTTGCTTCAAACTTTATGTGTATAATGTAGACACACGGCAGATGTAGACCTGTGAAAGGATTATTGATATCTTAGATACTGTTGCCATGGCAACGCATCAAACTTTAATATTCTTTTTTGATGCTTTTGAGACTCTTAACATACTTCAAATTGCATGAAACTCGACAGACACATCACACTTATTATCCAGTAGACATGGGCAAAGTTTCAGAAACGGGCGTGGTGAGGGGCTCAGTAGCGCCACCTTTAGTCAAAAATGGGGGCTTAGTTTTACCTAGAATCACAAAACTTGGTATGTATATTGTTCTTATCGAGCCGGACAACTTTCTAATTTACACTTATTAGCTCAAAGCAACAGAAAGTCAGATATTTTGGTTTGAATGTGATTTTTTGGAGAATTTTCTCTCTCTCTCTGTCTCTGAGTGTGTGAGGGGTGGGGGTGATTTGTCAGTTGAGTGAGATTTACTTTTTCATTTGTTTTTCAAGGTTTCTGGGGCTTTTGGGTCCCTAAACGTGCTCGAAAACTCTTGAAACTTTGCACACAGGTCAGAACCCGCGGCCATCAGGGCGGGGCTGAATCTGGTAGCCGGGCGTGGCAGGGGGGCTCAACAGCGCCCCCTTGGACGGGGTTCTAAAACTTGGTCCATATATCAAACACGCTTGCATGAATTCATTTGAAACTCGGTACACAAATAGATCTCATCGGGCCGAACTACTTTCGTGCTCTAAGTTTTACGCCAGCCCAACAGGAAGTCGGCTATTTAGGGTTGTTTGGAAACGCTTGCTGTGGAATTTAATGTACTCCTCCTAGGAAATACATCGATTCGCCTCCAAACTCAGTCAGCGTGAAGTCAAGACATTGAGGATGCTAAATTGCGGACGGATTTATGATATCTCGAACGGTTTGGCCGTGGCGAGGAAACGAATTAATGGCGAGAAAAGAGAAACACGAAGTGTTATAACTAATGCATACATTAACTGATCTTTATGAAACTTCAGCAGTTTGTTCATGGTAAGAGGCCGATCAGATGGATGTAACTATTGTGTGTCAAAGTTAAAGCGCCACCAACTGGCAGCAGGAAATGTGTCACTTTCAAAATGCTTTTGACAAAAGTGGGGGGGGGGGGTCGTTTTACCTACAGTAGCACAACTCAGTACGTATGTTGATCTCATCGACCCGGACAACTTTCTAATTTAAAGTCATTAGCTCCGACCATCAGGAAGTCAGATATTTTGGTTTGAATGTGGATTTTTTGCAAAATCAGCCTCCAAAAGGCACTAAAAGCCTCAAATCTTCTAAAAATGTAATTTTATACCATTTATTTCTATATAAAAGTATACAAATATCACAACTAAACCCATTTTATTCTGTTTTTAAAAAGAATTTTATTCTAATTTTATTCTAAATTTTAAAACAGTAAAGTAAAAAAAAAATTCAAGTCATACTTAGGGCTATACTGCCCTCTTGTGTCCAAAAGGACATCAAAATAATATATAAAACTTTTTACCAGCTAGGCCAATAATGTATTTAAATATACATTTATTAGGTATGTGTCTGAGGATATTTTCCCACCGGTTAATCGACGTGTGTGACACGAGCGGGTGCTTTTAAAACGCTAATATAAAAGTGAAAGAAAAATACGGACGTCCGCACGGACATTTATAATGGTGCACACACAAATCACACACACGTTGGAAAGAATTATGCTTTTAAACAACACTAAACCGCCATTAGATGTCGCCAAGTGACCGTCTTAATGAGCGAGTCATTGATTAATTCATTCAAACGATTCGAAATCCATAAACATATACAGATCCATAAACATGGATCCATAAACATCCAATCCATAAACATAAACAGATGTTTATGGATTGATCATTCAATCTTTGAGTCAACCAATTCGTTCAAAATGCTGAATCATTCAGTTATGAGAAAACACGTTCCTGTGAGATGCGTTCTTCTGTGATCTTTGTTTAACTATTTTCGCTGCTGAAACAGAACAAAAACAGTCAATATTGTATCTAAAATGTAAATGACTTCATTTTAACTGTTAATATCCTGTTGTATGAAATCAATGTCACAGTTTCAATTGTGATTGTATTCAGGAAAAGTTAGGTACGGAGAGCGAGCGATTTCAACGAAATCAGAACTAAACCCATTTTATTCTTTTATTATTATTATTATTCAATTTAAGAATTATGTTTGAGTTTAAAAAAAGCCAGAATGTTTTAGTCCAAAAAATAAATAAATCATGCCATGGATTGCTTGAAATTATTTTTTTTAATTATATTTATTTTTTTCGTTTTGGCTTTGTTTATAGTTTATTTTTTATTTTTTATTCTTGTTCCGTTCGGAATATCATTACATTTAAAGGATTTGTTGTGGAATATTTTGAGTGTATCATAAAATCAGAATATTCTCTCGATTTAGTGATCCCCTACTTATTATTTTATTTTATTTTTTTCTTTGTTCTAATCAGGTCAGGCAAGTAAAATTATCTGTGTCTTGTCCCTTAAATTTATTTATATATATATATATATATATATATATATATATATATATATATATATATATATGTATGTGTGTGTGTGTGTATATATATATATATATATATATATATGTGTGTGTGTGTGTGTGTGTGTATATATATATATATATATATATATATATATATATATATATATGTATGTGTGTGTGTGTGTGTGTATATATATATATAAATATAAATATAGCTGCGAGCAGCGATGGAGGGCCAAAGCCGGCGGTACCGCCACCCTGGCACCAGGATTGCGGTGCCACTGGCTTGGGCCCGTAATCGCTGCTCGCAGCTATATTTTATTATTATTATTATTATTTTGTCAACCTTTCGGGCACTTTTGGGGTCCTTAACATGTTCGAAAACTCTTGAAATTTTGCACACACATCAGAACCCGCGGCCATCAGGGCCGGACTGAAGCTGGTACCCGGGCGTGGCAGGGGGGCTCGACAGTGCCCCCTGGAATGGTGTCCGAAAACTTGGTCCATAAATCAAACACACTTGCATATAATAATATGAAACTCAGTACACATATAGATCTCATCGGGCCGAACAACTTTCATGCTCTAAGTTTTACACCAGCCCAACAGGAAGTCGGTTATTATACGTTATTTGGAAAACGCATACAATGGAATGTGAAATACTCCTCCTAGGGAATTCATCCGATCGCCAACAAACTCGGTGTGAATGAAGTCAAGACATTGAGGATGCTAAATTGCGAACGGATTTTTGATATCTCGAACGGTTTGGCCGTGGCGAGGAAACAAATTTAAGGCGAATAATGGGACACAGGAAGTGTGTTATAACTTCTGCATACATTAACTGATCTTGATTAAACTTCAGAAGTGTGTTCGTTGTAAGAGGCCGATCACATTGATGTGACTATTGTGAGTCAAAGTTATAGCGCCACCAACTGGCAGCAGGAAGTTTGTCATTTTCAAAATGCTTTGAAATCACCCTCTTATTTTCACCCGATTTGCTTCAAACTTTGTGTGTATAATGTAAATACATGGCAGATGTAGACCTGTGAAAGGATTATTGATATCTTAGATACTGTTGCCGCGGCAACGCATCAAACTATAATATGATTTTCGGATGCTTTTGAGACTCTTTGCATGCTTGAAATTGGATGAAACTCGACACACACATAACACTTATTAGCCAGTAGACATGTGAAAAGTTTCAGAAATGGGCGTGGCAGGGGGGCTCAACAGCGCCACCTTGAACAGGGTCTGAAAACTTGGTCCATATATCAAACACGCTTGCATGAATTAATATGAAACTCGGTACACATATAGATCTCATCGGGCCGAACAACTTTCCCTCTGTCAAGTTTCACGCCAGCCCAACAGAAAGTCAGCTATTATGGGTTGTTTGGAGAACGCTTGCTGTGGAATTTGAAACACTCCTCCTAGAAAATTAATTAAATTGTCACCAAACTCGGTGTGCATGAAGTCAAGACATTGAGGATTCTAAATTGCGGACGGATTTTTGATATCTCGAACGGTTTGGTCGTGGTGAGGAAACGCATTTATGGCGAGAAAAGAGAAACACGAAGTGGTATAACTTCAGCATACATTAAGTCAAGTCAAGTCAAGTCAAGTCAAGTTTATTTATATAGCCCTTTTCACAACACAGGTTGTATCAAAGCAGCTTCACAGTAATAAATTAGAACAATACATCAATGTTTGTTTCTAGTGGAACGTCTACGTTTGGTAATGCTGATCAATAGTATCGTTGATTGATTAATTAAATTAAATATCCCCAAATATCCCCAACTGAGCAAGCCAAAGGCAACAGTGGCAAGGAACCGAAAAACTCCATCAGGTGACCTAATGGAGAAAAAAAAAAAACTTGGGAGAACCCGGGCTCAGTCGGGGGCCAGTTCTCCTCTGGCGTTTATGAACTAGAGGTCGGATTTAACTGTAGGATTAAAAGTATTATATGAATGCCTGACTGAAGAGATGCGTCTTTAATCTAGTTTTAAACTGGGAGAGCGAGTCTGAGCAACGAACAGTATCCGGAAGACTATTCCAGAGTTTTGGTGCTAAATGTGAAAATGCTCTCCCTCCTTTGGTGGACCTAGATATCCTAGGTATGACCAAAAGCCTCGAATTTAGTGACCTTAAAGAGCGCGATGGATTATAGGGCGATAGAAGATCCGTTAAATAGACTGGAGCTAAGCCGTTTAGGGCTTTATAAGTCAGTAGCAATACCTTGTAATTAATACGGGACTTTATAGGTAACCAATGTAGGGATGATAAAATCGGTGTTATATGATCATATTTTCTTGATCTAGTTAGAACTCTAGCGGCGGCATTTTGGACTAACTGTAGCTTGTTTATTGAGGATGCAGGACAACCGGCTAATAACGCATTACAGTAATCTAGTCTCGAGGTCATGAATGCATGAACTAACTTTTCTGCATCAGAAACAGATAGCATATTACGTAGCTTAGCAATGTTTCTAAGGTGGAAAAATTAACTGATCTTGATGAAACTTCAGCAGTGTGTTCGTGGTAAGAGGCCGATCAGATGGATGTGACTATTGTGAGTCAAAGTTATAGCGCCACCAGCTGGCAGCAGGAAGTGTGTCACTTTCAAAATGTTTTTGACAAAAGTGGGGGGGTTAGTTTTACCCACAATTACAAAAATCAGTACGTATATTGGTCTCATCGAGCCGGACAACTTTCTAATTTACAGGCATTAGCTGCAACCAACAGGAAGTCAGATATTTTGGTCTGAATATGGATTTTTTGTTAAATCAGCCTCTGAGTTTTTAGTTACTCCTCCTAAAAGGTTTATTTTATTCCCACCAAACTTTTTCAACATGATAAAAATATATTAATGATGCTAAATTGTAAACGGATATTGAATATCTCAAACGGTTTTGCTATGGCGAGGGATTAAATTAATGTCAAAAAGGAAGCAGGAAACATCTCATAACTTCTAAAAATGTAATTATACACCATTTATTTTTATATAAAATTATACAAATATTAGAACTAAACCTATTTTATTCTGTTTTTGCAATTCAAGAAGTATGAAAAAGTTAAAAACAGGCTATTTAGTGCTATTTGGTTCAACAAAAAAGCAAACATAGGGCTATACTGCCCTCTTGTGTCCAAAAGGATATCAAAATAGTATATAAAACGTTTTACTAGGTAGGCCTATTGTATTTAAATATAAATTTATTAGGTATATGACTGTGAGGATATTTTCCCATCGGTTAATCGAAGTGTGACACGAGCGGGTGCTTTTAAATCGCTAACTATAGTATACTATATACTAGTAAAATACAGACGTCCGCACAGACATTGATAATGGTGCGGAGTAGAGCGAGCATTTTCAATGTATTCCTATGGATGTAGGAATTAACTAAAACATTTTATTTATGTTTTTGTGTCCACTGTTCAACCGCAACCGCGTCACACACACACACACATTCCAGAATTGCAATCTTGATATCGCAGCCTGTTCATTATAGCCCTAATACAATATAATAATAAAAATAGTCAACCTAACATAAACGAATTACACTGCTCTGTTTAAATAGTCAGTAGTATAGTTTGTACCATTCACAGAAAGCAGAGCTCCACTGTGATGTTTCCAAGCACATTTTTGCGCTTGTGAAGAGGATGATTTTTTCCATCGATATTGGAACACGAGTGAAGTACAAAGCCTATAATAAAGAATAGTTTAGCATCCAAATACATCGCAAATATTGAAACATTTTGATTCTAATGAGAGGATTACGTGAGACCAACACTGCTTACTTTCGTTTTTACTTTTACATTAAATTTAAAGGATTTGTTGTGGAATATTTTGAGTGTATCATAAAATCAGAAGAAGGTAAGACAAGTAATATTTTCTGTCTTATATATATATACGTGTGTGTATATATATATATATATATATATATATATATATATATATATATATATGTATATGTATGTGTGTGTGTGTATATATATATATATATATATATATATATATATATATATATATATAGATATATATATATATAAATATAGCTGCGAGCAGCGATGGAGGGCCAAAGCCGGCAGCACCGCCATCCCCGGTGCCTTTAGGTAACTAAAGGCTCCGGGGTTGCGGTGCCACCGGCTTGGGCCCGTAATCGCTGCTCGCAGCTATATTTTATTATTATTATTATTATTTTGTCAACCTTTCGGGCACTTTTGGGGCTCTTAACATGCTCGAAAACTCTTGAAATTTTGCACACACGTCAGAACCCGCGGCCATCAGGGCCGGACTGAAGCTGGTACCCGGGCGTGGCAGGGGGGCTCGACAGCGCCCCCTGGAATGGTGTCCGAAAACTTGATCCATAAATCAGACACACTTGCATATAATAATATGAAACTCAGTACACATATAGATCTCATCGGGCCGAACAACTTTTGTGCTCTAAGTTTTACGCCAGCCCAACAGGAAGTCAACTATTATGTGTTGTTTGAAAAAGCATCCTCTGGAATTTGAAATACTCCTCCTAGAAAATTCGTCCAATCACAACCAAACTCGGTCAGCATAAAGACAAGACATTGAGGATGCTAAATTGCGGACGGATTTTTGATATCTCGAACGGTTTGGCCGTGGCGAGGAAACGAATTTATGGCGAAAAAATGAAACAGGAAGTGTGTTATAACTTCTGCATTAACTGATCTTGATGAAACTTCCGCAGTGTGTTCGTTGTAAGAGGCCGATCACATGGATGTGACTATTGTGAGTCAAAGTTATAGCGCCACCAATTTATTTTTACCCAATTTGCTTCAAACTTTTTGTGTATAATGTAGACACACGGCAGATGTAGACCTGTGAAAGGTTTATTGATATCTTAAATACTGTTGCCGTGGCAACTCATCAATTTTTAATATTATTTTCAGATGCTTTTGAGACTCTTAACATACTTGAAATTGGATGAAACTCGACAGACACATCACATTTATTAGCCGGTAGACATGTGCAAAGTTTCAGAAACGGGCGTGGTGAGGGGCTCAGTAGCGCCACCTTTAGTCAAAAATGGGGGCTTAGTTTTAAGTAGAGTCACAAAAATCGTTATGTATATTGTTCTCATCAAGCCGGACAACTTTCTAATTTATAGTCATAAGCTGTGACCAACAGGAAGTGAGATATTTTGGTTTGAATGTGATTTTTTTGGAGAATTCTCTCCCTCTCTCTCTCTGCCTTTGCGTCTCTGTGTGTGTGAGGGGTGGGGGGATTTGTCTTTTGAGTGAGATTTGTTTAAAATTCCTGTTTTTCAAGGTTTCAGGGGCTTTTGGGGCCTTTAACGTGCTCGAAAACTCTTGAAACTTTGCACACAGGTCAGAACCCGCGGCCATCAGGGCCGGGCTGAAGCTGGTACCCGGGCGTGGCAGGGGGGCTCAACAGCGCCCCCTGGAACGGGACCCGAACACTTGTCCATAAATCAAACACACTTTCATGTAATGATATGAAACTCGGTACACATATAGATCGCATCGGGCTGAACAACTTTCGTGCTCTAAGTTTTACGCCAGCCCAACAGGAAGTCGGCAATTATGGGTTGTTTGGAGAACGCTTGCTGTGGAATTTGAAACACTTCTCCTAGAGAATTAATTAAATCGCCACCAAACTCGGTGTGCATGAAGTCAAGACATTGAGGATGAAAAATTGCGGACGGATTTTTGATATCTCAAACGGTTTGGCCGTGGCGAGGACACGAATTTATGGCGAGAAAAGAGAAACACGAAGTGTTATAACTTCTGCACACATTAACTGATCTTGATGAAACTTCAGCAGTGTGTTCGTGGTAAGAGGCCGATCAGATGGATGTGACTATTGTGAGTCAAAGTTATAGCGCCACCAACTGGCAGCAGGAAGTGTGTCACTTTCAAAATGTTTTTGACAAAAGTGGGGGGGTTAGTTTTACCCACAATTACAAAAATTAGTACGTATATTGGTCTCATCGAGCCGGACAACTTTCTAATTTACAGTTATTAGCTCTGACCAAGAGGAAGTCAGATATTTTGGTTTGAATGTGGATTTATTTGCAAATTCAGCCTCTGCATTTTTACCCACTCCTGCTAAGTGGTTTATTTTATTCAAACCAAACTTTTTCAACATGATGAAAATACATTAAAGATGCTAAATTGTGAACGGATATTGAATATCTCAAACGGTTTTGATATGGCGAGGGATTAAAATAATGTCAAAAAAGGAATCAGAAAACATCTAATATCTTTTAAAAAATTAATTATACACCATTTATTTTTATATAAAATTATACAAATATCAGAACTAAACCGAAACAGAACTAGTTTTGGGTTTATTCAGTTTTTTCAATTCAAGAATTATGTACAAGTTTAAAATCAGCCAGAATGTGCTATTTAGTAAAAAAAAAGTCATACATAGGGCTATACTGCCCTCTTGTGTTCAAAATCAGGTAGGCCCATTGTATATTGTATTTATATATAAATATATTAGCGATGTGACTGAGAATTTTTCCCCACTGGTTAATCGATATGTGACACCGCGGTGGGGGCTTTTAAATCGCTAACTTAAAGGGATACTCCACTTTAAATTGAAAATTCTGTCATCATATACTCACCCTCATGTTGTTTCAATCCTTTATGAATTTCTTTCTTCTGCTGAACAGAAAGGAAGATATTTAGAAGAATGTCAGTAACCGGACAGTTTCTGGTCTCATTGACTTCCATAGTATACATTTTTTCCTACTATGGAAGTCAATGGGATCAGAAACTGTCTGGTTACTGACATTCTTCTAAATATTTTCCTTTCTGTTCAGCAGAAGAAAGAAATTCATAAAGGATTAAAACAACATGAGGGTGAGTATATGATGACAGAATTTTCATTTTAAAGTGGAGTATCCCTTTAAAAGCGAAAGTGAAATACGGACGTCGAGTAGGAATGAACTAAAAAACATTCACTCTGTTCTGCTCGTTCCTCGCTGTAGACGCGTTATTGCCCATGCAGCCGTGAGCATTTTAGTTTCATTTAAAAAACAGCGCCATTTCGGGGGTGGGATTGCTTGAATGTTTTTTTACAAAAGCACAATGTTGTGTTTTATTGCGAGTGTACATAAATATAAGTAAACACAGTGCAGTTTAAATGATGTCCTGTATGAACAAACCGACGGAGTAGCCTATGTTTTTATGTTTCCACTGTTCGATCGCGCCCACGCCTCACACACACACACACACACACACACACACACACACACACACACACACACACACACACACACACACTGTGCATTCCAGCATTGCAATCTTGACATCGCAGCCGGTTCATTACAGCCGTAATAAAATATAATAATAAATATAAATAGTCAACCTATTTGCAGCAAATGATAGTAGATTTTAGATCAATATATTTGTTTTCCTTACAATTTTAATTAACACTATTTTTATTCTCATCTGAATTATAAATAATTTATTTCTGTATAAAATAATACTACCATTAAAAAATACATTTGATTGTCTTTTTTAGTCAATGGAGAATGTGTGACTTAAAAATAAACAGATTAGTGCTCGGTTTGAGGACAAGAAATGAAAACCAATGCAATATGATGAATGTCCAAAAACGTTCGCTCTTCTCTGCCCGTTCCTCGCCTCGCCATATATATATATATATATATATATATATATATATATATATATATATATATATATATATATATATATATATATATATATATATATATATATTTATTTTTGTTACATTTATATATATATATATATATATATATATTTATTTTTGTTACATTTATATATATATATATATATATATATATATATATATATATATATATATATATATATATATATATATAAATATAGCTACGAGCAGCGATGGAGGGCCCAAGGCGGTGACACCGCCACCCCGGTGGCTTTAGTGTAACTAAAGGCACCAGGGTGGCGGTGCCACCGGCTTGGGCCCGCAATCGCTGCTCGCAGCTATATATTTTTTTTTTTCTACTTCTCGGGCACTTTTGGGGCCCTTAACATGCTCGAAAACTCTTGAAACTTTGCACACAGGTCAGAACCTGCGGCCATCAGGGCCGGGCTGAAGCTGGTACCTGGGCGTGGCAGGGGGGCTCGACAGCGCCCCCTGGAATGGTGTCTGAAAACTTGGTCCATAAATCAAACACACTTGCATATAATAATATGAAACTCAGTACACATATAGATCTCATCGGGCCGAACAACTTTCGTGCTCTAAGTTTTACACCAGCCCAACATGAAGTCGGTTATTATACGTTATTTGGAAAACGCATACAATGGAATGTGAAATACTCCTCCTAGGGAATTCATCCGATCGCCACCAAACTCGGTGTGCATGAAGACAAGACATTGAGGATGCTAAATTGCAGACGGATTTTTGATATCTCAAACGGTTTGGCCGTAGCGAGGAAACAAATTTATGGCGAGAAAAGAGAAACAGGAAGGGTGTTATAACTTCTGCATACATTGACTGATCTTGATGAAACTTCAGCAGTGTGTTCATGGTAAAAGGCCGATCACATGGATGTGACAATTGTGAGTCAAAGTTATAGCGCCACCAACTGGCAGCAGGAAGTGTGTCACTTTCAAAATGCTTTGAAATCCCCTTCTTATATTTACCCGATTTGCTTCAAACTTTATGTGTATAATGTAGACACACGGCAGATGTAGACCTGTGAAAGGATTATTGATATCTTAGATACTGTTGTCGTGGCAACGCATCAAACTTTAATATTCTTTTCAGATGCTTTTGAGACTCTTCACATGCTTGAAAATGCATGAAACTCGACAGACACATCACATTCATTATTCAGTAGACATGTGCAAAGTTTCAGAAACGGGTGTGGTGGAATGGCTCAGTAGCGCCACCTTTAGTCAAAAATGGGGGCTTCGTTTTTCATAGAATTACAAAACTTGGTATGTATATTGTTCTCATCAAACCAGACAACTTTCTAATTTACAGTTATTAGCTCAGATCATCAGAAAGTCAGATATTTTGGTTTGAATGTTGATTTTCTGAAGAATTTTCTCTCCCTCTCTCTGTGTCTCTGTGTGTGTGAGGGGAGGGGGGGATTTGACTATTGCTTTTACATTGTTAATCAAGGTTTCAGGGGCTTTTGGGGTCCTAAACGTGCTCAAAAACTCTTGAAACTTTGCACACAAGTCAGAACCCCCTGCCATCAGGGACGGGCTGAAGCTGGTACCCAGGCGTGGCAGAGGGGCTCAACAGCGCCCCCTTGAATGGTGTCCCAAAACTTGGTCCATAGATCAAACACACTTGCATGAATTAATATGAAACTCGGTACACATATAGATCTCATCGGGCCGAACAACTTTCCCCTGGTCAAGTTTTACACCAGCCCAAAAGGAAGTCAGCTATTATGGGTTGTTTGAAAAACGCATGCTGTGGAATTTGATCTACTCCTCCTAGAGAATTCATCCAATCGCCTCCAAACTCGGTCAGCATGAAGTCAAGACATTGAGGATGCTAAATTGCGGACGGATTTTTGATATCTTGAACGGTTTGGCCGTGGCGAGGAAACGAATTTATGGCGATAAAAAAGAAACAGGAAGTGTGTTAGAACTTCTGCATACATTGACTGATCTTGATTAAACTTCAGCAATGTGTTCGTTGTCAGAGGCCGATCAGATGGATGTAACTATTGTGAGTCAAAGTTATAGCGCCACCAACTGGAAGCAGGAAATGTGTCACTGTCAAAACGCTTTTGACAAAAGTGGGGGGGTTAGTTTTACGTACATTTACAAAAATGAGTAAGTATATTGGTTTCATCGAGCCGGACAACTTTCTAATTTACAGTCTTTAGCTCCGACCAGCAGGAAGTCAGATATTTTGGTCTGAATATGGATTTTTTGCTAAATCAGCCTCTGAATTTTTAGCCACTCCTCTTAAACTATTTATTTTATTCCCACCCAACTTTTTATGATGCTAAATTGTAAACTGATATTGAATATCTCAAACGGTTTTGCTATGGCGAGGGATTAAATTAATGTCAAAAAGGAAGCAGGAAACATCTCATAACTTCTAAAAATTTAATTATACACTATTTATTTGTATACAAAATTATACAAATATTAGAACTAAACCTATTTTATTCCGTTTTTGCAATTCAAGAAGTATTAAAAAGTTAAAAACAGGCTATTTTAGTGCTATGTGGTTCAACAAAAAGCAAACATACGGCTATACTGCCCTCTTGTGTCCAAAAGGATATCAAAATAGTATATAAAACGTTTTACTAGGTAGGCCTATTGTATTTAAATATAAATTTATTAGGTATATGACTGTGAGGGTATTTTTCCATCGATTAATCGACGTGTGACACGAGCGGGTGCTTTTAAATCGCTAATATAAAAGTGAAAGTAAAAAACAGACGTCCGCACTGACATTGATAATGGTGCACATTGGAAAGAATGATACTTCTAAACATAACACTAAACCGCCATTAGGTGTCGCCAGGCGACCATCTTAATGAGCAAGTCATTGATTCATTCGTTCAAACGATTCGTTCCAATGACTGAGTCATTCATGATTGAGACAGATGTTTATGGATTGACCATTGAATCTTTGAGTCAACCGATTCGTTTCAAAATGCTGAATCATTCAGTAATGGGAAAACAAGTTGCTGTGAGATGCGCAATGGTTCTGCTGATCTTTGTTTAACTATTTTTGCTGCTGAAACAGAACAAAAACAGTCAATATTGCATCTAAAATGTAAGTGACTTAATTGTAACTGTTTATTAACCTGTTGTATGAAATCAATGTCACAGTTTCAATCGTGATTGCATTCAGGAAATAGTAGCCTACTCGTCAAGTGAGGTTGCTTAACTCTATCATATTTTATAAAATATATAAAAACTCCATATTTGTAATTTTTATAGTCAGTATGTTGTTAACTGGGTTCCGTTTTTGTGTGCTGCGCTCATTTGTTTACCATTCTCCTGGAGAAGCTGCACGAGCCTCAGCAGTGCAACCTTGTTAACATTGATCAGTACATTTATTATTAACTGTTGATTGCAACTTAAAATGAATGTAATGCAATTAGAATAATCTCTCTTTTTAGTGATTCCCAAGTTATTTTTTTTGTTATTGACGTTCTAACCAGGCTATACTCTGGTTGGGCAAGTAAAATTCTCTTTCAGGTAGGCCTATTGTATTTATATATAAATATATTAGGGATCTGACTGTAATAAAATTTTCCCACCGGTTAATCGATGTGTGACACCACTGAAGGCTTTTAAATCGCTAACTTAAAAGCGAAAGTAAAATACAGACGTCCGCACAGACATTGATAATGGTGCGGAGTAGAGCGAGCATTTTCAATGTATTCCTATGGAAGTACGAATGAACTAAAACATTTTATTTATGTTTTTATGTGTCCACTGTTCAATCGCAACCGCGTCACACACACACACATTCCAGAATTGCAATCTTGACATCGCAGCCTGTTCATTATAGCCCTAATAAAATATAATAATAAAATAGTCAACCTGACATATACAAATTACACTGCTCTGTTTATATAGTCAGTAGTACAATTTGTACCATTCACAGTAAGCACTGCTCCACTGTGATGTTTCCAAGCACATTTTTGCGCGTGTGAAGAGGATGATTTTCTCCATCGATATTGGAACACGAGTGAAGTACAAAGCATATAATAAAGAATAGTTTAGCATCCAAATACATCGCAAATGTTGAAACATTTTGATTCTAATGAGAGGGTTACGTGAGACCAACACGGCTTACTTTCGTTTTTATTTTGACATTAAATTTAAAGGATATTTTGTGAAATATTTAGAGTGTATCATAAAATCAGAATAAGTTAAGACAAGTAATATTTTCTGTCAATTTGCATTGCCATTTAAGTGAAATTACTGAACTTAAATATACGAGCTTGATAAAAATGATCATTCAAGAAGAAAATTTCAGATGGCACTTAGAGGCTTTTGCATCTGAACTCTTCATCGATGGAGGGCCAAAGCCGGCGGCACCGCCATCCCCGGTGCCTTTAGGTAACTAAAGGCACCGGGGTTGCGGTGCCACCGGCTTGGGCCCGTAATCGCTGCTCGCAGCTATATATATATATTTTTTTCTTCATTATTTTTTTTTTTGCCTTTTTGCCACTTTTGGGGCCCTTAACATGCTCAAAAACTCTTGAAATTTTGCACACACGTCAGAACCTGCGGCCATCAGGGCCGGGCTGAAGCTGGTACCGGGGCGTGGCAGGGGGGCTCGACAGCGCCCCCTGGAATGGGGTCCGAAAACTTGGTCCATAAATCAAACACGCTTGCATGTAATAATATGAAACTCAGTACACATATAGATCTCATCGGGCCGAACAACTTTCGTGCTCTAAGTTTTACAAAAGCCCAACAGGAAGTCGGTTATTAAGTCAAGTCAAGTCAACTTTATTTATATAGCGCTTTTCACAATACAGATTGTATCAAAGCAGCTTCACAGTATTAAAAAAATAGTACATCAGTGTTTGTTTCTGGTGTAAAACATCCACGTTTGGTAATGCAGATCAATAGCACTGGTGAATCGATTAATCAATTTAAGCATCCCCAACTGAGCAAGCCAAAGGCAACAGTGGCAAGGAACCGAAAAACTCCATTAGGTGACCCAATGGAGAAAAAAAAAACCTTGGGAGAACCCAGGCTCAGTCGGGGGCCAGTTCTCCTCTGGCGTTTATGAAGTAGAGACCGGATTTAACTGTAAGATTAAAATATTATATGAATGCCTGGCTGAAGAGATGCGTCTTTAATCTAGTTTTAAACTGGGAGAGCGAATCTGAGCAACGAACAGTATCAGGAAGGCTATTCCAGAGTTTTGGTGCTAAATGTGAAAATGCTCTCCCTCCTTTGGTGGATCTGGATATCCTAGGTATGACCAGAAGCCTCGAATTTAGTGATCTTAAAGAGCGCGATGGATTATAGGGCGATAGAAGATCCGTTAAATAAACTGGAGCTAAGCCGTTTAGGGCTTTATAAGTCAGTAGCAATACCTTGTAATTAATACGGAACTTTATAGGTAACCAATGTAGTGATGATAAAATTGGTGTTATATGGTCAAACTTTCTTGATCTAGTAAGAACTCTAGCGGCGGCATTTTGGACTAACTGTAGCTTGTTTATTGAGGATGCAGGACAACCAGCTAATAAAGCATTACAGTAATCTAGTCTCGAGGTCATGAATGCATGAACTAGCTTTTCTGCATCAGAAACAGATAGCATGTTACGTAATTTAGCAATATTTCTAAGGTGAAAAAATGCTGTTTTTGTAACATATGAAATATGATTTTCAAAAGACAAGTTACAATCTAATATAACACCCAGGTCTTTTACTGTAGAGGATAAAGTAACAGGACACCCTACTATGTTAAAGTTGTATTGTAAGAGGTTTTGTGGGCGGTTTTTTGAACCGATAAGTATTACCTCTGTCTTATCTGGATTTAATAAAAGAAAATTGTGCGTCATCCAATCTTTTATATCTTTAACACACTCTGTCAATTTGGATAATTTAGCGTTTTCATCCGGCCGTGATGAAATATATAGTTGAGTGTCATCAGCATAACAATGGAAACTAATTCCATGTTTCCTTATAATATTTCCAAGTGGCAGCATATATATTGAGAATAATAGAGGGCCTAACACAGATCCTTGCGGCACTCCATAGTTTACTGGAGTTATGATCGATTTTTCTCCGTTTAAATAGACAAAATGGTAGCGGTCAGATAGGTATGATCTGAACCAGCTTAATGCTTGTCCTTGAACACCGGTATAGTTTTGTAGCCGATCTAAGAGTATTGTGTGATCTATAGTATCGAACGCAGCACTAAGATCAAGTAAAACTAGTATTGAGATACAGCCTTGGTCAGAAGCTAAGAGTAAATCATTTGTGATTTTAACGAGCGCAGTTTCAGTGCTATGATGCGGCCTGAACCCAGACTGAAACTTTTCATAGGTGTCATTTTCTTGCAAGAAAGAGCCCAGTTGGGCAGACACAACTTTTTCTAATATTTTGGACATAAAAGGAAGATTTGAAATGGGTCTATAATTTGCTAGGTTATTTGGGTCTAATTGTGGTTTCTTAATGAGAGGTTTTATAACTGCCAATTTAAATGTTCTTGGAACATGACCTAAAGATAAAGACGAGTTAATAATATTGAGGAGAGGCTCTTCCACTATAGGTAACACTTCTTTCAATAGTTTAGTTGGTATGGGATCTAATAAACATGTTGTTGTTTTAGAGGAAATTATGAATTTATTTAACTCTTTTTGTTCTATAGTTGTAAAGCACTGTAATTGTTCTTGCGGGGTGATAATCGAGGCTGAATTATAAGGCGCGATTGAAGGTTGAACGTTTACAATTGTGGATCTGATGTTTTCTATTTTCTCAGTGAAAAAATTCATGAAATCATTACTACTAAACTGTAACGGAATATTTTGTTCAGGTGACGCTTGTTTATTTGTTAGTCTAGCCACGGTGTTAAATAAGAACCTAGGATTGTTTTGGTTATTTTCTATTAGTTTGCGGAGATGCTCAGCCCTGGCCGCTTTTAGGGCCTTTTTATAGCGTGACGTACTGTCTTTCCAAGCGATTCTAAAAACCTCTAAATTAGTTTGTTTCCATTTACGCTCTAAATTACGGGTTTCTCTCTTTAGAACACGAGTAGTATTGTTGTACCATGGTGCTTTAATTTTCTCTCTGACCTTTTTTAGTCTCATAGGTGCAACAATATCCCATTTTCCAGAGAGAACGGTGCTCATAGTGCTGGTTAGTTCGTCTAGTTCATCTGTTTGTTTAGGTTCAGGCAGCAGCTGAGACAGATCCGATAAGCAATTTGAAAAATTATCTATGGTGGATGGAAGGATTGTTCTGCCTAATCGATAACGCGGCGCAGCATGATATATTACCGGGGTACGTAATATGCAAGTTACCATGTAATGGTCAGTTACATCATCACTTTGCGGAATGATATCTATATCGGTTGGATCGGTTCCATGTGATATAATTAAATCGAGTGTATGATTAAAACGATGAGTTGGTCCGGTAACGTTTTGCTTAACCCCAAAGGAGTTTAATAAGTCTATAAACGCAGCCCCTAACGTATCATTTTGATTATCTACGTGTATGTTAAAATCTCCAACAATTAATATTTTATCGACATTGACCAATAGATCTGAGAGAAAATTTGCAAATTCTTTTAGGAAATCAGCGTAAGGCCCTGGTGGTCTATATACGGTAGCCAAGGCTAAAGATAATAGGGATGTTTTTCTATCATCTAAGAGCGTAACATTTAGTACAAGTACTTCAAATGAAATAAACTTATAACCCGTTTTCTGAGTAACATTGAGAATATCTCTATAGATAGTTGCAATACCGCCGCCACGACCAATCAGACGGGGCTCGTGCTTATAGGAGTATCCTGATGGAGTAGACTCATTTAGACCGAAATAATCATTTGGTTTAAGCCAGGTTTCAGTAAGGCAAAGTACATCTATGCTATTATCTGTGACTATTTCATTTACAATAACTGCCTTAGGTGTGAGTGATCTAATGTTTAAAAGACCTAGCTTTAGAAATTGTTTTTGTTTACTAATAGCAACATTTTCTGTTTTTATAACAATTAGATTTTTCCTAAATCCTGCAGTAGATTTATTATTTGATCGCACTAAACGAGGAATAGACACAGTTTCTATGCAATGTTCTACACTAGTATTTATATCAGTTAATTTGGTGCAGCAGAGACTATGATTTGGACTTTTGGTTACTAGTCAAAAGGTATTTAACATTTTGGAGATGTTATCTGACAGAAGATCCGATCCAAATCTGTTTGGGTGTAAGCCATCAGCACGGTAAAGCCTAGGACGCTCCCAAAACAGATTCCAATTATTTACATAGAGCAGTTTCTGCTCATTGCACCATGACGTTAACCATTCATTTAGCGCGAATAATCTACTAAACTTGTCATGTCCTAGACGGTACGTGGGAAGCGGTCCTGACACAATGATCGTTATATCAGGCGATGTGCTGCGTACCGTATCGATCAGATTCCTGAAGTCTTTCTTCAGAACTTCCGTCTGGCGCAGCCTGATGTCGTTCACTCCCGCGTGCAATACCAAAGTTCCGACGCGCTCGTTATCGTTCAGAATCTCGGGAACGCGAGCAGCGATTTCAGAAACACGAGCACCAGGAAAGCAGTGACTGTGCACCTTATTTTTACCTGATGTAGCATGGACGTGCCGAACAATGGAATCACCGATGATCACAGCATCGCGTTCTGTTTCGCGAAGAGGGGAGAAGCGGTTTTGTGTGGATAACTCGAAAACCGGGAGGGTCGGAGAGGGTCTTGGTCTAGACCTGACTCGCGTCTTCCGCTGCGGAAATATCCAGGCTTCGTGGTGGCGTGTTGGAGCCGGAGTGAACGAGACCATGGCTGATCGCGACCTTGGCGCTCGGGACCGATGCCGAGTAACGCACGGAGTAGACGAGGTCGGAGTCAGCGGGTTAGTAACATTAATCTCTGATTTGTGAGCATCAGCGCGTGATGTTTCAAGAGCCAAACGCCGGTCTCTCAGCTCGGCCTGTCTCACTAAAAGGTCGTGGATCTGTTTCTCAACAGCTTCCAGCTCAGACTGTACCGCGTGCAGCTCAAATGTGTCCTCACCTGCACCAAAAGGTAGACTACTTGCATCTGATATAATCGCCATTTTAACAGATGGACAGTAAGTTAGCAACGACACTACCAGTGATGCTATCAATTAATACTAATTTCTGACAAGCGTCTTAGATATAATCCGTCTTTTAAGTGGTACGGGTGTAGAGTAGACGCACGATAGGTGAAAAATTTTTGTAAGTGAGTGTTGAGAAGACGCGTTCAGCCGTTATCCCCGGGAGTAACCTATAAGAGTATCCAGCGTAGAATCACTAACAGGCTTGAGACACGTCTGCTCAACAGTCCGCGTTGTAACTATGAGGTTTGAGCAGTAGTGCTTCTCAGTGAGGAAAAGTAGAAAATGTTTGTTGTAAGTAAGTTTAAAGAGTAAAATCAAGAATTATAAATCAAATCGATAGAGCTCCAAAGACAACAACGCGTTCAGACGCGACGCATGCGTATTCGACAACAGGAAGTGAGCAGAGTGTGAGTGTTTATTATACGTTGTTTGGAAAACGCATACAATGGAATGTGAAATACTCCTCCTAGGGATTTCATCCGATCGCCACCAAAGTCGGTGAGAATAAAGTCAAGACATTGAGGATGAATTCTTGCGAACAGATTTTTGATATCTTGAACGGTTTGGCCGTGGCGAGGAAACGAATTTATGGCGAATAATGGGACACAGGAAGTGTGTTATAACTTCTGCATACATTGACTGATCTTGATGAAACTTCAGCAGTGTATTCGTTGCAAGAGGCCGATCACATGGATGTGACTATTGTGAGTCAAAGTTATAGCGCCACCAACTGGCAGCAGGAAGTGTGTCACTTTCAAAATGCTTTGAAGTCACCCTCTTACTTTTACCCGATTTGCTTCAAACTTTATGTGTATAATGTAAACACACGGTAGATGTAGACCTGTGAAAGGATTATTGATATCTTAGATACTGTTGCCGTGGCAACGCATCAAATTTTAAAATTCTTTTCGGATGCGTTTGAGACTCTTAGCATGCTTGAAATTGGATGAAACTCGACAGACACATAACACTTATTAGCCAGTAGACATGTGAAAAGTTTCAGAAACGGGCGTGGCAGGGGGGCTCAACAGCGCCCTCTTGAACAGGGTCTGAAAACTTGGTCCATATATCAAACATGCTTGCATGAATTAATATTATGGGTTGTTTGGAAAACGCTTGCTAGCTTGAAGTCAAGACATTGAGGATTCTAAATTGCGGACGGATTTTTGATATCTTGAACGGTTTGGTCGTGGCGAGGAAACGCATTTATGGCGAGAAAAGAGAAACACGAAGTGTTATAACTTCAGCATACATTAACTGATCTTAATGAAACTTCAGCAGTGTGTTCGTGGTAAGAGGCCGATCAGATGGATGTAACTATTGTGAGTCAAAGTTATAGCGCCACCAACTGGCAGCAGGAAGTGTGTCACTTTCAAAATGCTTTTGAAAAAAGTGGGGGGGTTAGGTTTACCCACAATTACAAAAATCAGTAAGTATATTGGTCTCATCGAGCCGGACAACTTTCTAATTTACAGTCATTAGCTTGGACCAACAGGAAGTCAGATATTTTGGTTTGAATGTGGATTTTTTGGATATTTCAGACTCTGAGTTTTTAGCTACTCCTCCCAAGTTTTTAAAAATAGCCAGAATGTTTTTTTAGTCCAAAAAATAAATTAATCATGTAATTTATAGAGCTATACTGCCCTCTTGTGTTCAAAATCAGGTAGGCCTATAGTATTTATATATAAATATATTAGGGAGGTGACTGTGGGAATATTTTCCCACCGGTTAATCGCGTGTGACAGCGCGGAGGGCTTTTAAATTGCTAAGTTAAAAGCGAAAGTAAAATACGGACATCAGCACAGACATTGATAATGGTGCGGAGTAGAGCGAGCATTTTCAATGTATTCCTATGGAAGTAGGAATGAACTAAGACAATTTATGTATGTTTTTATGTGTCCACTGTTCAATCGCGCCCGCGTCACACACACACACACACACACACACACACACACACATTCCAGCATTGTAATCTTGACATCGCTGCCTGTTCATTATAGCCCTAATAAAATATAATGATAAAATATAGCTGCGAGCAGCGATTACGGGCCCAAGCCGGTGGCACCGCAACCCCAGTGCCTTTAGTAACCTAATATCTTTCTATCTATCTATGTCTATATATGTATATGTATATATATATATATATATATATATATATATATATATATATATATATATATATATATATATATATATATATATATATATTTACGCACACACACATATATATATAAGACAGAAAATATTACTTGTCTTACCTTATTCTGATTTTATGATACACTCAAAATATTCCACAACAAATCATTTAAATTTAATGTAAAAATAAAAACCAAAGTAAGCAGTGTTGGTCTCACGTAACCCTCTCATTAGAATAAAAAATTTCAATATTTGCGATGTATTTGGATGTTAAACTGTTCTTTATTATAGGCTTTGTACTTCACTCGTGTTCCAATATCGATAGAAAAAATCATCCTCTTCACACGCGCAAAAATGTGCTTGGAAACATCACAGTGGAGCTCTGCTTACTGTGAATGGTACAAATTGTACTACTGACTATTTAAACAGAGCAGTGTAATTCGTATATGTTAGGTTGACTATTTTTATTATTATATTGTATTAGGGCTATAATGAACAGGCTTGCAATTCTGGAATGTGTGTGTGTGACGCGGTTGCGGTTGAACAGTGGACACATAAAAACAAATAAAATGTTTAAGTTCATTCCTACTTCCATAGGCATACATTGAAAATGCTCGCTCTACTCAATGTCTGTGCGGACGTCTGTATTTTACTTTAGCTTTTAAGTTAGCGATTTAAAAGCCCTCAGCGGTGTCACACATCGATTAACTGGTGGGAAAATTTTATCACAGTCACATCCCTAATATATTTATATATAAATACAATAGGCCTACCTGAAAGAGAATTTTACTTGCCAGACCAGAGTATAGCCTGATTAGAACGTCAATAACAAAAAAATAACTTGGGAATCACTAAAACGAGAGATTATTCTAATTTCATTACATCCATTTTAAGTTGCAATCAGCAGTTAATAATAAATGTATTACTGATCAATGGTAACAATGTTGCCCTGCTGAGGCTCATGCTGCTTCTCCAGGAGAATTGTAAACAAATGAGCGCAGCAAACAAAAACGCAACGCAGTCAACAACAACGCAACGCAGTCAACAACATACTGACTATAAAAATTACAAATATGGAGTTTTTATATATTTTCTAACATATGATAGAGTTAAGCAACCTCATTTGACGAGTAGGCAACTATTTCCTGAATACAATCACAATTGAAACTGTGACATTGATTTCATACAACAGGTTAATAAACAGTTACAATTAAGTCACTTACATTTTAGATGCAATATTGACTGTTTTTGTTCTGTTTTAGCAGCAAAAATAGTTAAACAAAGATCAGCAGAACCATCGCGCATCTCACAGCAACTTGTTTTCTCATTACTTAATGATTCAGCATTTTGAAACGAATCGGTTGACTCAAAGATTCAATGGTCAATCCATAAACATCTGTCTCAATCATGAATGACGTTTGAACGAATGAATCAATGACTCGCTCATTAAGATGGTCGCCTGGCGACACCTCATGGCGGTTTAGTGTTATGTTTAAAAGTATCATTTTTTCCAACGTGCACCATTATCAATGTCCGTGCGGACCTCCGTTTTTTACTTTCACTTTTATATTAGCGATTTAAAATCACCCGCTCGTGTCACACGTCGATTAACCGATGGGAAAATATACTCACACAGTCATATACCTAATAAATTTATATTTAAATACAATAGGCCTACCTAGTAAAACGTTTTATATACTATTTTAATATCCTTTTGGACACAAGAGGGCAGTATAGCCCTATGTTTGATTTTTTGTTGAACCAAATAGCTCTAAATAGCCTGTTTTTAACTTTTTCATACTCCTTGAATTGCAAAAACAGAATAAAATGGGTTTAGTTCTAATATTTGTATCATTTTACATAAAAATAAATGGTGTATAATTACATTTTTAGAAGTTATGTTGAGATGTTTCCTGCTTCCTTTTTGCCATTAATTTAATCCCTCGCCATAGCAAAACCGTTTGAGATATTCAATATCCGTTTACAATTTAGCATCATTAATATATTTTAATCATGTTGAAAAAGTTTGGTGGGAATAAAATAAACCTTTTTGGAGGAGTAACTAAAAACTCAGAGGGTGATTTAGCAAAAAATCCATATTCAGACCAAAATATCTGACACCCTGTTGGTCATAGCAAATAACTGTCAATTAGAAAGTTGTCCGGCTTGATGAGAAAAATACACCTACCAAGTTTTGTGATTCTAGGAAAAACTAAGCCCCCATTTTTGACTAAAGGTGGCGCTACTGAGCCATTTCACCACGCCCCTTTCTGAAACCTTTAACATGTCTACTGGCTAATAAGTGTTATGTGTCTGTCGAGTTTCATCCAATTTCAAGCATGCTAAGAGTCTCAAAAGCATCAAAAAAGAATATTAAAGTTTGAAGCGTTGCCACGGCAACAGTATCTAAGATATCAATCATCCTTTCACAGGTCTACATCTGCAGTGTGTCTACATTATACACATAAAGTTTGAAGCAAATCAGGTAAAAAGAAGAGGGTGATTTCAAAGCATTTTGAAAGTGACACACTTCCTGCTGCCAGTTGGTGGCGCTATAACTTTGACTCACAAAGGTCACATCCATGTGATCGGCCTCTTACAACGAACACACTGCTGAAGTTTCATCAAGATCAGTCAATGTATGCAGAAGTTATAACACACTTCCTGTGTCCCATTATTCGCCATAAATTCGTTTCCTCGCCACGGCCAAACCGTTCGAGATATCAAAAATCCGTCCGCAATTTAGCATCCTCAATGTCTTGACTTCATTCACACCGAGTTTGGTGGCGATCGGATGAATTTCCTAGGAGGAGTATTTCACATTCCATTTGTGTTCCATGTTTTCCAAACAACGTATAATAACCAACTTCCTGTTGGGCTGGTGTAAAACTTAGAGCACGAAAGTTGTTCGGCCCGATGAGATCTATATGTGTACTGAGTTTCATATTATTACATGCAAGCGTGTTTGATTTATGGACCAATTTTTCAGACACCATTCCAGGGGGCGCTGTCGAGCCCCCGTGCCACGCCCGGGTACCAGCTTCAGTCCGGCCCTGATGGCCGCAGTTTCTGACGTGTGTGCAAAATTTCAAGAGTTTTTGAGCATGTTAAGGGCCCCAAAAGTGCCCGAGAAGTAGAAAAAAATAAAAAAAATAAAAATAATAATAAATATAGCTGCGAGCAGCGATTACGGGCCCAAGCCGGTGGCACCGCAACCCCGGTGCCTTTAGTTACCTAAAGGCACCGGGGATGGCGGTGCCACCGGCTTTGGCCCTCCATCGCTGCTCGCAGCTATATTTATATATATATATATATATATATATATATATATATCAGTGGCGATTTCTTTAAGACTGCAAGGGAAGCTCGGCTTCCCCTATAATGTCAAAAAATGAATGGTCAAATATGTACTATTGTATTAACATTTTATTGACTAAAAATGCGTTAGAAAACGTTCATCTCAAAGACGAGTTCGTTCAGAATCAGTTACATACAGCAGGTCGGCTGACTCGATTTCCTTCTCATACACTCCCGTAGCGTCAGTGCATTTCCCTGTTGAAGCCCAGCTTCCATTGACTTCAATGGGGCTGCTTCGAACAGTTTTTTTCAGCGCTTCGAAACTAGACGGTCATTGGATAAATGCTGCGATTATGTCCCGCCCATGGAAGCTCAGCTTCTCTGGGGGTGAACGGGGAGTGGGCTGGCCTGGACTCCGGGCTTCCCCGTGATGATTGGAGGGTCTGTCGAAAGACTGCATCTCCTTTTGATTGACAGCGATTTCATACAATAAAAAGTCGCTGATGTTGAAGCTGTTCGAGCTCAGTCCCATCGCGGATTTTTCAAAGACAAACTGCTGCAACCTATTTCCTATAACCTATTGGTATTTGCTTGTCGAAATTGCTAGCCAATTTTTATAATACATTTCACACAATTATACATTTATACCTTTATTATATTATCACTTATTATATATTTTTATATTATTATTATTAGTAATAATTCAAAAATAATTAGTAAAATAATTAAAAACAAATCTTATTATTAGTAGCATTATTATTATACTTTATTAAATTATTATTTATACCTTTATTATATTATTACATTCATTTTTCACAGAGCATTTTCTTGAAAAGGAACGTAGAATTTACGTATAAATAAATGAATAATTTTTATGATGTAGGCCGAAAATGAGCTTCCCCTCTTTGAAAGACCAGCAGCCGCCACTGATATATATATATATATCTATCTATATCTATCTATATATATATATATATATATATATACACACACACACACACACACACACACATATATATATATATATATATATATATATTTATTTATTTATAAGACAGAAAATATTACTTGTCTTACCTTATTCTGATTTTATGATACACTCAAAATATTCCACAACAAATCATTTAAATTTAATGTAAAAATAAAAACGAAAGTAAGCAGTGTTGGTCTCACGTAACCCTCTCATTAGAATCAAAATGTTTCAATATTTGAGATGTATTTGGATGCTAAACTATTCTTTATTATAGGCTTTGTACTTCACTCATGTTCCAATATCGATGGAAAAAATCATCCTCTTCACACGCGCAAAAATGTGCTTGGAAACATCACAGTGGAGCTCTGCTTACTGTGAATGGTACAGATTGTACTACTGACTATTTAAACAGAGCAGTGTAATTCGTTTATGTTAGGTTGACTATTTTTATTATTATATTGTATTAGGGCTATAATGAACAGGCTGCGATGTTAAGATTGCAATTCTGGAATGTGTGTGTGTGTGTGTGACGCGGTTGCGGTTGAACAGTGGACACAAAACATAAATAAAATGTTTTAGTTAATTCCTACATCCATAGGAATACATTGAAAATGCTCGCTCTACTCCGCACCATTATCAATGTCTGTGCGGACGTCTGTATTTTACTAGTATATAGTATACTATAGTTAGCGATTTAAAAGCCCTCAGCGGTGTCACATGTCGATTAACCGGTGGAAAAATTTTATCACAGTCACATCCCTAATATATTTATATATAAATACAATAGGCCTACCTGAAAGAGAATTTTACTTGCCCGACCAGAGCATAGCCTGTTTAGAACGTCAATAACAAAAAAATAACTTGGGAATCACTAAAACGAGAGATTATTCTAATTTTATTACATTCATTTTAAGTTGCAATCAGCAGTTAATAATAAATGTATTACTGATCAATGGTAACAAGGTTGCACTGCTGAGGCTCATGCTGCTTCTCCAGGAGAATTGTAAACAAATGAGCGCAGCACACAAAAAAGCAACACAGTTAACAACATACTGACTATAAAAATTACAAATATGGAGTTTTTATATATTTTATAACATATGATAGAGTTAAGCAACCTCACTTGACGAGTAGGCAACTATTTCCTGAATACAATCACGATTGAAACTGTGACATTGATTTCATACAACAGGTTAATAAACAGTTACAATTAAGTCACTTACATTTTAGATGCAATATTGACTGTTTTTGTTCTGTTTCAGCAGCAAAAATAGTTAAACAAAGATCACAGCAGAACCATCGCGCATCTAGGGATGGCTCGATACCACAATTTTGGTTTCGGTACGGTACCAGAACCTAATACCTCGGTATCGATACTAAATCGATACCACAGGTGACAAATAACCAGCCTCAAAATTTAAGTGAATTGAAACAGTTTTATTAAAAAACACTGCTTGAAACTCTGCTGCACCGAATGTGCAAACAAAAAGTTATCAAAATGTAAAAAAAAAAAAATGTAATAAATAAAAAGCAGTCAGGGAACTTACAGTAGGTTAAATTTTGATTTAAAAAAAAAAAGAAAAAAAAAGAAAAGGACACCTGAAATGATACAATTAAAATAGGTTAATATCTATTATCTATAATAATTGATTAATATAGAATAATAATAGAATAATGAAATGAAATGTAAACCATTAGCTGTCATGCATCAACAGAATTATCAACATTTATAGCATTTATTCATCTTGGTTTGATTACTGTTTGGTTTGGGTTCATATTAGTTTAATGCATAAAGTAATGTTAACATGCTAAACATGTATTAGTATATTTAAATAATAATTACGGATTGATCTATTCTAGATTAATAAATGCTATAATACTGTCAGGTCAGGTTACCTAATGAATGTTGACAAATGTAGCTTAAATGTAAAGTGTTACTCTAACATTCATATTAGTATCCATATTACTACTATTACTCTCTCTCAGCTGATTCCTCAGTCGGTCGCCACAGCAGCAGTGATAGATATGCCTTTCATTTTACTATCACCAATACTAAAATTAATATCACTTATCTCTTTATTCATTCAAATTCAATTAATATATGATTGTTTGAAAGGGCAAAAAAATTATGAGAACTAAACTTCATTGGTTCTAGCGTGTCATGAAAGCACATTTGAGCTTTCGTGTTTACCATGTCATATTTAATTGATAAGCTCTATGTGCGCTGTGAATAAAAGTCTAAATTAAATCAGTTGAATGATGGACTCACGTGTCGATCTCTGAACTCTTTGAACAAGTCAGGATGATCAAGTGACAAGTGGTCAACGTTAGCCAGATTTGATGTGTTGCCTCCCGTGGCAAATTTAAAGCAGCGTTTGTACAGTGGTGCATTGAGGTCTGTTGCTTCACCTTTCTCATTACTTTTGTAGGCAAAGTAATGCCATATTTCACTCCTATTGCTCTCTTTATTTATTAATTTCGGGCGTGTAGAATGAGCTTCATCTGTTTGATCCATCGTGTTCCTCCGTTGTCACCGTTTGCCGGTTTTGCGTGACCCGCGTCAGTTTGGGTAGCGCACTGCCGCCGAGCGGTGAACTTCGAAACAGCAGCGCATCAAATACCGAAGTGAGCAAAATTATGATATTGTACCGTTTGAAATATAATATATACCGGTATTTTTGCAGTACCGGTATACCGCGCATCCCTACGCGCATCTCACCGCAACTTGTTTTCTCATTACTGAATGATTCAGCATTTTGAAACGAATCGCTTGACTCAAAGATTCAAGGGTCAATCCATAAACATCTGTCTCAATCATGAATGACTCAGTCATTGGAACGAATCGTTTGAACGAATGAATCAATGACTCGCTCATTAAGATGGTCGCCTGGCGACACCTAATGGCGGTTTAGTGTTATGTTTAAAAGTATCATTTTTTCCAACGTGCACCATTATCAATGTCCGTGCGGACGTCCGTTTTTTTACTTTCACTTTTATATTAGCGATTTAAAAGCACCCGCTTGTGTCACACGTCGCTTAACCGATGGGAAAATATCCTCACAGTCATATACCTAATAAATTTATATTTAAATACAATAGGCCTACCTAGTAAAACGTTTTATATACTATTTTGATATCCTTTTGGACACAAGAGGGCAGTATAGCCCTATGTTTGCTTTTTTGTTGAACCAAATAGCACTAAATAGCCTGTTTTTTTACTTTTTCATACTTCTTGAATTGCAAAAACAGAATAAAATAGGTTTAGTTCTAATATTTGTATAATTTTATATAAAAATAAATGGTGTATAATTAATTTTTTTAAAGATATGAGATGTTTTCTGATTCCTTTTTTGACATTATTTTAATCCCTCGCCATATCAAAACCGTTTGAGATATTCAATATCCGTTCACAATTTAGCATCTTTAATGTATTTTCATCATGTTGAAAAAGTTTGGTGTGAATAAAAAAAAAAACACTTAGCAGGAGTGGGTAAAAAGCAGAGGCTGAATTTGCAAATAAATCCACATTCAAACCAAAATATCTGACTTCCTATTGGTCGAAGCTAATAACTGTATATTAGAAAGTTGTCCGGCTCGATGAGACCAATGTACATACTGATTTTTAAAACTGTGGGTAAAACTAACCCCCCCACTTTTGTCAAAAGCATTTTGAAAGTGACACACTTCCTGCTGCCAGTTGGTGGCGCTATAACTTTGACTCACAATAGTTACATCCATCTGATCGGCCTCTTACCACGAACACACTGGTGAAGTTTCATCAAGATCCGTTAATGTATGCAGAAGTTATACCACTTCGTGTTTCTCTTTTCTCGCCATAAATTCGTTTCCTCGCCACGGCCAAACCGTTCGAGATATCAAAAATCCGTCCGCAATTTAGAATCCTCAATGTCTTGATTTCATGCACACCGAGTTTGGTGGGGATTGGATGAATTCTCTAGGAGGAGTACTTCGCATTCCACAGCAAGCGTTCTCCAAACAACCCATAATTGCCGACTTCCTGTTGGGCTGGCGTAAAACTTCGAGCACGAAAGTTGTTCAGCCCGATGTGATCTATATGTGTACCGAGTTTCATATCATTACATGCAAGTGTGTTTGATTTATGGACAAGTGTTCGGATCCCGTTCCAGGGGGCGCTGTTGAGCCCCCCTGCCACGCCCGGGTACCAGATTCAGCCCGGCCCTGATGGCCGCGGGTTCTGACCTGTGTGCAAAGTTTCAAGAGTTTTCGAGCACATTAAAGGCCCCAAAAGCCCCTGAAACCTTGAAAAACAGGAATTTTAAACAAATCTCACTCAAAAGACAAATCCCCCCACCCCTCACACACACAGAGACGCAGAGGCAGAGAGAGAGAGGGAGAGAATTCTACAAAAAATCACATTCAAACCAAAATATCTCACTTCCTGTTGGTCACAGCTTATGACTATAAATTAGAAAGTTGTCCGGCTTGATGAGAACAATATACATAACGATTTTTGTGACTCTACTTAAAACTAAGCCCCCATTTTTGACTAAAGGTGGCGCTACTGAGCCCCTCACCACGCCCGTTTCTGAAATTTTGCACATGTCTACCGGCTAATAAATGTGATGTGTCTGTCGAGTTTCATCCAATTTCAAGTATGTTAAGAGTCTCAAAAGCATCTGAAAAGAATATTAAAGTTTGATGCGTTGCCACGGCAACAGTATTTAAGATATCAATAAACCTTTCACAGGTCTACATCTGCCGTGTGTCTACATTATACACATAACGTTTGAAGCAAATCGGGTAAAAATAAGAGGGTGATTTCAAAGCATTTTGAAAGTGACACACTTCCTGCTGCCAGTTGGTGGCGCTATAACTTTCACTCACAATAGTCACATCCATGTGATCGGCATCTTACATCGAACACACTGCAGAAGTTTCAACAAGTTCAGTCAATGTATGCAGAAGTTATAACACACTTCCTGTTTCTCTTTTCTCGCCATAAATTTGTTTCCTCGCCACGGCCAAACCGTTCGAGATATCAAAAATCCCCTGGCAATTTTTCATCCTCAATGTCTTGACTTCATGCACACCGAGTTTGGTGGTTATCGGGTGAATTCTCTAGGAGGAGTATTTCAAATTCCAGAGGATGCATTTTTCAAACAACCCATAATAGCTGACTTCCTGTTGGGCGGAGCTAATAACATAGAGTGTGGAAGTTGTTCAGCCCGATGAGATCTATATGTGTACCGAGTTTCATATTATTTCATATAAGCGTGTTTGATATATGGACCAAGTTTTCGGACCCCGTTCCAGGGGGCGCTGTTGAGCCCCCCTGCCACGCCCGGGTACCAGCTTCAGCCCGGCCCTGATGGCCGCGGGTTCTGACCTGTGTGCAAAGTTTCAAGAGTTTTTGAGCATGTTAAGGGCCCCAAAAGTGCCCGAGAAGTAGGAAAAAATAATAATAATAATAATAACAAATAATCCTACCGAAAACAATAGGGCCTTCGCCCTTTCAGGGCTTGGGCCCTAAATATAGCTGCGAGCAGCGATTGCGGGCCCAAGCCGGTGGCACCGCCACCCTGGTGCATTTAGTTGCACTAAAGGCACCGGGGTGGCGGTGTCACCGGCTTGGGCCCTCCATCGCTGCTCGCAGCTATATTTATATATTTATATATATATATATATAAAGTTATAACACTTCGTGTCTCTCTTTTCGCGCCATAAATTCGTTTCCTCGCCACGGCCAAACCGTTCGAGATATCAAAAATCCGACCGCAATTTAGCATCCTCAATGTCTTGACTTCATGCACACCGAGTTTGGTGGGGATGGGATGAATTTTCTAGGAGGAGTATTTCACATTCCACAGCAAGCGTTTTCCAAACAACCCATAATAGCCGACTTCCTGTTGGGCTGGCGTGAAACTTGACAGAGGGAAAGTTGTTCGGCCCGATGAGATCTATATGTGTACCGAGTTTCATATTAATTCATGCAAGCGTGTTTGATATATGGACCAAGTTTTCAGACCCCGTTCAAGGGGGCGCTGTTGAGCCCCCTGCCACGCCCGTTTCTGAAACTTTTCACATGTCTACTGGCTAATAAATGTGATGTATCTGTCGAGTTTTATCCAATTTCAAGCATGCTAAGAGTCTCAAACGCATCCGAAAAGAATATTAAAGTTTGATGCGTTGCCACGGCAACAATATCTAAAATATCAATAATCCTTTCACAGGTCTACATCTGCCGTGTGTCTACATTATACACAAAGTTTGAAGCAAATCGGGTAAACATAAGAGGGTGACTTCAAAGAATTTTGAAAGTGACACACTTCCTGCTGCCAGTTGGTGGCGCTATAACTTTGACTCACAATAGTCACATCAATCTGACTGGCCTCTGAAAACGAACACACTGCTGAAGTTTCATCAAGATCAGTTAATGTATGCAGAAGTTATAACACTTCGTGTTTCTCTTTTCTCGCCATAAATTAGTTTCCTCGCCACGGCCAAACCGTTCGAGATATCAAAAATCCATCCGCAATTTAGCATCCTCAATGTGTTGACTTCATGCTGACCGAGTTTGGAGGCGAGTGGATGAATTCTCTAGGAGGAGTACATCAAATTCCACAGCATGCGTTTTTCAAACAACCCATAATAGCAGACTTCCTGTTGGGCTGAGCTAATCATTTAGAGTGCGGAAGTTGTTCGGCCCAATGAGATCTATATGTGTACCGAGTTTCATATTATTACATGCAAGCGTGTTTGATTTATGGACCAATTTTTCAGACACCATTCCAGGGGGCGCTGTCGAGCCCCCGTGCCACGCCCGGGTACCAGCTATATATATATATATATATATATATATATATATATATATATATATATATATATATATATATATATATATATATATATATATATATATATATATATATATATATATATATATATATATATATATATATATATATATATATATATATATATATATATATATATATATATATACACACACACATATATAAATATATAAAAGACAGAAAATATTACTTAACTTACCTTATTCTGATTTATGATACACTCAAAATATTCCACAACAAATCCTTTAAATTTAATGTAAAAATAAAAATGAAAGTAAGCAGTGTTGGGTTCACGTAACCCTGTCATTAGAATCAAAATGTTTCAACATTTGCCATGTATTTGGATGCTAAACTATTCTTTATTATAGGCTTTGTTCTTCACTCGTGTTCCAATATTGATGAAAAAAATCATCCTCTTCACATGCGCAAAAATGTGCTTGGAAACATCACAGTGGAGCGCTGCTTACTGTGAATGTACGAATTGTACTACTGACTATTTAGAGCAGTGTAATTTTTATATGTTAGGTTGACTATTTTATTATTATATTTTATTAAGGCTATAATGATCAGGCTGCGATGTCAAGATTGCAATGCTGGAATGTGTGTGTGTGTGTGTGTGTGTGTGTGTGTGTGTGTGTGTGTGTGTGTGTGTGTATATATGTGTGTTCATGTTTTTCTATCCCGGTGGGGACTTCAACCTGAATGCACACAGACTCATGGGGACTCGTGTCACAGTGGGGACCTAAATAGAGGTCCCCATGGGTAAACAAGCTTATAAATCATACAGAATGAGTTTTTTGGGAAATGTAAAAATGCAGAAAGTTTTCTGTGATGGGTAGGTTTAGGGGTAGGGTTAGTGTGAGGAGATAGAATATACAGTTTGTAAAGTATAAAAACCATTAAAGGTGCCCTAGAATGTGTTGAAATAATATTTTAATTTTGTCCCTGATATCTACATAGAGGGTATGTGGCTTAAAAAGCCATTTAAAATGTCCAGAAAATTTTTAACAGGTCAATTTCCAACCCTATAAATTGGCCCTAGAATGAAATGGTCTGTTTTTACCTTATTTGGAAGGGTCATGAATAGTAATGAGGAGTTCTGCTCTGATTGGCTCTTTTCACTGCGGGCTGCAGGTTTGAGTGAGCTAAGTTATCTGCTTATCTGTGAGGAACTATAACAGCGTAGTTACGTTAGCCCCTGACATGTTCATGAAATAAACGAAAGTAACATTTGAAAAAAAAAATAGGGAATTTACACATGCATCCACAGTATTACTTTGTACATTTAACGTTATATGACAATACAGGCAATAAATATGAACCTCAACGTAACAGTTACTTTGTCATACTATTTAGCTAACGTTGTGTATTAAGGCTGTTGGAACGAATTCCGAAATTCGAATATAATTCGAATATTAAAAAAATCAATACTATTCGAATGCTGAAGTTCCTATTCGAATATTGCTTTTTTATGTATATTTTTTTTTTTTTAAAAATGCAATCTTGCCTTTCTTGCCGCCTTGGCACACACATGTGAAAATTAAACGCTTTTGTTTCGTCTGATAAACAATAAAGTTTTTGAATCGTAACACAATTGTGCACGTTATCCACGCTGTATCATCACAACTGTCAAAAGTCGCGGAGAGGAATGTCTCCACGGTAACGTTAACGGAGATCAACAATTTGATTCTCAGTCCACACTACAACGTGAAAACGGCGTCTTCAAATATATCCACTTTGGAGTGCGTTTTCATTAATAAAAACGCTGTCTCATTGTGGACGGAAGGCCAAAACGGACAGGAAAATATACGTTATTTTTTTTATGACAACTTACAACCTGACAAGCTAGGCGATCTGTCCGAGGAACCGCCGCTAAAACAGGCAAGAATTACTTATGTTCTGCCTCTCTCTCTCTCCTCATCACGGGGCTCAACTGCTACCAGCTGTCCGCACAAAGGCAATAACAGACAAACTGACGGTTTATCTGTGAAGATATGAGACCGATCAACATCACGCATTGGCGATCCATAAGACTGTGTAATGTCGTAAATATTAATAATAGGATGAATTTGAGCATTTAATATTCGAATATTATTCGAATATTAAATAAAATAAGGAATGGAATTCGAATAGTATTATAGAGGAAGATTGACAGCCCTATTGTGTATGCTAGTTTGAGTTTGCTATTTGTTGCCGTAATTTACTAGGATCTTACGCTTGATTCAGATAACACAAGTGTAAATTATCACTACTTACCACTTGCTGGACTATCCACCTTATTCTGCTCTAAACAATGGGCGCTGCCATAACGACGACTCCGGTTCCATACTTCCGGTTCGTAGCGCTTGACCTGTACTAGTAGCGAGAGAAGTTCAGTTTTAACGCTAACCACTCTAAACGTTTACTTTATTGAATGCATCTGATACGGAATCGGACATGGACATTATCTCCTTCTTATCTTATGCTCGAAACACTCAGTTTCTAAAAAGTTTGAAATCTTCTTTGAATTGTTAAAACAAATAACAACAGCACATGATGAGGAGCTTGAACTCATTCTCTCGCTGCCAGTACAGGTCAAGCGCTACGAACGGAAGTAGGCAACCGGAGTCGTCGTCATGGCAGCGCGCATTGTTTAGACCAGGGGTTCTCAAACTTTTTGAGTGTGTGGACCACTATTTGTAATCAAGAATTTTCGCGGACCACCTCATAATACACATAATAAAATATGTCTACACACAGTCCTACCTGAATTAATCTGCACCTCTAAATAGGCTTACTAGCACTAAAACTATAACTGGTCATCACATCACAGGCTTGTTAAAGGAAAGTTTACTGCACACAACGGCTGCCACATATTTAATTTATTTATTTAGGCAACTCAAGCGCCCAAGGGCATAATCAGGTTCATTTGAACAACAGGCTTATTTACATAGCAATGTAGTATGAAATCTATACAGTAATGAGAACATTGGAATATAGTCAACATTGCAAAACCTTTGGCGATTTTAGGGGATTATTAATCTTTAGAGTTTTACAAGTCCTCAAAAAGTTTGTCCACTTAACAGCACATCTGCAAAATATTTCAGAAACGCAAGATCAAGAAACTAACTGGAAATTAAAATAATAACAGGCCTTATTCATTCCATTTATAAACATTTCGTTTCATATAAACTGCCTATGCCTGTGCGTTCACACATCGGACGCGATCATAGCGCGTCAAATTCAAAAAGGGAATAGGGGAGAGTGGGGTGAGTTGTGCCAGTTTTTACTCAAAGTGACTTTAAAGTGAGGCCATGGCAGTAATGCCTTCAACTTAAGGATGTACATATATTTCAGGATGTGGTGCATACCTGAGAACAATAACTTTGGATCTGAAATAAATTGTTTCAGAAATATAGCTCTTGGAAAAAAAGTGGTCTCATGGCACAACTTGCCCCTGGTGCGGGGGAAGTTGTGCCTTTGGGGGAATACATTGGGGGTAAATTGTGCCAGTGATTTCTGAAGTAAAACAGAACATTTTAATGTTATGAACCATAATGCTATATGAAAGCAAGATAAATTCAATACAAAATGACTAATTTAAGGTTCATTTAGATATTGTCACCCTGGAATACCATAGCATGCGTTTTTCCTACTATGGTCAATTGCATAGGGATTTTGTGTTGAACATAACTCTGGATCACAGTGTCACAGAGACAAGGGGGCGGGCTCATTTTACTCAGACGACCAATCAGTCTCTCAGGATCATTGTGAAGCTATCAAGCTATGCCCTAGCAACCATTTAGAGCAACATAGCAACACAATATGATATTTGTGAATCATTTCAGGCAAAAAGGCTTTGGCAATAGATGCCTGTTGACAGAACGCTGTCTGTCAATTATGTAACATAAGAATACAGTTACTAGGCTAATTTCTAGCCTACATCCTACATCCTATTGTGACATAGGCCACTTAAAAACGGAATAAAACTTCTCTTTAATAACATAGTGCAAACTCAAAACTGAAATCAGTGTTAGCTAAATTAAACAAATAGCAGGCAGGCCTAAGTCAAACACTGATGAGGCATGCCCATCTCCTCACTTCTCAAGATTATCCCCTGTGAGTATGTAGGTCTAGGTGGTCTGGATCTGGCACAACTTAACCCAGGCCCTTTGGCACAAATCACCCCAGACCCACAAGTTTGAAAAACTAGCATGATCCAGCAGTTAAGAGCTAACATCATGCTAACTGTATAGACTCATTGTGTAGCCTACTAAAGCACTAAAACATGTGTGAAAAGTTTTCAAACTTGTCTATAATTTTTCAGACACTACAATCAAAAAACCTTAATCATAGAAATTTTACTTTGAAAGGGAAAAAACAGTTTTTTGCACTAAAATATGCTTAACTCTCATGCCATGTGTCTCCCTTCTTTGGAGGACAAGTAAAAGTGATTGCTTTTCAAAATGATGTGGTCATATGACCAATTTCTTCTACGGTCTTCCAGAAACAAGGGTGGAACTACTTCCCCGCTGGCACAAATCACCCCACTCTCCCCTAGCCTATGTGAAATTCGCGCCTGCCGCGTCTAGTGATACGCTTGACCACTTTTTGTATCAATTTACGCGTCAAGAGCTAAATTGACGCGCGTAAAAACAAAAGTTTGAAGCGAAATTTCGTCCGTTGTGAACGCACCATTAAAAGCTATGCGTGTGATGTGATAATGAGAACATATTTGCCTCTGCCCTTTTCTCTTCAGAGAACCTGTTGCTATCCACCGACCAATGTTGTGGTTCTAACGGCACTGAACTTGAATGTCACGCTGACTGAAGCCTGCTTGATATTGTCCAAGGTTAGCAAAACAGTCCGTGGTGAAATGAGCAGAGCAAACAAACAACTTAGAATTAAACTCTTGCGGGATCCGATTATAGATGAACATCAGCCACGCCTGTTGACATTGCTTTTCTGTGGGAAGTGTATGAAAAGCCGTCACATCCCCTGCACAGCCTGGTACATAACATCTATGTCCATGATCAGCCATTTGCCCTACGATGCTCGCTTGATTCTTTACCTGCGCAGCGCAGTTCCGTGTAGCACCGTAGCTCTGAAAGGGCTTGGCTTATGCAAATTTTGGAGGCGTACATATTAATGATCCCATCGGTTACGTCACAGTTGGTGTTATGTGGAGATTCGCCCGTTTTTCAGGGGTGTTTTTCAAAAACGAGATTTAAACAAGAAGGAGAAAACAATGGTGTTTGAAACTCACTGTATATCATGTCCATGTACTAAACTATTGTTATTTAACTATGGCAAGTTAAATTCAATTTCACATTCTAGGGCACCTTTAAGTCTATGGAGAGTCCCCACAAAGATAGTAAACCGTGTGTGTGTGTGTGTGTGTGTGTGTGCGTGTGTGTGTGTGGCGTGGGCGCGATGGAACAGTGGACACATAAAAACATACTCCATCATTATACAGGACGACATTCAAACTGCAAAGTGTTAACTTATATTTGTGTACAGTCGCTGTTACAACCCCAAAATGATTTAATATTGTCTAAGGACATTATGGGAGTGACATTTATTTGCAACTGAATATCTTTAAGAAGTACAACGGGAAAAAGTGGTAAATAATAATAAAGCAGAGGAGTACAACATATGTAGGCTACATTGATTTATTCATATTGTCAGCCCATAAACATAGTGAGAAAAATAAACTTCAAATGATTCTGACTATAAATAGTCAGCAAAGATAAAGAGAAATATAATGGAATTCACCAAACAAAATGAAGAGCACGAGTGTTGCCCAAATCAAAGAACAAAACAAAACAAAACACCTCTAACTATAACCATGAAATCTAACCTAGCTAAATCAAAGAAAAATCCAGAGAAAGAAACATCTTCGGCGTGCTAACGCACCCCTTAACTTACCTCCCCTAACTAACAAACAAAAACTACAACTCAAGGCAACACTCCCTAAACTATTGAACTAATACATAAAGAAAACACTACGTGTAGCACTATGTATGTCACGTGACATTCTAGCTTGCTCTTCAATGAACACGAGAACACACACACGTATAACCAATCAGAACTATATACAAGAATTAAACTAAATAAAGAAATCCAGATTAACAACGAATAAGGGACACAGGGCTACATAATAAATCCTTACGAGGGCGCGCGCATACAGCAGAAGCCCAGCCAAAAATCCCCTTCCTTAAAGACAGCGGGCGTCGCCTTTTATAGCCAGCTTCCGGCAGAGCGTCATGGAGACGAACGAATCCCAGCAGACTGTCAGGATCCGAAGCCAATCAGAATCTAACAACAAGACACAGATCATGAGCACACAAACATAATCGTAACACACTTTCCCCCATAAGTTTTTTGAACAAGGAAAAATGTTCAAAAACAAAAATTAAGAGGAATACTTATAAGCTTCTTGAAAGACTGTCCGCTACCACATTTTCTGACCCCCTCTTGTGTCTGATTTCTAAGTTGTAACTCTGTACAATCAACGCCCAGCGCATAAGTCGTTGATTTTGATTATACATTCGGGAGAGAAACACCAAAGGGTTATGGTCAGTAAAAACGGTCACAGGTGAAGACGAAGAACCCAAATAAACTTCAAAAAATTGCAAAGCAAAAATGAGTGCAAGAGTTTCCTTCTCTATAGTGGAATAGTTCAATTGATGCTTATTGAACTTCCTAGAAAAGTAACAGACCGGATGATCAAACCCCCTCTCATCCTCCTGTAAAAGTACAGCTCCGGAACCTGTACCGCTGGCATCAATCTCTAACTTAAATGAACGAGCAAAGTCTGGGGAAACCAGAACAGGTGCGTTAGTCAGTAACATCTTGATACCATCAAAAGCCTGCTGACAACTCTTAGTCCATTTCCATGTCCTCTTAGGACTCAACAAATCTGTAAGAGATTGCACGACAATAGAAAAGTTACGACAAAAGTTGCGATAATATCCAGCCATACCTAGAAATCTACGCAGTTCTCGTCGCGTAGTAGGAACTGGATAATCTGCTACAGCCGCAACTTTCGCGCTGACCGGTCGAACTTGTCCTTGACCCACCTCCTTTCCAAGATAAGTTATTGTTGCTTTACCAAACTCAGATTTCGCCAAGTTCACAGTCAAATGAGCTTCAGCTAGACGTGTGAACACAGTTCTAAGCAACATCAAGTGATCTGACCAGTCCAAAGAGTACAGTACCAGGTCATCCAAATATGCGTTACAATTTGGTACTCCAGACAAAACCATGTTAATCAAACGTTGAAAGGTGGCAGGCGCGTTCCGCAGTCCGAAGGCCATCACCCGATATTGTAGAAAGTGATCGGGTGTGACGAAAGCAGAGATTTCGGCTGCCGTGTGTTTACATTATACACATAAAGTTTGAAGCAAATCGGGTAAAAATAAGAGGGTGATTTTAAAGCATTTTGAAAGGGACACACTTCCTGCTGCCAGTTGGTGGCGGTATAACTTTGACTCACAATAGTCACATCCATGTGATCGGCCTCTTACAACGAACACACTGCTGAAGTTTAATCGAGATCAGTTAATGTATGCAGAAGTTATAACACACTTCCTGTTTCCATTATTCGCCATGAATTTGTGTCCTCGCCACGGCCAAACCGTTCGAGATATCAAAAATCTGTCCGCAATTTAGCATCCTCAATGTTTTGACTTCATGCTGACTGAGTTTGGAGGCGAATGGATGAATTCCCTAGGAGGAGTACATTAAATTCCACAGCATGCGTTTCAAAACAACCCATAATAGCCGACTTCCTGTTGGGCTGGCGTAAAAAGTAAAAGTACGAAAGTTGTTTGGCCCGATGAGATCTCTATGTGTATTGAGTTTCATATTATTACATGCAAGCGTGTCTGATTTATGGAACAAGTTTTCGGACCCCGTTCAAGGGGGGCGCTGTTGAGCCCCCCTGCAACGCCCGGGTACCAGCTTCAGCCTGGCCCTGATGGCCGCAGGTTCTGACCCGTGTGCAAAATTTCAAGAGTTTTCGAGCATGTTAAAGGCCTCAAAAGTGCCCGAAAGGTTGACAGAAAAATAAGAATAAATATAGCTGCGAGCAGCGATTACGGGCCCAAGCCGGTGGCACCGCAACCCCGGTGCCTTTAGTTACCTAAAGGCACCGGGGTGGCGGTACCGCCGGCTTTGGCCCTCCATCGCTGCTCGCAGCTATATTTATATATATTATATATATATATATATATATATATATATATATATATATATATATATATATACAGTTCAAAAGTTTGGGGTCAGGAAGATTTTTAATGTTTTTAGGAGAAGTCTCTTCTGCTCACCAAGGCTGCATTTATTTGATTAAAAATACAAACAAAAACAGTAATATTGTGAAATATTATTCCAATTTAAAACAGCTGTTTTCTATTTTAAAATATTTTACACTGTAATTAATTTATGTGATCAAAGCTGAGTTTTCAGCATCATTACTCCCATCTTCAGTGTCACATGATCCTTCAGAAATCATTCTAATATGATGATTGATGGTCAATAAATATTAATTATTATTTTCAATGTTGAAAACAGTTGTGTACAGATTTTTTTTCAAAATGCGTTGATGAATGTAATGTTCAAAAGAACAGCATTTATTTCAAATATAATTTTTTTTAACATTTTAAATGTCTGTACTGTAACTTTTGATCAGTTTAACTCATTCTCGATTAATAAAAGTATTGATTTATTTTATTTCTTTCCCCCAAAAATAAAATTAAAATTATTACTGACCCCAAACTTCTGAACGGTAGTGTTTAATGTTACAAAAGCTTTAGATTTCAGATAAATGCTGTTCTTTTGAACTTTCTATTCATCAAAGACTGTACACAACTGTTTTCGACATTTAAAATAATAATGAATGTTTCTTGAGCATCAATCATCATATTAGAATAATTTCTGAAGGATCATGTGACAGTGACGACTGGAGTAATGATGCTGAAAACTCAGCTTTGATCACAGGAATAAATAACAGTTTAAAATATATTAAAATAGAAAGCAGCTGTTTTAAATTGGAATACTATTTTACAATATTACTGTTTTTGTTTGTATTTTTAATCAAATAAATGCAGCCTTGGTGAGCAGAAGAAACCTCGCTTAAAAAACTTACTGACCCCAAATTTTTGAACAGTAGTGTATATATATTATATAAAAATGTAATGGATAGGACACAGATAGTTTTACTTGCCTGACCTGATTAGAACAATGAAAAAACTTAAATGAAAAAATAACTTGGGAATCTCTAAAACGAGGGCGTTTTTTGTACAGTAGCAATAAAACACAAGATTGTGCTTTTTTTAAATACATTCAAGCAATCCTCCCCGAAAATGAAACTAAAATGCTCACGGCTGCACAGGCATTCATAATGGTGCGCGTCCTCAGCGAGGAACGAGCAGAACAGAGTCAACGTTTTTTAGGTCATTCCTCCTTCCATAGGAATTTATTGAAAATGCTCGCTCTGCTCCGCACCATTATCAATGTCCGTGCGGACGAACATATTTTACTTTCGTTTTTAAGTTAGCGATTAAAAAGCCCCCAGCGGTGTCACACGTCAGTTAACCGGTGGTAAAATATTCTTACCGTCACATACCTAGTATATTTTTATATAGATATAATAGGCCTACCTGATTTTGAACACAAGAGGGCAGTATAGCACTATGTTTGACTTTATTTATTTATTGTTTAGACTAAACAACCATTCTGGCAGTTTTTAAACTTAAACTTCATTCTTAAATTGAAAAAAAAAAATAGTTAAGTTCTGATATTTGTATACTTTTATATAGTAATAAATGGTTTATAATTAAATTTTTAGAATATATGAACCTTTTAGTGTTTCCTTTTTAGACAATATTTTAATCCCTCGCCATAGCAAAACCGTTTGAGATATTTATTATCCGTTCACAATTTAGCATCATTAATATATTTTTATCATGTTGAAAAAGTTTGGTGGGAATAAAATAAACCACTTAGATAAAGGTGGCTAAAAATTCAGAGGCTGATTTTGCAAAAAAATCCACATTCAGACCAAAATATCTGACTTCCTGATGGTCAGAGCTAATGACTTTAAATTAGAAAGTTGTCCGGGTCGATGAGATCAATATATGAACTGAGTTTTTTTTTACTGTAGTTAAAACTAACCCCCCACTTTTGTCAAAAGCATGTTGAAAGTGACACACTTCCTGCTGCCAGTTAGTGGCGCTATAACTTTGAATCACAATAGCTACATACATCTGATCGGCCTCTTACCACGAACACACTGCTGAAGTTTCATCAAGATCAGTTAATGTATGCAGAAGTTATTCACCCTTTGTGTTTCTCTTTTCTCGCCATAAATTCGATTCCTCGCCACGGCCAAACCGTTCGAGATATCAAAAATCCGTCCGCAATTTAGCATCCTCAATGTCTTGACTTCATGCACTCCGAGTTTGGTGGGGATGGAATTAAATCTCTAGGAGGAGTAGTTCACATTCCACAGCAAGCGTTTTCCAAACAACCCATAATAACCGACTTCCTGTTGGGCTGGCGTGAAACTTGACAGAGGGAAAGTTGTTCGGCCCAATGAGATCTATATTTGTACCGAGTTTCATATTAATTCATGCAAGGGTGTTTGATATATGGACCAAGTTTTCAGACCCCGTTCAAGGGGGCGCTGTTGAGCCCCCCTGCCACGCCCGTTTCTGAAACTTTTCACATGTCTACTGGCTAATAAGTGATATGTGTCTGTCGAGTTTCATCCAATTTCAAGCATGCTAAGAGTCTCAAAAGCATCCGAAAAAAATATTAAAGTTTGATACGTTGCCACGGCAACAGTATCTAAGATATCAATAATCCTTTCACAGGTCTACATCTGCCGTGTGTCTACATTATCCACATAAAGTTTGAAGCAAATGGGGTAAAACTAAGAGGGTGATTTTAAAGCATTTTGAAAGTGACAAACTTCCTGCTGCCAGTTGGTGGCGCTATAACTTTGACTCACAATAATTACATCCATCTGATCGGCCTTTTACCACGAACCATTGCTGAAGTTTCATCAAGATCAGTTAATGTATGCAGAAGTTATAACACATTTCTTGTGTCCCATTATTCGCCATAAATTTGTTTCCTCGCCACGGCCAAACCGTTCGAGATATCAAAAATCCGTTCGCAATTTAGCATCCTCAATGTCTTGACTTCATTCACACCGAGTTTGGTGGCGATCGGATGAATTCCCTAGGAGGAGTATTTCACATTCCATTGTATGCGTTTTCCAAACAACGTATAATAACCGACTTCCTGTTGGGCTGGTGTAAAACTTAGAGCACGAAAGGTTGACAAAATAATAATAATAATAATAATAATAATAATAATAAAATATAGCTGCGAGCAGCGATTACGGGCCCAAGCCGGTGGCACCGCAACCCCGGTGCCTTTAGTTACCTAAAGGCACCGGGGGTGGCGGTGCCCCCAGCTTTGGCCCTTCATCGCTGCTCGCAGCTATATTTATATATATATATATATATATATATATATATATATATATATATATATATATATATATATATATATATATATCTTTAATGTATTTTTACCATGTTGAAAAAGTTTGGTGTGAATAAAATAAACCACTTAGAAGGAGTAGCTAAAAACTTCTGACATATCCAAGATCTATATGTGTACCGAGTTTCATAATAATTCATGCAAGCGTGTTTGATATATGGACCAAGTTTTCAGACCGTGTTCAAGGGGGCGCTGTTGAGCCCCCCTGCCACGCCCGTGTACCAGTTTCAGCCCGGCCCTGATGACCGTGGGTTCTGACCTGTGTGAAAAGTTTCAAGTGTTTTTGAGCACGTTAAGTGCCCCAAAAGCCCCTGAAACCTTGAAAAACAAAGATTAAATGGAATAGACAACCCCCCCCCCCACCCCACACACACACACAGACACACACAGACACAGAGAGAGAGAGAGAAAATTCTCCAGAAAATCCACATTCAAACCAAAATATCTGACTTCCTGTTGGTTGGAGCTTATAAGTGTAAATTAGAAAGTTGTCCGGCTCGATGAGAGCAATATACATACCAATTTTTGTGATTCTAGGAAAAACTAAGCCCCGATTTTTGACTAAAGGTGGCGCTACTGAGCCCCTCACCACGCCCATTTCTGAAACTTTGCACATGTCTACTGGCTAATAAATGTGATGTGTCTGTCGAGTTTCATGCATTTTCAAGCATGTGAAGAGTCTCAAAAGCATCCGAAAAGAATATTAAAGTTTGATGCGTTGCCACGGCAACAGTATCTAAGATATCAATAATCCTTTCACAAGTCTACATCTGCCATGTGTCTACATTATACACAAAGTTTGAAGCAAATCGGATAAAAATAAGAGGGTGATTTCAAAGCATTTTGAAAGTGACACACTTCCTGCTGCCAGTTGGTGGCGCTATAACTTTGACTCACAATAGTCACATCCATGTGATCGGCCTCTTACAACGAACACACTGCTGAAGTTTCATCAAGATCAGTTTATGCATGCTGAAGTTATAACACACTTCCTGTTTCCATTATTCGCCCTAAATTCGTTTCCTCGCCACGGCCAAACCGTTCGAGATATCAAAAATCCGTCCGCAATTTAGCATCCTCAATGTCTTGACTTCATACCCACCGAGTTTCGAGGGGATTGGATGATTTCTCTAGGAGGAGTACATTAAATTCCACAGCATGCGTTTCCAAACAATGCTAAATAGCCAACTTCCTGTTTGGCTGGCGTAAAACTTAGAGCACGAAAGTTGTTCGGCCCGATGAGATCTATATGTGTACCGAGTTTCATATTATTACATGCAAGCGTGTTTGATTTATGGACACGTGTTTGGATCCCGTTCCAGGGGGCGCTGTCGAGCCCCCCTGCCACGCCCGGGTACCAGCTTCAGTCCGGCCCTGATGGCCGCGGATTCTGACGTGTGTGCAAAATTTCAAGAGTTTTCGAGCATGTTAAGGGCCCCAAAAGTGCCCGAAAGGTTGACAAAATAATAATAATAATAATAAATATAGCTGCGAGCAGCGATTACGGGCCCAAGCCGGTGGCACCTGCAACCCGGGGTAGCGGTACCGCCGGCTTTGGCCCTTCATCGCTGCTCGCAGCTATATTTATATATATATATATATATATATATATATATATATATAAAAGACAGAAAATATTACCTGACTTACCTTATTCTGATTTTATGATACACTCAAAATATTCCACAACAAATCCTTTAAATTTAATGTAAAAATAAAAATGAAAGTAAGCAGTGTTGGGCTCACGTAACCCTCTCATTAGAATCAAAATGTTTCAACATTTGCGATGTATTTGGATGCTAAACTATTCTTTATTATAGGCTTTGTTCTTCACTCGTGTTCCAATATCGACGGAAAAAATCATCCTCTTCACACGCGCAAAAATGTGCTTGAAACATCACAGTGGAGCGGTGCTTACTGTGAATGTACGAATTGTACTACTGACTATTTAGAGCAGTGTAATTTTTATGTGTTAGGTTAACTATTTTATTATTATATTTTATTAAGGCTATAATGAACAGGCTGCGATGTAAAGATTGCAATGCTGGAATGTGTGTGTGTGTGTGTGTGTGTGTGTGTGTGTGTGTGTATGTGTGTTCATGTTTTTCTATCCCGGTGGGGACTTCAACCTGAATGCACACAGACTCATGGGGACTCGTGTCACAGTGGGGACCTAAATAGAGGTCCCCATGGGTAAACAAGCTTATAAATCATACAGAATGAGTTTTTTTGGAAATGTAAAAATGCAGAAAGTTTTCTGGGATAGGTAGGTTTAGGGGTAGGGTTAGTGTGAGGAGATAAAATATACAGTTTGTACAGTATAAAAACCATTCAGTCTATGGAGAGTCCCCACAAAGATAGTAAACCGTGTGTGTGTGTGTGTGTGTGTGTGTGTGGCGTGGGCGCGATTGAACAGTGGACACATAAAAACATACTCCGTCATTATACAGGACGACATTCAAACTGCAAAGTGTTAACTTATATTTGTGTACAGTCGCAATAAAACACAACATTGTGCTTTTGTAAAATAATTTCAAGCAATCCACCCCCCGAAAGCGCTAATTTTAAAATTAAACTAAAATGTTCATGGCTGCACGGGCATTCATAACGGTGCGCATCCACGGCGAGGAACGAGCAGAACAGAGTAAACGTTTTTCAGTTAATTCCTACTTTCATAGGAATTCATTTGAAACGCTCGTTCAACCACTATCAATGTCAGTGCGGACGAACATATTTTACTTTCGTTTTTAAGTTGGCGATTCAAAAGCCCCCAGCGGTGTCACACGTCGATTAACCGGTGGTAAAATATTCTCAAAGTCACATATTACCTAGTATATTTTTAGATAGATACAATAGGCCTACCTGATTTTGAACACAAGAGGGCAGTATAGCCCTATGTATGACTTGACTTTTATGGGAGTAAATAGTACAATTACTATTTTTAAACTTATAAATAATTCTTAAATTGAAAAAAAAAAAAAAAAATAATTAAATGGGTTTAGTTGGGATATTTGTATACTTTTATATAGAAATAAATGGTGTTTAATTACATTTTTTGAAGAAATGAGGCTTTTAGTTTTTCCTTTTTGGACACTACTTTAGTCCCTCACTATAGCAAAACCGTTTGAGATGTTTAATATCCGTTCACAATTTAGCATATTTAATGGATTGTCATCATTTTGAAAAAGTTTGGTGTGAATATAATAAACCAGTTAGGAAGAGTAGCTAAAAACTCAGAGTCTGAAATATCCAAAAATTCCACATTCAAATCAAAATATCTGACTTCCTATGGCTCAGAGCTAATGACTGTAAATTGGAAAGTTGTCTGGCTCGATGAGACCTATATATATATACTGATTTTTGTAACTGTTGGTAAAACTAACCCCCCCACTTTTGTCAAAAGCATGTTGAAAGTGGCACACTTCCTGCTGCCAGTTGGTGGCGCTAAAACTTTGACTCACAATAGTTACATCCATCTGATCGGCCTCTTACCACGAACACACTGCTGAAGTTTCATCAAGATCAGTTAATGTATGCAGAAGTTATTCCACTTTGTGTTTCTCTTTTCTTGCCATAAATTCGTTTCCTCGCCACGGCCAAACCGTTCGAGATATCAAAAATCCGTCCGCAATTTAGCATCCTCAATGTCTTGACTTCATGCACACCGAGTTTGGTGGGGATTGGATGAATTCTCTAGGAGGAGTACTTCGCATTCCACAGCAAGCGTTTTCCAAACAACCCATAATAGCCGACTTCCTGTTGGGCTGGCGTAAAACTTGACAGAGGGAAAGTTGTTCGGCCCGATGAGATCTATATGTGTACCGAGTTTCATATTAATTCATGCAAGCGTGTTTGATCTATGGACCAAGTTTTGGGACCCCGTTCAAAGGGGCGCTGTTGAGCCCCCCTGCCACGCCCGGGTACCTGCTTCAGCCCGTCCCTGATGGCAGAGGGTTCTGACTTGTGTGCAAAGTTTCAAGAGTTTTTGAGCACGTTAAGGACCCCAAAAGCCCCTGAAACCTTGATTAACAATATAAAAGCAATAGTCAAATCCCCCCCTCCCCTCACACACACAGAGACACAGAGAGAGGGAGAGAAAATTCTTCAGAAAATCCACATTCAAACCAAAATATCTCTCTTCCTGTTGGTCGGAGATGGCTAATGTAAATTAGAAAGTTGTCCGTCTTGATGAGAACAATACACATACCAAGTTTTGTTGCTGTTGATAAAACTAACCCCCCCACTTATGACTAAAGGTGGCGCTACTGAGCCCCTCACCACGCCCGTTTCTGAAACTTTGCACATGTCTACGGGCTAATAAATGTGATGTGTCTGTTGAGTTTCATGCAATTTCAAGTATGTTAAGAGTCTCAAAAGCATCAAAAAAGAATATTAAAGTTTGAAGCGTCGCCATGGCAACATTATTAAAGATATCAACAATCCTTTCACAGGTCTACATCTGCCGTGTGTTTACATTATACACATAAAGTTTGAGGCAAATCGGATAAAAATAAGAGGGTGATTTTAAAGCATTTTGAAAGTGACACACTTCCTGCTGCCAGTTGGTGGCGCTATAACTTTGACTCACAATAGTCACATCCATGTGACCGGCCTCTTACAACGAACACACTGCTGAAGTTTAATCAAGATCAGTTAATGTATGCAGAAGTTATAACACACTTCCTGTTTCCATTATTCGCCATAAATTCGTTTCCTCGCCACGGCCAAACCGTTCGAGATATCAAAAATCCGTCCGCAATTTAGCATCCTCAATGTCTTGACTTCATGCTGACCGAGTTTGGAGGTGATTGGATGAATTCCCTAGGAGGAGTACATTAAATTTCACAGCATGCGTTTCCAAACAACCTATAATAGCCGACTTCCTGTTGGGCTGGCGTAAAACTTAGAGCACGAAAGTTGTTCGGCCCGATGAGATCTATATGTGTTCCGAGTTTCATATTATTACATGCAAGTGTGTTTGATTTATGGACAAGTGTTCGGATTCCGTTCCAGGGGGCGCTGTTGAGCCCCCCTGCCACGCCCGGGTACCATCTTCAGCCCGGCCCTAATGGCCGCGGGTTCTGACCTGCGTGCAAAGTTTCATGAGTTTTTGAGCACGTTAAAGGCCCCAAAAGCCCCCGAACCCTTGAAGAACAATAATAATAATAATAATAATAATAAATATAGCTGCGAGCAGCGATTGCGGGCCCAAGCCGGTGGCACCGCCACCCTGGTGCCTTTAGTTACACTAAAGCCACCGGGGTGGTGGTGTCACTGGCTTGGGCCCTCCATCGCTGCTCGCAGCTATATTTATATATATATATATATATATATATATATATATATATATATATATATATATATATATATATATATATATATTTACATATATATATATATATATACATACATATATATATATACATACATATATATATACATACATATATATATATATATATATATAAATGTAACAAAAAAATATATATATATATACATCATATATATATGTAACAAAAAAAATATATATATATATGTATATATGGCGAGGCGAGGAACGGGCAGAGAAGAGCGTACGTTTTGGACATTCATCATATTGCATTGGTTTTCATTTCTTGTCCTCAAACCGAGCACCAATCTGTTTATTTTTAAGTCACACATTCTCCATTGATTAAAAAAGACAATCAAATGTATTTTTTAATGGTAGTATTTTTTTATACAGAAATAAATTATTTATAATTCAGATGAGAAGTTAGTGTTAATTAAAATTGTAAGGAAAACAAATATATTGATCTAAAATCTACTATCATTTGCTGCAAATAGGTTGACTATTTATATTTATTATTATATTTTATTACGGCTGTAATGAATCGGCTGCGATGTCAAGATTGCAATGCTGGAATGCACTGTGTGTGTGTGTGTGTGTGTGTGTGTGTGTGTGTGTGTAAGGCGTGGGCACGATTGAACAGTGGAAACATAAAAACATAGGCTACTCCGTCGGTTTGTTCATACAGGACATCATTTAAACTGCACTGTGTTTACTTATATTTATGTACACTCGCAATAAAACACAACATTGTGCTTTTGTAAAAAAAACATTCAAGCGATCCCACCCCCGAAATGGCGCTATTTTTTTAATGAAACTAAAATGCTCACGGCTGCATGGGCAATAATGCGTCTACAGCGAGAAACGAGCAGAACAGAGTGAATGTTTTTTAGTTCATTCCTACTGGACGACCGTATTTCACTTTCGCTTTTAAAGGGATACTCCACTTTAAAATGAAAATTCTGTCACCATATACTCACCCTCATGTTGTTTTAATCCTTTATGAATTTCTTTCTTCTGCTGAACAGAAAGGAAGATATTTAGGAGAATGTCAGTAACCAGACAGTTTCTGATCCCATTGACTTCCATAGTAGGAAAAAAATGTATACTATGGAAGTCAATGAGACCAGAAACTGTCTGGTTACTGACATTCTTCTAAATATCTTCCTTTCTGTTCAGCAGAAGAAAGAAATTAATAAAGGATTGAAACAACATGAGGGTGAGTATATGATGACAGAATTTTCAATTTAAAGTGGAGTATCCCTTTAAGTTAGCGATTTAAAAGCCCCCGCCGCGGTGTCACACATCAATTAACCAGTGGGAAAAAATTCTCAGTCATTCGCTATTATATTTATATATAAATACAATATACAATGGGCCTACCTGATTTTGAACACAAGAGGGCAGTATAGCCCTATGTATGACTTTTTTTTTTACTAAATAGCGCATTCTGGCTGATTTTAAACTTGTACATAATTCTTCAATTGAAAAAAAATGAATAAACCCAAAACTAGTTCTGTTTCGGTTTAGTTCTGATATTTGTATAATTTTATATAAAAATAAATGGTGTATAATTAAATTTTAAGAAGATATGAGATGTTTTCTGATTCCTTTTTTGACATTATTTTAATCCCTCGCCATGTCAAAACCGTTTGAAATATTTAATATCCGTTCACAATTTAGCATCTTTAATGTATTTTCATCGTGTTAAAAAAGTTTGGTGTGAATAAAAAAAAAAACACTTAGCAGGAGTGGGTAAAAAGCAGAGGCTGAATTTGCAAATAAATCCACATTCAAACCAAAATATCTGACTTCCTATTGGACGAAGCTAATAACTGTATATTAGAAAGTTGTCCGGCTCGATGAGACCAATGTACGAACTGATTTTTGTAACTGTGGGTAAAACTAACCCCCCCCACTTTTGTCAAAAGCATTTTGAAAGTGACACACTTCCTGCTGCCAGTTGGTGGCGCTATAACTTTGACTCACAATAGTTACATCCATCTGATCGGCCTCTTACAACGAACACACTGGTGAAGTTTCATCAAGATCAGTTAATGTATGCAGAAGTTATACCACTTCGTGTTTCTCTTTTCTCGCCATAAATTCGTTTCCTCGCCACGGCCAAACCGTTCGAGATATCAAAAATCCGTCCGCAATTTAGTATCCTCAATGTCTTGACTTCATGCACACCGGGTTTGGTGGGGATTGGATGAATTCTCTAGGAGGAGTACTTCGCATTCCACAGCAAGCGTTTTCCAAACAACCCATAATAGCCGACTTCCTGTTGGGCTGGTGTAAAACTTGACCGGGGGAAAGTTGTTCGGCCCGATGAGATCTATATGTGTACCGAGTTTCATATTAATTAATGCAAGCGTGTTTGATCTATGGACCAAGTTTTGGGACCCCGTTCAAGGGGGCGCTGTTGAGCCCCCATGCCACGCCCGGGTACCAGCTTCAGCCCGTCCCTGATGGCAGGGGGTTCTGACTTGTGTGCAAAGTTTCAAGAGTTTTTGAGCACGTTAAGGACCCCAAAAGCCCCTGAAACCTTGATTAACAATATAAAAGCAATAGTCAAATCCCCCCCCTCCCCTCACACACACAGATACACAGAGAGAGGGAGAGAAAATTCTTCAGAAAATCCACATTCAAACCAAAATATCTCTCTTCCTGTTGGTCAGAGATAGTTCATGTAAATTAGAAAGTTGTCCGTCTTGATGAGAACAATACACATACCAAGTTTTGTTGCTGTTGATAAAACTAACCCCCCCCCACTTATGACTAAAGGTGGCGCTACTGAGCCCCTCACCACGCCCGTTTCTGAAACTTTGCACATGTCTACGGGCTAATAAATGTGATGTGTCTGTCGAGTTTCATCCAATTTCAAGTATGTTAAGAGTCTCAAAAGCATCAAAAAAGAATATTAAAGTTTGAAGCGTTGCCATGGCAACAGTATTAAAGATATCAAAAATCCTTTCACAGGTCTACGTCTGCCGTGTGTTTACATTATACACATAAACTTTGAAGCAAATCGGGTAAAAATAAGAGGGTGATTTCAAAGCATTTTGAAAGGGACACACTTCCTGCTGCCAGTTGGTGGCGCTATAACTTTGACTCACAATAGTCACATCCATGTGATCGGCCTCTTACAACGAACACACTGCTGAAGTTTCATCAAGATCAGTTAATGTATGCAGAAGTTATAACACACTTCCTGTTTCATTTTTTCGCCATAAATTTGTTTCCACGCCACGGCCAAACCGTTCGAGATATCAAAAATCCGTCCGCAATTTAGCATCCTCAATGTCTTGACTTCATGCACACCGAGTTTGGAGGCGAATGGATGAATTCCCTAGGAGGAGTACATTAAATTCCACAGCATGCGTTTCCAAACAACCCAAAATAGCCGACTTCCTGTTTGGCTGGCGTAAAACTTGGAGCACGAAAGTTGTTCGGCCCGATGAGATCTACATGTGTACAGAGTTTCATATTATTACATGCAAGCGTGTTTGATTTATGGACACGTGTTCGGATCCCGTTCCAGGGGGCGCTGTCGAGCCCCCCTGCCACGCCCGGGTACCAGCTTCACCCCGGCCCTGATGGCCGCGGGTTCTGACCTGTGTGCATAGTTTCAAGAGTTTTCGAGCATGTTAAGGGCCCCAAAAGTGCCCGAAAGGTTGACAAAATAATAATAAATATAGCTGCGAGCAGCGATTACGGGCCCAAGCCGGTGGCACCGCAACCCCGGTGCCTTTAGTTACCTAAAGGCACCGGGGTGGCGGTACCGCCGGCTTTGGCCCTCCATCGCTGCTCGCAGCTATATATATATATATATATATATATATATATATATATATATATATATATATATACATACATACATACACACACATACATATATATGTATGTATATATATATATATATATATATATATATATATATATTATTGTTCAAAAGTTTGGGGTCAGTAAGATTTTTAATGTTTTTAGGAGAAGTCTCTTCTTTTCACCAAGGCTGCATTTATTGATTAAAAATACAAACAAAAACAGTAATATTGTGAAATATTATTCCAATTTAAAACAGCTGTTTTCAATTTTTTAATATTTTACATAGTAATTCATTTCTGTGATCAAAGTTGAGTTTTCAGCATCATTACTCCAGTCTTCAGTGTCACATGATCCTTCAGAAATCATACTAATATGATGATTGATGCTCAATAAATATTCATTATTATTTTCAATGTTGAAAACAGTTGTGTACAGATTTTTTTTTTTTTCAAAATGCTTTGATGAATGTAAAGTTCAAAAGAACAGCATATATTTCAAATATATATATTTTTAACATTATAAATGTCTTTACTGTAACTGTTGATCAGTTTAACTCATCCTCCATAAATAAAAGTACTGATTTATTTTATTTATTTCCCCCAAAAATAAAATTTTAATTATTAGCCTACTAACCCAAAACTTTTGAGCGGTAGTGTTTAACGTTACAAAAGCTTTAGATTTCAGATAAATGCTGTTCTTTTGAACTTTCTATTCATCAAAGACTGTACACAACTGTTTTCGACATTTAAAATAATAATGAATGTTTCTTGAGTTTTAATCATCATATTAGAATAATTTCTGAAGGATCATGTGACAGTGACGACTGGAGTAATGATGCTGAAAACTCAGCTTTGATCACAGGAATAAATAACAGTTTAAAATATATTAAAATAGAAAGCAGCTGTTTTAAATTGGAATAATATTTTACAATATTACTGTTTTTGTTTGTATTTTTAATCAAATAAATGCAGCCTTGGTGAGCAGAAGAAACTTCTCTGTTATGTGCGCGCCACAGACTGCACGCACGTCCGCTTAGAGTTCCGCCTTTTGCCTTCCGTCAATATTACGTTATTAGAAAAATATTTTTTTAGAGAATCGATTTTTTGACATTGGTGAATCGATTCAGAATCGTCCACGTCCGCATCGCGATGCATCTAAGAATAATTTTTTTCTCCCACCCCTAGATTTCATACAACAGGTTAATAAACAGTTACAATTAAGTCACTTACATTTTAGATTCAATGTTGACTGTTTTTGTTCTGTTTCAGCAGCGAAAATAGTTAAACAAAGATCACGGCAGAACCATAACGTGTTTTCTCATAACTTAACGAATCGGTTGACTCAAAGATTGAATGATCAATCCATAAACATCTGTCTTAATCATGATCGACTCATTCGAACGAATCGTTTGAACGAATGAATCAATGACTCGCTTATTAAGATGGATGCCTGGCGACACCTAATGGCGGTTTAGTGTTGTTTAAAAGCATCATTCTTTCCCACATGTGTGTGATTTGTGTGTGCAACATTATCATTATTTTTCTTTCACTATTATATTAACGATTTAAAAGCACCCACTCGTGTCACACGTCGATTAACCGGTGGGAAAATATCCTCAGACACATACCTAATAAATGTATATTTAAATACAATATTGGCCTACCTGGTAAAAAGTTTTATATACTATTTTGATGTCCTTTTGGACACAAGAGGGCAGTTTAGCCCTATGTTTGCTTTTTTGTTGAACCAAATAGCACTAAATAGCCTGTTTTAACTTTTTCATTCTTCTTGAATTGCGAAAACAGAATAAAATGGGTTTAGTTGTGATATTTGTATTCTTTTATATAGAAATAAATGGTATAAAATTACATTTTTAGAAGATTTTTAGTGTTTCCTTTTTGGACATTACTTTAATCCCTCGCCATAGCAAAACTGTTTGAGATATTTATTATCCATTCACAATTTAGCATATTTAATGTAGTTTCATCATGTTGAAAAAGTTTGGTACGAATAAAATAAATAGTTTAAGAGGAGTGGCTAAAAATTCAGAGGCTGATTTTGCAAAAAAATTCACATTCAGACCAAAATATCTGACTTCCTGATGGCCAGAGCTATTGAATGTAAATTAGAAAGTTGTCCGGCTTGATGAGAACAATATACAAACTGTTTTTTCTTTACTGTAGTTAAAACTAACCCCCCCACTTTTGTCAAAAGCATGTTGAAAGTGACACACTTCCTGCTGCCAGTTGGTGGCGCTATAACTTTGACTCACAATAGCTACATCCATCTGATCGGCCTCTTACCACGAACACACTGCTGAAGTTTCATCAAGATCAGTTAATGTATGCAGAAGTTATTCCACTTCCGTGTTTCTCTTTTCTCGCCATAAATTCGATTCCTCGCCACGGCCAAACCGTTCGAGATATCAAAAATCCGTCCGCAATTTAGAATCCTCAATGTCTTGACTTCATGCACACCGAGTTTGGTGGGGATTGGATGAATTCTCTAGGAGGAGTACTTCGCATTCCACAGCAAGCGTTTTCCAAACAACCCATAATAGCCGACTTCCTGTTGGGCTGGCGTAAAACTTGACGGGGGGAAAGTTGTTCGGCCCAATGAGATCTATATGTGTACCGAGTTTCATATTAATTCATGCAAGAGTGTTTGATCTATGGACCAAGTTTTAGGACACCGTTCAAGGGGGCGCTGTTGAGCCCCCCTGCCACGCCCGGGTAGCAGCTTCAGCCCGTCCCTGATGGCAGGGGGTTCTGACTTGTGTGCAAAGTTTCAAGAGTTTTTGAGCACGTTAAGGACCCCAAAAGCCTCTGAAACCTTGATTAACAATATAAAAGCAAGTCAAATCCCCCCCTCCCCTCACACACACAGAGACACAGAGAGAGGGAGAGAAAATTCTTCAGAAAATTCACATTCAAACCAAAATATCTCTCTTCCTGTTGGTCAGAGATCGTTAATGTAAATTAGAAAGTTGTCCGTCTTGATGAGAACAATACACATACCAAGTTTTGTTGCTGTTGATAAAACTAACCCCCCCACTTATGACTAAAGGTGGCGCTACTGAGCCCCTCACCACGCCCGTTTCTGAAACTTTGCACATGTCTACGGGCTAATAAATGTGATGTGTCTGTCGAGTTTCATCCAATTTCAAGTATGTTAAGAGTCTCAAAAGCATCAAAAAAGAATATTAAAGTTTGAAGCGTTGCCATGGCAACATTATTAAAGATATCAACAATCCTTTCACAGGTCTACATCTGCCGTGTGTTTACATTATACTCATAAAGTTTGAAGCAAATCGGGTAAAAATAAGAGGGTGATTTTAAAGCATTTTGAAAGGGACACACTTCCTGCTGCCAGTTGGTGGCGCTATAACTTTGACTCACAATAGTCACATCCATGTGATCGGCCTCTTACAACGAACACACTGCTGAAGTTTAATCAAGATCAGTTAATGTATGCAGAAGTTATAACACACTTCCTGTTTCCATTATTCGCCATGAATTTGTGTCCTCGCCACGGCCAAACCGTTCGAGATATCAAAAATCTGTCCGCAATTTAGCATCCTCAATGTCTTGACTTCATGCTGACTGAGTTTGGAGGCGAATGGATGAATTCCCTAGGAGGAGTACATTAAATTCCACAGCATGCGTTTCCAAACAACCCAAAATAGCCGACTTCCTGTTGGGCTGGCGTAAAAAGTAAAAGTATGAAAGTTGTTTGGCCCGATGAGATCTATATGTGTATTGAGTTTCATATTATTACATGCAAGCGTGTCTGATTTATGGACCAAGTTTTCGGACCCCGTTCAAGGGGGCGCTGTTGAGCCCCCCTGCCACGCCTGGGTACCAGCTTCAGCCCGGCCCTGATGGCCGCAGGTTCTGACCCGTGTGCAAAATTTCAAGAGTTTTCGAGCATGTTAAAGGCCCCAAAAGTGCCCGAAAGGTTGACAGAAAAATAAGAATAAATATAGCTGCGAGCAGCGATTACGGGCCCAAGCCGGTGGCACCGCAACCCCGGTGCCTTTAGTTACCTAAAGGCACCGGGGTGGCGGTGCCCCCAGCTTTGGCCCTTCATCGCTGCTCGCAGCTATATTTATATATATATATATATATATATATATATATATATATATATATATATATATATATATATATATATATATATATATATCTTTATATCTTTAATGTATTTTTATCATTTTGAAAAAGTTTGGTGTCAATAAAATAAACCACTTAGGAGGAGTAGCTAAAAACTCAAAGTCTGACATATCCAAAAAATCCACATTCAAACAAATATATCTGACTTCCTGTTGCTCAGAGCTAATGACTGTAAATTAGAAAGTTGTCCGGCTCGATGAGACCAATATGCGTACTGATTTTTGTAACTGTGGGTAGAAGTAACCCCCCCACTTTTGTCAAAATAATTTTGAAAGTGACACACTTCCTGCCACCAGTTGGTGGCGCTATAACTTTGACTCACAATAGTTACATCCATATGATCGGCCTCTTACCACTAACACACTGCTGAAGTTTCATCAAGATCAGTTAATGTGTGCAGAAGTTATAACACTTCGTGTTTCTCTTTTCTCGCCATAAATTCGTGTCCTCGCCATGGCCAAACCGTTCGAGATATCAAAAATCCGTCCATAATTTAGCATCCTCAATGTCTTGATTTCATGCTGACCGAGTTTGGAGGCGATTGGATGAATTCTCTAGGATGAGTACATCAAATTCCACAGCATGCGTTTTTCAAACAACCCATAATAGCCGACTTCCTGTTGGGCGGAGCTAATAACTTAGAGTGCGGAAGTTGTTCGGCCCGATGAGATCTATATGTGTACCGAGTTTCATAATAATTCATGCAAGCGTGTTTGATATATGGACCAAGTTTTCAGACCGTATTCAAGGGGGTGCTGTTGAGCCCCCCTGCAACGCCCGTGTACCAGCTTCAGCCCGGCCCTGATGAACGTGGGTTCTGACCTGTGTGAAAAGTTTCAAGTGTTTTTGAGCACGTTAAGTGCCCCAAAAGCCCCTGAAACCTTGAAAAACAAAGATTAAATGGAATAGACAACCCCCCCCCCACACACACACACACACAAAGACACACAGAGAGAGAGAGAAAATTCTCCAGAAAATCCACATTCAAACCAAAATATCTGACTTCCTGTTGGTTGGAGCTTATAAGTGTAAATTAGAAAGTTGTCCGGCTCGATGAGAACAATATACATACCGATTTTTGTGATTCTAGGGAAAACTAACCCCCCATTTTTGACTAAAGGTGGCAGTACTGAGCCCCTCACCACGCCCATTTCTGAAACTTTGCACATGTCTACTGGCTAATAAATGTGATGTGTCTGTCGAGTTTCATGCATTTTCAAGCATGTGAAGAGTCTCAAAAGCATCCGAAAAGAATATTAAACTTTGATGCGTTGCCATGGCAACAGTATCTAAGATATCAATAATCCTTTCACAGGTCTACATCTGCCATGTGTCTACATTATACACATAAAGTTTGAAGCAAATCGGATAAAAATAAGAGGGTGATTTCAAAGCATTTTGAAAGTGACACACTTCCTGCTGCCAGTTGGTGGCGCTATAACTTTGACTCACAATAGTCACATCCATGTGATCGGCCTCTTACAACGAACACACTGCTGAAGTTTCATCAAGATCAGTTTATGTATGCTGAAGTTATAACACACTTCCTGTTTCCATTATTCGCCCTAAATTCGTTTCCTCGCCACGGCCAAACCGTTCGAGATATCAAAAATCTGTCCGCAATTTAGCATCCTCAATGTCTTGACTTCATACACACCGAGTTTCGAGGGGATTGGATGAATTCTCTAGGAGGAGTACATTAAATTCCACAGCATGCGTTTCCAAACAACCCATAATAGCCGACTTCCTGTTGGGCTGGCGTAAAACTTAGAGCACGAAAGTTGTTCGGCCCGATGAGATCTATATGTGTGCCGAGATTCATATTATTACATACAAGTGTGTTTGATATATGGACAAGTGTTCGGATCCCGTTCCAGGGTGCGCTGTCGAGCCCCCCTGCCACGCCCGGGTACCAGCTTCGGTCCGGCCCTGATGGCCGCGGGTTCTGACATGTGTGCAAAGAGTTTTTGAGCATGTTAAGGGCCCCAAAAGTGCCCGAAAGGTTGACAAAATAATAATAATAATAATAATAATAATAATCCTTACGAAAACAATAGGGCTCTGCGCCCTTTCAGGGCTTGGGCCCTAATAATAATAAATAATCCTACCGGAAACAATAGGGCCTTCGCCCTTTCAGGGCTTGGGCCCTAATAATAATCCTTACGAAAACAATAGGGCTCTGCGCCCTTTCAGGGCTTGGGCCCTAATAATCCTACCGGAAACAATAGGGCCTTCGCCCTTTCAGGGCTTGGGCCCTAATAATAATAATAAACAATAATCCTACCGAAAACAATAGGGCCTTCGCCCTTTCAGGGCTTGGGCCCTAATAAACAATAATCCTACCGAAAACAATAGGGCCTTCGCCCTTTCAGGGCTTGGGCCCTAAATAGTCAACCTAACATATAACAATTACACTGCTCTGTTTAAATAGTAAGTAGTACAATTCGTACATTCACAGTAAGCACCTCTCCACTGTAATGTTTTCAAGCACATTTTCGCGCTTGTGAAGAGGATGATTTTTTCCGTCGATATTGCAACACGAGAGAAGTACAAAGTCTATAATTAAGAATAGTTTAGCATCCAAATACATGCAAATATTGAAACATTTTGATTCTAATGAGAGGGTTACTTGAGCCCAACACTGCTTACATTGATTTTTATTTTTACATTAAATTTAAAGGATTTGTTGTGGAATATTTTGAGTGTATCATAAAATCAGAATAAGGTAAGACAAGTAATATTTTTATATATATATATACGAGCAGCGATGAAGGGCCAAAGCCGGCGGCACCGCCAGCCCGGTGCCTTTAGGCAACTAAAGGCACCGGGGTTGCGGTGCCACCGGCTTGGGCCCGTAATCGCTGCTCGCAGCTATATTTATTATTATTATTATTTTTTTCTACTTCTCGGGCACTTTTGGGGCCCTTAACATGCTCAAAAACTCTTGAAATTTTGCACACACGTAAGAACCCGCGGCCATCAGGGCCGGACTGAAGCTGGTACCCGGGCGTGGCAGGGGGGCTCGACAGCGCCCCCTGGAATGGTGTCTGAAAACTTGGTCCATAAATCAAACACGCTTGCATGTAAAAATATGAAACTCAGTACACATATAGATCTCATCGGGCCGAACAACTTCCGTGCTCTAAGTTTTACACCAGCCCAACAGGAAGTCGGTTATTATATGTTGTTTGGAAAACGCATACAATGGAATGTGAAATACTCCTCCTAGGGAATTCATCCGATCACCACCAAACTCAGTGTGAATGAAGTCAAGACATTGATGATGCTAAATTGCGGACGGATTTTTGATATCTCCAACGGTTTGGCCGTGGCGAGGACACGAATTTATGGCGAATAATGGAAACAAGAAGTGTGTTATAACTTCTGCATACATTAACTGATCTTAATTAAACGTCAGCAGTGTGTTCGTTGTAAGAGGCCGATCACATGGATGTGACTATTGTGAGTCAAAGTTATAGCGCCACCAACTGGCAGCAGGAAGTTTGTCCCTTTCAAAATGCTTTGAAATCACCCTCTTATGTTTACCCGATTTGCTTCAAACTTTATGAGTATAATGTAAACACAAGGCAGATGTAGACCTGTGAAAGGATTTTTGATATCTTTAATACTGTTGCCATGGCAACGCTTCAAACTTTAATATTCTTTTTTGATGCTTTTGAGACTCTTAACATACTTGAAATTGGATGAAACTAGACAGACACATCACAATTATTAGCCCGTAGACTTGTGCAAAGTTTCAGAAACAGGCGTGGTGAGGGGCTCAGTAGCGCCACCTTTAGTCATAAGTGGGGGGGTTAGTTTTATCAACAGCAACAAAACTTGGTATGTGTATTGTTCTCATCAAGACGGACAACTTTCTAATTTACATTAATGATCTCCGACCAACAGGAAGAGAGATATTTTGGTTTGAATGTGGATTTTCTGAAGAATTTTCTCTCCCTCTCTCTGTGTCTCTGTGTGTGTGAGGGGAGGGGGGGATTTGACTATTGCTTTTACATTGTTAATCAAGGTTTCAGGGGCTTTTGGGGTCCTAAACGTGCTCAAAAACTCTTGAAACTTTGCACACAAGTCAGAACCCCCTGCCATCAGGGACGGGCTGAAGCTGGTACCCAGGCGTGGCACAGGGGCTCAACAGCGCCCCCTTGAATGGTGTCCCAAAACTTGGTCCACAGATCAAACACGCTTGCATGAATTAATATGAAACTCGGTACACATATAGATCTCATCGGGCCGAACAACTTTCCCCCGGTCAAGTTTTACACCAGCCTAACAGGAAGTCGGCTATTATGGGTTGTTTGGAAAACGCTTGCTGTGGAATTTGATGTTCTCCTCCTAGAGAATTCATCCAATCACCTCCAAACTCAGTCAGCATGAAGTCAAGACATTGAGGATGCTAAATTGCGGACGGATTTTTGATATCTCGAACGGTTTGGCCGTGGCGAGGACACGAATTTATGGCGAGAAAAGAGAAACACGAAGTGGTATAACTTCTGCACACATTAACTGATCTTGATGAAACTTCAGCAGTGTGTTCGTGGTAAGAGGCTGATCAGATGGATGTAACTGTTGTGAGTCAAAGTTATAGCGCCACCAACTGGCAGCAGGAAGTGTGTCACTTTCAAAATGTTTTTGACAAAAATGGGGGGGTTACTTTTACCCACAGTTACAAAAATCAGTACCTATATTGTTCTCATCGAGCCGGACAACTTTCCAATTTACAGTCATTAGCTTCGACCAACAGGAAGTCAGATATTTTGGTTTGAATGTGAATTTCTTTGCAAAATCAGCCTCTGAATTTTTACCCACTCCTCTTATGTGGTTTATTTTATTCCCACCAAACTTTTTTAACATGATGAAAATACATTAAAGATGCTAAATTGTGAACGGATAATACATATCTCAAACACTTTTGCTATGGCGAGGGATTAAAGTAATGTCAAAAATGGAAACACTAAAAGCCACATACCTTCTAAAAATGTAATTATACACCATTTATTTCTATATAAAATGATACAAATATCAGAACTAAACCAATTTTATTCTTTTTTTTTTCAATTTAATAATTGTTTAAGTTTAAAAACAGCCAGAATGTTTTTTTTAGTCCAAAAAATAAATAAATCATGTCATTCATAGTGCTATACTGCCCTCTTGTGATCAAAATCAGGTAGGCCTATTGTATCTATATAAAAATATAGGCCTACTAGGTATGTGATGGTGAGGATATTTTACCACTGGTTAATCAACGTTAATCAATGTTGTGGAATATTTTGAGTGTATCATAAAATCAGAATAAGGTAAGACAAGTAATATTTTCTGTCTTTTATATTTATATATATATATATATATACTGTATATCGCCGCTGTCGGGCGGAATCCTCGTATCTCCAAAACCAATATTTTTCAGGAAATAAAAAAAATGCATATTTTTTGAGTTATTAAACATTGTATCGTTAAAGTTGGTATTATACCTTATATTGCTATCATATACTGTTGTGTACCAACATTAACACAACATTTCCCCATAATAATGTTTAAATGGAGATATGAGATTTATGACTTGAAAGCAGGGAGATACGAGGTTACGCTGTCATTGATTTGAATGGTACGGACACAGACGTCGCTGCTGTCAGCTGTGTTCATCAAAGTCTGCGGTCGCGTTGAGCCTTTTGACAAGAGATAAGGCTTTAAGAGCTATTCAAAGCTAATGATTGTGGTTACATACATATTCCTAAATTCTATTTTAAACGTTTAAGATCTATGAGTAATGCAATACCAAAATAAAACGTTAAACAGGCTGTCTAATAGGCGGAAATTAATCTGCACGCAAAGTCGGCTGTCGCGTTGAGCCTTTTGACGAGAAAAGGCTTCAGTAGTTACAAAAACTAATGACTGTGGTAACATACATCTTCCTAAACTCTATTTTAAAGGTTTAAGAGCTATAAGTAATGAAATACAAAAAACGATGAGGTGACTAGGCTGTCTAATAGACAGAAATTAGCCTAATCTGCATGCAAACTTACCTTCGTGGCTCATAGGCTTCATTCTGCACATAAGCATTACAGCTATCGATTTTTAACAAAACAGATACTCAAATGTATCTAACCTAACTATTTTCACTCGTTATTGTTTAAAAAACAGACAAGAGTTATCCAAAGATAGGCTTACTTGGCGCCATTAGACAGCCCTTTTTCTCCCATAAATAAAAACTTGCTACTATTTTACATGCACAGTGCCAAGAGAGGCATAGTCTAGAAATAGCTGAACAGTAAAATAAAAATAAAAGCTGAGTCAGTAAAATAATAAAACAATAATTTAATGGTGGTATCCAAACCATTCAATTAAATTCAAGTATTATATCAGATACATTTAAAAACTTCAATGCACATGTATAAGTCTATTAATAAGCCTAGTAAAAAGTAGATATTACATAAATACATAAATAATAAATAAAAAGTAGATATTACATAAATACATAAATAATAAATATTATTGATATCTGATAGCAAAACTATAAAAATATCTGATATCTCAACTGATATCATAGTTTAACAGATTAACAGTCAATATGACCGCAATGTAACAACGCGCACAGAGCCTCACAGATGCATGCACAGTTTTGCACACAGACAAGGCTTGCTTTACTAAGCCCATTACTGAGTGTATTTGTGTTTGTGAGTAGGGTGAGCCCTTGTCTGTGTGCGTGTATCTGTGCTCTGTGTGTGTTGTTACATTGCCATCATATTGCCTGTGTTAAGGGATAGTTCACTTCAAAATGAAAATTCTGTCATATATTCAGCCTCAAGTTGTTTTCAAGAGTTTCTTTCTTCTGCTGAACACAAAGGAAGATATTTAGAAGAATGTCAGTAACCAAACAGTTAACTGGACCCATTGACTTACATAGTAGGAAAAAAAAAATACTATGAAAGTCAGTGGGTCCAGTTAACTGTTTGGTTACTGACATTCTTGGATGTGGATGCCAGTCATCAGAGTGGTTGATTTTGAAGTCCATCGTTCCATTGTTGTTGTACCTAATAGCACAAAATATAACACAACATCATAATCACTGTAAGATTTCATAAAATAATATGCAACATCATAATGTCATGCATAAGATTTACATTGGTAATTACCTGATGGCTCTGATATCGTGGACAGTTGGGTCACCAGGCCTTACTCCAGGGCGCAGAGACTTGCAGAGCCTCAGCTTGGTGAAGTCCTGGAAGAAGGTGTGGTCGATGTACTTGACTTCATATGGATGAGGCTTCACACGGGCCTTCTTCATCAGGTTAACATACTCTGCTGGGAGATACACATCCTGGTCCCTCAGACGCCTCTCGATGACGCTGTGAACGGAGTCGCATTCCATCTGAGTATGCCCTTTCTCAAGGTACTTCTGAATGACGACTTTGTTTTTCTTCATAGAGAACTGAAGAAGTGCATTGCTTAGAACTGCATTCCGGTTCTGATACCCGCAGCCGTCACTCCACAGAATAAATGTGTCAGGCTCAGTGTGTGCAGAGAGGTAGTCGACAATGCATGAAACAAACTCACTGGCAGACAGGGATCCCTCACCTTCAAGCCAGACATAACATGTGGCACTGTGTGTCAGCATGTTGTACACAGTAAAATTGTGAACTGCAAGCTTTGTTTTGTAATACAAGGCAGAGGCTTTTAGCTTTGGGCACAAAAGGAGGGCTTGTAAGTCCATACATAAGACCATAGTGTTGTTGCTGGCCATGCTTTTGTCAGACAACTTTTCGGCGCGGGCCTCTTCTTTTTGCAGGAGGTGGTGCTGCCACTTGTCATTAGGTAAGTTGCCGGTCTTGAAAGCACAACAGATGTTGCACTGGTCCTTTTTTGGGTGGTAAAGGCCTAGGTTGAGACGCTTGAACTCATCTGTGAACACTTGCCTTGACAAAGGTGTTACATTCTTCTCTGCTGCAGCGTGACAATACACTGCATACAGATCAGCCATCGACTGAAACACAGGTTCCAGATACTGTTTGGATGTTGTGGATCTGCAGTAGTGTGAGGGCACCTTTGGGAGGTCCTGTAAAAAGCTGTGTATGAATTCATGGCCTGCCACTGAACGACGTGCGTTGCTGTGTGTTTGTCCCTCTGTGTCTGCTTGTGTGTGTCCCTCCTTTGCCCAGTTAAGAGCTGACCACTCGCCTATTCCTAGGGTAGACAAAAACATACCTTTGCAGACGCGTTTTCTCTGCCCGCTGACCTGTAAAAAAAAAGAAAAAAAAGGAATTTGATCTTCGAGAATTTTCAGCCCCCCTTCTCCTTTGCACGGGGACCACATCAATTAAACCATGCACATACATCCTCTTCTCCTCCCAGGTCATATGTTGCCAAAACTCATTGAAAATGTTATTCCTCTCAGGCTCGCCGATTGCACTGCAGTGATGTTTAGCTGACTTGGCACATGCTGCTGATGAACATCTAGGCCCGATTGCCCGTGGCTCCCTCATTGTTTCCTTCTGCTTCTGTTTTCCAACGTATGACTTCCCAACCATTCTTCTTTTCTTGTTGATCACTTTCTTTCAGGTGTTTTCAGCTCTCAGTCTTTTCCTTGGAGGTGCGCCTTGCTCTGCATTAGAGTCCTCTTCCCTTCCACCATGGAAAACTTCAAAATACACACACAAACCAAACGTGGATGAATGAGTTACATCTTTATACATTGTCAACAGTGTTAACTCTTCAATGAGAAATTGTAGAAAAGCACCTAACCTACCCGTGTCAAACTGCACCTGCTCTGGAGCCAGCAGCGAGGCCTCCTCTCCCTCCAGACCACCAGATAAATCTTTTCAAACACATGGTACAATTAGTGTGAATATTTTTTTTAAACAAATGTCTATTGTTGTGAAATCCATCTGCATAAAATCATAAATTTTGGCATGTGAAATCATGATTATCTCTCAGAAATTCACTCTACCAGCATGCACCACTGTATCCTCCATCACTGTATCCTCCATCACTGTATCCTCCATCCCTGTATCCTCCATCACTGTATCCACCACCACTGTATCCTCCATTGTTGCTTCCTCTCTCTCTTTACTCTCTCCATCAGAGCTCTCACTCTCTATTAGAGCCCTTGCCTGATCATATGGCACATTGACCATCTGACAGAGTTCCTTTAAGGACACAGACATGGTTGCTGCAAAAAAAAAAAATGAATAAAGGTTAATGATCATTTCCCTAAGTTATACGGCATGTTTACGTATGATAACGAGGCAAGAAGCCAGCTAGCTTGCTTAAAGTCAAGTCACCTTTATTTATATAGCGCTTTTACAATACAGATTGTAATGAACATGACGGCAAAGAAGGGCTGGACGATTTTGGCTAAAATCATAATCGCACAAGTTACCTCGATTATGATTATTGAACGATTATATAAAAAAAAAATCTTTCTCATATGTCAATGGCAAGGCTTATACTGTAAATATGTTCACAGTTATTTTTTTCTAATGAAAGAGTGCATAATCATATCTTTGTGATTCTAAAATAAGGAAACACACAGATAGCTATTAATGCTTATTTATTAAATATTTCAAACAATTGAATAAAATGCACTGTTTGCACTGTTCATATTCGGTAATGTGATTGTGCTCCAAGTGTTGAAACAGATTGGTGGTATTATTAATAGGATTAAAAAAACGAAATAATCGCCTTGGTAAAATTACGTCGGTTATAGGCTCTGAATTTCGGTTTCGATTACTTTTCGATTAATCATCCAGCCCTACGGCAAAGGCTAGGTTACTTGTTTAACATGACGGCGTGCCTTAACATTGTAAGCTACAATTATGACATAGTAAGTTACATTAAATTATGTTGTTCCTCAGACGAGCGGCAGAACTAGCGGGGGTCGCGATTATTATTTTCTTTAAAGCCCCACGAAAATCAGGTTAGCTATCTCACCAAATATGACGACAAAACCAATGCATAGTGACTAAGTAAGTCAACGGCAGGCAATTTGTGCATTAAATTCATTATTCTCGTCAGAAACAAAACCATGGAAGATTTCAATCAACAAGATAGCTACCGTCCAATGCTAGAGCTAGCAGAAAGAAAAATCTAGCATCCTCAGAAACGATGCATTAACATTACACCTTAGCACTACCATTACTTCAAGATCGGGATAAAACTGTTATATATAATATATTTTACCTCAAAGATTTACCTCAGAGGACGTTGCTCGACGAGGATTTCTGGAGACGTTCAATCTTGAGGGCTGAGGAGACAAAATGCCGCAAAGTTTCTGCCGCCCACGAAGTGAAGAAGAGGTGGAGTTACGAGGATTCTCAGACAGTTGAAGTGTCCAATGGAGTTAAGAGATTTGCTCTCAAGCTATTTTCAACACTTTAGATTGGTTAATAATTTGTAAAAATAACAGACCCACGTGGGGACTGACCAATAGCATCTATTTGTGAAAAAATATGAAATTGACTAAATTTGGACATACGAGGTTTCCGCCCGACAGCGACGATATATATATATAAATATAGCTGCGAGCAGCGATGAAGGGCCAAAGCCAGCGGCACCGCCACCCCGGTGCCTTTAGGTAACTAAAGGCATCGGGGTTGCGGTGCCACCGGCTTGGGCCCGTAATCGCTGCTCGCAGCTATATTTAGGGCCCAAGCCCTGAAAGGGCGAAGGCCCTATTGTTTTCGGTAGGATTATTAGGGCCCAAGCCCTGAAAGGGCGAAGGCCCTATTGTTTTCGGTAGGATTATTAGGGCCCAAGCCCTGAAAGGGCGAAGGCCCTATTGTTTTCGGTAGGATTATTATTATTATTTTTCTTACGACTATTCAGGCACTTTTGGGGCCCTTAACATGCTCAAAAACTCTTGAAACTTTGCACACTGGTCAGAACCCGCGGCCATCAGGGCCGGGCTGAAGCTGGTACCCGGGCGTGGCAGGGGACCCGACAGCGCCCCCTTGAACGGGGTCCGAAAACTTGGTCCATAAATCAAACACGCTTGCATGTAATAATATGAAACTCGGTACACATATAGATCTCATCGGGCCGAACAACTTTCGTACTTTTACTTTTTATGCCAGCCCAACAGGAAGTCGGTTATTAAGGGTTGTTTGGAAACGCATGTTCTGGTATTTGAAACACTTCTAGAGAATTTAGCCGATCGCCACCAAACTCGGTGTGCGTGAACTCAAGACATTGAGGATGAAAAATTGCCAGGGGATTTTTGATATCTCGAACGGTTTGGCTGTGGCAAGGAAACGAATTTATGGCGAATAATGGAAACAGGAAGTGTGTTATAACTTCTGCACACATTGACTGATCTTGATTAAACTTCAGCAGTGAGTTCGTTGTCAGAGGCCGATCACATTGATGTGACTATTGTGAGTCAAAGTTATAGCGCCACCAACTGGCAGCAGGAAGTGTGTCACTTTCAAAATGTTTTGAAGTCACCCTCTTATTTTTACCCGATTTGCTTCAAACTTTATGTATATAATGTAAATACACAGCAGATGTAGAACTGTGAAAGGATTATTGATATCTTAGATACTGTTGCCGTGGCAACGCATCAAACTTTAATGTTCTTTCCGGATGCGTTTGAGCAGGGGTGCCCAATCCTGCTCCTGGCGATCGACTGTCCTGCACAGTTCATCTCCAACCCTAATCAAACACACCTGAAGCAACCAATTAAGGTCTTCAGAGCACGTCAGGATCACTTGAAAATTAAAGGCAGGTGTGTTTGATTAGGGTTGGAGATGAACTGTGCAGGACAGTCGATCGCCAGGAGCAGGATTGGGCACCCCTGCGTTTGAGACTCTTAGCATGCTTGAAATTGGATGAAACTCGACAGACACATAACACTTAATAGCCAGTAGACATGTGAAAAGTTTCAGAAACGGGCGTGGCAGGGGGGCTCAACAGAGCCCCCTTGAACGGGGTCTGAAAACTTGTTCCATATATCAAACACGCTTGCATGAATTAATATGAAACTCGGTACACATATAGATCTCATCGGGCCAAACAACTATCCCTCTTTCAAGTTTTACGCCAGCCCAACAGGAAGTCGGCTATTATGGGTTGTTTGGAAAACGCTTGCTGTGGAATGTGAAATACTCCTCCTAGAGAATTCATCCAATCCCCACCAAACTCGGTGTGCATGAAGTCAAGTCACTGAGGATGCTAAATTGCGGAAAGATTTTTGATATCTCGAACGGTTTGGCCGTGGCGAGGAAACAAATTTATGGCGAGAAAAGAGAAACACGAAGCGGTATAACTTCTGCATACATTAACTGATCTTGATGAAACTTCACCAGTGTGTTCGTGGTAAGAGGCCGATCAGATGTATGTAACTATTGTGAGTCAAAGTTATAGCGCCACCAACTGGCAGCAGGAAGTGTGTCACTTTCAAAATGTTTTTGACAAAAGTAGGGGGGTTAGGTTTACCCACAATTACAAAAATCAGTACGTATATTGGTCTCATCGAGCCGGACAACTTTCTAATTTACAGGCATTAGCTGCAACCAACAGGAAGTCAGAATTTTTGGTCTGAATATGGATTTTTTGTTAAATCAGCCTCTGAGTTTTTAGTTACTCCTCCTAAAAGGTTTATTTTATTCCCACCAAACTTTTTCAACATGATAAAAATATATTAATGATGCTAAATTGTAAACGGATATTGAATATCTCAAACGGTTATGCTATGGCGAGGGATTAAATTAATGTCAAAAAGGAAGCAGGAAACATCTCATAACTTCTAAAAATGTAATTATACACCATGTATTTTTATATAAAATTATACAAATATTAGAACTAAACCTATTTTATTCTGTTTTTGCAATTCAAGAAGTATGAAAAAGTTAAAAACAGGCTATTTGGTTCAACAAAAAAGCAAACATAGGGCTATACTGCCCTCTTGTGTCCAAAAGGATATCAAACTAGTATATAAAACGTTTTACTAGGTAGGCCTATTGTATTTAAATATAAATTTATTAGGTATATGACTGTGAGGATATTTTCCCATCGGTTAATCGACGTGTGACACGAGCGGGTGCTTTTAAATCGCTAACTATAGTATACTATATACTAGTAAAATACAGACGTCCGCACAGACATTGATAATGGTGCGGAGTAGAGCGAGCATTTTCAATGTATTCCTATGGATGTAGGAATTAACTAAAACATTTTATTTATGTTTTTGTGTCCACTGTTCAACCACAACCGCGTCACACACACACACAAACACACATTCCAGCATTGCAATCTTGACATCGCAGCCTGTTCATTATAGCCTTAATAAAATATAATAATAAAATAGTTAACCTAACATATAAAAATTACACTGCTCTAAATAGTCAGTAGTACAATTCGTACATTCACAGTAAGAACCGCTCCACTGTGATGTTTCAAGCACATTTTTGCGCGTGTGAAGAGGATGATTTTTTCCGTCGATATTGGAACACGAGTGAAGAACAAAGCCTATAATAAAGAATAGTTTAGCATCCAAATACATCGCAAATGCTGAAACATTTTGATTCTAATGAGAGGGTTACATGAGACCAACAGTGCTTACTTTCGTTTTTATTTTTACATTAAATTTAAAAGATTTGTTGTGGAATATTTTGAGTGTATCATAAAATAAGAATAAGGTAATAAGGTTTCTGTCTTTTATATATATATATATATATATATATATATATATATATATATATATATATATAGCTGCGAGCAGCGATGAAGGGCCAAAGCCGGTGGCACCGCCACCCCCAGTGCCTTTAGGTAACTAAAGGCACCAGGGTTGCGGTGCCACCGGCTTGGGCCCGTAATCGCTGCTCGCAGCTATATTTATTATTATTATTATTATTTTGTCAACCTTTCGGGCACTTTTGGGGCCCTTAACATGCTCGAAAACTCTTGAAATTTTGCACACAGGTCACAACCCACGGTCATCAGGGCCAGGCTGAAGCTGGTACCCGAGCGTGGCAGGGGGGCTCAACAGCGCCCCCTTGAACACGGTCTGAAACTTGGTCCATATATCAAACAGGCTTGCATGAATTAATATGAAACTCGGTACACATATAGATCTCATCGGGCCGAACAACTTCTGCACTCTAAGTTATTAGCTCCGCCCAACTGGAAGTCGGCTATTATGGGTTGTTTGAAAAACGCATGCTGTGGAATTTGATGTACTCCTTCTAGAGAATTCATCCACTCACCTACAAACTCGGTCAGCATGAAGTCAAGACATTGAGGATGCTAAATTGCGGATGGGTTTTTGATATCTCGAACGGTTTGGCCGTGGCGAGGACACGAATTTATGGCGAGAAAAGAGAAACATGAAGTGGTATAACTTCTGCATATATTAACTGATCTTGCTGAAACTTCAGCAGTGTGTTCGTGGTAAGAGGCCGATCAGATGGATGTAACTATTGTGAGTCAAAGTTATAGCACCACCAACTGGCAGCAGGAAGTGTGTCACTTTCAAAATGCTTTTGACAAAATGGGGGGGGGGGGTTACTTTTACCAACAGTTACAAAAATCAGTACATATATTGGTCTCATCGAGCCGGACAACTTTCTAATTTACAGTCAATAGCTCCGACCAACAGGAAGTCAGATATTTTGGTTTGAATGTGGATTTCTTTGCAAAATCAGCCTCTGAATTTTTACCCACTCCTCTTAAGTGGTTTATTTTATTCACACCAAACTTTTTCAACATGATGAAAATACATTAAAGATGCTAAAGTGTGAACGTATATTAAATATCTCAAACGGTTTTGCATTTAGCATGCATAGTTTAGCATCCTATGATAAAGAATAGTTTAGAATAGTGTAACTAAAGGCACAAGGGTGGCGGTGCCACCGGCTTGGGCCCGCAATCGCTGCTCGCAGCTATATTTATTAGGGCCCAAGCCATGAAAGGGTTGAAGGCCCTATTGTTTTCGGTAGGATTATTATTATTATTATTATTTTGTCAACCTTTCGGGCACTTTTGGGGCCCTTAACATGCTCGAAAACTCTTGAAATTTTGCACACAGGTCAGAACCCGCGGCCATCAGGGCCGGGCTGAAGCTGGTACCCGGGCGTGGCAGGGGGGCTCGACAGTGCCCCCTGGAACGGGATCCGAACACTTGTCCATAAATCAGACATACTTGCATGTAATAATATGAAACTCGGTACACATATAGACCTCATCGGGCCGAACAACTTTCGTGCTCAAAGTTTTACGCCAGACCAACAGGAAGTCAGCTATTATGGGTTGTTTGGAAACGCATGCTGTGGAATTTGATGTACTCCTCCTAGGAAATTCATCCATTCACCTCCAAACTCGGTCGGCATGAAGTCAAGACATTGAGGATGCTAAATTGCGGACGGATTTTTGATATCTCGAACGGTTTGGCCGTGGCAAGGAAACGAATTTATGGCGAATAATTCAAACAGGAAGTGTGTTATAACTTCTGCATTCATTAACTGATCTTGATGAAACTTCAGCAGTATGTTAGTTGTAAGAGGCCGATCACATGGATGTGACATTTGTGAGTCAAAGTTATAGCGCCACCAACTGGCAACAGGAAGTGTGTCACTTTCAAAATGCTTTGAAATCACCCTCTTATTTTTACCCGATTTGCTTAAAACTTTATTTGTATAATGTAGACACACGGCAGATAAAGACCTGTGAAAGGATTATTGATATCTTAGATAGTGTTGCCGTGGCAACGCATTAAACTTTAATATTCTTTTCAGATGCTTTTGAGACTCTTCACATGCTTGAAAATGCATGAAACTCGACAGACACATCACATTTATTATCCAGTAGACATGTGCAAAGTTTCAGAAACGGGCGTGGTAAAATGGCTCAGTAGCGCCACCTTTAGTCAAAAATGGGGGCTTAGTTTTTCCTAGAATCACAAAACTTGGTAGGTGTATTGTTCTCATCAAGCCGGACAACTTTCTAATTTACAGTCATAACTTTAGACCACCAGGAACTCAGATATTTTGGTTTGAATGTGGATTTTCTGGAGAATTTTCTCTCTCTCTGTCTGTCTCTGTGTGTGTGAGGGGTGGGAGGGATTTTTCTGTTGAGTTTAATGTTTGTTTTCAAGGTTTCAGGGGCTTTTGGGACCCTTAACGTGCTTGAAAACTCTTGAAACTTTGCACACAGGTCAGAACCCACGGCCATCAGGGCCGGGCTGAAGCTGGTACCCGGGCGTGGCTGGGGGGCTCAACAGCGCCCCCTTGAACGGGGTTCTAAAACTTGGTCCATATATCAAACACGCTTGCATGAATTAATATGAAACTCGGTACACATATAGATCTCATTGTGCCGAACAACTTTCCCACGGTCAAGTTTTACGCCAGCTCAACAGGAAGTCGGCTATTATGGGTTGTTTGGAAAACGCTTGCTGTGGAATGTGAAATACTCCTCCTAGAAAATTCACTGTGTCCCCTCCAAACTCGGTGTGCATGTAGTCAAGACTTTGAGGATGCTAAATTGCGGACGGATTTTTGATATCTCGAACGGTTTGGCCGTAGCGAGGAATCGAATTTATGGCGAGAAAAGAGAAACACGAAGTGGAATAACTTCTGCATACATTAACTGATCTTGATGAAACTTCAGCAGTGTGTTCGTGGTAAGAGGCCGATCAGATGGATGTAACTATTTTGAGTCAAAGTTATAGCGCCACCAACTGGCAGCAGGAAGTGTGTCACTTTCAACATGCTTTTGACAAAAGTGGGGGGGTTAGTTTTAACTACAGTAAAAAAAACTCAGTTCATAACTCAGTTGTCGACCCAGACAACTTTCTAATTTAAAGTCATTAGCTCTGACCATCAGGAAGTCAGATATTTTGGTCTGAATGTGGATTTTTTTGCAAAATCAGCCTCTGAATTTTTAGCCACCTTTATCTAAGTGGTTTATTTTATTCCCACCAAACTTTTTCAACATGATAAAAATATATTAATGATGCTAAATTGTGAACGGATAATAAATATCTCAAACGGTTTTGCTATGGCGAGGGATTAAAGTATTGTCTAAAAAGGAAACACTAAAAGGTTCATATATTCTAAAAATTTAATTATAAACCATTTATTACTATATAAAAGTATACGAATATCAGAACTTAACTAATTTTATTCTTTTTTTTTCAATTTAAGAATGAAGTTTAAGTTTAAAAACTGCCAGAATGGTTGTTTAGTCTAAACAATAAATAAATAAAGTCAAACATAGTGCTATACTGCCCTCTTGTGTTCAAAATCAGGTAGGCCTATTATATCTATATAAAAATATACTAGGTATGTGACGGTAAGAATATTTTACCACCGGTTAACTGACGTGTGACACCGCTGGGGGCTTTTTAATCGCCAACTTAAAAACGAAAGTAAAATATGTTCGTCCGCACGGACATTGATAATGGTGCGGAGCAGAGCGAGCATTTTCAATAAATTCCTATGGAAGGAGGAATGACCTAAAAAACGTTGACTCTGTTCTGCTCGTTCCTCGCTGAGGACGCGCACCATTATGAATGCCTGTGCAGCCGTGAGCATTTTAGTTTCATTTTCGGGGAGGATTGCTTGAATGTATTTAAAAAAAGCACAATGTTGTGTTTTATTGCTACTGTACAAAAATATAAGTTAACACTTTGCAGTTTGAATGATGTTCTGAACAAAATGACAGAGTATGTTTTTATGTGTCCACTGTTTAATCGCGCCCTCGTTTTAGAGATTCCCAAGTTATTTTTTCATTTAAGTTTTTTCATTGTTCTAATCAGGTCAGGCAAGTAAAACTATCTGTGTCTTATCCATTACATTTTTATATAATATATATACACTACTGTTCAAAAATTTGGGGTCAGTAAGATTTTTAAGCGAGGTTTCTTCTGCTCACCAAGGCTGCATTTATTTGATTAAAAATACAAACAAAAACAGTAATATTGTAAAATAGTAGGGGTGTAACGATACACCAATGCCACGGTTCGGTTCATATCACGGTTTTGGAGCCACGGTTCGGTTCGGTTCGGTTCGGTTCTGTTTGCTGTGGGGGCAGGGTTCATGGCAGGGCACCACCAGCAATAATAACACTAGATTCACTTTTAACTTAATAAAAACAACAACAACAATAATTTAACTTAACTTTATTAATTTTATACATTGGCTTCATGTTTTCTTTAGAGCAGTTAGCACACCTGAGTTAACTAAAATGAAATAGCCTAAATGTCTCCACTGACTAGTCAGAAATAAACTGCACACCTGAGTAGGGTTGCCAACTTCAGAAAAGTAAAATGCGGGACAATTGTGGTTCTTTATAGGAAAATAAGGGAAACACAAAATATTTACTGTATCGCACAATGTACATAATTTCAGTGTCTGCAAACTGTAGTTAAGTATAGGCTATATTTAAAAGGTTATCAGACAGACACATTTGTATTGCTTAACCTATTTATGTACAATTTAATTCTAAAAATAATTGTAATGTCATACAAAAAATATATGTCACATTACAAACAAACCACCATTCAAAATAACCGCATTTATCTGAAATGGAAAGCTTTTTTAACATTATACATAGGCCTACAGTTCAAAAGTTTGAGGTTAAGATTATTTTTTGTGGAAAGTAATTAAAGAAAGTAATTGCCTACTTTTATTCAGCAAGGATGCATTACATTAATCAAAAGTGACAATACATTTATAGTGTTACACAAGCTTTCTATTTCAAATAAATATCTTATGATCTTTACATTCATCAAAGAATCCTGGGGGGGTGGGAACAAAACCGTTTTAAACAAATAATAATCAGAAATGTTTTGTGAGCATATTATTCCCTCAGGTAGATTACATGTTTTCTTGCGTGGCTGGATGTTGGACTCATGAACAATAATCACGTTGTTTGCATTCGCCAAAAGTGATTTGCCGAAATCAAAACGTGGACAGTGAAAGGAAATTACCGTTAGCGCGAGACGAGTCAGGCCTGAAGCGGAAGCGGCCAGACGGCAAAGGATTATGTTCGCAAATCAAACAATGATTAAAAAAAGCTGTGATATGTCATCATATTGGATGATGACAGGTGTCGGTGATCATTCTCAAGATTCATGATCAGCACTGCTGCTGTTGCTGCTGTATCAATATCAGTCAGTGGTTGTGACCGCAGGGTCTTCAATCACAATATGCCGTGGCGTGGAGTTGCCATCCTGAAGTGTGTATGTAAACTCCCGAGCGTGATCGATCACCCAAATCACGTGACATGCACTTTATTTAGTAAATAATATTATAATAATATTTATTAAAACTACAGCTCTTAGTTGTTAGAAGTGTACTCATTAATTACTATTTAATCAAATGTCAAGGAAGAAAAAATAGTTTTGTGACAAAGTGAAGTGAGAGTTGGGCAGCAGGGGGCGGGGGGCGGGGCGCGTTCGGTTCGACATGAGAGTATCGCGGTTCGAACCGTGGCTGTTGTATCGCGGTTTTTCGGTTCGGTTTGAATATCGTTACACCCCTATAAAATAGTATTCCAATTTAAAACAGCTGCTTTCTATTTTAATATATTTTAAACTGTTATTTATTCCTGTGATCAAAGCTGAGTTTTCAGCATCATTACTCCAGTCGTCACTGTCACATGATCCTTCAGAAAGTATTCTAATATGATGATGATTGCTCAAGAAACATTCATTATTATTTTAAATGTCGAAAACAGTTGTGTACAGTCTTTGATGAATAGAAAGTTCAAAAGAACAGCATTTATCTGAAATCTAAAGCTTTTGTAACATTAAACACTACCGTTCAGAAGTTTGGGGTCAGTAATAATTTTAATTTTATTTTTGGGGGAAAGAAATAAAAATATAGCTGCGAGCAGCGATTACGGGCCCAAACCGGTGGCACCGCAACCCCGGTGCCTTTAGTTACCTAAAGGCACCGGGGTGGCGGTACCGCCGGCTTTGGCCCTCCATCGCTGCTCGCAGCTATATTTATATATATATATATATATATATATATATATATATATATATATATATATATATATATATATATATATATATATATATATATATACACATACATACATACACACACATACATATATATGTATATATATATGTATATATATATATATATATATATATATACATATATATGTATGTGTGTGTATGTATGTATGTGTATATATATATATATATATTATTGTTCAAAAGTTTGGGGTCAGTAAGATTTTTAATGTTTTTAGGAGAAGTCTCTTCTGCTCACCAAGGCTGCATTTATTGATTAAAAATACAAACAAAAACAGTAATATTGTGAAATATTATTCCAATTTAAAACGGCTGTTTTCAATTTTAAAATATTTTACATAGTAATTCATTTCTGTGATCAAAGTTGAGTTTTCAGCATCATTACTCCAGTCTTCAGTGTCACATGATCCTTCAGAAATCATACTAATATGATGATTGATACTCAATAAATATTCATTATTATTTTCAATGTTGAAAACAGTTGTGTACAGATTTTTTTTTTCAAAATGTTTTGATGAATGTAAAGTTCAAAAGAACAGCATATATTTCAAATATATATATTTTTAACATTATAAATGTCTTTACTGTAACTGTTGATCAGTTTAACTCATCCTTCATAAATAAAAGTACTGATTTATTTTCTTTCTTTCCCCCAAAAATAAAATTTTAATTATTACTAACCACAAACTTTTGAGCGGTAGTGTTTAACGTTACAAAAGCTTTAGATTTCAGATAAATGCTGTTCTTTTGAACTTTCTATTCATCAAAGACTGTACACAACTGTTTTCGACATTTAAAATAATAATGAATGTTTCTTGAGTATCAATCATCATATTAGAATAATTTCTGAAGGATCATGTGACAGTGAAGACTGGAGTAATGATGCTGAAAACTCAGCTTTGATCACAGGAATAAATAACAGTTTAAAATATATTAAAATAGAAAGCAGCTGTTTTAAATTGGAATACTATTTTACAATATTACTGTTTTTGTTTGTATTTTTAGTCAAATAAATGCAGCCTTGGTGAGCAGAAGAAACTTCTCTGTTATGTGCGCGCCAAAGACTGCACGCATGTCCGCTTAGAGTTCCGCCTTTTGCCTTCCGTCAATATTACGTTATTAGAAAAATATTTTTTTAGAGAATCGATTTTTTGACATTTGTGAATCGATTCAGAATCGTCCACGTCCGCATCGCGATGCATCTAAGAATCAATTTTTTCTCCCACCCCTAGATTTCATACAACAGGTTAATAAACAGTTACAATTAAGTCACTTACATTTTAGATGCAATGTTGACTGTTTTTGTTCTGTTTCAGCAGCGAAAATAGTTAAACAAAGATCACGGCAGAACCATCACGCATCACGTGTTTTCTCATAACTGAACGATTCAGCATTTTTAACGAATCGGTTGACTCAAAGATTGAATGATCAATCCATAAACATCTGTCTTAATCATGATCGACTCATTCGAACGAATCGTTTGAACGAATGAATCAATGACTCGCTTATTAAGATGGATGCCTGGCGACACCTAATGGCGGTTTAGTGTTGTTTAAAAGCATCATTCTTTCCCACATGTGTGTGATTTGTGTGTGCAACATTATCATTATTTTTCTTTCACTATTATATTAGCGATTTAAAAGCACCCACTCGTGTCACACGTCGATTAACCGGTGGGAAAATATCCTCAGACACATACCTAATAAATGTATATTTAAATACAATATTGGCCTACCTGGTAAAAAGTTTTATATACTATTTTGATGTCCTTTTGGACACAAGAGGGCAGTATAGCCCTATGTTTGCTTTTTTGTTGAACCAAATAGCCCTAAATAGCCTGTTTTTAACTTTTTCATTCTTCTTGTATTGCAAAAAATGAATAAAATGGGTTTAGTTGTGATATTTGTATACTTTTATATAGAAATAAATGGTATATAATTACATTTTTAGAAGATTTTTACTTTAATCCCTCGCCATAGCAAAACCGTTTGAGATATTTATTATCCATTCACAATTTAGCATATTTAATGTAGTTTCATCATGTTGAAAAAGTTTGGTACGAATAAAATAAATAGTTTAAGAGGAGTGGCTAAAAATTCAGAGGCTGATTTTGCAAAAAAATTCACATTCAGACCAAAATATCTGACTTTCTGATGGCCAGAGCTATTGAATGTAAATTAGAAAGTTGTCCGGCTTGATGAGAACAATATAGAAACTATTTTTTCTTTACTGTAGTTAAAAGTAACCCCCCCACTTTTGTCAAAAGCATGTTGAAAGTGACACACTTCCTGCTGCCAGTTGGTGGCGCTATAACTTTGACTCACAATAGCTACATCCATCTGATCGGCCTCTTACCACGAACACACTGCTGAAGTTTCATCAAGATCAGTTAATGTATGCAGAAGTTATTCCACTTCCGTGTTTCTCTTTTCTCGCCATAAATTCGATTCCTCGCCACAGCCAAACCGTTCGAGATATCAAAAATCCGTCCGCAATTTAGCATCCTCAAAGTCTTGACTACATGCACACCGAGTTTGAAGGGGACACGGTGAATTTTCTAGGAGGAGTATTTCACATTCCACAGCAAGCGTTTTCCAAACAACCCATAATAGCCGACTTCCTGTTGGGCTGGCGTAAAACTTGACCGGGGTAAAGTTGTTCGGCCCGATGAGATCTTTATGTGTACCGAGTTTCATATTAATTCATGCGAGCGTGTTTGATATATGGATCAAGTTTTAGAACCCCGTTCAAGGGGGCGCTGTTGAGCCCCCCAGCCACGCCCGGGTACCAGCTTCAGCCCGGCCCTGATGGCCGTGGGTTCTGACCTGTGTGCAAAGTTTCAAGAGTTTTTGAGCACGTTAAGGACCCCAAAAGCCCCTGAAACCTTGATTAACAATATAAAAGCAATAGTCAAATCCCCCCCTCCCCTCACACACACACAGACACAGAGAGAGGGAGAGAAAATTCTTCAGAAAATCCACATTCAAACCAAAATATCTCTCTTCCTGTTGGTCGGAGATGGTTCATGTAAATTAGAAAGTTGTCCGTCTTGATGAGAACAATACACATACCAAGTTTTGTGATTCTAGGAAAAACTAAACCCCCATTTTTGACTAAAGGTGGCGCTACTGAGCCATTCCACCACCCCCGTTTCTGAAACTTTGCATATGTCTACTGGCTAATAAATGTGATGTGTCTGTTGAGTTTCATGCAATTTCAAGTATGTTAAGAGTCTCAAAAGCATCAAAAAAAAATATTAAAGTTTGATGCGTTGCCACGGCAACAGTATCTAAGATATCAATAATCCTTTCACAGGTTTACATCTGCCGTGTGTCTACATTGTACACATAAAGTTTGAAGCAAATCGGGTAAAAATAAGACACTGATTTCAAAGCATTTTGAAAGTGATGTACTTCCTGCTGCCTGTTGGTGGCGCTATAACTTTGACTCACAGTAGTCACATCTGTGCGATCGGCCTCTTACAACGAACACACTGCTGAAGTTTCATCAAGATCAGTTAATGTATGCAGAAGTTATAACACACTTCCTGTTTCATTTTTTCGCCATAAATTTGTTTCCTCGCCACGGCCAAACCGTTCGAGATATCAAAAATCCGTCCGCAATTTAGCATCCTCAATGTCTTGACTTCATGCACACCGAGTTTGGAGGCGAATCGATGAATTCCCTAAGAGGAGTACATTAAATTCCACAGCATGCGTTTCCAAACAACGCTAAATAGCCAACTTCCTGTTTGGCTGGCGTAAAACTTAGAGCACGAAAGTTGTTCGGCCGGATGAGATCTATATGTGTACCGAGTTTCATATTATTACATGCAAACGTGTTTGATTTATGGACACATGTTCGGATCCCGTTCCAGGGGGCGCTGTCGAGCCCCCCTGCCACGCCCGGGTACCAGCTTCAGTCCGGCCCTGATGGCCGCGGTTTCTGACGTGTGTGCAAAATTTCAAGAGTTTTCGAGCATGTTAAGAGCCCCAAAAGTGCCCGAAAGGTTGACAAAATAATAATAATAATAATAATAATAATAAATAATCCTACCGGAAACAATAGGGCCTTCGCCCTTTCAGGGCTTGGGCCCTAATAAATCAATACTTTTATTAATCGAGAATGAATTAAACTGATCAAAAGTTACAGTACAGACATTTAAAATGTTAAAAAAAATTATATTTGAAATAAATGCTGTTCTTTTGAACTTTACATTCATCAACGCATTTTGAAAAAAAAATCTGTACACAACTGTTTTCAACATTGAAAATAATAATTAATATTTATTGATTGACCATCAATCATCATTATTAGAATGATTTCTGAAGGATCATGTGACACTGAAGATGGGAGTAATGATGCTAAAAACTCAGCTTTGATCACATAAATTAATTACAGTGTAAAATATTTTAAAATAGAAAACAGCTGTTTTAAATTGGAATAATATTTCACAATATTACTGTTTTTGTTTGTATTTTTAATCAAATAAATGCAGCCTTGGTGAGCAGAAGAGACTTCTCCTAAAAACATTAAAAATCTTCCTGACCCCAAACTTTTGAACGGGATATATATATATATATATATATATATATATATATATATATATATATATATATATATATATATGTTTGTATAATATATATATATATATATATAAATATAGCTGCGAGCAGCGATGGAGGGCCAAAGCCGGCAGTACCGCCACCCCGGTGCCTTTAGGTAACTAAAGGCACCGGGGTTGCGGTGCCACCGGCTTGGGCCCGTGATCGCTGCTTGCAGCTATATTTATTATTCTTATTTTTCTGTCAACCTTTCGGGCACTTTTGGGGCCCTTAACGTGCTCGAAAACTCTTGAAACTTTGCACACAGGTCAGAACCTGCGGCCATCAGGGCCGGGCTAAAGCTGGTACCCGGGCGTGGCAGGGGGGCTCAACAGCGCCCCCTTGAATAGGGTCCGAAAACTTGGTCCATAAATCAAACACACTTGCATGTAATAATATGAAACTCGGTACACATATAGATCTCATCGGGCCGAATAACTTTCGTGCTCTAAGTTTTACGCCAGCCCAACAGGAAGTCGGTTATTATACGTTGTTTGGAAAACGCATACAATGGAATGTGAAATACTCCTCCTAGGGAATTCATCCGATCGCCACCAAACTCGGTGTGAATGAAGTCAAGACATTGAGCATGCTAAATTGCGGACGGATTTTTGATATCTCGAACGGTTTGGCCGTGGCGAGGAAACGAATTTATGGCCAATAATGGGACACAGGAAGTGTGTTATAACTTCTGCATACATTGACTGATCTTGATGAAACTTCAGCAGTGTGTTCGTTGTAAGAGGCCGATCACATGGATGTGACCTTTGTGAGTCAAAGTTATAGCGCCACCAACTGGCAGCAGGAAGTGTGTCACTTTCAAAATGCTTTGAAATCACCCTCTTCTTTTTACCTGATTTGCTTCAAACTTTATGTGTATAATGTAGACACACTGCAGATATAGACCTGTGAAAGGATGATTGATATCTTAGATACTGTTGCCGTGGCAACGCTTCAAACTTTAATATTCTTTTTTGATGCTTTTGAGACTCTTAGCATGCTTGAAATTGGATGAAACTCGACAGACACATAACACTTATTAGCCAGTAGACATGTTAAAAGTTTCAGAAAGGGGCGTGGTGAAATGGCTCAGTAGCGCCACCTTTAGTCAAAAATGGGGGCTTAGTTTTTCCTAGAATCACAAAACTTGGTAGGTGTATTGTTCTCATCAAGCCGGACAACTTTCTAATTGACAGTTATTTGCTATGACCAACAGGGTGTCAGATATTTTGGTCTGAATATGGATTTTTTGCTAAATCAGCCTCTGAGTTTTTAGTTACACCTCCAAAAAGGTTTATTTTATTCCCACCAAACTTTTTCAACATGATTAAAATATATTAATGATGCTAAATTGTAAACGGATATTGAATATCTCAAACGGTTTTGCTATGGTGAGGGATTAAATTAATGTCAAAAAGGAAGCAGGAAACATCTCAACATAACTTCTAAAAATGTAATTATACACCATTTATTTTTATGTAAAATGATACAAATATTAGAACTAAACCCATTTTATTCTGTTTTTGCAATTCAAGGAATATGAAAAAGTTAAAAACAGGCTATTTAGTGCTATTTGGTTCAACAAAAAATCAAACATAGGGCTTATACTGCCCTCTTGTGTCCAAAAGGATATTAAAATAGTATATAAAACGTTTTACTAGGTAGGCCTATTGTATTTAAATATAAATTTATTAGGTATATGACTGTGTATATTTTCCCATCGGTTAATCGACGTGTGACACGAGCGGGTGCTTTTAAATCTCTAATATAAAAGTGAAAGTAAAAAACGGAGGTCCGCACGGACATTGATAATGGTGCACGTTGGAAAAAATGATACTTTTAAACATAACACTAAACCACCATCAGGTGTCGCCAGGCGACCATCTTAATGAGCGAGTCATTGATTCATTCGTTCAAACGATTCGTTCGAATGACTGAGTCATTCATGATTGAGACAGATGTTTATGGATTGACCATTGAATCTTTGAGTCAACCGATTCGTTTCAAAATGCTGAATAATAAAGTAATGAGAAAACAAGTTGCTGTGAGATGCGCGATGGTTCTGCTGATCTTTGTTTAACTATTTTTGCTGCTGAAACAGAACAAAAACAGTCAATATTGCATCTAAAATGTAAGTGACTTAATTGTAACTGTTTATTAACCTGTTGTATGAAATCAGTGTCACAGTTTCAATTGTGATTGTATTCAGGAAATAGTTGCCTACTCGTCAAATGAGGTTGCTTAACTCTATCATATGTTAGAAAATATATAAAAACTTTTTATAGTCAGTATGTTGTTAACTGCGTTGCGTTTTTGTTTGCTGCGCTCATTTGTTTACAATTCTCCTGGAGAAGCAGCATGAGCCTCAGCAGGGCAACATTGTTACCATTGATCAGTAATACATTTATTATTAACTGCTGATTGCAACTTAAAATGGATGTAATGAAATTAGAATAATCTCTCGTTTTAGTGATTCCCAAGTTATTTTTTTGTTATTGACGTTCTAATCAGGCTATACTCTGGTCTGGCAAGTAAAATTCTCTTTCAGGTAGGCCTATTGTATTTATATATAAATATATTAGGGATGTGACTGTGATAAAAATTTTCCCACCAGTTAATCGATGTGTGACACCGCTGAGGGCTTTTAAATCGCTAACTTAAAAGCTAAAGTAAAATACAGACATCCGCACAGACATTGAGTAGAGCGAGCATTTTCAATGTATGCCTATGGAAGTAGGAATGAACTTAAACATTTTTTTTGTTTTTATGTGTCCACTGTTCAACCGCAACGGCGTCACACACACACACACACACACATTCCAGAATTGCAAGCCTATTCATTATAGCCCTAATACAATATAATAATAAATATAGTCAACCTAACATATACGAATTACACTGCTCTGTTTAAATAGTCAGTAGTACATATTGTACCATTCACAGTAAGCAGAGCTCCACTGTGATGTTTCCAAGCACATTTTTGAGCGTGTGAAGAGGATGATTTTTTCTATCGATATTGGAACACGAGTGAAGTACAAAGCCTATAATAAAGAACAGTTTAACCTCCAAATACATCGCAAATATTGAAATTTTTTATTCTAATGAGAGGGTTACGTGAGACCAACACTGCTTACTTTCGTTTTTATTTTTACATTAAATTTAAAGGATTTGTTGTGGAATATTTTGAGTGTATCATAAAATCAGAATAAGGTAAGACAAGTAATATTTTCTGTCTTATATATATATGTGTGTGTGTGTAAATATATATATATATATATATATATATATATATATACATATATAGACATAGATAGATAGAAAGATATATATACATATATAGACATAGATAGATAGAAAGATATATATACATATATATATATATATATATATATATATATATATAAATATAAATATAGCTGCGAGCAGCGATGGAGGGCCAAAGCCGGCGGCACCGCCATCCCCGGTGCCTTTAGGTTACTAAAGGCACTGGGGTTGCGGTGCCACCGGCTTGGGCCCGTAAGCGCTGCTCGCAGCTATATTTATTATTATTATTATTATTATTTTGACAACCTTTTGGGCACTTTTGGGGCCCTTAACTTGCTCAAAAACTCTTGAAATTTTGCACACAAGTCACAACCTGCGGCCATCAGGGCCGGACTGAAGCTGGTACCCGGGCGTGGCAGGGGGGCTCGACAGCGCCCCCTGGAATGGTGTCTGAAAACTTGGTCCATAAATCAAACACGCTTGCATGTAATAATATGAAACTCAGTACACATATAGATCTCATCGGGCCGAACAACTTTCGTGCTCTAAGTTTTACACCAGCCCAACAGGAAGTCGGTTATTATACGTTGTTTGGAAATCGCATACAATGGAATGTGAAATACTCCTCCTAGGGAATTCATCCGATCGCCACCAAACTCGGTGTGAATGAAGTCAAGACATTGAGGATGCTAAATTGCGAACAGATTTTTGATATCTCGAATGGTTTGGCCGTGGCGAGGAAACGAATTTATGGCGAATAATGGGACACAGGAAGTGTGTTATAACTTCTGCATACATTAACTGATCTTGATGAAACTTCAGCAATGTGTTCGTGGTAAAAGGCCGATCAGATGGATGTAATTATTGTGAGTCAAAGTTATAGCGCCACCAAGTGGCAGCAGGAAGTTTGTCACTTTCAAAATGCTTTGAAATCACCCTCTTAGTTTTACCCGATTTGCTTAAAACTTTATGTGTATAATGTAGACACCCGGCAGATGTAGACCTGTGAAAGGATTATAGATATCTTAGATACTGTTGCCGTGGCAACGCATCAAACTTTAATATTCTTTTCGGATTCTTTTGAGACTCTTCACATGCTTGAAAATGCATGAAACTCGACAGACACATCACATTTATTATACAGTAGACATGTGCAAAGTTTCAGAAACGGGCGTGGTGGAATGGCTCAGTAGCGCCACCTTTAGTCAAAAATGGGGGCTTAGTTTTTCCTAGAATAACAAAACTTGGTAGGTGTATTGTTCTCATCAAGCAGGACACCTTTCTAATTTACAGTCATAACCTCAGACCCACAGGAAGTCAGATATTTTGATTTGAATGTAGATTTTCTGGAGAATTTTCTCTCTCTCTGTGTGTGTCTGTGTGTGTGGGGGGGGGGGATTTGTCTATTCCATTTAATCTTTGTTTTTCAAGGTTTCAGGGGCTTTTGGGGCCCTTAACGTGCTCAAAAACTCTTGAAACTTTCCACACAGGTCAGAACCCACTGTCATCAGAGCCAGGCTGAAGCTGGTACCCGGACGTGGCAGGGGGGCTCAACAGCGCCCCCTTGGACACGGTCTGAAAACTTGGTCCATATATCAAACACGCTTGCATGAATTAATATGAAACTCGGTACACATATAGATCTCATCGGGCCGAACAACTTCCACACTCTAAGTTATTAGCTCCGCCCAACAGGAAGTCGGCTATTATGGGTTGTTTTGAAACGCATGCTGTGGAATTTGATGTACTCCTCCTAGAGAATTCATCCAATCACCTCCAAACTCGGTCAGCATGAAGTCAAGACATTGAGGATGCTAAATTGCGGACGGATTTTTGATATCTCGAACGGTTTGGCCGTGGCAAGGACACGAATTTATGGCGAGAAAAGAGAAGCACGAAGTGGTATAACTTCTGCACACATTAACTGATCTTGATGAAACTTCAGCAGTGTGTTCGTGGTAAGAGGCCGATCAGATGGATGTAACTATTGTGAGTCAAAGTTATAGCGCCACCAACTGGCAGCAGGAAGTGTGTCACTTTCAAAATGTTTTTGACAAAAGTGGGGGGGTTACTTTTACCCAGAGTTACAAAAATCAGTACCTATATTGTTCTCATCAAGCCGGACAACTTTCTAATTTACAGTCATTAGCTCCGACCAACAGGAAGTCAGATATTTAGGTCTAAATGTGGATTTTTTGGATATGACAGACTCTGTGTTTTTAGCTACTCCTCCTAAGTGGTTTATTTTATTCACACCAAACTTTTTCAACATGTTAAAAATACATTAAAGATATATATATATATATATATATATATATATAGCTGCGAGCAGCGATGAAGGGCCAAAGCCGGCGGCACCGCCACCTCGGTGCCTTTAGGAAACTAAAGGCACCGGGGTTGCGGTGCCACCGGCTTGGGCCCGTAATCGCTGCTCGCAGCTATATTTTATTATTATTCTTATTTTTTTTGTCAACCTTTCGGGCACTTTTGGGGCCCTTAACATGCTCGAAAACTCTTGAAACTTTAGACACAGGTCAGAACCCGCGGCCATCAGGGCCGGGCTAAAGTTGGTACCCGGGCATGGCAGGGGGGCTCAACAGCGCCCCCTGGAACAGCATCCAAAAACTTGGTCCATAAATCAAACACGCTTGCATGTAATAATATGAAACTCGGTACACATATAGATCTCATTGGGCCGAACAATTTCATGCTCTAAGTTTTATGCCAGCCCAACAGGAAGTCGGCTATTCAGGGTTGTTTGAAAAACGCATGCTGTGGAATTTAATGTACTCCTCCTACAGAATTCATCCAATCCCCACCAAACTCGGTCAGCGTGAAGTCAAGACATTGAGGATGCTAAATTGCGCACGGATTTTTGATAACTCGAACAGTTTGGCCGTGGCGAGGAAACGAATTTATGGCGAGAAAAGAGAAACAGGAAATGTGTTATAACTTCTGCATACATTAACTGATCTTGATAAAACTTCAGCAGTGTGTTCGTTTTCAGAGGCCGATCACATTGATGTGACTATTGTGAGTCAAAGTTATAGCGCCACCAACTGGCAGCAGGAAGTGTGTCACTTTCAAAATTCTTTGATGTCACCCTCTTAGGTTTACCCGATTTGCTTCAAACTTTATGTGTATAGTGTAGACACACGGCAGATGTAGACCTGTGAAAGGATTATTGATATCTTAGATACTGTTGCCGTGGCAACGCATCAAACTTTAATATTCTTTTCGGATGCGTTTGAGACTCTTAGCATGCTTGAAATTGGATGAAACTCGACAGATACATCACATTTATTAGCCAGTAGACATGTGAAAAGTTTCAGAAACGGGCATGACAGGGGGGCTCAACAGCGCCCCCTTGAACGGGGTCTGAAATCTTGGTCCATATATCAAACACGCTTGCATGAATTAATATGAAACTCGGTACACATATAGATCTCATCGGGCCGAACAACTTTCCCTCTGTCAAGTTTCACGCCAGCCCAACAGGAAGTCGGCTAATATGGGTTGTTTGGAAAACGCTTGCTGTGGAATGTGAAATACTCCTCCTAAAAAATTCATCCCATCCCCAACAAACTCGGTGTGCATGAAGTCAAGACATTGAGGATGCTAAATTGCGGACGGATTTTTGATATTTCGAACGGTTTGGCCGTGGCGAGGAAACGAATTTATTGCGAGAAAAGAGAGACACGAAGTGTTATAACTTCTGCACACATTAACTGATCTTGATGAAACTTCAGCAGTGTGTTCGTGGTAAGAGGCCGGTCAGATGGATGCAACTATTGTGAGTCAAAGTTATAGCGCCACCAACTGGCAACAAGAACTGTGTCACTTTCAAAATGCTTTTGGCAAAATGGGGGGGTTACTTTTACCCACAGTTACAAAAATCAGTACATTTATTGGTCTCATCGAGCCGGACAAGTCTCTAATTTACAGTCATTAGCTCTGACCAACAGCAAGTCATATATTTTGGTTTGAATGTGGATTTATTTGCAAAATCGGCCTCTGAATTATATATATATATATTAAAGTGACAAGACAGAGAATATTACTTGTCCAATATATATATATTACATTTATATATATAATATGGGGGCGGTGTCGAGCCCCCCTGCCACGCCCGGGTACCAGCTTCAGCCCGGCCCTGATGGCCGCGGGTTCTGACCCGTGTGCAAAGTTTCAAGAGTTTTCGAGCACGTTAAGGGTCTCAAAAGTGCCCGAAAGGTTGACAGAAAAATAAGAATAATAATAAATATAGCTGCGAGTAGCGATGGAGGGCCCAAGCTGGTGACACCGCCACCCCGGTGCCTTTAGTGCAACTAAATGCACCAGGGTGGCGGTGCCACCGGCTTGGGCCCGCAATCGCTGCTCGCAGCTATCAGGGCCGGGCTGAAGCTGGTACCCGGGCGTGGCAGGGGGGCTCGACAGCGCCCCCTTGAACGGGGTCCGAAAACTTGGTCCATAAATCAGACACGCTTGCATGTAATAATATGAAACTCGGTACACATATAGATCTAATCGGGCCGAACAACTTTTGTACTTTTACTTTTTACGCCAGCCCAACAGGAAGTCGACTATTATGGGTTGTTTTGAAACGCATGCTGTGGAATTTAACCTGTTAAGCTGCACCAGTGCGTCGGCGCACTGAAGCGTTTTTTTTTATATATAGCTCAAAGTTACTATCAGATTTAATGTTATACTTCGACAAACTATACATCATTAAAAAGATATAATACTCAAGTTTCAGTATTTGACCACTATTGTATTCTGAGAAACTTATAGCGACAGTTATTTCTTAATTTGTGTCAGGAGTTATGAAATGAAAAAATGAGTCGATACCTTTAATATGAATTATGCGCGTCAGCCGCTTTCATTCATAAAAAAACTCCCGTGCCGTCGTCATGACAGCGATACACAAAACAACGTCCCTCAGGGCTTTAGCTCAAAAATGTGCAGATTTGGAGAAATATTGATATATTCTCATAGATTCACATCATATTTCTATAGACAGGAATAATATTTATTGAATTTATACCCAAATGCGTCGATGTAATCATTATGAGCGCTTGCATACTCTGATACTGTGTTTTCAATTCATACCAATAGCCTGAGGGCGCTATATGCACAATAATTGTCCATATATAGAACATGAAGAAGAGCCATGATCATGTGACATTCCAGGACGTCACTGGTACACACAAAGCTACAGAGTTCGCGCTGTAAAATGCAGATACAGATGTTTTGAAGATAATAAACATGATTACAATGATATTTGAGTTACCTGTGTTTTCCAAGCCATGCCAGGTATTTTCGTAATAATAGATTATATTTATAATGTAATGCTAATCTATATAGACTATCATTGTGCAGAACAGTATACAATAGTATATTTTCTGTCTGATTTTTTTATCTGAAGCCAAATTAGATCACAGAAGATTATTTAAAATACTCCACTTGCGTTTTAAAGTAAGTTTGGAGCACAAACATGGTTTTAATCTCATAAATTGTCATGTATTAATGGTGTGCTAAGCTAACATGCTAGCTCCCTAGGTGCACCTGCAACCTAGAAGTTATACTTTTATGTTTTTTTGAATGCTTACTGAAAGTTTCTTTATTCAAGAATGTTCTTTATTCTTTATTTAAAATGTGAGGTGAACTTTGAGAAAAGAATTTAGGGATTGAAACCCTATGAATAGCTTGTGAATAGCCAGTCGTTAGTAACTATAATGCAAACAAAAGAAATGCATATTTAGAGCCATAACCAGGCTGGAGAGGTGTGAATGTGTGCAGGGGGAGACTGAGACTGAATGGGGATCGTTTGCACCACAAAACAATAGAGACAATAAGACTGAATGGATGACTTAAAAGATGACTAAACATCAGTAGCATTTTAGCCTCAAATCAAAATAAAGTCAACTGACATGGTCTTGAAAAACATTTCACTAAATACAGAGTTTTGGACTTATTATCTTCAGATTTTAAACATAAAATGTTTAGACATGTGGCTTTAGCTGTAGTGCATTTCTAGATTGCTCCAGGGCCAACTTCAATTTTATTTTCATGAGGATGTTTCATTAAAATTAATTTCTAATAACTTTACAAAACTTTGAAGCTATTTATAACAATTTTTGTCATTATGACAATAATTAATTCTACATTTACAATAAACTGCCAGGTGTCAGCTTTCAAATGAGATCATAACTTTTAGTACAAAGGGTTCATGAACTGTATCTGTTTCAGTTTGGGTATGTCATTTCTGGGGATTTTTCAAAAGTGGGGTTGCAGCTTAACAGGTTAATGTACTCCTCCTAGAGAATTTATCCAATTGCCTCCAAACTCGGTCAGCATAAAGTCAAGACATTGAGGATGCTAAATTGCGGACGGTCTTGATAAAACTTCAGCAGTGTGTTCGTTTTCAGAGGCCGAACACAAGGATGTGACTATTGTGAGTCAAAGTTATAGCGCCACCAACTGGCAGCAGGAAGTGTGTCACTTTCAAAATGCTTTGATGTCACCCTCTTAGGTTTACCCGATTTGCTTCAAACTTTATGTGTATAATGTAGACACACGGCAGATGTAGACCTGTGAAAGGATTATTGATATCTTAGATACTGTTGCCATGGCAACGCATCAAACTTTAATATTCTTTTTGGATGCATTTGAGCCTTTTATATATATATATATATATATACGGATTTTTGATATCTCGAACGGTTTGGCCGTGGCGAGGAATCGAATTTATGGCGAGAAAAGAGATACACGAAGTGGAATAACTTCTGCATACATTAACTGATCTTGATGAAACTTCAGCAGAGTGTTCGTGGTAAGAGGCCGATTAGATGGATGTAACTATTGTGAGTCAAAGTTTATAGCGCCACCAACTGGCAGCAGGAAGTCTGTCACTTTCAACATGCTTTTGACAAAAGTGGGGGGGTTAGTCTTAACTACAGTAAAAAAAACTCAGTTCATATATTGATCTCATCGACCCGGACAACTTTCTAATTTAAAGTCATTAGCTCTGACCATCAGGAAGTCAGATATTTTGGTCTGAATGTGGATTTTTTTGCAAAATCAGCCTCTGAATTTTTAGCCACCTTTATCTAAGTGGTTTATTTTATTCCCACCAAACTTTTTCAACATGATAAAAATATATTAATTATGCTAAATTGTGACTGGATAATAAATATCTCAAACGGTTTTGCTATGGCGAGGGATTAAAGTAATGTCAAAAAAGGAAACACTAAAAACGTCATATATTCTAAAAATTTATTTATTTATTACTATATAAATGTATACAAATATCTGAACTTAACACATTTTATTCTTCTTTTTCAATTTAAGAATGAAGTTTAAGTTTAAAAACTGCCAGAATGGTTGTTTAGTCTAAACAATAAATAAATAAAGTCAAACATAGTGCTATACTGCCCTCTTGTGTTCAAAATCAGGTAGGCCTATTATATCTATATAAAAATATACTAGGTATGTGACGGTAAGAATATTTTACCACCGGTTAACTGACGTGTGACACCGCTGGGGGCTTTTTAATCGCTAACTTAAAAATGAAAGTAAAATATGTTCGTCCGCACGGACATTGATAATGGTGCGGAGCAGAGCGAGCATTTTCAATAAATTCCTATGGAAGGAGGAATGACCTAAAAAACGTTGACTCTGTTCTGCTCCTTCCTCGCTGAGGACGCGCACCATTATGAATGCCTGTGCAGCCGTGAGCATTTTAGTTTAATTTTCGGGGAGGATTGCTTGAATGTATTTAAAAAAAGCACAATGTTGTGTTTTATTGCTACTGTACAAAAATATAAGTTAAAACTTTGCAGTTTGAATGATGTTCTGAACAAAATGACAGAGTATGTTTTTATGTGTCCACTGTTTAATCTCGCCCTCGTTTTAGAGATTCCCAAGTTATTTTTTCATTTAAGTTTTTTCATTGTTCTAATCAGGTCAGGCAAGTAAAACTATCTGTGTCTTATCCATTACATTTTTATATAATATATATACACTACTGTTCAAAAATGTGGGGTCAGTAAGATTTTTAAGCGAGGTTTCTTCTGCTCACCAAGGCTGTATTTATTTGATTAAAAATACAAAACAAAAACAGTAATATTGTAAAATAGTATTCCAATTTAAAACAGCTACTTTCTATTTTAATATATTTTAAACTGTTATTTATTCCTGTGATCAAAGCTGAGTTTTCAGCATCATTACTCCAGTCGTCACTGTCACATGATCCTTCAGAAATTATTCTAATATGATGATTGATGCTCAAGAAACATTCATTATTAATTTAAATGTCGAAAACAGTTGTGTACAGTCTTTGATGAATAGAAAGTTCAAAAGAACAGCATTTATCTGAAATCTAAAGCTTTTGTAACATTAAACACTACCGTTCAGAAGTTTGGGGTCAGTAATAATTTTTATTTTATTTTTGGGGGAAAGAAATAAAATAAATCAATACTTTTATTAATCGAGAATGAGTTAAACTGATCAAAAGTTACAGTACAGACATTTAAAATGTTAAAAAAAATTATATTTGAAATAAATGCTGTTCTTTTGAACATTACATTCATCAACGCATTTCGAAAAAAAATCTGTACACAACTGTTTTCAACATTGAAAATAATAATTAATATTTATTGACCATCAATCATCATATTAGAATGATCTCTGAAGGATCATGTGACACTGAAGATGGGAGTAATGATGCTGAAAACTCAGCTTTGATCACATAAATTAATTACAGTGTAAAATATTTTAAAATAGAAAACAGCTGTTTTAAATTGGAATAATATTTCACAATATTACTGTTTTTGTTTGTATTTTTAATCAAATAAATGCAGCCTTGGTGAGCAGAAGAGACTTCTCCTAAAAACATTAAAAATCTTCCTGACCCCAAACTTTTGAACGGTATATATATATATATATATATATACATATATAAATACATATACATATATATATATTAGGGCTGTCAAAATTGCTCAAAAATGACGTTCGAATATTCCCTCTAAAAAACACACGAATATTCGAACTATTCGAACATCTGGTTGCGCATTTTGTCAATGACGCGCATTACGTCAATAACAGGACAAATTAATACAAAGAGACATAACTACTTGTATAGGTAGTTCATTTAAGTTTAAACATATTTCACAATGTATTACCAACACAAAACCAAGTAAAAAAATTAACTATATGGCCAAGACCGCAGACCTCACTCTCGCTCACTAGCATGCTCACTCTCTCTCTCTCGCTCTCTCTCGCGCGCACGCGCGCTCGCCCTCGCCCTCGCGCTCACGCTCTCTCTGCGCATAACGGTTTAAATTAACAACAACAAGCACATGTTGAGTGCTGATCAAGAGTTTTGTGCAAGCAATTTAAGGTCGCGACTCTTGTCCCAAATATAGCAGGCTTCATTCAGTGATTGAAACAAATTTATTAACATTAATTAAAGTTTTACAGAACCGACATTGAACGCTCCGAGCGAGCTGTGCTGTGGTAAACAAGGAACTATTCTGTTTAACGTTAAATAAAATGAGGCACACAATTCCGAGAAATGTGACAACAAAGAACTTTTACCCTGAGGTTCCTAAAAAATAAAGTGCTATTAAAAAAGAAAAAGGCTACTTACATTCTTGGTGCTTGTATTAAAAAAGGGGGGGGGAAAGGAGAAAAAACTGACTGCAATTTATTCCATTGTCTTTTTAGTGCACTGTCAACTTTCAGCAGTGACGCTGTGCTAGACAGTGCGACTCGTGTGACCTGTCCCTGATGTCTCAGGCAGCTCGCGCGCCCACTCGCAAAGCAGACTGCAGCGCCTCTGCTTCCGCGGGCTTGATTTTCCATATTCGAAATTCACATTCGAATATTAATTTTCACGTTCGAATTTCTGTTTTTTAAAACTATTCGAATATATATTCGAATTTAGAATATTCGTTGACAGCCCTAATATATATATATATATATATATATATATATATATATATATATGTTTGTATAATATATATATATATATATATGTTTGTATAATATATATATATATATAAATATATATATATATATATATATATATATATATATATATATATATATATATATATATATATATATATATAAATATAGCTGCGAGCAGCGATGGAGGGCCTAAGCCTTTAGGTAACTGAAGGCACCGGGGTTGCGGTGCCACCGGCTTGGGCCCGTAATTGCTGCTCGCAGCTATATATATATTTTTTTTCTTCATTATTTTTTTTTTTTTGCCTTTTTGCCACTTTTGGGGCCCTTAACATGCTCAAAAACTCTTGAAATTTTGCACACACGTCAGAACCTGCGGCCATCAGGGCCGGACTGATGCTGGTACCGGGGCGTGACGGGGGCTCGACAGCGCCCCCTGGAATGAGGTCCAAAACCTTGGTCCATAAATCAAACATGCTTGCATGTAATAATATGAAACTCAGTACACATATAGATCTCATCAGGCCGAACAACTTTCGTGCTCTAAATTTTACAAAAGCCCAACAGGAAGTCGGTTATTATACGTTGTTTGGAAAACGCATACAATGGAATGTGAAATACTCCTCCTAGGGATTTCATCCGATCGCCACCAAACTCGGTGAGAATAAAGTCAAGACACTGAGGATGAATTCTTGCGAACAGATTTTTGATATCTCGAACGGTTTGGCCGTGGCGAGGAAACGAATTTATGGCGAATAATGGGACACAGGAAGTGTGTTATAACTTCTGCATACATTAACTGATCTTGATGAAACTTCCGCAGTGTGTTCGTTGTAAGAGGCCGATCACATGGATGTGACTATTGTGAGTCAAAGTTATAGCGCCACCAACTGGCAGCAGGAAGTGTGTCACTTTGAAGTCACCCTCTTACTTTTACCCGATTTGCTTCAAACTTTATGTGTATAATGTAAACACACGGCAGATGTAGACCTGTGAAAGGATTATTGATATCTTAGAAACTGTTGCCGTGGCAACGCATCAAATTTTAATATTCTTTTCGGATGCGTTTGAGACTCTTAGCATGCTTGAAATTGGATGAAGCTAGACAGACACATAACACTTATTAGCCAGTAGACATGTGAAAAGTTTCAGAAACGGGCGTGGCAGGGGGGCTCAACAGCGCCCTCTTGAACAGGGTCTGAAAACTTGGTCCATATATCAAACACGCTTGCATGAATTAATATGAAACTCGGTACACATATAGATTTCATCGGGCCGAACAACTTTCCCTCTGTCAAGTTTCACGCCAGCCCAACAGGAAGTCGGCTATTATGGGTTGTTTGGAAAACGCTTGCTTTGGAATGTGATGTACTCCTCCTAGAGAATTCATTCAATCACCTCCAAACTCAGTCAGCATGAAGTCAAGACATTGAGGATGTTAAATTGCGGACGGATTTTTGATATTGCGAACGGTTTGGCTGTGGCGAGGAAACAAATTTATGGCGAGAAAAGAGAGGAGACGAAGTGTTATAACTTCTGCATACATTAACTGATCTTGATGAAACTTTAGCAGTGTGTTCGTGGTAAGAGGCCGATCAGATGGATGTAACTATTGTGAGTCAAAGTTATAGCGCCACCAACTGGCAGCAGGAAGTGTGTCACTTTCAACATGCGTTTGACAAAGGTGGGGGGGTTAGTTTTACCAACAGTTACAAAAATCAGTATATATATTGGTCTCACCGAGCCGGACAACTTTCTAATTTACAGTTATTAGCTCAGAGCAAAAGGAAGTCAGATATTTTGGTTTGAATGTGGATTTTTTGGATATTTCAGACTCTTGAGTTTTTAGCTACTCTTCCTAACTGGTTTATTTTATTCACACCAAACTTTTTCAAAATGATAAAGATACATTAAAGATGCTAAATTGTGAACGGATATTAAACATCTCAAACGGTTTGCTATAGTGAGGGACTAAAGTAAAGTAACACTTAAAGCCTCATCTTGTAAAAATGTAACACCATTTATTTCTATATAAAAGTATAAAAATATCACAACTAAACCCATTTTATTCTTTTTTTTTTTTCAATTTAATAATTATTTATAAGTTTAAAAATAGTAATTGTACTATTTAGTCCCATAAAAGTCAAGTCATACATAGGGCTATACTGCCCTCTTGTGTTCAAAATCAGGTAGGCCTATTTTATCTACATAAAAATATACTAGGTATGTGACGGTGAGAATATTTTACCACCGGTTAATCGACGTGTGACACCGCTGTGGGCTTTTGAATCGCCAACTTAAAAACGAAAGTAAAATATGTTCGTCCGCACTGTCATTGATAGTGGTTGAGCGAGCGTTTCAAATGAATTCCTATGGAAGTAGGAATTAACTGAAAAAAGTAGGAAGTAGGAAGTAGGAATTTTCCTCGCCGTGGATGCGCACCGTTATGAATGCCCGTGCAGCCATGAGCATTTTAGTTTAATTTTAAAATTAGCGCCTTTCGGGGGGTGGATTGCTTGAAATTATTTTACAAAAGCACAATGTTGTGTTTTATTGCGACTGTACACAAACATAAGTTAAGACTTTGCAGTTTGAATGTCGTCCTGTATAATGACGGAGTATGTTTTTATGTGTCCACTGTTCAATCGCGCCCACGCCACACACACACACCCACCCACACACACACGGTTTACTATCTTTGTGGGGACTCTCCATAGATTTAATGATTTTTATACTGTACAAACTGTATATTTTATCTCCTTACACTAACCCTACCCCTAAACCTACCCATCACAGAAAACTTTCTGCAATTTTACATTTCCAAAAAAACTCATTCTGTATGAAGCTTGTTTACCCATGGGGACCTCTATTTAGGTCCCCACTGTGATACGAGTCCCCATGAGTCTGTGTGCATTCAGGTTAAAGTCTGCACCGGGACAGAAAAACATGAACACACATATATACACACACACACACACACACACACACATTCCAGCATTGCAATCTTGACATCGCAGCCTGATCATTATAGCCTTAATAAAATATAATAATAAAATAGTCAACCTAACATATAAAAATTACACTGCTCTAAATAGTCAGTAGTACAATTCGTACATTCACAGTAAGCAGCGCTCCACTGTGATGTTTCCAAGCACATTTTTGCGCATGTGAAGAGGATGATTTTTTTCATCAATATTGGAACACGAGTGAAGAACAAAGCCTATAATAAAGAATAGTTTAGCATCCAAATACATGGCAAATGTTGAAACATTTTGATTCTAATGACAGGGTTACGTGAACCCAACACTGCTTACTTTCATTTTTATTTTTACATTAAATTTAAAGGATTTGTTGTGGAATATTTTGAGTGTATCGTAAAATCAGAATAAGGTAAGTTAAGTAATATTTTCTGTCTTTTATATATTTATATATGTGTGTGTGTATATATATATATATATATATATATATATATATATATACAGTGGTGTAGTCTACGTGATACGCAGGTATACGCCGTATACCCACTAGAAAAGGCCAAGGATTTGCGTATACCTACTTAAAAAAAGCGTGAGGATACGTATCAAATTCGTTTTGGGTCAGAACTTTCATAAATTCACCCCGTCTGTGTTTGTGAAGCGACGGATCGAATCGCGGAATCCAGTCACAAATGGAACTTGCTATATAAAGCAGAACGTCATGGAATTTGGCTCTTTTTGAATGAATAAATCAAAAGTAGGGCTGTACAACGAATAAAATCTCGATATGGACTAGTCGTGTGTATGAATATTAAAGCTAAAATAGACTGCAATTGTTCTACGCATCTCTGGGAATGAGCGCTCAATGTGTGCTCCACTAACTGTTACACACACACACACACACACACACACACACGCACGCACGCACGCACGCGTGACTCACGCTCTTGGTGTTTTCAGCGTTTCACTGTATTGAGACATGATGAAGGCTACACATGTGCATTTCATCGCAGAGCTGCTATTAGAGTCACTTGACGAGAATTTCACCATTTCATTTGATAAAACTATCGTCATTCATTCGTTTCATGCACACAGAAACTGTTATGTCTTTACGACAACCTGTCAAAATAAAAGTTCTGTATAACTTGAAGAAATTATAACAGAAATATATTACTATTGCACAGTAAAGTATACTTCAGGCCTAATAATAATAATAATAATAATAATAATAGTTTATTAAAACACACAGAAACTCAAATGTCTACAACCCACCAAAATAAAAGTTCGGTCTAACTCAAATAAATTAGAAAGAAATTGCACAGTAAAATGTATTTTAAAATAACACCTTTTTTTTTGTATGCGGTGGCGGGCGGGGGGGGGGGGGTGATTGGGGATATTACAGTATACTCACTACAAAAAACTAGACTACACCACTGTGTATATATATATATATATATATATATATATATATATATATATATATATATATATACAGTGAGGAAAATAAGTATTTGAACACCCTGCTATTTTGCAAGTTCTCCCACTTAGAAATCATGGAGGGGTCTGAAATTGTCATCGTAGGTGCATGTCCACTGTGAGAGACATAATCTAAAAAAAAATCCAGAAATCACAATGTATGATTTTTTAACTATTTATTTGTGTGATACAGCTGCAAATAAGTATTTGAACACCTGAGAAAATCAATGTTAATATTTGGTACAGTAGCCTTTGTTTGCAATTACAGAGGTCAAATTTTTCCTGTAGTTTTTCACCAGGTTTGCACACACTGCAGGAGGGATTTTGGCCCACTCCTCCACACAGATCTTCTCTAGATCAGTCAGGTTTCTGGGCTGTCGCTGAGAAACACAGAGTTTGAGCTCCCTCCAAAGATTCTCTATTTGGTTTAGGTCTGGAGACTGGCTAGGCCATGCCAGAACCTTGATATGCTTCTTACAGAGCCACTCCTTGGTTATCCTGGCTGTGTGCTTCGGGTCATTAAGACCCAGCCTCGACCCATCTTCAATGCTCTAACTGAGGGAAGGAGGTTGTTCCCCAAAATCTCGCAATACATGGCCCCGGTCATCCTCTCCTTAATACAGTGCAGTCGCCCTGTCCCATGTGCAGAAAAACACCCCCAAAGCATGATGCTACCACCCCCATGCTTCACAGTAGGGATGGTGTTCTTGGGATGGTACTCATCATTCTTCTTCCTCCAAACACGTTTAGTGGAATTATGACCAAAAAGTTCTATTTTGGTCTCATCTGACCACATGACTTTCTCCCATGACTCCTCTGGATCATCCAAATGGTCATTGGCAAACTTAAGACGGGCCTTGACTTGTGCTGGTTTAAGCAGGGGAACCTTCCGTGCCATGCATGATTTCAAACCATGACGTCTTAGTGTATTACCAACAGTAACCTTGGAAACGGTGGTCCCAGCTCTTTTCAGGTCATTGACCAGCTCCTCCCGTGTAGTTCTGGGCTGATTTCTCACCTTTCTTAGGATCATTGAGACCCCACGAGGTGAGATCTTGCATGGAGCCCCAGTCCAAGAGAGATTGACAGTCATGTTTAGCTTCTTCCATTTTCTAATGATTGCTCCAACAGTGGACCTTTTTTCACCAAGCTGCTTGGCAATTTCCCCGTAGCCCTTTCCAGCCTTGTGGAGGTGTACAATTTTGTCTCTAGTGTCTTTGGACAGCTCTTTGGTCTTGGCCATGTTAGTAGTTGGATTCTTACTGATTGTATGGGGTGGACAGGTGTCTTTATGCAGCTAACGACCTCAAACAGGTGCATCTAATTTAGGATAATAAATGGAGTGGAGGTGGACATTTTAAAGGCAGACTAACAGGTCTTTGAGGGTCAGAATTCTAGCTGATAGACAGGTGTTCAAATACTTATTTGCAGCTGTATCATACAAATAAATAGTTAAAAAACCCTCAAACCGTATTCACTTTACAGCCCTTAATCCTGTAATTGTGGACAAATGTGGGCACGGGGGTCTCAGGTGTGATCCAACAATTTTTTTTAAATAAATGATATATCACTATCTTCGATAATATTAAAACTATCAATTTATGGTGTTTTTTTTTATTTGTGAGGTATTTTTGAATTTATTTAAATTAATAATACCATATTTTTTATTTAAAATATGCTTATTTTTATGTTATATTTAATATTTTTTTAACTTCAGTAAAAAACTTCATTTCATTAAATTCAGATAGCTAAAACTTAAAAAATGAGGTGACTTTTGTGACATCTGGTGTCTTATGTTGGTATAAAATTTACAAAAAAAGCAATAATCTCAATTATTTCAATAGTAAATATGGCTTTAGTACTCAATGGCTGCATATAGGCTAAACTCTATAAATCTGTTATAATAAATGTAAGTTTTTGACTTTATCACAAGTTAGAACTGTAATTTAAAATATATATATATATCTGTGTTTGGTGAGACAATACAAAAATGCAAAATATGCTTAGACAGATATGACCAAATATGACCAAATATGACAAATAAGTAGTAGACCATTTATTCTATATTTTAAACAAAAAAAACATTAAAAAAAAAATAAAAAAAAATGTATTGGTACAAAACTGGAAAGAATAAATTACTTTAGTGACACCTGGTGTCTTCTGTTGGTATAAAATTAACAAAAATAAATAAATAAATAAATAATATCAATAGCCACTAGATGGCTCTACTAAAGGGCTGCATGTAGGCTCTATAACTCTATAAAACACTGTTATTATGAATTTAACCACCAAGTTTTTGACTTTATCACGAGTTAAAATTGTAATAATATATATAATATATATCTTTGTTAGGTGAGACTGTACAAAGATACCAAAATATGCTTAGACAAATATGACCCATCAAATATGATGCTATAAGGAAAATACAAAGTAGTTGATCATTTATCATTTATTTTACACAAAAACATCAAATTTTAATAACTCAAAAAACTAATTGGTACCAAACAGGTAAGAATAAACAATAATAACTCAAAAAAGTAAGTGTTAGGTAAGAATAAACAGGTAAGAACAAACAATAATCATAGTTATAATGTGTTCATGCACTTGTGCGCATGTGTGTGTTTGTGTGTGCATGTGCACAGGTGATTTTAGAAAATAAAATTAAAATTCAGTCATTGGCTCATTCAATACTTTGTTTTTATATGTGAGTGACTTTTTATTAAAAAAAAAACAAAAAACAGCTATGTTATTGGCTCATTGAATGCTTGCTTTGTGTGTGTGTCTGTGTGTTTGTGTGTGTTTGTGTGTGTGTGTGTATGTGTGTGTGAGTGTTTGCCACAATGAGATTGTTGTACAGGATCACCCCTTCATTTGTGTGTATGTATGATATGCATTGTGTTGGATCTAATGATTTTTTTTTTGACAAAAAAAAAAAAAAGCTCTGAATTACAGTTTTTCCCATTCATTCCTATGGGTGCCCATTTTTGACCCAAATACGGGATTAAGGAGTTTTTTTTTTTCACCCATTTAACATTCTTGAATCGAGTCAATTTTTTTTGTGTGTGTTCAGGTGGCAAACTTAGGAAAAGTAGCCAAGTCTCGTACCGCTCAGATTAAGGAAAGTATTTTTAAAAAATTAATACAAATTATTTTGCCCACATTTGTCCAGATTACGGTTTTAGGGTTAAAAAAATCATATATTGTGATTTCTGGATTTTTTTTTTTTAGATTATGTCTCTCACAGTGGACATGCACCTACGATGAGAATTTCAGACCCCTCCATGATTTCCAAGTGGGAGAACTTGCAATATAGCAGGGTGTTCAAATACTTATTTTCCTCACTGTATATATATATACTGTATATATACTGTATATATATATATATATATATATATATATATATATATATATATATACATACTGTATATATATATATATATATATATATATATATATATATATATATATATAAATATAGCTGCGAGCAGCGATGAAGGGTCAAAGCCGGCGGTACCGACACCCCGGGGCCTTTAGGTAAAGGCACCGGGGTTGCGGTGCCACCGGCTTGGGCCCGTAATCGCTGCTCGCAGCTATATTTGTAATATTATTTTTCTTAAATATTTTTAAATGAAATATTACAATAGTAACATTTCTTTTGTTATTTAGTATTTTTATATTTTATTTATTATTAATGATAATAATAATAATAATAATATTAATAATAATAATAATAATAATAATACAAAAAATGTAATATGCATTTTAAAAATCACAATTAAATTTTTTTCTTGCAAATCATGCAGCCCTAATATGGACAACTTTTATGACACTTCAATGGTGCTTTTTTGTTCTTTTTAGAGCTTGACAGTCACTGGTCACCATTCATTCACTTTCATTATATTGAAAATAACTGCTATGCCGTTTTGTAATGACATGAGAGTGAATAAATGATAACAGAATTTGTTTAATAGAAATATTGCTCTAAACAAATCTGGTAAAATGGCATGACAACGGCTGATGATAGACAGGGCAAATTCATTCCCACTGAACACGATGCCCACCACATGACATGTGAGCTCCACAAAAGAGCTGACATTATGCAACCACAAACAAACTAAAATAGAAGACGATCACCTTACATCCTGCCTTACATCCCCTAAATCTTGTCATGAGAGCTTCCTCGATTGCTTTGCCCTAAGGAGAAAACAAGAAACAAACATAAACATACAAAATCACACAACAACTCTTGAGTTTCCACCTTCATTTTAGCCCAAAGGAAAGTAGACAACTCCAAATTATTTATATATATATATATATAAATAATATATTCCTAAGTGGACAGTTTGATTTCACATAAGTGTGATTGACTTGGAGTTGCATTGTGTTGTTTAAGTGTTCCCTTTATTTTTTTGAGCAGTGTATATATACACTGCTCAAAAAAATAAAGGGAACACTTAAACAACACAATGCAACTCCAAGTCAATCACACTTATGTGAAATCAAACTGTCCACTTAGGAAGCAACACTGATTGACAATCAATTTCAAATGCTGTTGTGCAAATGGAATAGACAACAGGTGGAAATTATAGGCAATTAGCAAGACACCCCCAATAAAGGAGTGGTTCTGCAGGTGGTGACCACAGACCACTTCTCAGTTCCTATTCTTCCTGGCTGATGTTTTGGTCACTTTTGAATGCTGGCGGTGCTTTCACTCTAGTGGTAGCATGAGACGGAGTCTACAACCCACACAAGTGGCTCAGATAGTGCAGCTCATCCAGGATGGCACATCAATGCGAGCTGTGGCAAGAAGGTTTGCTGTGTCTGTCAGCGTAGTGTCCAGAGCATGGAGGCGCTACCAGGAGACAGGCCAGTACATCAGGAGACGTGGAGGAGGCCGTAGGAGGGCAACAACCCAGCAGCAGGACCGCTACCTCTGCCTTTGTGCAAGGAGGAGCAGGAGGAGCACTGCCAGAGCCCTGCAAAATGACCTCCAGCAGGCCCCAAATGTGCATGTGTCTGCTCAAACGGTTAGAAACAGACTCCATGAGGGTGGTATGAGGGCCCGACGTCCACAGGTGGGGGTTGTGCTTACAGCCCAACACCGTGCAGGACGTTTGGCATTTGCCAGAGAACACCAAGATTGGCAAATTCGCCACTGGCGCCCTGTGCTCTTCACAGATGAAAGCAGGTTCACACTGATCACATGTGACAGACGTGACAGAGTCTGGAGACGCCATGGAGAACGTTCTGCTGCCTGCAACATCTGTGAAGAGCACAGGGCCCCAGTGGCGATTTTGCCAATCTTGGTGTTCTCTGGCAAATGCCAAACGTCCTGCACGGTGTTGGGCTGTAAGCACAACCCCCACCTGTGGACGTTGGGCCCTCATACCACCCTCATGGAGTCTGTTTCTGACCGTTTGAGCAGACACATGCACATTTTTGTCCTGCTGGAGGTCATTTTGCAGGGCTCTGGCAGTGCTCCTCCTGCTCCTCCTTGCACAAAGGTGGAGGTAGCGGTCCTGCTGCTGAGTTGTTGCCCTCCTACGGCCTCCTCCACGTCTCCTGATGTACTGGCCTGTCTCCTGGTAGCGCCTCCATGCTCTGGACACTACGCTGACAGACACAGCAAACCTTCTAGCCACAGCTCGCATTGATGTGCCATCCTGGATGAGCTGCACTAACGGAGCCACTTGTGTGGGTTGTAGACTCCGTCTCATGCTACCACTAGAGTGAAAGCACGGCCAGCATTCAAAAGTGACCAAAACATCAGCCAGGAAGCATAGGAACTGAGAAGTGGTCTGTGGTCACCACCTGCAGAACCACTCCTTTATTGGGGGTGTCTTGCTAATTGCCTATAATTTCAACCTGTTGTCTATTCCATTTGCACAACAGCATGTGAAATTGATCGTCAATCAGTGTTGCTTCCTGAGTGGACAGTTTGATTTCACAGAAGTGTGATTGACTTGGAGTTACATTGTGTTGTTTAAGTGTTCCCTTTATTTTTTTGAGCAGTGTATATATATATTTGGTGGCAATACAAAACAATGCAAATAATGTGGTGATTTAATGCACTTATTTTAATTTGGCCTATAAGCCATTAGACATGGGCAAACTGCAGCCAGCTGGACGGATTCGGCCTTTCATGTGGTTTAATCCAGCCCATAGATCCTTTAACCTGAAAATGTTTTTTTTTTCCCTCTTTTCAATAGCTCTATTATATTGCAATAGGACCTAATGAGCCTCCACAAGTGTTGCCAGATTCCACAAGATCCAAACCACCCAATCAGAGCAGTGAAACTTGTACAATTCTGAAATATTCCACTCAATGTTATAATCAATTTGACCAATCTAGCAACAATAATCATGTGCTTTCTTTCAAATGCCAAATAAGTATAAATGAACTTATCGATTTCTAGAATACTCTGCGAAATATTCTCAACGAAATGTTTAGTACAACCACTACATGTTCACACACAAAGCTTATGCTGTCAGGGGCTACTAACATCTGCCAGCCAACCATAAATGATGAAGTAATAAATCCAAACACAAATATCCACAACTGGCTCTACTTTAAATGGCCACCTTAAACTCTGCCATTCATTGTCCTTCTTGTTTTTTGTCAGCTATGTGTGAGAATCAAAATCAATCAGTTTTTGATTGTGCGATCTATTTGCAGCATTAAAACATCTGTTTTCTGTCTGTGTTAATATATGTATAAACTTTTAAAGGGGGGGTGAAATGCTCATTTTCACTCAATCTCCTGTTAATCTTGAGTACCTATAGAGTAGTATTGCATCCTTCATATATCCAAACAGTCTTTAGCAGGCATGAAAACAGGTCAGGGGTAAAAAAGAAGGCAGCACAGAAATACTCCTTCAAACGTACAATTTAATTTTTGAAACTTTGTCCATGTTTAGCATGGGAATCCAACTCTTTAACAGAGTAAAAAACTCAGTATGCATGAAATAGCATTTCACCCCCCCTTTAAAAGAAAAAGCTATGATAATCATACATTTTACTATTACTATGAAAACAAAGAAGAGAAGTTAAAAAAGAAGACATTTATAATCCCCCCCTTTTTTAAGGTTTTTTTAATACCTAATAGGTAATGGCTGGATGATCCCATCAGTCACAGACACACTTCAGAAAATTGTGCATCATGTATTAGAATGGGTATACAACTATTTCTGGGCTTAAAGGATACAAGAACCAATCGAGTGCCAAAAACTTGCCCGCCCCAGGCTAGTTTCATGCTCCCTCCTTGTCTCGTGACTCATGAGAATGAGTGTTTTAACACAGAGATGTTTTAATAGCATCTCTTATTTATGTAGCTAAACTTAATTTGTTTAATATATTTAAACTTTTAAATTCATATATATATATATATATATATATATATATATATATATATAACAAGGTTTACTGTAGTTAACAAAAAAAAAAAACTTATGCATTGGTTAAAATGATCCTTGTTTGATTCCTCTGATTGAAAGCTAACACTTACAGCTCTAATGTGTGTCTGTGATGCATTTTTTTCAATGGCTTTTACAGTCATTTCTTTGACAACATGAGCAAAGTCGCTATGTTGCCGCTCTCCTTCCTCATTCATCCATCCTTTCTTTCTGCTCTTCTCTGTCTTTCTCTGTCCTTCAGTGCTTGAAGGCCGTCCAGCACACTGGCACACATTTTTGGCTCAAGCAGCGTGTTTGCTTATGCTTTGTATCTACTTTGCCTCTCTCTATCCTCTCAGCCTTTGTTTTTCACACAACTTATTTAGATCAGCTTAGAAAAAGCTGAAATAAACACTCTTAGGAATAGTTCGCCCTGAAATTAACATTCTGTTAATTACTCACCCTCATGTTGTTCCAAACTGTTGTTCATGTTTAGGAGTTTGTGTGAGTTGTGCGTTATGCATTGCTACACTACTGACAATAGAAAATAGACCTTTTTGCCCGATGTGACCGCACCTTAAGATTGCACATTATAATGGAAATTATGAAATGCAATAAACTCGTCTGCGTTATGCCATGAAACAAGTACACAAGTCATAAGGACTACTGTTATGATACTTTTATAAGTGGAACATTCATGACGTCCTTTTCTATACAATGAGAGTTAATAAACTGTCAAAAAAAAAAAAAAAAAAAAACACACCACAAAGGTAGCATTAATAAATTTGTCCATATTCCTCCTGCACAATATTTAAAGTCTTCTTGAATCATTTGTGTCAGGAACAGACCGAAACATCTTCTTTTTTTTTTCTATTCTTTCAAATCTAATTTACATTTGCATTCTGATTTAAAATGACAGGTCTGACATCAATGAACCGCTTGAGTTGTAACCCATGAATTTTGCCAAATTTGAATTTGCTGCAGTTCAAAAGAGATTTGAGAATGACTGTGAAGGGGAAGATTATCAGTGAAGAACAACTATCAACAATAATTAAGTTCTGCTCATTTGTGTATGGTTTCAGAAGACTTGAATATGAATGTTCTGCCCTTCAGGCATTTAAGTTTAATTTTTATGCTTTTAATTTGGTATACTTTCAGTTTCATGCAGACTCTTATTTTGACGTTTGTTAACTGAGCTAAAACAGGAAGTAGGAAATGACATTAGAAACGCATTAGAAACGGCAGACCAGTTAAAAAAATGCAGACAGTCATTTCGTCAGAGAAAATTCATCTTGTCCGTTGATTCCCCAGCAGAAGCAAAGCTTGTATGTATATAATCTTTGTTCTGACTAAGTTAACTTTTAAGCATTTGATTTTGTGCTGGAAAAGTAATGGCCATGAAAGCTATGTGGCTTAGCTAATTACAGTATTTTGCTGTTTGTTTTCTAGTTTCACTCTCTCATTTCTCATCACTCATCTCATATGTATGGATTCAGTACAATGTGAAGAAAATAAATCTGCATACAAAGAATTTCGGATTTCTTCATGTTCATGAATAGAGAGAGTTTATCTCACTGTTTATTTGGAGTTGTTACACCTCAGCGAGAACAGTACAGTGAAAAAGCATAATCCAACTGGAGTTTTCAACGTCTTGAGAAGCAAGTAGATAAGCAAGATGAGTAAAATGGAATCAGAAAGGACTGACAATGCATCTGCGCGCACAAGAAAATCAAGGAGCTCTCACTCATCGGCGTCGAGTGCAGCAGTAAGGGCGCGCGCCAAAGCAGAGGCAGCGAAGGCACGAGCAGCGTTTGCTGAGAAAGAAGCAGAGCTGAAGGTACAAAGGGCAGAGAAGGAAGCAGAGCAACAATTAGGAAAAGCAAAGCTGGAAGCCAAACTAGGCACACTTGAACTTCAAAGAGAGGCAGCCGCAGCTATTGGCCAAGCTGAGGCATTAGAAGCAGCCGAACTAGATCTAGAAGGTTCAATCAAGACCGATGTATTTTCTCAAGCAAATTTACAAAATGAAATTGTAACACGCACTTATGAATATGTTGAAGCACAAGCTGAACATAACGTACCACGAACTCAAGCATCTGCCCATGCAACATTACCTGAGGCAACACTGTCAGAAAGGAGCTACGTCACATGGAATCCTCCAGCAGAACGCAACTTACAGTTAGTGGATGGGCAAGAAGAGGTTGAAACCCATAACAGACCATCTGAGTATAACACAGGTCTGGTAAGATATGATGGACATTCTACAACACCCATTCGAGACGGTGGACTTCACACAACACCTGCTAGAGACAACGGACACCCCGCAAAACCCAAGACAACACATCATCCTCACAAATCACCAGTTAAAGCAACAGCGCCATCATACGTGCCTGTGTATGCACTATCCAACCCAAGCGTGACACCTGAAACAGAACACCTGGCACGGTACCTGGCTCGTCGTGATTTAGTGAGTACAAGTCTCTACCGATTCGATGATAAACCTGAAAATTATTTAGCATGGCAGTCATCATTTAGCAATGCTACTACAGGCTTAGGACTCACCTCCACTGAAAGGTTAGATTTGCTGATTAAATGGCTCGGACCAGAGTCTGTGAAACACATCAAAAGGATTCGCTCTGTGCATGTCGGGAACCCAGATGTAGCACTTAAAAAGGCCTGGGATCGCCTCCAAGAGTGCTACGCTGCGCCTGAAGTAATGGAGAAGTCTCTTTTTAAGAGATTGGATGAATTCCCAAGAATATCAACCAAAGATTACGGGAAGCTGAGAGACTTAGGCAATCTTCTTATGGAAATCCAGGGTGCCAGAGAAGAAGGTTACCTCACAGGATTGGCCTACCTGGATACCACCAGAGGCATTGGGCCCATCGTGGAGAAACTCCCTCACGGGCTACAGGAGAAATGGCTCTCAGTTGGCTCAAAATTTAAAGAAGATAACAACGGCTACTTCCCCCCATTCGATTACTTTGCCGATTTCATCTGCGATGAAGCACGCCGGAGGAATGATCCCGGTTTCATCCTTCTATACGCCAGCAACAACGGACTGAAGTCAGACAAGGTAGTCTTAAATAATTATGGAAGAAAAATATCCGTTCACAAGACAGACATCTCTTCAGGTAAAGACCCACCTGCGAACTCACCTGAGAAAAAGCCCGGTGGGCCAGAGAAAAACTGCCCCATTCACAACAAACCACATTCGCTAAGGAAATGCAGAGTATTTAGAGGGAAGACTCTTGAAGAAAGAAAGAGCATTCTCAAGGAGAATGGAATTTGTTTCAAGTGCTGCATATCAGCTAGTCATCTTGCAAGAGACTTGTGACGGTTCAATGAGTCCTTGTGCAGTTAGTGCTTGTGTGTTTGTCCCGAGTTACAGGCTGATTGCTGGAGGGCGTGGCTTTACACCTGAACTAGATCAGGGTACTTTAAAAGACGCACTCTGTCAAACAGAGAGGGAGAAGATGGCTCGCTGGTGTTGCGGCTCTGGAGGCTTCCAGAGAGCTGACGGGACGTGTGGGCTATGGGAGAGCACAACCGCTTCGGAGATCTGATGTGATATACTTTTCCCTGATGACGATATTTTGATTTGGACTTCTTGTTATGTTTGGTTGAACTGATATCACTTGAGCTTACTACGTACAGTTACATGCTGACACGCTGACTAACACTTATACTGATCTCCTGACATTTCATGTTTGTTACTTTATTTAAAATAAATCTTATTGTTTACGCAGCGGTGTTGTGGCGTCTCCCTTACTTTGTTGCGATCTTTGAGAAGAATCGTAACAAATGGGGGCTCGTCCGGAAAGAGTAATTCGTTAACAAGTGAGAGTTTGTTTGATTAAAATGTAGACATTGTTTAGCTCATTTGGTAGACTAGTGCTCTGTTAGATGATAATGTGAAAAGTTCATCTTATTTATTTCGCATTATTTTGGAGATGTATGTAAATCTTTGATTAGATTATGTTGGAGATGTCCCGTGAGTTTGAAGGTAGTCATTTAAGGTAAGTGCATGTTATTAAGGTACGGATGAAACCTTATTCATTTTTTCCCCAGTAGGTATTAGCAACGCTTGGCGTTGATTTGTTATTTTGCTTTTTTTATTTTTGTGCAGGCTTTTGGGTAAAGCACACCGCCGTGGCTACGGATTGGGCTGTATTGCTCAGTTTCGAAACCAGCGGTATTTGGTGTTTAAAGTCGCTTTACTCTTGGAAGCTGCATGAAGATTAGGTATAGAATAGGTTAGTGGGCTGTTAGGTAGGGTAGAAGGAGAGAAGTTGAATGAGTGTCCGTTGCTTATTAGGTTTTTAAAATGCACTTACTTTAAGTCGAGAGTGTAATCGACAAGTTTGAAGGTTAAAATGACGTCCGTTGAAGAATTTGTTAAAGCTCCGTCGGAGGACGTGTTAAATTCGTTTGTGAAACAACAGTTGTGGGAACTTGTAGAGCATTTTAAAATCGGTGATGTGGATAAAAAAAATAAAGAAGAATGAACTTCGTTCTATTGTAAGAGATTGTTTAATCGAAAATAATCTTTTGATCGTTTCCACAAAGAAAAAATATGACGTTGAAAAAAAAGCTTCGTTAGATATTTTTTCAGGGTTGTCTTTCGAATAGAAAAAAGAGATTTTGCAAATGCAACAGATTCACGATAGAGATTTGGTCATGGAAACTAAACGGTATGAGTTGGAGATTGAGAAATTAAGAACAGATAATTTACTTAACCTGTTAAGCTGCAACGCCACTTTTGAAAAATCCCCAGAAATGACATACCCAAACTAAAACAGATACAGTTCATGAACCCTTTGTACTAAAAGCACAAGTATGATCTCGTTTGAAAGCTGACACCTGGCAGTTTATTGTAAATGTAGAATTAATTATTGTCGTAATGACAAAAAATGTTATAAATAGCTTCAAAGTTTTGTAAAGTTATTAGAAATTATTTTTTATGAAACATCCTCATGAAAATAAAATTGAAATTGGCACTGGAGCAATCTAGAAATGCACTACAGCTAAAGCCACATGTCTAAACATTTTATGTTTAAAATCTGAAGATAATAAGCCCAAAACTCTGTATTTAGTTAAATGTTTTTCAAGACCATGTCATGTGACTAACAGTTAGGGCTAGCTAGCATGTTAGCTTAGCACACCATCAATACACGACAATATATGAGATTAAAACCATATTTATGCTCAAAACGTACTTTATAACTCAAGCCGAATGTTTTAAATAATCTTCTGTGATCTAATTTAGCTTCAGATAAAAAAATCAGACAGAAAATATATTATTTGATAGTATTATGCACAATGATGAAGTCTATATAGATTAGCATTACATTATAAATATAATCTATTATTATAAAAATACCTGGCATGGCTTGAAGAACACAGGCAAATCAGATATCATTGCAATCATGTTTATTGTCTTCAAAACATCTTTTATCTGCATGATTACAGCCGATCTCTGTTAGCTGTGTGTGTGTTCGAGGCTTCCTGGAATGTCACATGATCATGGCTCTTCTTCATGTGCCATATATGGACTATATTACTGTGCATATAGCGCCCTCAGGCTATTGGTATGAATTGAAAACACTGTGAATTAGAATACCAAACGCTCATAAAGATAACATTGACGCATTTGGGTATAAATTCAATAAATATTATTCCTGTCTATAGAAATATGATGTGAATCTAAAAGAATCTATCAATATTTCTCCAAATCTGCACATTTTTGAGCTAAAGCCCTGAGGGACGTTGTTTTGTGTATCGCTGTCATGACGACAGCACAGAGTTTTTTATGAATGGGAGCGGCTGACGCGCATAATTCATATTAAAGGTATCGACTCATTTTTTCATTTCATAACTCCTGACACAAATTAAGACATAACTGTCACTATGAGTTTCTCAGAATACAATAGTGGTCAAATACTGAAACTTGAGTCTTATATCTTTTTAATGATGTATAGTTTGTCAAGGTATAACATTAAATCTGATAGTAATTTTGAATTAAATAAATAAAAAATGCTTCAGTGCGCCGACGCACTGGTGAAGCTTAACAGGTTAAACAATGCGAAATTGAATTTGCACAGAAAAAAATAGAGTTTGAGAAATCAGAACGGGAGTTTGAGCTGCAGGCGGAACGTTTGCAATTGATTAAGGAGGGTATATTATCCCCAGAGGGTGGTGAAAAGTTACATTCGTCTGGCAGTTTTGACTTTGCCGGTAATTTAAGACTGCTGCCTAGATTCAACGAACATGACCCTGATGTTTTTTTCTCTTTATTTGAGACCATAGCGGAAGAGGGGAAATGGCCAAGTGCGGTCCGAGTTATTATGCTTCAAACTGTCATTACAGGAAAGGCACAGGAGGCATACGCAGCGCTTACGATGGAGGACAGAAGAAACTATGATAAGGTAAAAGTGACTATCCTAAAAGCGTATGAGTTAGTTCCTGAGGCATACCGCCAGCGTTTTAGGAATTGGAGAAAAGGTGACCGCCAAACACATTCTGAGGTGGTAAGAGAACTTGTTTCACATTTTGATCGTTGGTGTATTGCTTCCGATGTTGATAATTTTGAGAAGTTGCGTAACTTGGTTATTTTAGAACAATTTAAGAACATTGTACCTGACTATATTGCTACATATATAAACGAAAAGAAGCCAAATGACGCGAGTGAAGCTGCAGTCTTGGCAGATGATTACATATTGACGCATAAAAATGTGTACCAAGAGGATCGACCAGGGCGTCATTTTGGTAACTTTAGTGAAAATAGGGTGGCATCAAAGCGATTTGAACAAACTTATGTTTCAAATTTTGAGAAAAAGGGTCGTGGGAGGAGTGACCAAGATTTAGTATGCAATTACTGTTTCAATGTTGGTCATTGGAAAAATAAATGTCCTATTTTGGCCTCAAAGTTGAAATTTAGTCCAAAGAGTAAGACAAATGCAAATGTTAGAACTGTATTGTTGACGGAGACTACAGGAATTAATGATTTTGCGGGTTGTGCTTTTATGGAAGTAGGGAATGCAGTGTCTGAGTCAAAGAGTGACAGCACAAAGCCCTTTGCACCATTCATTACGGAGGGATCTGTTTCTTTGATTAATTCTGATAAAAAAGTTCCAGTTAAGATTTTGAGAGATACCGGAGCTTCAGAATCCTTTATTCTTGAATCAGTCTTGCCTTTTTCTGATGCATCAAGTGAAGGGAAGAATGTTTTAATCAGGGGAATTGGATTACAAACTCTTTCTGTCCCTTTACACAGGATAAACTTGACTTCGGAGTTGGTCTGTGGAGAGGTAACCCTGGGAGTGCGTCCATCATTGCCAGTGGAGGGTGTCATGATAATACTGGGGAATAATTTAGCTGGAGATAGGGTATGGCGAGAGGTAATTCCACCACCTGTGGTAGTGTCCACTCCATTGTTTGAAGAGTCTGATGTTCTAATGCAAGAATTCCCTGAGGTATTTGTAACGTGTGCAGTAACTCGTTCGAGGAGTCGTGAGGCATCTTGTGATGATAAAGAAGTGTTTAACTGTGTTGTGCCTGGTTTGTCTACTATTTTTCCTATTACTCATAGGGAGTTGATGACTGCACAACAGAATGATCCTGGGTTACAACAACTGTTTGAGAAGGTTATTCCATCACAGGAGGTAAGAAGTGCTGCCAGTGGATATTTTATCCAGGATGAGATACTCTTAAGGAAATTTATTCCCTGTAAGAAAGGTTTGATGGAGGAATCTGTAATTCAAGTAGTGGTGCCAAAACAATTTCGAGAGGTGGTAATGCGAATTTCACATGGTGAAGTTGCGGGTCATTTCGGAGTAAATAAAACCTGTAACAGAGTTTTGAGACAGTTTTATTGGCCATGTTTGAAAAAGGATATTTCGGCCTTTATTAAAACGTGCCATACCTGTCAGTTAACAGGGAAACCGAATCAATCTTTGAGACTAGTGCCTCTGTGTCTAATAATTGACTGCGTGGGTCCATTACCTAAATCTAAATCAGGTAATTTATATTTGCTGACTGTGATGTGTCAGGCAACTCGATAACCGGCAGCTTATCCGATCAGAAGAATTACTACTAAGGCAGTTGTGAAAGCTTTAACCCAATTCATCTCTATTTTTGGGATACCAAAGATTATTCAGAGCGATAAAGGGTCTAATTTCACTTCACGTATGTTTGCTGAGATTTTGAGAGTGATTAAGGTCAAGCACAATCAATCAAGCCCATATCACGCCCAAAGTCAAGGTGCGCTCGAACGGTTTCACCAAACATTGAAAGCGTTATTACGTGCTTACTGTGTGGAATTGAACCGCGACTGGGAGGAGGGTTTACCCTGGTTGTTACTCGCAGCTAGAGAGGTACAACAAGAGAGTTTGGGTTTTAGCCCGAATGATCTTGTGTTTGGTCACAGTGTACGTGGTCCTCTTTCTGTTTTGAGGGAGGGATTGGGTGAAAAGGATCCTCCTCAAAATTTGTTGGAATATGTAGATGGTTTCCGTAGACGTTTATTTTTAGCTGGAATGAGTGCTCAGAAAAACCTTGTTGGAGCACAAGATAAAATGAAGAAACACTTTGACAAACATACTGAATGCCATGTTTTTATACCGGGGGATCAGGTGTTGGTTTTGTTACCTTCATCTGGCTCTCCTTTTTGCGCACGATTTACTGGTCCGTATACTGTTCTTCGAAAAATGACTGACCAAAATTATCAAATTGCAACTCCAAATTGGCGTAAGGCTAAACAGTGTTTTCACGTAAATTTACTTAAAGCAACAACATGGTACTTTTCCTCTGCGGTCGCCCTACAGGTTGGAAGCGGAATTGTCCATTACCGCTGTCGTAAAATGATTTACGGTTACTGTATGAAGCATGTAGGTTTTTTTTCATATGGGCAATGATAATATTATTAACCTTCCTCCTTTTATAATTTATACATATTTAGTAGACTAAACATTTTAACTCAAACATTTGCGATTTGCATGTCGATTACAATGCTCAAATCTGAATGAGAATAATAGTGATAGCATCCTAACCATCTAAAACTAACGCATGTTAGTGTTTACTAGCTACCAGATTGATAATTCGCTCATCTACTAGCTGATTCATGAAGATAAATAAATGGAGAACCAGATAGTTTCCGTAACGTAGCAGGCACACAACAGATTAGAAAAACTAAAGATAGTATGCAAGCAATTTACAGTTACTTACTAGTTCAACAGCATGACGGCCAAGTCAGCATCGGTCTGGTAACACTCCTCCTCCATTAGCTCACGCCAGCGAGCAAACGCTCGACCCATATTGATCCTCGTCCTGCCTTTCAGTTTATCACTCTCCCTTTTCCTCTTCCGACTCTACTCCGACAAAACCTTGGACTTCTTACGTTTCGCTGCTGCTTCAGCCATGACGAAAACAGACGCACGAAAACAAACGCGCTGGTTGGCCACATTTGAGGAAGTGGTGGGCGAAGTGACGTATGCCGTAAAGCAGTCGAATTTTGTAGTTCTTTTTGAGCGCTGGTTACTACCCGCACCGCGAAGTTACATAGTGCCAGTAAAAGCGATACAGACCCCGTCAGGCTCTGGCAGACGTCTCATTCAACCTATTGTAAGTCGATGTACTATCACAAGGGTCTTGGAAATATATTATGAAGGTTGAAAAGCTACATGTTGTTACTTTAAGCCTTATCATTCTCGTATTTCTGACACTCAACTGGTTAAGCCAACTGTTACTGTTGCTGCTGTCCCTCTGGATAATTCTCAACCTTTTTCGGTAATCGGAGGGGAGGATGTGATTGAACCTGAAGACTGTGTGTTGCTTCCACGGTTAAAGAATTCAGAGACCCTTCAGAATCTGGAGGTTTTGTTTTCTCATTTGTCAGAGTTAAAAAGGTCAGAATTGATAGAGTTGTTGTTTGATTTTCCTAGTTTGTTTGCAGATGTGCCCACCCGTATGCATCTGATCCAGCATGATGTGGATGTGGGAGATGCGCGACCTATTCGTCAGCGTTTTTACAGGGTTCCTATCAATAAGCGGAATGTGCTGGAGTCAGAGGTTCAGTATATGCTTAAGAATGAGATCGCTGTTCCTTCATGCTCCAGTTGGGCTTCACCATGCTTGTTGGTAAAAAAGCCAGACTCTACTTATAGATTTTGCACTGATTACCGCAAGTTAAACGCTATTACTAAACCTGACGCTTTTCCACTTCCTCGAATGGAGGATTGTGTGGATCAGGTGGGTTCTGCTAAGTTTGTAAGCAAACTAGACCTTTTAAAGGGATATTGGCAAGTGCCTTTAACTCCCAGAGCTCAAGAGATAACTTCATTCATTACACCATCAGGGTTATATTCTTACTCTGTTATGAGTTTGGGTTTGAGAAATGCACCCGCAACCTTCCAGAGATTGATGAATAAAGTGGTATTCGGCCTGGAGGGTTGTGCGGTGTATTTGGATGATGTTATTGTATTTAGTGATACATGGGAACAACATCTGGTACATCTTCGTGCGCTTCTGCTGCGTTTGGCTGAGGCATGTCTTACAGTTAACTTGGCAAAGTGTGAGTTTGCCAAGGGTACTGTCAGATATTTGGGAAAAGAAGTTGGACAGGGCGAGGTGCGTCCTGTTTAGTGCTGCAGGATTAATCGTATCGCAATCGCAATCGCGATGTCAAGCCTACGCAATTATATGACGCAAAATGTTGCGATTTTATATTAAATAAACAAATTAGCGCTGTTAACGCACTTATTAATGCAAATGCTTTTAAACCATTCATGCGCGATAATAGCCTACATAAAAGAACGAGCTGCCTGTGAATGTCCTCCACACACACACACACACACACACAGATAGACACGCGCCAGTATCAAGTTCTCTTTCGCGGTAGAACGAACAACACACATGTATGCCAAAATGAACGCGCTGCCTGTGAATGTCTGACTGTGACAGACAGAAAGACTCGCGCTAATATCGTGCGTGCGCACAAAACAGCATGACAGAATACAGTTCTCTTTCGAGCTTGAACGAACAATAACACACACAATTATGCCAAAATGTCTTTTTGTCGAGTGTCTTCATAACATAAGAGTAGTCTTATGATGAACATGAAGAGTTGTGATGACTCGTGAAAGAATGAGGCGCGTGTGAGATCCGCGTCTCTGACAGTGGCTGGCCTTTAAGGGATAGTACACAGTAGCCACTAATTACATCTGTCGCTAAAGTTATTCTTTTTTTTTTTTTTTTTTTTACCCCTGACATGTATGGTTATATGTACTCTTGTATGTAAATTATGTTTTGTTCTTGTTAAAATGCTATAAAAAAAAAAAATCTGTCACTAAAGTTAATCAAAGAACAAAGGGAACAGAGAAAAACACTCACTGCTCTTGACTAAAGAACTTTTTTCTTTAGGCTGATTATCACTAATCTGTGTGTGCATTTATTTTCCTTGAGAACCAAGCAAGTTGACCATTTGTTTATTATATCGCATATCGCAATCGTAATCGCAATATTGACCTCAATTATCGCAATATGACATTTTCCCCAAATCGTGCAGCCCTAGTCCTGTTCAAGCCAAAGTTGCAGCTATTCAACAGTTTCCTCCTCCATCAACAAAGAAGGAGCTGATGCGTTTTTTAGGGATGGTCGGGTATTACCGGGGTTTTTGCCCAAATTTTTCAACCGTTGTTTCTCCGCTCACTGATCTGCTTAAGAGTGCTGCCAATTTTGTTTGGAGTGCAAATTGTCAGAAGGCTTTTGAACATGTTAAACTGTTATTAACTGTTGCTCCTGTTTTAGCTGCCCCTAGGTGGATAAACTATTTAAGATACAAGTAGATGCAAGCCAGATTGGTGCTGGAGCTGTTCTGTTACAGACTGGTGAGAGTGGACTCGACCATCCTGTAAGTTTCTTTTCTCGTAAGTTTAATACTTACCAAAGGAACTATTCTGTAATAGAGAAGGAAGCATTATCCTTAATTTGGGCTCTTCAACATTTTGATGTGTACGTTGGGGGCGGATTACCTGTGGAGGTTTATTCTGATCACAATCCTCTAACGTTTTTACACTCTCTACAGTCCCCAAGTCAGCGGTTAATGCGCTGGATTCTATTTTTGCAGCCTTACAGTTTAACTGTAAAACACATCAAGGGAACTAATAACGTAGTGGCAGATGCGTTATCTCGTGTTCCTGACTAGATCGAATAGTGTACTGTAAGTGTTTGGACAGTTGTTACTATTTTTCTGTGCTCTCTGTTTGTTGCCTTAATATGCTTTCAGGATCCAGATTGCTGGGGATAAATTGAGTAGTCTGGGAGAATGGAGGTGACTGTGGAAAACACTTGTCATACGGGAATCGGATCTCATTAAAAAAAAAGAATGCTTTTGAAAGGAAAGTATGATTTGTTTTTTTTTGTTTTGTTTTTTAGATTCTTTGAGAGGTTTTGAGGATCCTTATAGGATATCGGATCTTTTTAACCCTCAGAGGTCGAAGATCACGCCGGCGTGATCTGCTCGCTTTTTTTCCTTATGAGTTGATTGAGACCCAAAATTCTCTTTTGACTTTGATTTTACAAAACAAGTTTCATACATCAATCGATTCTGTTAAATGTGTATTATTTTTGTGTATACTCACAATAAAAACAAAGTGTTGTGCTTTTTGCCAAATAAAGAAAAATAAACACGAAGCGAGTTCTGCCTTCTCTCTGTCCCTGTAGTCCATTCTGAAACGCGTCCGAAAATGAGCAATATCTCAGTGAATACTCAGTCAAACAGGCATTCAGACACACAGGCATGAAGCTTGAATTCTCTTCTTTTTAATGAAGTTATTTATATAAAAAACAAATATTCTCATCTTGTGAAATCTGTATTAAAAGAGAGCGATTCCAGTCAACCTCATTAGAGCTAATTCAAATGTAATGTGACTCCGCCCACGGAGAGCGCGTGCTATTCAAACGCAAATGGCTGAGGCAATCCGCGCAATCCTGTGAACGCCCCTATCATCAGCACGAGAAAACCAAAACACCAGTTTATTCAGAACATTACTTCACCGTCTCGCAGCGCTGTGAGGAATAATGAGGAATACGAGCTGAGGAATACTAGTAAGTTTTTCCTTCTCGGGTTTCTGTTTATGAATGAATGAACGGCATAGATGCGCGCTGTTTACCACAGCTGGCAAAAAAACAATATTACGTGACAGTTCTCCATTATGGACGCCAGCGCTCTAAAACTTTCACAGAGACCTCAAAACAGAAAGTACAAATCCTTTCTTTAAAACGAATTTCGTTTTGTATCAATTGTATCTTAATTTTAATAATTTTTTCATTAACAAATTTCCTGGATTTAAAGTAAATATAGGCTAGCAATCACAACATGGTGCTTGAACTGGAGATCATCATGAATCATGAGCCTACTCGCCTCACATGTCTAAAAAATGTGAAATATATTTACAGAAAGCTGGTTCTACACAAAACCATCCAAAACAAACTATGTATAATAAATGTGCATTTCTCCGGTGCGTTCACTAGCCTACTGCAAAGATAGCGAGCCAATCGTCAACGAATGATGATTTTTTTAGCAAACTGTATTGCTATACTGAGATGAGTAAAAATCGACTGAAATATGTTGAAATAAAATGTAGGCTATTTGTATAAGCAACGTAAACTGCAAATTAACATTTATATGCCCTAATATTTCATGAAAACAACATTACAGTCAGGCGAAATATGAAAGACAACATTTGGTTTAGTAGATTTGGGTACAGTTTTTACTGTAGAATATACTGCCTCGTCAAATAAGCTTTTGTTTAGCAATTTCTATATATAAAATAGCCTACTATTTTTGTCAAAAATAAAGTCATCAACTAAGATGTTTGTTGGCTATATTCAAAGTAATGAATACATAGATAAAATGTAGGCCTATAATCTTTTTTTTTTTTTTTTTACAAAGAAAGAGTACACTTGAAATATTGTTGAAATTGTAATTATTGTTGTAATTGTAACCTTTTTAATAAAATAGCAAAACATATGTACAAGATAGATGTAAGCAAAATCTTAAATGGTCAATATAAGTATTCTTCTAAATATCCTTTGTCCTTGCATTGTGGCTCAGCCAGTTTCACACCTGAATGAATGGCTCATCATTATGCAGAGTCATTATGCAGAGTGGGTGGTAATTCAGGTGTAAACCACTCCTCGTTCACGCCCCCTCGCATATTGGCTTTTCAAGCAAAACCTGTTTTACATCAATTTAAATCAATGTATGGTTTTATGTGAACAATAAAGCAAGACTATTTCCACATAATTTTGAAGAAAAAATTCTAGGCGAGGACATCCATTAGTCAAAAGTCTTATTGACACATATTTACTATTTGTTTTGTGGCTTTATTTCAGAAATTTTAGTTTTTAGTTTTTTCAATATCCATGCATAAACATTATTCTCTCAAAAATGAAAACATGTACATTCACGTGGCTCACATATTATTGTAGCCCTGTTTGTGCTATATAGAGTGAATTTACACCTTTGCCATTAATACGTTTATAAGCAACTGAAAAAAGCACAAATGTCAGGGCATGTCAGAACATCTCAAGGGCCCCAAAAACAGCCCAGACTCCAGAGGGTTAAAGGGGGGTGTGTGACGGTTCAATGAGTCCTTGTGCAGTGAGTGCTTGTGAGTTTGTCCCGAGTTACAGGCTGATTGCTGGAGGGCGTGGCTTTACACCTGAACTAGATCAGGGTACTTTAAAAGACGCACTCTGTCAAACAGAGAGGGAGAAGATGGCTCGCTGGTGTTGCGGCTCTGGAGGCTTCCAGAGAGCTGACGGGACGTGTGGGCTATGGGAGAGCACAACCGCTTCGGAGATCTGATGTGATATACTTTCCCCTGATGACGATATTTTGATTTGGACTTCTCGTTATGTTTGGTTGAACTGATATCACTTGAGCTTACTACGTACAGTTACATGCTGACACGCTGACTAACACTTATACTGATCTCCTGACATTTCATGTTAGTTACTTTATTTAAAATAAAGAGATTATTTTATTTAAAATATCTTATTGTTTACACAGCGGTGTTGTGGCGTCTCCCTTACTTTGTTGCGATCTTTGAGAAGAATCGTAACAGACTGTAAAGCAGCAGTAAAGTGCCTGGAGTGCAACAGCGAACTACATCATGCTGCTATGCATCCAGGTCCACCACCTCAAGTCTACAGAAGGCCTACACCCCCACCAGACAATGGCGGGGAGGAAGAGGAACAGGCTAGCGACAGCACAGCCATCTCCTCACACTGCACCCAGGTATGTGGTCCAGATCGTACAGCAAGATCCTGCTCGAAGATCTGTCTGGTACGAATATACCCTCAAGGTCAACGTGAAAAGGCGACCAACATGTACGTTATTTTGGATGATCAAAGTAAGCGTTCACTGGTGCGTTCAGATTTCTTCAAGCTTTTCAACATCAAGGGCCAACCATTCCCTTATGCACTGAAGACCTGTGCCGGATTGGTTGAGACGTCAGGCAGAAAGGCAGAGGGTTTCCAGGTCGAATCGCTTTATGGGCAGACTAACCTATTGCTACCACCGCTAATTGAGTGTAATGACATTCTCATTGATCGCTCTGAAATACCGACGCCTGATGCAGCCCGTCACCATCCACACCTACGAAGTGTAGCAGCACACATACCAGAACTCGACCCCAAGGCGGAAATCCTCCTCTTGCTAGGCAGAGACATTGTGAGAGTCCATAAAGTCCGACAGCAAGTGAGCGGACCTCACAATGCCCCCTTTGCACAAAGATTGGATTTGGGATGGGTCTTGGTAGGAGACGTGTGCCTAGGAAATGCACACAAACCAGCTGTGAGTGCATTCAAGACAAGTGTGCTAGAGAATGGCCGACCCTCTATTCTCAGACCATGTAAAGGCTTCATGAAGCTGACTGAAGATGTGTCCCATGGCAAGAAGCAGAAGAACAAACCACACAAGGCATCGTTGGAGGCCCTTGGACTACATGTCTTCAGTGAGACTGAGTCCAAAAACAAACCCGCACAGTCCATGGAGGACACAATCTTTTTGGAAATCATGGACCAAGAAATGTATAGAGACACGTCAAACAACTGGGTCGCTCCTCTCCCCTTTAGAGTTCCCCGTGAACAGGTGTTCACTCGCTTTGCCTCCCTGGAGAAAATGCTGCGGAGAAAAACTGAGATGAGAGACCAGTTTCTAGAATTCATGAAGAAAATATTTGACAACAGACATGCAGAAGTGGCTCCTCCATTGGAGGAGAATGAAGAGTGTTGGTACCTGCCTACTTTCGGAGTTTACCACCCGCAAAAGCCTGGAAGCATCCACGTGGTGTTTGACTCCAGCGCAAAGTACTTCGGCACATCTCTAAATGGTGTTCTTCTGTCAGGCCCAGACCTCAATAACTCACTCATTGGGGTGCTGATCCGATTCCGCAAGGAACAGGTAGCAGTGATCGCTGACATACAGCAGATGTTCCACTGCTTTCTTGTCCGCAGAGACCACAGGAACTACCTGAGGTTTTTGTGGTACAGAGACAATGACATGTCTAAGGACATTATCGACTACAGGATGAAGGTCCATGTTTTCGGCAACAGTCCGTCACCATCCGTAGCCATCTACGGACTAAGGAGAGCCATCCATGAAGGTGCACACAAATACGGAGAAGACACGGTCCAGTTTGTTGAACATCATTTTTGCGTAGATGATGGGCTCATCAGTGTGCCAACTGAAGCCATCAGTCTGCTACAAAGAACGCAGACCTCTCTCAGTGAATCAAACCTGAGGCTTCACAAGTTTGCCTCAAACAGTGAAGCTGTCCTTCAGGCCTTTGCACCAGAGGACAGAGCAGTTCTGAAAGACCTTGACCTAAGCAGTGAAGCTACACCAGTGCAACGCAGTTTGGGACTGCTGTGGGAGACAACGATAGACACTTTCACATTCACAGTCTCAGAGCACAATAAACCCTTCACTCGCAGGGGAGTTCTGTCAACAGTGAATAGTGTCTTCGATCCTTTTGGCATGGTCGCACCGGTGATTATTGAAGGTAAAAGTCTCTTGAGGGAACTCAGTATCAACACATGTGACTGGGATGCTCCTCTTCCAGAACAAAAGTTGAAGCAATGGGAAGCATGGCGTGAGTCACTCCATGGCTTAAGTAAGCTGCATATCCCACGTTCATACACAGCAACGTCACTTTCCAATGCTGTACACACAGAGCTATGTGTGTTCTCCAACGCGTCCACAAAAGCCATTGTGGAGTTGTGGCATATCTCAGGACCATTCAAGCTGAGGGACAAGTCAAAGTAGGATTCATTTTAGGGAAGGCCAAACTGGCACCACAGTCCGAACCTACCATTCCTCGGTTGGAATTGTGTGCCACAGTATTAGCCGTGGAAGTCGCCGAACTCATCCAAGATGAACTGGACCTGAAGCTTGATGAAATCAAGTTTTATTGTGACAGCAAGGTTGTGCTTGGATACATTTACAATCAGACAAAACTCTTCTACGTCTACGTTCACAATCGAGTCCGACGAATTCGTCAATCCACAAGACCTAACCAATGGTTCTATGTCAACACAGAGGACAACCCGGCTGACCACGCATCCAGGTCAGTTCCTGCGTCCCAACTGACAAAGACTATGTGGTTCACTGGACCAGCCTTTTTACACAAACCAAATCCATCTGACACAGATACAAACTGGACGTTTGAACTTGTCAACCCAGAATTAGAAATACAACCTGAAGTGAGTAGTTTTACCTTACCACCACGTGGTTTCAGCACTTTTCATGTATGTGCTCCCTCACCAGGGCTATTGCCCTACTCATCCACATAGCCAGCGCTTACAGACACAACAAGTCCAGTGAATGTAAAGGATGGCATCACTGCAACCTCCCACGTACTCCGGATGAGTTGTCTCAGGCGAGACACATCATCATCAGAGCAGCACAGGAAGATGTTCATGCAAAAGAGCTCGCAGTTCTTGAGCTTGGACAAGCTGTAACCAAGGACAGTTCTCTTCACAAGCTCAGACCTGTTCTTGAAGGTGATCTTATTTGTGTTGGTGGCAGATTAAAACACGCTGACTTGAGCACTCAGGAAAAAAAAACATCATCTTGCCCAAGACCAGCCACGTTTCTCTGCTGTTGGTGCGACAGTATCAAGAAGAGGTAAAGCATCAAGGCTGCCACTTCACAGAAGGGGCCCTGAGAGCAGTGGGCTTCTGTATCATAGGTGGAAAATGGCTTATTGCCTCTGTCTTGCACAAATGTGTAGTGTGCCGAAAGTTACGCCGAAGAACAGAGGAACAACTTATGTCAGACTTGCCTCCAAAACGCTTGCACACATGTCCACCCTTCACCTATGTAGGAGTGGATGTGTTTGGACCATGGCAAATCGTCTCCAGGCGTACACGAGGTGGACAGGCCCAAAGCAAAAGATGGGCAATGCTCTTCTGCTGTATGAGCTCCCGAGCCGTGCACATCGAGATCATCGACTCCCTAGACACGTCCAGTTGCATCAATGCATTGAGACATTTCTTTGCCATACGGGGACCTGCAAAGCAGATAAGATCGGACTGCGGAACAAACTTTGTGGCCGCTGCAAAGGAACTGGGATTAAGCCGACAACAACCTGACTTCAAAGTGCAGAACTTCTTGAGTCAACAAGGGTGCTCATGGGTGTTTAATCCTCCTCATGCGTCCCATATGGGTGGATCAAGGGAACGTATGATAGGCCTATCAAGATGGATCCTCGATGCAATCCTGCTTCAAGAGAACATCCAACTTACCCACGACGTCCTGTGCATACTCATGATGGAAGTGACTGCGATAATCAATGGCAGGCCTCTCATTCCAGTCTCCACTGACCCAGAGTCACCGTTCATATTGTCTCCAGCAATGATACTTACCCAGAAGGTTGGGGTTGCCCCACCGCACGGAGACTTCACAGACAAGGATCTTCTCAGCAGACAATGGAAACAAGTCCAAGCTCTCGCTGACAGATTCTGGTGTCGCTGGCGTCAGGAGTTCCTCCCCACCCTGCAAGTCCGCCAGAAATGGAGAGATTCTCAACGGGACCTGAAAGAAGGGGACATTGTGCTCTTGAAGGACAGTCAAGCTGCACATAACGCGTGGCCTATGGCAAGGATCACAGCTGTCTTCCCTGGAAGAGACAGCAAAGTAAGGAAGGTGGAGCTCAGGACATCAGATCAAGGTTCTGCGAAGGTGTTCTTGAGACCAGTGTCAGAAGTAGTTCTTCTTCTGCCCAAAGACTGATGATTCAGAGACATTTGATAGTTAATAGTGACCTTTAAGGTCAGACGGGGAGTGTTCTGCCCTTCACGCATTTAAGTTTAATTTTTATGCTTTTAATTTGGTATACTTTCAGTTTCATGCAGACTCTTATTTTGACGTTTGTTAACTGAGCTAAAACAGGAAGTAGGAAATAACATTAGAAACGCATTAGAAACGGCAGACTGGTTAAAAAATGCAGACAGTCATTTCGTCAGAGAAAATTCATCTTGTCCGTTGATTCCCCAGCAGAAGCATCGCTTGTATGTATATAATCTTTGTTCTGACTAAGTTAACTTTTAAGCATTTGATTTTGTGCTGTAAAAGTAATGTTCATGAAAGCTATGTGGCTTAGCTAATTACAGTATTTTGCTGTTTGTTTTCTAGTTTCACCCTCTCATTTCTCATCATTCATCTCATATGTATGGATTCAGTACAATGTGAAGAAAATAAATCTACATACAAAGAATTTTGGATTTCTTCATGTTCATGAATAGAGAGAGTTTAGCTCACTGTTTAGTTGGAGTTGTTACACCTCAGCGAGAACAGTACAATGAAGTTAATAATAATAATAAACCAATTTTTTGTTATTTTTGTCCTTTCTGGAGCTCATAATCAAGTCTGAGGCATTTCTATCAATTTCTGATAATCCCAGGTTGCTATGGTCACGAAGGTGAAGTAGAGCATGGCCTCAACATGCTATGATGTTCCCACAAATTAATATCTTGTGGCCACGACATATTATCATGTTACGACGAGGTAATAAGTTGTGGCCATGACACAACTTAGTCAACTGCTTCACAACGAGCGAGTACGAGTTTCCCCTTCTTCCGCTTTTTCAACGAACGGACAAAAACACAAAATTGTGTCAAAATACCAGTTTTAGCGAGTATCATGAACTGCATTATTTTATAATGCTTCCTGGGGTGCACTTATAATGGTAGTATGATTTTTTTCATCAAAAATTGCCATAATTTAGAAATAAATGGCATTTTCCCTACCCTGATTTGAACGTTTTGTTTGAAGGGGCGTGTCTGCTGTGAGACTAGGGTTGGGTAACATTCACATTTTAACCGGTACCTTTTTTCGGTAATTTAGGCATGTTTACGTCAATTGTAGAAGTGTTCTTGACATTATGCCAGAGCTACCTTGGTTGCTGTCTGCCATTGTCTGTGATGCTTGAATATTAATAAAAACAACCATTTTAGTAATAAAAAAAAAAAATATTTCTATGAAATGTTTTGTTTTCCACAAATTCTGTGTTATGAATTTTCTAGTAATCAAATGAAGACATAAAACATTAATTTAATTGATCTTTTATATGAAATCAAACTTTTTTTTTGTCCAACAACATGCAGCACAACTGAGCTTTAAGGGCCCTACACACCGGGACGAATATCGGCTCGCGTTATTCGCCAGCGTTTTTCAACGCGTTTTTTGTGTTCACACCCAAAAGATTTTCGCTGACAATGAGCCGAGTGAACATGCAAATTCATTCCCTGACATTAGATGGCGCTTAATGTAAAACAGAAACCACTCCATAACAGTTCTCTTTTATCAAGATTTTTGTAGTCACTGTCGCGTTTGTCATAGTTCTTTATGTTCCGACACCAACGAGACCAGCAACTCTACAATCATCTTGCCTTGCATCTTCCTCGTCTTATTTCTTCCCGGCAGTGTAGACGCTACTTGGTGTATATCTTCTTCGCCGTTACGTATGTGTGCTCGGCAAGACCGTTTTGTGTTTGAGCGCCCCCAAGTTGTGTTTTACTGTAACTTCAGAAGCTCCAGACATGTGAACAAAAGCGTCAATCTCATTGGTCAGATAGTTTTTGAAGCGGCGCGTCAAACCAAAAAAACGAACCCGAGGCGTTTTTTAAAAAAATGACGCTTTTACGTGTGGCGTTTTTCGCGCCGGTGTGCACACTCACATTGGCGCCCTTTGTTTAGTCACGAGGCGTTAAACGTCGGCGAATATCGCGCGTGAAATTCATCCCGGTGTGAACAGGCCTTAATACTGTTAAAATTACAACAGAAGAAAAAGTGTGATTTTTCATTTCAAATGTATTATTATTTTTTTTTATAATTTATTATTATTAGTGTTAGTATTATTATTAAACTGAGAGAGTTTAATAATTATTACTAAAAATTATTACTAAACATCTAAATTCTACTGTACAACAGTAATATATTATCAAGTTAAACCAAACTTTTATTTTGATGGGTTGTGGTGAAGACCTTTGAGCACAGCAAGTGCTTTACTGTGTGTGTGTGTGTGTGTGTGTGTGTGTGTGTGTGTGTGTGTGTGTGTGTGTGTGTGTGTGTGTGGTAAATGAAACCGCGCGTTTGCGCCACTCATTCACACAGAGACCCGCAGAACATGCAGGATTCGTATTTAAATAGTCTTATTATTGCGCCCAGATGCATTCTCAGGTACCAAAATTTGGGACCGGTTGATTTAATGTGAATCGGTACTCTGTAGTACCAACGTCATTCGGTCGGTGCCATTAAAAGTACCGAGTTCGGTACCCAACCCAATGTGAGACTTCAGTTTAAACGCCCACTGCTGTGATTGGCTAACATTTTTGCATATGAAGCAGCTAAGTATTACATGTGGAATTCTCTCGAAAACGTATAGCACGTGTTTACTATCACAGTTCTCAAGGTTTACTAAACGTGAAAAGTGTTGATTATAGCATTATATTTAGATATATAGCATCATATTTAGATCGTGGCATGAAAGTTTGCAGTGAATGAGCATTGTAGCCGATCACAGACATGTTGAGCGCATGAATGCAGCGATCTCGTCATTGTAACTCGATTTCTGCGAACTAACGAATGCTTTCATTATAAAACAGTGCAAACAATGTAAATAAGAGATTTGTTGATTCTAACATGAGTTTTGGCGAGAGTCCAGAACACTTGCGCTGTTTGATTGACAGTTCCAGCGATTGTAAAGGGAGAGTTCTTTGATCGCTTTCCATACATAATTTAATCACAGTTTAAATAACAGATTATTTTCATCCTACTAAGAGAAACAAAGTAAAGTTTACCGTTTGGTCACTGGTTTGATTTACTGACAATGATCGATTTTGTGACAAAAACATCTGACTGTAGGACTACATGAGTTACATCAGAAATCACTGATTACTGCACTGGTGATTTTGGTGAGACATGTACACATAATCCGTACATATCAAACGATCTGTAACAAAGCAATAGTGACACAGTAAAAACCTTTTTACTCACATTAGTGTTTTGCGCCGTTCCTGTCGGATATAGAAGGCACAGCATCGTTTTTTTTTTTTATTTCAGGCTCTGCAAATCCAATGCAACTACTGTGTTTTTCCACAACCTGACCTTACAACCTTTGCACTCTTCAAAGGCATGTTTATCACTTAGTTGCTTGATGCAGTGTTAGTGTCACATCTGTTATTTACCTACTACTACTTGTCGCGCACAAATCAGTGGGCGGGGCTACTGGGTAGAAGCTTGTTGTAGTCCCTACCAACCGTTTGTTGCAGTCCTTAAAAATCGATTTCTGTAATAGAAAATATCTCCCTTTACATTGAACTTTGAAGGTCGTAACTTTTCAGATGTTGTTTATGCTCAAACAGCAACATTACACACTAACTAAAGAAAAAGGTAAAATAGGATGCATGTCAGATCCGAGTCATGTGCTTCAGATCTTGAAGTGACAGCAGCCTAATAAACCAGCTGTTGTCTATCATTAATGTTAATCATAGAACAAAAGACAAAGAGAAAAATCACTCGCTGCTCTTGACTGAATAACATTTGTAGCTTTAATAAGGATTAATCTATATTCAATTTATAATTTATGCAGAGAAGACTGTGAAGTGTTTATTAACGGCACAGATACAGAAATTATATTAAATTAAATTAATAAATTTATACTGATTAATGTTAGACCTACCCGAAAATCTTAAAGCACTGTTTAACAAGGTTACATGGTTCAAAAACAACGAAAAACTACTTTTTTGTGTGCATTTTGGCAGGGCCTTTTATTTTATTTAAAGCCTATGTATTGTTAAAATTAAACACCATATTGCAGGGGGTATTGCAGGTAACCTTGTATGAAAGTACCATATGAAAAGGGATTAATGCAGGATTTAAAATTGTTTTGCAAGACATAAGGGCACAAATTTTGTAGAAAACATGACAGTTTCCTTGACCGTGTTGAAAAAACACTTTTTTTTCCCATCGCGTCACATTATGTCAAAAGAGGGAGTCGTCTGCCGGGCTCTGCGTTTGCTCAGTGCAGAGTAGGTTGGTATTCAGTAGGAGTGGTCGTGATTCAGTGTGTTTTCGGTAGTTATTGTAGTTCAAATTATCATCGTCATGGTAAATTATTGTGTTTGTGGAGGTTGCACAAACTCCAGCCTGTCAAGACATAGAGTCCACAGGTTTCCAAACAAGAAAAAGGATGGTGCTATCTTCTGTGCCTGGGTGCGTTTTGTGCAGGTGAAGAGACAGGACTTCACTTCTGCATCTGCTTCGAAAAACACGGTAGTGTGTAACGTTCACTTTAGACCGGATGATTATAATCCCGGCGATATGATGGAGTTCAACATGGGATGCTGAAGCAAGAACCAAGTGAGACTCCGGGCTGGTGCGGTTCCTTCGGTGCACACTGTCACAGAACCTTCATCGGGTGGCCCGGCGGGAAACATGATGGTCACGGATCCGTCAGAGATCACTTATGCCGAGTTCAGACTGCATGATTTTAGCCCCGATTTTGGCTCGCCGACAGGTTTTGAGAAATCGCCGACAAATGCCCGAAATCACAGGCAAATCGGTGCTCGGTCACGCGAGTGACAATCACGCAGTGTGAATGAGCAAAGACGCGATCTGAGAGAATCACCGACGAGGCGCCGACGCCCGTGAGATATTTGGCATGCTAAATATCTGGACCTGTCGGCGATTCAAAATCCTGCTGTGTGAAAGTGTTCTGACTTTAAACTACATCGGCGATGACCGACAGCCAATGAGAGAGCTAGATACAGAGCAGCGGGGAGTTCGGGGAGGAGTTATAGACCACAATATCAGTATTTTAATAGATATATTTACAATTATATCAAACAGAAACAAAGCACAAACATTTGCTTGACCAGCAGCAACAGCAACACATTGCAACATTATTTATTTACCCCAAACTCTCTTTGCAGAACACACAGTCCTTGCTCCCCTTGTCTTCCCAGCCATTTACTCACGCATAATGTTTATCTTTTTCTCCTTTTCTCTGCAAATCAGTGCACAGACAATTTGGATCGCAAGCTTCTTGCAGGCTATCATTTTTAATAACAATTTCAGTCTCGCGCGAGAGCTGCGGTCTTACGCACGTGGGATTTTGCGTTATTTCCTTATCACTTCTCGCGTGTGTTTGGTTGCGAAACGTAGTTTGCGGATCAGACAGAAGTTGTCGGCGATTCTTCCTCCTGAAAGTCATGCAGTGTGAAACCTCCTGTCGCCGATGCATCGTGCAGTGTGAACACACCAGCAACTTAATCTTACCCTGCATAGTCATGCAGTGTGAAAAGAACAGTGACCCAACTCTTTTGAAAATCGTGCAGTCTGAACTCGGCATTAGTGTACATCTGTTTTACAAAATGAGCCTTGTCTTAATTTTATTCATGAACATATCCTACATAAACTTTTAATGTAAAGCATTTATATTTTGTTATTAGTCTGCAGCCACAACTTATCATAAATAGTTCTATAATTCCTTTTCAAACTGTACAAAACCACTTTAACTTTTAATTTTTGTGTTGGCTGTTTCTACATATAAAGTTTTAATACAGTTAGACAATTGTGACTGTGATTATTTTTTTATTCATTGTCACCAAAATGGGGCCATTCAAAGTCCCCCTTCCTCTGGAAACTGTCTCCTAATGGCTGACACAACACATGCAGGTAAGGGTCCAATACTAGCTTTGCTATTGCCTGATACATGATAATAGTCTGTACAATATTGTGAGACTATTACAATATTGAGCATAGTGTTACATATCGTCAGCTAACGTGTTTATATCTATAAGCTAATACTGGTCTCTCAACAAGACACCTGCCCTGTTCTCCTGACACAACTCAATTTGTCTCCCTAGTAAAAACCACCCTGTTTTTTCTTGTATTTTTTTTCGTTTTCAGCTTGTATGTCTTAATTCTCTTAAAGAGGATGTATTATTGTGCTTTTCAGAAGGAAGTCAAGACTTTTTGTATTATTCTCTTTTACAATGTTGACCTCAGATTTATACAGTTAGTTCCTGAACCAAATGATGATGTCAGTAGCAAACAGCAAACTCCGTCCTGCAGCTGTCCATCTGCAATTGATTAATGCACTAATATTATAAGCACAAACATCTCCTCTCCTCTTTGTAATTCCTAGTCATTTCCCTGAACCCTGACTCCATCCTGTCTTTTATTCTCTCATCTGGCATTATTTCGCTGTTCTGTGGTGTTATTGACCACTAGAGCTCCAAGACTCTACCAGAGTTCAAAAACAATCCTTATAGGTAGGGCTGGGTGATATGGCTAAAAAAATTATCATGATAAAATTTCTCATATCAGTCAATATCGATAATTATCACAATAAATGTCAAATCTTTATTTCTTTTAAGTTTAAAGGCAGATTTTTGCTCCTAAGTGAAATTTGTGGAAAACAGATCATTAAGGGCGTGTTCACACTTGGTGTCTTTTTTGAAGCTGCCAGCGTCTGTTTTACATTATAATCCTATGGAGTAAACCATGTTTTCAAAAAAGTCCTGAGCGGTCTTTTAAAGGCCACCGCCGACATCTTTTCTGCAGCTCAGAGCGTCTTTTCAAGTTGAATCTTTTTCAAGTTTCAATCTGAAAAAAAAAACACCCTACGTCAAGCGCCTTTTTGACAGCTGACCAATGACAAGCGAGGAGAGAGACCTGACGTTTCCATAACAACAAGAAAAAAAAATGGTCCTTGGTTGTTCTACTACTTGACGTTAACGTTAGCTAACATTAACTTTCGCTCAGCAACAGTTATCAATACCGTAACCAGCTGATAACAGCAGCGGTCAACAGTTGTAACCTTATCTACTACTTACATTGTATGTTGTTAGAGCAACATAAGATGCCCTTGGCTGCTATTTGCAACCAAACTCTGCCAGTTTTTTTTTTTTTTTTACTAAAATAGGGCCTTTGTCAACTGTCATCTTCATTTATATAGCGCTTTTAACAATGTAGATTGTTCCAAAGTGGCTTTACAGAGATACAAGGATAGTTTAAAGTAAAGCCCCCGACTAAAGATTTTTCAAGCCGACTAGTAGTCATTCATTTAAGTAATTAGTCGACTAACTGCTCGTTAACATTACTTTAATTACTTAAATATGTAATTACAATTACATAATCAGAGAGTAAATGTTTTCGATTCAAATTGATTAGTTTAAAAGTAGACATTTCAAGCTTTCTACAGATATACTATCTTTGTGAGGCAAGTATACGCTGTTTTGGTTCATTTACACTATGTAACGCACTGCTGTTCAGGGAGACCGAGACGGCAGAAAGCACATCCTGTTTGTTTTCTTTATTCAACAAAAGCACAACGTTTTGTTGTTATTTTGGGAGTACAACATTAAAAGTACAGTTACTAGAAAGAAGAGATGATCAGTTAACGAGCCGCTTTAACTAAGGCGCTACAGTGATCTGTCAGGACACATTAAAGAGCCACAAATCTTATTTATTGTTTAAATTTCTTTAAAAAAATTACCAAATTTGAAAGTTGAGACTTTGTTTCTTATCAGAAGTAACCTGCTCTGTCCTGTCTGTCCTTACGTTGTCAGTGTTCTCTTTGCTCCACGATGTATTTTAACGGACGGTCAATTAAGCGCACTATACTTCAGTTTCCACACTCCACTCAAACACTTGGATATGAGCCTAATAATAGTGCACATTTATCTAGGTTAACGTTAGAGCGAGCGGCCATGTAAAGTTGCTACCTACATGTTTCAATTAATAAGCCATATTTGAGGTCGGTGGATGGTTATCAGGTTCACTGACTCACTCTAGCTGTCTCTCTCTGTTGCTCTCTCTCTCTCTGTGCAAGCACTGCCTGAGTCATCATTGGACACACCTGATCCTAATCAGCGCGACACTAATTAACTTGTGCCTTTTCTATTCGGTGTTGTCAGAAGTTTCGGGTTTGTCGTGCCGTGTGTTCCTGCCCTCAGTTTGTGCCTCAGTCCTGTTCCTGTCTGGATTATTCCTGCTCTGACGGTTTCAGATTTTTGCTATGGACTGATTGTTTGCTGCATCAGTGCTGCTAGGACACCATGACTTTCTGCACCAAAGACTCACTGGCTATATGCCTGCAGTTTGCACCAGTGTTTATCTAATAAACTGAGTTTACTGCATTCCCTATTGCATCCATCCCATTTATCACTGATATTTCCTGCACGACATACTGTAATTACCACAAGGACCCGCCATTAACGATCTGTCCCTCACAGACTGTGTGACTTCGCCACTCCCTGTGGATTTTTTATTTTTTTTATGTGGCTCACCGACTAATAAAATCGTGGTCGACTAAGCCTCTTCTAGTTGACTAACGTTTAGCCGATTATTAGGTGGCAGCCCTATAAAATACATTTAGTATAAATGCACAAATGCCACAGCTTAATCCTAATAAATACTGTAATTATATTCCATTACCCCTTTAATACATTTAATATGTCAACATTAATCATATAATAAAATTCAGTATGAATATCCCACATTTCTGCCACAATACCATGGTGCAGTTAGTGTTACTACAGTAAATCCATGGTAAATGACGCCAATTTGTAGATTGAAAAGCCTTCTGACAGTATCGTTAAGCACAGTGTTTCTCCAGTTTGCAGAACTGTGCTGTAAAAAATGCTGTTCTCTAACATCAAACCTGCAGAGCAGCAGTACATGTAAATCCAGATGCAAGCACAATCCTCTGCATTTGGGTACATATTAGTCACACAAATTGAGGCATCTGAGCAGCTGTCGGAACGTTGGTAGTGGGATTGCTGGCATGCGGCCTGCTCTGGCAAGAGAAAGTCATGCAAACAACTGTGTGCGTAGGACTTGTTGCCATGTTAACAGTGTTATCAAAGTTGCAATCACTTCCATGTATGCCAGGGGCAATGTTACAGCTGTTAAAGAGGAAAGAGTGTTCTAAAAATTCTGACCCTATGAAGTGTAGATAATGTGCGATTTTAGGCCAGAAGAGATAAAAAGGCCTATTTGTTTGGGACTAGTGTTCACCTGAAGAGCTGAGATAAATATGGTTTTCACAAAAGCCAATTTGAGATTAAGATCATTCGTTTTCTGTGCATTGAATGTCGATTAAAATATATTACATTTTTGTGGAGTTTGTTTAAAGTCAATATTGCATTGAACAACACATGCAATGCAGATTTGGAAAACCAAAACACAATTTTAACCAAATTATTTATTCCAAAAAAAGGGAAAATTTTAAATGAGAAGTTTAGCTTGTGTGTCTAAATTTTCAGTTTAAGCCAACAAATTGTATTCTAATGCATCCCTATTATCTACAGCCACAACAACAAAGATGTAATTCTATAACTCTATAAAGACTTATTTGAAGATGAAGAAACAGCATAATGCTTCTTTATGTAGTCTATCGAAGCAATAACCTGAGAACTCAGGATTTCTCTCAAACATCAATAGTCTAAGATGTTTTACAAGCAAATCATGATGTAATTATCAAAACACAAGACCAATTTAACCATAAACTTTTTTATTATTATTTAACATAGAAATATTGAGGCTTCTGCAAAACCTTTGAAGAGTCTGGTTAAAAACTGAAACTACAGCTAACTATAGCAAAACTAAGCTTAACCCATTATTTTTATTATCCGTCCTTCTGTTAAGAAGCTGAAAGTGTGGCCCCATTGGTTACAGCAAGGTGCCAGGCTGAGTGTTTTAGGGCAAGGTCTTCTAATGAAGAGGAATGTCAAATTGAAGAGCTGGTGTAAACATGTATTCCTGTGATCAGATGCTTTCTGTAGTTTTCTCACTGCTGTCATTTTTATTGTGCTTTTTCTGTGATTGAGAGGAAAACAGCACAAATTTAAAGTCTCATCTAAACTCTCCCAGCAGTAGGGTTGAGAACTGAGAATCGGTTCTTATACAGTATTGGTAGTGTTTTTTTGTTTGTTTTTTAAATACCGGAACCATGCGACATTCCTAAGTTTCGGTTCCGAAAATGGTTCTGGTGTGATGTGTGGGCGAAGTACTGGGAGCTTATCCTGCAATAGCAACGTATCACTTCATGAATATTAATAAAGTAATGAATGCACCGAAAAGCCCTCTCCCTACTCATATACTCTTTGTGTCAGATATCAACGCAGAGAGAGAGTATAAGACAGCAGAGTTGCATGATTAATCTTTAAAAAAAGCTTGATCTCGATTCCAACACCCACGAGATTTTATTTCTTAATGACAAAAACTTTGGAAAAAAATAAAATAAATTAAAGCTGCAAGCAGCATTTATCGGGGTTCAAGCAGTTAACGCCGTTAAGGACTTTAAGCACAAAAGCATCAAAAGTTATAAAGTTTTATTTAGCAAGCATGTAACCACTGACATCATAGATGGAAAAGACCATGTTCTAGCATCATTTACCATGGTATACCACATTCTAGCATGATTTACCCTGCTCTAGCATGATTTACCATGATATATCACGTTCTAGAATGATTTACCAGGATTCTAGCATGCTTTACCATGATTTACCACATTACTAGCAATTATGTGAAGTGTCAGTGCAAATGAAGTGATAAACACTGACAAAATATGATTTTGTTATAATAGTTATTGTTATATAAGTGATTTGCACAAAGCACAAGTGAAAAGACTTCATAAGTAGAATGGCCAGTAGAGGGCACTAGAAGACCACTTATTGGCTCAGTTTGACTTTAAATTTAATTATTTTTACCAGTTTTCTGCACTAAAGCAAACCAGTGTTTCCATGTTAACTCAATAATGCATGCTTACACACACACACACACACAAAGACAAATGTTGTTGTTGTTTTTTCAATGCTATTGGGATATGTCATAATGAAAATATATTTGAATGGTCTATGATCACAAATGGTCTACATTTCACAAAGTCTTTGTAAGCTATTAATCAGATGATTCAGAATTTATTCAGAAACCTAAGACTACACACACACACACATTATGTTGTAGATACAGACATTTGAAATATATGATGTGATCAAACTGTCAATACTAATACTAATGTTGTTGCATGATTTTGTTAATGATGTTGTCACATATGCTCACCAATATTTGTGAAGTTCTGAGTTTTCATTTAGGATTTATAGGCTTTTTAGTGTATTTTGCCTGGCCCATTTTATAAATGACCCTATTACAGCCATCCAAATGCAAAAGTTCAACTTTTTTTGATAATTATTGATCTTGAGAGTCCAGAGAATTGTCCTACACTGGTCTGGTTCCGATCGGGCAAAAAACCTAGGACTAGTTCGCAAAAGTAGGTTTTTAACATATTCACGAATAATTAATGAACGGTTTGATTGACAGCAATGCTTCTTGAGGCAAAGTTGTTCAGCATGAGCAGATTTATCAAATTTAAATGCAAAAGAAAAGGCATGAGAGTCGGCTGTTTTTGTCAATTTTAAGTTTTAATTTAAAATGTTTGCGATTTTAATATAACTACACGGCTAAATATTTTACCACTTGCTTATAAATCTATATAGAATTAGTGCATTGAATAATACATTGTTTAAATTGTGCTTAAAAGTGAATTACGTCTATTAAAGAGTATTTGTGTACAAAGAGAATCGCAATGCTGACAAACTTTTTTTTTTTTTAAATAAAAGTAGCTGATAACTTCTGGATTTGAAATAAAAAAATAGAGATTATGTGTTTGTGGTAAAGACGTGGATCAGTTACGCACTGCAAACGCAGCATATGTGAAAGCACTATAGTGCGTGCTGCTCCTGCACCGCATACGGAGTGTGTGTGAAATGGGCATCATACTTAACTTTGTTTGTTGTCGTTTACGCCAACTCACCGCATCTGCATCTTATAATAATGCCGCGAGTGGGGCTTGAAGAAGTGACATCGCCTGATGCAGCCCCTGAAGTGAGACACGGGAAACAGAAATACTGCAAAATAATAATAATAATAATAATAATAATAATAATAATGCAACTAAACAAGACGAAATAACGTCATAACATTTTGTCTCGTCTTGTTTTGGTCAACGAAAATTTTGTTAATCACATTCTTGTTTTTATTAGCATTATACATTTAATTATAGTTATCACATGACCAGAATTTACGTTGCGTCTCGTTTTCATCACGTGGTTCGTTGACGACGATATTTAGTCATCATTTTCGTTGACGAAAGAAACAGTAGTAATCGGATATTGTATTTGACTCAAAACACAATGTGATTCATAATTCCTTCCAATAAACCACCTTATCTTTCTATAGTAAAATTGTATGTTCAACAATATGAATTGGAAATGCTGGAGAGATGAATTGATTAAGTTGAACAAAGTTCATGAATCAAGCGACTCAGCTGATCAGAGTTCGTGAATCAATGATCAATGAATGATTAAGTTTAAAGAGCTGTTCAAACTTCTCTCGATCAGTTAAAGTACAAAAAACAAAGTCTCTCCATTTCAGAAGTAAAAACAATCAATCAATTCCACAAATCAAAGTCCTTTGAGTCCAAAAAACAAAATAAAATTGTAATTATCCTACCAGTTGATGGTTTCAAATTACGGTTCACAGGGGAAACAGGTCCATGGGCACTGGTCTGCTAGCCATTTGAGCATATTTAATTGCATTCAATAGGCAGACGATTCACCTTCATGGGATTATTTATGGCACAAAACAGGATACACTTGCCGATCACGTTGTAGCAACAATGGGTTGTACATTAATATTAATATTAGCTCAAATGATCTATAGGGAATTTTAATAATTAATCATGAATATGATTAATATTTTGTATGTTACAGTTAAATTAATTTATCGCAGCTGAACTAGATTGATATATGAATGATTACCATAACGGGTTATGGTTCGTCATTAATACATCAAATAGTCTTATTTCAGCTCGAAGTTATGGGATAACTTTAATGGAATTAATTTAGTTATCAAACAATCTGTTTGTCCAGCAAACATTGAATTGAACGTAAGATTAACTTAATTCTCAAGGAAAATTATCCTTCTTACAAACACGAGAAAGAGTATCTTTTCCAGGCCTTGAAAAGACAACTTTCTATGTTTGTAAAATTAGCTTACTTAAATCGTAGGCTACCAAGATAAAGCATATAGCTACGATCGAACATTTCAGGGACTAAGTAACATGGGCAATTAAAACAGAGTCAGTCAAGGACATATGGAATTTATTAATTAGACTAATACTACATTGAACTAAGGAATACAAGTTCTACAATTTACACAAGTAAATATGTATGTACAGGACACGTAAACAAAATACAAGACTAAACGGATAACAGATGAGAGAGGGAGAGGAAGGGAGAAAGTGAAACTAAAGTTCAGTATGAGAGAGATCACCGAGATGACCTCAGCATGGCAAAATCACAGACAGTAACCCGTAAGAGACAACAAAGAAATCACATTGTAAGTTCAATTCAATAATCGATACTTGCATGGCACATGGTTCTCTGTGTGTGAGGGAGGAAGGCAGGGTTCTGCGTGTCTTTCAAGCAGCGTGAGTCGTCTGAGGGGAGGTGTGCGCGTGCTGTGTCTTCCGGCGCGCGTGCGAGCGCAGGAGCTTCAAAGAGTCTTTCTTTGAGTTGAAGTTGCCGGGAATGATTCAGGCTAAGTTCATTCAGATCGTGAATGAGCAGAGGCGAATAGGAAAACGAAAGAAATAAAAGAGAATAAAAGAGAAGCAGGCCGAAGCCGGTCCGGGCTTGGGTTTTGGAGGAGGAAGAAGAGCGTAGGAATGAGAGAGAGAAGAAGGAGGGTTTGGACTTTTTATCAGTGTCCTGTGTACGCCTCCTTTTTCGTGGATGACGAATCAGTTTAGGGCATTCCGAGCAGGAAGATCGTCTGGGTGTGTTAATGCTTCCCGACCCTCGTGTGGAATCACGAGGGGGCAAAATATGATATTATGCTCAGGGAATTAAAACGCATGGAACCATAACGTTTATCACAGTCTCTTATCAAAAATCTTCTTCGTCATGCCGAGGGGATCCAAACAATACTAAGGACGAATATTGGCAAAGATAGCAACATAGAGATACATTATTTTGTTGACACGAAGGCACTTTAAGATTACATTACTGTAATTCAAAAACACAACTACTCTAATATCCTTCTGGGGAACATGCAAATCACCCAGAACACGCTTTATACAGTTGTAATAGTTGGTAAAATGAAATTTTACCAGTGGAAGTCCGTATATGGTAATGTGCGTGTGTGTGTGTATCTGTGAGTTTTGGAATGTGTGTGCGTTGGAATGTTGCGCCCCTGTTATCAATGATATCGGGTTACAGGATGCGATTCTACTGGGAGAAGATTCTTCAAAGAAAAATACATTTCAGAGCCAACACTCGAAGATCATAGCTATACGATCACAACAACATTAATCACACATACATACAGGAAGTTCAGATACAAGTCTGAGTTACATACATTAAAAGGATATTAAGGTAAACACAACAGATGTTTGTGTGTGTGTGTGTGTGTGTGTGTGTGTATGTATGTGTGTGTGTGTGTCATTCAGAATTCAGGCTGCTTTTGTGAACTCTTGTCCTTTCCCCCAAGGTGCAATAAAATGTCGTAAAAGTCCATTTGTTCCAGTCTTTATGGAGCCTGGCGTATGATTTGTAATTTCGAAGTCAGGAGGTTACGAGCTCTGATAAGCTTAGCAAAGAACGTTATGGGCAGGAATGTGCTTAGAAAACACAGAGAGTCCGAATTTGTTAATTTCAGAATCAAACGAACGAATGATTCAAATAGCCCAGTCGCTACAGTCCCCCTTTCCGTCCGATGAAGTCCCTGCGTGGACATCATCGGACGGCAATCATCACGATGGGCAGATGACAGGTGAATCATGATGGTCGTGTAGCCGGTGGATCATGATGGTCGTGTAGCAGGTGGATCTTGGAGCTGAGGATTCAGCTCGATGAGGTTCGGCATGGTCTCTGACTTGACACCCCCTTTCCGGGGATTCCGTCTGAAACCTTTGGACACAGCTTTCGTGAGCTTGGCTGTATCGCATCTCGTTGAGTCTTCTGTACAGGATGGAGGCCAACATGGTGTCAGGGTGTGGCTGATTACCTGCAGAGGTGCACAGCCCAATGTCGGCGGCGGTCCCGGCTTGGACCGCAGATGAAGTGTTCAGAACGGGTCGTCGAGACAGTGCTCGGAGGGCTGTGTTGACAGGAGCAGGGTCGGTGAGTTGGGACCCCCTTTTCTCAATCCAGAGTTCCAGTCCTGGATTCAAGGTGAAGTTGAAGTTCTTGGAGGATGGTAGTTTCAGTGCTGTCTGGCACTCTTTGCTGGGAAGCTGGTACCATGTCAGGCCATCAAGGTGTAGGATGACACCTTTCAGTACTTGAAGTCCCATTTCCTGGTTGAGCATGTTGACACGGCTGGTTGTGTCATGCTGGTCGTGAGTGACAGCGGCTGTGCGCACAGGTGTGTTAGCAGACCACCTTTCACCTACAATCTCTGCTTGCGTCTCTGTCACTTGTGTGTGAGGCTTAGCTTCGGCAGGGCAGAGATAATGAATGTCTTTGGTCATAGTGCACAGGTGCAGGTTTGGGGCTGAGTACGGTTGTATGTCGCTGTCGTGGTAGGCCACCACGTCTGGAGTGCGTATCTTGATGTGGGTGTTGCGTTCCCAAAACCTGACCTTGCAAATGTCTTTAAGTCTGTAGACTTGGCTTGACTCGATGATAGGCGGATTTAGGAGAAGGCCCACTTCTCTCTGCTCGGGATCGACGCAGAGTGAGATGGTGCTACCCAGAGAGTAGGCCAGGTGTTTTTGTAGAAAGTCAGCTGGCGTGTTGATGGCGGAAACCAGCACAGTTAGCATCAGGCTTAGTGTCAGGTATGGTGGGATTACACCTGTGGCTATGCTGTCATTGGAGGAGCTAACCTCCCACAGCATGTCTGTCGTTGGCACTGTAACCAGCTGAGTCTGGACAAAGTCACTCTGTAAGACAGTAAACTGCGACTTCATGGAGTTTGCGGTCTGGTTCGCTGCATTTACACTGGACACACCAATGTTAAACAGAGTTCTGGCGGCAGCTCCGGTTCCGAGCAATGCTCCCAGGAACTGGCTGGAGTGGTGGTTGGTGCTTAGGAGTCCCGATTGTGCAACAGTCACTTTCTCAAGTTGGTTGAACATGTGTTCGACCTTGGCCTCGGCGTGAGAGAGGGAGTCCTCTGTCCGTCGGACACTTGTCCAGATGTATTGGGCTACGGAGCTGGGGTGGTGTGCTCTGTAGACCGGGCGGGGCTGGATGAGTCGAACATGCACTTGCTGGGGGTAGGTCCTGCCGTCAGTGATCTAGGGTCTCGGTCGTTCTCTTGGTGGCAGCTGTCCTCTGGTTGGCAGACAGTACAGCATGGCGAACCGCAGCAGCAACCTGGTACAGACAACAGGGAGAGAGAGAGAGAAAGGGGAGGAAGAAGCCAGCAAGGGTTGTCTTTGATTGGACAGGGCAGTCTTTTTACTTTGTGGGCGGCGACTGGGTTTAGTTCGCCTTGGCCCATGTTTTGCCACATCTTGCTGTTGGCTTGTCGCTTGCTTCAGTGTCTCGTCAGTGTCTCTGGTGTTGCGGTGTGCAGCACATGATCTCTCAGGACCTGAAGTGGGACAATCACATTGACTCCATTGTCAAAAAGGCCCAACAGAGGTTGTACTTCCTTCGTCAACTGAAAAAGTTCAACCTACCACAAGCGCAGATGACTCAGTTTTACTCAGCTGTTATTGAGTCGGTTCTGTGCACTTCTATAACTGTCTGGTTTGGGTCAGCCAGCAAATCAGATATAAGAAGACTACAACGGACTGTTAGGACAGCTGAAAGGATCATTGGTGTACACCTCCCCAACCTTCAGGACTTGTACAATGCCAGAGTGAAGAAACGGGCAGGGAACATCATCACAGACCCCTCCCACCCCGGCCAAAACCTGTTTGCACTTCTGCCGTCAGGCAGACGTTACAGATCTCTGCGCACTAGAACATCTAGGCACAAAAACAGTTTTTTCCCCCATGCTATCTCCAGCTTAAACAGCTAAAACAGCAATTAACACCTGCTGTATAATTCATTCAGTACTTGAGAGAGAAGCAAGAGGTTTTTTTGTGTAAATACATATACAAATTTTATTTATAGAGCTGTACACACAATGCACAAATCTGTACATAACTGTTTCAGATGTATACTATAACTATTATTATTGTTTATTCTATTTATTTATGTTCTCATTTAAATGCCTGTTCTAATGTCATATATGTATGTATGTACCAAGAGCTCCCGTAAAAACCACAAAAAATTCCTTGTGTGTTTGTGCACACTTGGCGAATAAAGCTCATTCTGATTCTGATTCTGATTCTGATTCTGATGATGCGTTATAGACGAACATTAGCAGTTTATCCCCCTTTGTGCGCCGTGGCATTACATGCCTTGGCATAGTGATGTCAATCGGTGCACAACTCATAATGTTGTTCTGTACACGCAGCATGTGCGTGGTGTCATGCAGTGGTCTGAGGCACTGGTTGGTAGTGAGGTCAGACGGCGTGTGAGGGTGGATAAGGAAAGTCTTTATGTAGCTGACAAAAGCCCGCATGTCCATTATGGTTGTCTTTTCAAATAGCGGAGCCAGCGTAAGCGGCTCTGAAGTAGGCAGTTGAGTTTGTAAAGTTCTTATGCTGTGTGTAAGCTTTTCAACCTCTAGGGTGGGTGGGTGGGTTGAAAGTGACCACAGCTTGTTGTTTAATGCACCAGGCTTGGCAATGGCTTGAATGAGGTCATGTCGCTGCAGGTCAGTCATGACATTGAGGCAGCAAGTGTCAAAGTCTTTGGTGGGCTGTAAGGTGCAGGGTAGCGGATTCGAACCTTCAGTTGGTGCTGAGTCTGTGTCTTTTTGGCTGGCTGTGGGAGTTCCCATGAACTCTGTGACCTTTGTGACCTGACTGTCTGGCTGTGACTGGAGGGGGCAAAGTTCTCGTACTTGAGCCCAGACTTTGAGCTGTTTCAAGTCCAGTAACGGTTCAAAACGATCTAGAAGGTCTCTGCCGATGAGGAACGGAAAATTGTCAATTTTTGAGATGAACACGGGATGGACTAGACTCAAAGGACCAATCGTCAGGTGAATGTGGGCTACCTGTTCGAGCCGGATGTCATGTTGACTGTATGACTGTACGTTCAGTTCACAAGTTTGAGGTGTAAGAGTTTGATCTTGTCTCTTAGCTTCAGATTGGAGTCTTTTGAAAAGTTCATTTGAGATCACCGTAATGTCTGATCCTGTGTCGATCAGGGCTTCCATGCTCACTGCCTTTTCCAACGTGATGTTCAGATGGAGTTTCCGGCCCACCCCCTTTTCGATCAGGTTGCCCAGGAATGTTGGCATGGCAAGTGTGATGAATGATGGGTGGTTAGGACCGGTCTCGTGTAGCTCGCCGCGGAGGCAGGTAGCCAAAACAGCATTTCCTGGTACCTTGGGATTGTGGTACCTGATGTGAGGAACTGTGCTGTCTCGTTCAGGCTGTGTAGCTGTCAGCTGTGGAGCTTGGGTGATGCTGTCACTTTGTGATGTGACAGCTGGCTCTGTGGTCTGTAGATGACGAGCAGTGTTCGGGGTGCTTGGCTCAGTCAGATGGCGGTCAGACAGGGTGTTGATTTCAGTTCTTATGCTTAGACATAAGATGTCTGGGTCTTTCTTGTCTTGCTTGTGAGTTTTTCTGTAAAGAAGCTCTTTCAGCACCCTCAGGATCTCTGCTGTTTCAGACGTGGCTGCGCTGTGTTTTTCTGATGTGGGCTCAGGATTGAGCTTACCAATGTCGTGTCGAGAGTGGTTCCAGTCTCTGTCGGGGCTTGGTGTTCTGGCCGGCGGGTGATGCTGGTCCCAGAATCTTTTAGAGCGGTTGCTCTGGTGCTTTGGTCGAGCACCCCCACGATTGTGTTGCCCTCTGCTGGCGTGGAACGGTTTTGACTGTCCGTCAAAAAGTCTGTGACTGTGGTGTTGTGGGGCTCCCTCTAAAGTCAGCTCTGGGCAGTGCTCAGAGACAGAATAGCTCGTGGGGTTTTTCACAGCCTTTTCAGAAATAGTCTTTTGCTTGTTGTAGGCTTTATGGGCTAGTTCTCGCAGCTGTTGTGTAGACATGCTACGTGGGCACGCGGCCACGCCCAAATGGTAACTTAAAGTGGGATGTAGGTTTCTGAGGAACAGAGTCTTAAAGTTGATGTCCTGTTCCATCCCGGGCTCATTCCGTGCTCCGAAGAAGACTTGTCGGAGTCGGTTGTAGTAGGTCTGGGGGTGTTCACGCCGACCTTGCTTGAGGTCTACAGCAGCGAAGAAACCTTGATCGGAGTCTGGATCAGAGAATTCACGGATCAAAGCTTGCCGTAATTGTTGGACGTCCGTTTTGACAGGCTGAGGTTGACGGTCTAGGAAGCTACGAACATCACTGCTAGCCGTTATTCTTAACAGATACAAATTGTCCCAAGCTGTCATGTTGGCGACAGTTTGCAAGTGAAAGTCGATGTCTTTTAAATAAGCATGAACGTCACGACCTTCTGCAGAATCTGGATCGAACATAGGAATGTTTCGAGCTAGCTTGTCAAGTTCTCGGGGGGTCGTGCCGTGGTTAGTGGCATGGGATGTCTGAAGGGGTCCTCCCCCTTTTGCTGCTGACAGGTGTTCTTGAAAGCTGGCTGGTGATGTCTTGAGCCGTGGGCTTACATCTCCCTTTTCAGTTTTGGGTTCTTGGCTGAAAGGGTTGGGGTGGCTGGCCGGGAGAAACTCTGTGATGTGTGTTTCTCCGTTCCAGCCACTCTGCATTCTGTAAGATTGTCTCAGTTCTGCATGGACAGTGTCAAGTTCATCTTGGAGCTCGTCTCTCTGCAGAGTAAGCTCGCCGATTTTAGCTCGGGCCGTTTGCAAATGTTTTTCGCAGGCCCTGGCTTTTGCTTCTGCTTCTTTTAGTTCAGTCTCGGCTCTCTCTAGGAGAGCGTCACTTTGTTGGAGTTTTTCGTCGAGTTCTTTTCTGGTTTCTCTCTCCAACTGTTCTCTTTGGTCTGTGTCGAGGCGCAGATCTTGCAGGGCATTTCGAAGTCTTTCTACTTCTTTCTGTAGTTCTGGATCTGTGGCGTCCTCTTTCTCGCGCTGGTTCTGGGTCTCGAGGAGGAGCTGATCTAGACGACTCTGGGTACGGGCCTGGTCCTTCCAGGCCTCATCCGCTTGAAGCTTTAGCGTTGCGGCTTGCTGCTCCAGGTCGATGTTGCTCCGTTCGCTGAGCCGTGCCTGGGCGACGAGGAGGTGAGCTAGGGTCCCGGTGATCCTGGCGAGTTCTTTGTGGGTGTAACTCTGGCTAGGATCCTGTGCCATCAGCTGGTCCAGCTCAGTGTCCAGCTGCGTTTGGTTCAGATACTGCAGGTCACTGGCTTCCTTGGGCAGGAAGGTGCTCGTTGTCGCTTCCAGCCATGTCGCTAAGTGCGGGACTGGATGCACGGGACATATTGGCTTCACTGTGGGCGAGAGAAAACACAGCACACACACAAAGAGACCAATGCAAGTTCGTTCTAAGGTTGATTAGCTATACTCATAAGGCCTATGCCGTTTATGAGAATTTTGGGCTAACTGATGCACAGTTAGACAGTTAGCGGAGCCAATTGACTTGGGGCGAAGGACCCGAACTAGAGATTTGACAGGCAGTAGCCTCGCGGGTCACGTGATGACACCGGCTGCTTGGTTTGTCGCTCTATTACTTAGCTTCCTTGGTGGCTCTCATAGGTTACTTGTCTCTAGGTGAAAATGAAAGAAACAAATCACAACCGAACAAAGGATAGAAAAGACTGAGGTACAACAAAACACTAGTGATGACTAGGTCTGAAATTAAAATAAACAGAATAGTAACACAGTACGTGTTCAAGAGGATAAAGAGACCTAAGCTATTACCACTGCTAGGGTTTAAGATAGACCAACAGGTGAGTGGGGGCTATCGGGGCAGGAAACCTAGGAAGATGGTATGGCTTAGAGAAGAGAGAAAGGTGGGCCAAACATCTAGAATGTACCCAGGGGGATATCTAATATTCTGTGGCTTATAGTAAGTGGAATGGGTTTTACTAAATTTAGTTTACCTGCGGTGAATTGAGGCCACTCAGGTGGGAACCAGTGGCTCGGTCAACCTCTCCGACGGTTCTCCAACACTTGACCGCAGTGCTCTCGGGCAACCTCGTCTCTCGGTACCACGGTGTGCCCACTCAAACCACTTCCGACTTTAAACACAAAGTGGCAACGCCAAGGTGTCAATCATCAGACGGCACGGAAAGATTGAGTTTTCCTCGGAACTCTCCTTTCGGAGTGGTCCTTTCAGCAGACCCCAGTTCGAGTGATTGTCTCAAAATTGCCTTGTGTGTCGCTGACGTTGACTTAACCTTTTGGCGGGCCAAATTGCTGATGTCGGGGTGGCGTGCCACAACCGGAGGTACGAGATTCGGAAGAGTCCGAGACACACGGCCAGTGCCAGGTAGCGTCGGACAGATGACCTCACTCGCGGAAACCAACCCGAGATGACTGCATCTCACCACAGTGCTCTGGTGAATGCCACCTATAAATACACAAAAGGATAAACAAGTGAAACTTAAAGTGAATTAAGGCTAGTTTGTTTAAACCAAATGGATTAATTATTTATGTGGCAATAAGAGTCAAAGGTTTTACTAAATAATTATAACAAAAGGAGATTATGATAACGTCACTTATCAAAATGACCTAACCCAAAAGAGAGAAGGAAAAGAATAACAGTAGAAATAAAATGATAGAAATTATTTTTTTTTAAATAAAATCAAAATGAAATGACAGGATGAACCCAGGAGAAGAGGCAGGCCGCAGTAGTGGGTTTTCACCACAAGGGGGCGTGCTCCCTCTCTGTGCTCAACCTGGCAAACAGAAAACTTAATTCAAATCAAAAATTCAAAACTTGTTTAAATTAAAATTTAAAATAAGCATGTAAGGAAATGTAAAAATCAGAATATCTTATAATAATCCAGATACACTAAAGTATCAGTCCTATTTATAAAAATAATCAGGAGAGAAAGCCGATATAAAAGAGTGAAAGGAGGAAAATAGTGATGCCGACTTAGTATCCACAAGGCCACACGATGGTGCTGTTTCCTCCAAGTGGATATCAGTGGGTGAATACACAACTCAATTTAAATTTAAAATTCAAACTAGTTTAAATCAAATTTGAATGAGCATGTAAAGAACATGTAAAAGGAAAACTCAGAATAATATCCAATAATAATTAATGGTAACAGTGAAGTCTCATCAATAATTATTAAGATAATCAAAAGAGAAAAGTGGAAGTAAACAATTCCCGACAGGATTTGTAAAGAGAGAAAAGAGAGCTGAGTGGACCGACCTAGCGGGAGGCGGCCACTAGGTGCCGTTGTTTCCTCTAAGGGAATGGCTGAGATTTAATCTGAGTTTTAATCCAAATCTTGTTTGAACCAAACTCAGAGTAAATGTATCAGTCCAAAAGCAGGAAAATTGTCTAACACAAAATAATAATCGCACGAGCAAAGCTATAAATGCGAATAGTTATTTAGAGTTTAAACATTAATTCACAGGGAAATGAATTCAGCCGTAAAGAGAGCGTTATCTGATAACTGGCCACGAGATGGCGTTGTTGCGCTCATGCAGGCGGAAATCAGGGGGGCAAAGGGGTAATTTGAGGCTGCTAACCACTTGCGCCCTCTGGCGTTTAGTAAATGGAATTACACAACTTTAATGTGATTCAAACGCTAAGAGCTTTTCAGCTCGCGTCACGCGCTGATTTCTGCAACACTCACAAATAGGACAGAGGTCTCTGCGGACCTTTTGGTGCTATTAATACTGCACAGGAAAGTATGGCGGGGTTTCTTCGCCGCGAATACTCAAATGTGGGCAACAGGAATTTTCCGTCTGTTGCTAGACTCCCATATTACACATTTATCAAAATAGCCCTTATGATTTGTGTATTTAGGTTTTCGATTGATTAGCTAGGTCAATGTTAACCAGGAGTTTACCGTTTTGTTGAATATCACTGGACTAACCACGAATTCAATAACGATAGCATGCATGCATTGCAAGGCCTAAATGTTTAAAAAGGAATCTCGCTTTAGAAACATATTTATTAATACCGGTAGTACGCACGTGAGAATTCTTCATTCACAGCGATTTAAAACAAATATTAGAAATGTATCAACTGCAGAGATATTTCTTCATCTCTTAACAGGACATTTGTAATATTAAATACTGCAGTGTACGTAGCATTTAACAGTGCTAAAATCGTCTAGGCATAATGCGCAAAAATTATTAATAACCATATAAACAGACTGAAACTGACTATTGCTCATAAACAAAGTTTGAAATGCGTCGCGTTCTCCACCACAACTGTAGCAACAATGGGTTGTACATTAATATTAATATTAGCTCAAATGATCTATAGGGAATTTTAATAATTAATCATGAATATGATTAATATTTTGTATGTTACAGTTAAATTAATTTATCGCAGCTGAACTAGATTGATATATGAATGATTACCATAACGGGTTATGGTTCGTCATTAATACATCAAATAGTCTTATTTCAGCTCGAAGTTATGGGATAACTTTAATGGAATTAATTTAGTTATCAAACAATCTGTTTGTCCAGCAAACATTGAATTGAACGTAAGATTAACTTAATTCTCAAGGAAAATTATCCTTCTTACAAACACGAGAAAGAGTATCTTTTCCAGGCCTTGAAAAGACAACTTTCTATGTTTGTAAAATTAGCTTACTTAAATCGTAGGCTACCAAGATAAAGCATATAGCTAAGATCGAACATTTCAGGGACTAAGTAACATGGGCAATTAAAACAGAGTCAGTCAAGGACATATGGAATTTAATAATTAGACTAATACTACATTGAACTAAGGAATACAAGTTCTACAATTTACACGAGTAAATATGTATGTACAGGACACGTAAACAAAATACAAGACTAAACGGATAACAGATGAGAGAGGGAGAGGAAGGGAGAAAGTGAAACTAAAGTTCAGGATGAGAGAGATCACCGAGATGACCTCAGCATGGCAAAATCACAGACAGTAACCCGTAAGAGACAACAAAGAAATCACATTGTAAGTTCAATTCAATAATCGATACTTGCATGGCACATGGTTCTCTGTGTGTGAGGGAGGAAGGCAGGGTTCTGCGTGTCTTTCAAGCAGCGTGAGTCGTCTGAGGGGAGGTGTGCGCGTGCTGTGTCTTCCGGCGCGCGTGCGAGCGCGGGAGCTTCAAAGAGTCTTTCTTTGAGGTGAAGTTGCCGGGAATGATTCAGGCTAAGTTCATTCAGATCGTGAATGAGCAGAGGCGAATAGGAAAACGAAAGAAATAAAAGAGAATAAAAGAGAAGCAGGCCGAAGCCGGTCCGGGCTTGGTGTTTTTGAGGAGGAAGAAGAGCGTAGGAATGAGAGAGAGAAGAAGGAGGGTTTGGACTTTTTATCAGTGTCCTGTGTACGCCTCCTTTTTCGTGGATGACGAATCAGTTTAGGGCATTCCGAGCAGGAAGATCGTCTGGGTGTGTTAATGCTTCCCGACCCTCGTGTGGAATCACGAGGGGGCAAAATATGATATTATGCTCAGGGAATTAAAACGCATGGAACCATAACGTTTATCACAGTCTCTTATCAAAAATCTTCTTCGTCATGCCGAGGGGATCCAAACAATACTAAGGACGAATACTGGCAAAGATAGCAACATAGAGATACATTATTTTGTTGACACGAAGGCACTTTAAGATTACATTACTGTAATTCAAAAACACAACTACTCTAATATCCTTCTGGGGAACATGCAAATCACCCAGAACACGCTTTATACAGTTGTAATAGTTGTTAAAATGAAATTTTACCAGTGGAAGTCCGTATATGGTAATGTGCATGTGTGTGTGTATCTGTGAGTTTTGGAATGTGTGTGCGTTGGAATGTTGCGCCCCTGTTATCAATGATATCGGGTTACAGGATGCGATTCTACTGGGAGAAGATTCTTCAGAGAAAAATACATTTCAGAGCCAACACTCGAAGATCATAGCTATACGATCACAACAACATTAATCACACATACATACAGGAAGTTCAGATACAAGTCTGAGTTACATACATTAAAAGGATATTAAGGTAAACACAACAGATGTTTGTGTGTGTGTGTGTGTGTGTGTGTGTATGCATGTGTGTGTGTGTGTGTCATTCAGAATTCAGGCTGCTTTTGTGAACTCTTGTCCTTTCCCCCAAGGTGCAATAAAATGTCGTAAAAGTCCATTTGTTCCAGTCTTTATGGAGCCTGGCGTATGATTTGTAATTTCGAAGTCAGGAGGTTACGAGCTCTGATAAGCTTAGCAAAGAACGTTATGGGCAGGAATGTGCTTAGAAAACACAGAGAGTCCGAATTTGTTAATTCAGAATCAAACGAACGAATGATTCAAATAGCCCAGTCGCTACAACGTTCACATAGGGAAAAAAACAGAGAACAAGAAAATGCAGCCTTGGCAAACACAAGGCAAACGTACAATAATTAATTTCTGTCTCAACATTTCAGTAACAAATGATATACATGCGCATCTCAAATGACACATTAATCCAACTTTTCGCAGTTATTTAACACATCGACACTCATTGTCTCAACTCATGATACAATGATCATTATTACACGTGATAGCTTTAGCCCACGGCTAACTAGTTCAGCTCGCGCTGTGAGTGCGGCCTACACTCAGCTCATATCAGCTCATTTCTGAAATGGACATATCTGTCATAAGATAACATATGATAAAAAAAATGTCACTGACCAAAACGAGATTGCATCAATATTCAATTAAATAAGATTATTCAATAAAGATTATCACTCTGGGATACACTAAATCTTTACTCCGATTTCCACTTCACCTTTTTCTCTCAACACTCACGACAACACTCCAGGTTGATGCATCCAAGTTTCCAAGTGCACACAATCACAGTTCCCAATAGATTATGATTATCATTTAATACAAAGAGTTTCTGGAGAAATGCTCCGTGCTGCTGTCTCATCTGATCTGTTCTGTCATCAGCTGACAGCGACAGCGGCAGCGCCGGCGAGAACAGTGGGCGGGCCTTAAGAATATGCCGCTACTGTTGGCTCTCAGGGGTTTTCAATCACTGCAGCACAATCAGTGATTGGATGAATCGAGTGTTATTTCCCAGTGGTGTGGCAACCAGTGCATCAAGTAAAAAAAAAAAAAAAATGTCATGAAATATTACATTTGTACAGAACAGAGCGACAAGACTGAATTTAAACTGTTATAGAAGAGCTAATATACTAAGAATGCACTGGTGAAGGATAGTCTCTCTGCTTTATTTTATAATAAATATTTCTGTGTCTAGAGTTCCTAATGTCCTGTACTCTCAACTTTTGTATAGTAGTACTAGTCATAATTTGTACACCAGGCATGCATAAAAGGGGTGTTTTTTATTTATTTCTTGTTTCGAAAACCACTGCAAAACATGTATAGAGGAATGAAAATATGGAGTGATTTACCATTGATTACACATTTTTACAAGAAAAAATCATTTTAAAAAAATATTTAAAGGAACATTTAATGGCAAAATATATAGTAAATTGTTGGTTTTGAAATTTGGAATGGATGTTGGGTTAGTATGTTTCATTGACTTGACTTTTTATTGTTGCTGATTAAATGTAGTTTTGTATTTTTTACTTGTTGGGACCCCAGGAAGAGTAGCCACTGCCAAGGTAGTGGCTAATGGGGATCCAAATAAACAAATAAACTTAGATTTGTTGGAAAATACCATTTACAGCAAATACAGGCAATTTACTGAGGAAAGTTTTTTTTTTTTTGACAGATGATCTCCACCACTTTTATTAAGTGTCCTCAAAGTGTGCCCATGCATGTCTGTCAAATTCGTTGTAAATATCTCATTTTGTTTTGAAGTTTAGACACTTCTATTTATGAGAGCATAAAAATAATCCATGGGTGACAATGATTTGAATTTTGTATTTATTTATTTATTTATTTATTTATTTATTTATTTTTGTCAGTTCCTCTCATAATTTTGACATTTGGGTGTTAATGTTTAGCTATTGACCTATGTTTTCAAATTTCCTGTGCTGTTTTTGTCTCGATCGGACTAATGGTTTCGAAGATAATCACAAGTTTTTTAAGTGCTAAATGACAATGATACACAAACTACAAGGCGAAACCTGGCATGTTTAGTATCGTTGGACTCGGGAAGGATTCAGGATCTCAAAGGACTAACGGTTGGGTGCGTTTATAGATATTTTCATGACTTTTGTTCATGTTGTAGCGCCACCACTTGGCCAATCTTCGAGATTTTTTTCAAGTAACCTCAGATTGAGCTCATGAACATGTGTCTCGAGTTTAGCGAAAATATCTCTTTCCATTCACAAGTTATAATTGTTTTACTAAAAGTGGCCCTGGTGCCATCAAACATTTTGGTTTCCCTTAGCGACTGTGAATTTAAATTAATAATTTTTTTAATGATTATTGATAATCACTGTCCAGAGAATACTTCTGCACTGGTTTGGTTCCGATCAGGCCAAAAACCTAGGAGTAGTTCACAAAAGTAGGTTTTTCAAAAACCTCAATTTACTCAAAATTGGCGCCCGAAGGCCGAGCAAATCCGAGGCATGCATCTGGTCCGCCTCGAGCCAAGGATTCCAGCGATATAAGACACTTGAGCCTACGCCTCACGGTTGAGTTATGAGCCGTTTCGTACTTTTGACCGCTGTAGCGCCCCCGTCAGGCCGATCGGGGCGGGCCTTGGTGACGCTGTAGGCGGTGTGAGTACTATCAGCCCCCAAAGTTTCAAGTCTCCACGACTTACGGTTTGGTCTGCCCGATCAGTTTTATGTCTGAATGTTGCATCATGGGAAAATTAACAATAACAATAGGGTTTCAGCACTTTGTGCTTGAACCCCTAATAAGTGCCTAAAAAAGGGCCACAAAAAGGCCTCTAAAAAAAAAACTATAGGGTCTAGGCACTTGTCGCTTGCGCTGCTGCGTTCCAAAAACTTTATCAAGCCTTTTAACATGTGCCTCGGAGAAAAAGTACGTTTTTTGCCCTTTTAGCTCATTTATCATGGAAATGTGGTGATTTTTTTTTTTTTACCTTTAAACCCTCTGGGGTCTAAGGTGTTTTTGGGGTCCTTGAGATGTTCTGACATCCCTGACATCTGTGCTTTTTTCAGTTGCTTATAAACATATTAATGGCAAAAAAAAAAAACACACTATTTAGCACAAACAGGGCTACCATAATATGTGAGCAACAAGAATGTACATGTCTGCATTTTTGAGAGAATAATGTTTATGCGTGGTTATTGAAAAAACTAAAAACTAAAGTTTCTGAAATAAGACCACAAAACACATACTAAATATGTGCCAATAATACTTTTGTCTAATGGATGTCATCGCCTAGTGTTTTTTCTTCAAAATGATGTGAAAATCACCCTGCCTAATCATTCACATAACACAATACATTGATTTGAATTTTGCAAAGCACTTTCTGTTTGGAAAGGCAATATTCGAGTGGGCGTCAACGATCATGCATATTTAGTGGTTCACACCTGAGGAGACAATGGGGCCCACATACTTAATGACCCTTTCATTCAGGTGAGTCACTGAGCCACAAGAATGCAAGAGCAACAGTTGGAAGCATCTCAATTCTTTTTTATTTTTCCACAAATTGTGCTTGCAAATTGGCCTATAATATCCAAGGAAAACATGTTTAGTAATTGTTCAGTTAATTCTCATACTGTATTTTCAGTTTTGGAATATTTATCCTCTCCCCAAATTTGTCACTAATAAAACACAATAAAAATTATTTAAAGAAAAGGGTTATATTTACCTTTTAATAGTTTGTTTACATCTACCTTGTAAATATCTTTTTTTTAATTAAAAAGGTTACAATTACAACAACAATTCAAGTGTAATCTTTCTTTGTAAAAACTAAAGTATGCATTTTATCATACATATTTCAAAGTTAAGGATTTGATTGATTATTTGATTATTTTTGACAAAACATACTATATTTAACATATGAGCAAAAATTGGCAAACAAAAGCTTATTTGAGGTGGCAGATATTTTACAGTAAAAATGTATAATCTATCCAAAACTAATCAACGAAATGTTGTCTTTCATATGTCTGTAACATAGGTCTTTCATTTTTATTATAAGAAATATAAATGTTAATTTGCAGTTTAATACGTTGCTTATACAAATACATTTTATTTCAACATATTTCAGTCGATTTTTACTCAGTATAGCAATACAGTTTGCTAAAACCGAAACATTCATTCACACACAGAAACGCCTGACTGTAACGTTGTCTTTATGAAATATTAGGGCATATAAATGTTAATTTGCAGTTTAATACGTTGCTTATACAAATAGCCTACATTTTATTTCAACATATTTCAGTCGATTTTTACTCATCTCAGTATAGCAATCCATTTTGCTCAAACATCATCATTCATTCACACACACACAGAAAGGCGATTTAAATTTAAACTGTCTTTTTGCGAGCTGTGGTAAACAGCGCGCATCTCTGTGGCTGCCGTTCATTCATTCACACGGAAACGCGATTAACTTGAGAAGAAAAAAAAAACTTACTACAGTTTTCCTCACTCAGTCGGATCCTCGCTCCTCGCAATACCCGAACTCTGAGGTAGATTCTCCATTATTATTATTCCTCACAGCGCTGCCAGATGATGTAAACACGTAGGCTACAATGATATGATTAAACTTGTGTTTTCTCGAGCTGATATGGGGGGCGTTCACAGGTTTGCCTCAGTAATTTGCGTTTGAATAGCACGCGCTCTCCGTGGGCGGGTTCACATTACATTTGAATTAGCTCTAATGAGCTCGACTGGAATCGCTCTCTTTTAATACAGATTTCACAAGATGAGAATATTTGTTTTTTATATAAATTACCTCATTTAAAAGAAGAGAATTCAAGCTTTATGCCTGTGTGTCTGTATGCCTGTTTGACTGAGTATTCGCTGAGTTACAGTTCATTTTCGGACGCGTTTCAGAATGGATTTAACTGACAGAGAGAAGGCAGAACTCGCATCACGTTTATTTTTCTTTATTTGGCAAAAAGCACAACACTTTGTTTTTATTGTGAGCACACACACAAATAATACACATTTAACAGAATCGATTGATGTATGAAACTTGCTTGTAATATCAAAGTCAACAGAGCAAAATTAATTTATTTTGAACTGAACTGAAAAAAAGCGAGCCTATCGCGCCGGCGCGATTGTTGACCTCAGAGGGTTAAACTGTGACACCTCCAATGATGGCCCGATCTCCATAAAAGTTTGCACGCTTCTTTAGAATAATATGGCACATGTGCTCAGCTAATTTGGTGAAGCTCTGCTCTTTTTTTCCCCATTTTTCAGTCATTTAACCCCCTGAGGTCGGCTATCGCGCCGGCGCGATAGGCTCGTTTTTTTCCTTATCAGTGCAAAAAAAAATAAAAATAAAAATAAAAAAAATTTTATCTGATATGCTTGTGTTATACATCAATCAGGAGGATTGGATTAATGAGGAGTTGAAAAAACTAATGAAGGAAAGAGATTTGGCTCTGAAAAAATCTGTTAAGACCAAATTAAGTAGTGATATAAATATTTTTAAAAGTCTTAGAAATCGAGTCACTAAAAATTTAAGAAAAGCAAAAGCGGAGTATTACATTACAACAATAACAGAAGCCAAGGGAAGCCCTCTCATAATGTGGAAGCAAATAAATGGTATTGTGAAACCGTCAGGCAAATCAAAGAACATCCATGAGCTTAGAATTGGAGGTAGGCAGATTAGGGACAGTAAACAAATAGCACTGGAATTTAATAAGTTTTTTGTTTCATCAGTGGAAGAACTGGTGCAACAAGTTAATGCAGAACAGCAACTAAAATTCACTAATCATCAATTAATAAAACAATACTCTTCATTCTCACTTCAGCAGACCAATGAAGCAAAAGTGCTTGAAGCAATACATTTAATTAACAATAGCTATAGTAAGGATCTTTTTCACATAAATACTGTCTTTTTGAAACGAAATAAAAACACTTTTGTAAAGCCGCTGACACACCTGATCAATTTGTCTATTCAGAGTGGACAATTTTCTACACCTTGGAAACAGGCAAAAGTTGTGCCATTATTTAAGTCAGGAACACCTGACCAGGCATGCAATTATCGGCCTGTAAGCATCTTACCTGTATTTTCAAAGGTGTTAGAAAAAATTGTGTATGGTCAGCTTATGGCGTTTATACAATCAAATAACATTTTACACCCATTACAATTTGGCTTCCGTCCTCAATACTCCACCGAAACTGCAAACTGCTTCTTTATGGAACAACTCAAATTTGCAATAGATAGAGGAGAAATTGTTGGCGCCGTCTTTTTGGATCTCAAAAAGGCGTTTGATACACTAAATCATGACATCCTTATTAATAAACTGTCCAACTTTAACTTCACAACATTAACTTTACAGTGGTTTAAATCATATCTTGAACAGAGAGATCAGTGTGTCGTGGTCAATAATGAAATGTCTACATTCTTAAAAATTAATACAGGAGTACTCTTTACACTGTATATTAATGATCTGCCAGACTCATGTCCTACAGCAGGATTTCAGATGTACGCAGACGATGCAGTGGTTTATGTACGTGGGAAAAATGTGCATGCAGTTTCTGATGAACTGGCAAAACACCTGCAAACTGTGGCGGTGTGGTTTCAAAATGCAGGTCTAACATTGAATTTTAAAAAGACTTTGTCTGTTTGCTTTGCCTCAAGATTCAAGTCCATATCGGAAGAACTAAATTTAGGAATAATGGTCAAGTCAAGTCAAGTCAAGTTTATTTATATAGCGCTTTTCACAACACAGGTTGTATCAAAGCAGCTTCACAGTAATAAATTAGAACAATACATCAATGTTTGTTTCTAGTGGAACGTCTACGTTTGGTAATGCTGATCAATAGTATCGTTGATTGATTAATTAAATTAAATATCCCCAAATATCCCCAACTGAGCAAGCCAAAGGCAACAGTGGCAAGGAACCGAAAAACTCCATCAGGTGACCTAATGGAGAAAAAAAAACCTTGGGAGAACCCGGGCTCAGTCGGGGGCCAGTTCTCCTCTGGCGTTTATGAACTAGAGGTCGGATTTAACTGTAGGATTAAAAGTATTATATGAATGCCTGGCTGAAGAGATGCGTCTTTAATCTAGTTTTAAACTGGGAGAGCGAGTCTGAGCAACGAACAGTATCCGGAAGACTATTCCAGAGTTTTGGTGCTAAATGTGAAAATGCTCTCCCTCCTTTGGTGGACCTAGATATCCTAGGTATGACCAAAAGCCTCGAATTTAGTGACCTTAAAGAGCGCGATGGATTATAGGGCGATAGAAGATCCGTTAAATAGACTGGAGCTAAGCCGTTTAGGGCTTTATAAGTCAGTAGCAATACCTTGTAATTAATACGGGACTTTATAGGTAACCAATGTAGGGATGATAAAATCGGTGTTATATGATCATATTTTCTTGATCTAGTTAGAACTCTAGCGGCGGCATTTTGGACTAACTGTAGCTTGTTTATTGAGGATGCAGGACAACCGGCTAATAACGCATTACAGTAATCTAGTCTCGAGGTCATGAATGCATGAACTAACTTTTCTGCACCAGAAACAGATAGCATATTACGTAGCTTAGCAATGTTTCTAAGGCGGGAAAAGGCTGTTCTTGTAACATATGAAATATGATTTTCAAAAGACAGGTTGCAGTCTAATATAACACCCAGGTCTTTTACTGTAGAGGATGAAGTAACAGGACATCCTACTATGTTAAAGTTGTATTGTGAGAGGTTTTGTGGGTGGTTTTTTGAACCGATAAGTAGTACCTCTGTCTTGTCTGGATTTAATAAAAGAAAATTATGCGTCATCCAATCTTTTATATCTTTAACACACTCTGTCAATTTGGATAATTTAGCGTTTTCATCTGGCCGTGATGAAATATAGATTTGAGTGTCATCAGCATAACAATGGAAACTAATTCCATGTTTCCTTATAATATTTCCAAGTGGCAGCATATATATTGAGAATAATAGAGGGCCTAACACAGATCCCTGCGGCACTCCATAGTTTACTGGAGTTATGATAGATTTTTCTCCATTTAAATAAACAAAATGGTAGCGGTCAGATAAATACGATCTAAACCAGCTTAATGCTTGTCCTTGAACACCAGTATAATTTTGTAGTCGATCTAAGAGTATTGTATGATCTATAGTATCGAACGCAGCACTAAGATCAAGTAAAACTAATATTGAGATACAGCCTTGGTCAGAAGCTATAAGTAAATCATTTGTGATTTTAAGGAGCGCAGTTTCAGTGCTATGATGCGGCCTGAACCCAGACTGAAACTTTTCATAGGTGTCATTTTCTTGTAAGAAAGAGCCCAGTTGAGCGGACACAACTTTTTCTAGTATTTTAGACATAAAAGGTAGATTTGAAATGGGTCTATAATTTACTAGATTATTCGGATCTAATTGTGGTTTCTTAATGAGAGGTTTTATAACTGCCAGTTTAAATGTTTTTGGAACATGACCTAAAGATAAAGACGAGTTAATAATATTGAGGAGAGGCTCTTCCACTACAGGTAACACTTCTTTCAATAGTTTAGTTGGTATAGGATCTAGTAAACATGTTGTTGTTTTAGATGAAGTAAAAAGTTTATTTAACTCTTTTTGTTCTATAGTTGTAAAGCACTGTAATTGTTCTTGCGGGGTGATAATTGAGGCTGAATTATAAGGCGCGATTGAGGATTGAACGTTTACAATTGTGGTTCTGATGTTTTCTATTTTCTCAGTGAAGAACTTCATGAAATCATTACTACTAAACTGTAATGGAATATTTTGTTCAGGAGACATCTGTTTATTTGTTAGTCTCGCCACGGTGTTAAATAAGAACTTAGGATTGTTATGGTTGTTTTCTATTAGTTTGCGTAGATGCTCAGCCCTGGCCGCTTTAAGGGCCTTTTTATAACGTGACATACTGTCTTTCCATGCGATTCTAAAGACCTCTAAGTTGGTTTGTTTCCATTTACGCTCTAAATTACGGGTTTCTCTCTTTAGAACACGCGTAGTATTGTTGTACCATGGTGCTTTACTTTTCTCTCTGACCTTTTTTAATCTAATGGGCGCAACAATATCCAATGATCCAGAGAGAATGGTGCTCATAGTGCTAGTTAATTCCTCAAGTTCATCTGTTTGTTTGGGTTCACTGAGCAGCTGAGACAGATCCGATAAGCTGTTTGAAAAATTATCTATGGTGGATGGAAGGATTGTTCTGCCTAATCGATAACGCGGCGCAGCATGATATATTACAGGAGTACGTAATATGCAAGTTACCATGTAATGGTCAGTGACATCGTCACTTTGTGGAATGATATCTATATCGGTTGGATCGGTTCCATGTGATATAATTAAATCGAGTGTATGATTAAATCGATGAGTCGGTCCGGTAATGTTTTGCTTGACCCCAAAGGAGTTTAATAAATCTGTAAACGCAGCCCCTAACGCATCATTTTGATTATCTACATGGATATTAAAGTCTCCAACAATTAATGCTTTATCGAAGTTAACTAATAGGTCTGAGAGAAAATCTGCAAACTCTTTTAGGAAATCAGCGTAAGGCCCAGGCGGTCTATATACGGTAGCCAAGGCTAGAGATAATAGGGATGTTTTTCGAACATCTAAGAGCGTAACATTTAGTACAAGTACTTCAAATGAAATAAACTTATAACCCGTTTTCAGAGTAACATTGAGAAAATCTCTATAGATTGTTGCAACACCGCCGCCACGACCAATCAGACGGGGCTCGTGCTTATAGGAGTATCCTGCTGGAGTAGACTCATTTAAACTGAAATAATCATTTGGTTTAAGCCAGGTTTCAGTAAGGCAAAGTACATCGAAGCTATTATCTGTGACTATTTCATTTACAATAACTGCCTTAGGTGTGAGTGATCTAATGTTTAGAAGACCTAGCTTTAAAAATTGTTTTTGATTACCAATAGCAACATTTTCTGGTTTAATAACAATTAGATTTTTTCTAGATCCTGCAGTAGATTTATGATTTGATCTCACTAAACGAGGAATAGACACAGTTTCTATGCAATGTTCTACACTATTTATATCAGTTAAATTGGTGCAGCAGAGACTATGATTTGGACTTTTGGTTACTAGTCAAAAGGTATTTAACATTTTGGAGATGTTATCTGACAGAAGATCCGATCCGAATCTGCTTGGGTGTAAGCCATCAGCACGGTAAAGCCTAGGACGCTCCCAAAACAGATTCCAATTATTTACAAAGAGAAGTTTCTGCTCATTGCACCATGACATTAACCATTCATTAAGCGCAAATAATCTACTAAACTTTTCATGACCTAGTCGGTACGTGGGAAGCGGTCCTGACACAATAATCGTTATATCAGGCGATGTGCTGCGTACCGTATCGATCAGATTCCTGAAGTCTTTCTTCAGAACCTCCGTCTGGCGCAGCCTGATGTCGGCCCCTCCCGCGTGCAGGACCACGGTTCCGACGCGCTCGTTCAGAATCTCGGGAACGTGAGCAGCGATTTCAGAAACACGAGCACCAGGAAAGCAGTGACTATGCACCTTACTTTTATTTAACGTAACGTGTACGTGTCGAACGATGGAATCGCCGATGATCACAGCATCGCGTTCTGTTTCGCGAAGAGGGGAGAAGCGGTTTTGTGTGGATATCTCGAAAACCGGGAGGGTCGGAGAGAGTTTTCTTGGTCTAGACCTGACTCGCGACTTCCGCTGCGGAAAAATCCAGGCTTCGTGATGGCATGTTGGAGCCGGAGTGAACGAGACCATGGCTGATCGCGACCTCGACGTTCGGGGCCGATGTTGAGGAACGCACGGAGTCGACAAGGTCGGAGTCAGCGGGTTAGTAACGTTAATCTCTGATTTGTGTGCCTCGGCACGTTATGTTTCAAGAGCTAACCGCCGGTCTATCAGCTCGGCTTTTCTTACTAAAAGGTCGTGGATCTGTTTCTCAACAGCTTCCAGCTCAGACTGCACCGCGTGCAGCTCAAATGTGTCCTCACCTGCACCAAAAGGTAGACTACTTACATTTGATATATTCGCCATTTTAACAGATGGACAGTAAGTTAAGTTAGCAACGACGCTACCAGTGGTGCTATCAATATTAATACTAATTTATGGCTTAAGTCTTGGATATAATCCGTCTTTTCAGTGGTACGGGTGTAGAGTAGACGCACGATAGGCGAAAAAATGTTTGTTTATAAATGAGTGCGGAGAAGACGCGTTCAGCCGTGATCCACGGACGTAACCTATAAGAGTATCCAGCGTTGGATCACTAGGCTTGAGACGCATCTGCTCAACAATCCGCGTTATAACTATGAGGTGAGGAAAAGTAGAAAATGTTCGTTGTAAGTGAGTTTAAAGAGAAATCAAGAATTATAAATCAATCGATGGAGCTCCAAAGACAACAACGCGTTCAGACGCGACGCATGCGCATTCGAAAAAGTGGGGGCATAAGATCCAACAGGTATCAGAGGTCAAATACCTGGGCCTTGTACTAGACTCTCAACTTCAATTTGACAGTCATATTAAAAAAATCTGTCGAGTAGTCAAAGCAAATCTTTATACATTCAGATTGATCAGGGATTACCTACCGTTCCATGCTGCTCACACTTTCATGCACGCCATGATCTTCTCGCATACGAGTTACTGCATCTGCTCATGGTCACAGGCTACTGTAACTACAGTTAAGCCACTTCAAATGATTTATAACAGAGCGGTTAAAGTCTTAGATAGGAAACCCATTAGGTCACATCATTGTGTTAGTCTGAGGAATTTAAATATTTTATCTTTTGCAAATTTCATTAAATTTTCTCTGTTGAAGCTGATGCATAAATGTTTAAATCAGCAAGCCCCACAGGTCTTGAGTGAGTGCATAGTTTCTCTTAGTGCTGTGGGTTCAAGGACTAGAGGGGCTCAGAACGGGAACTGTCAGATCCCGAAATGTAAAACTTCATTTGGACAATCAGCTTTCTCTGTACAAGGCACTAAAGCCTGGAATTGTTTAACCACTGAACTGAAAGGAGAGTCAAACTGGGTTCTCTTCAAATATAAACTTAAAGACTCTTTAATTAGTGGTCAGAAATGCGACCACTGACTGTTCATTGCATTAGTGTGTTACACTGTATTATTATTATGTTTATTTTACCAATGTATTGTTTGATTTTATGTAAAGGCCCATTAGGGACGAACATTGAGAATTAGCTTTGGCTAAAATGTTGTAGTATGTAACATGAGTTTATGTAACATACTTGTCCCTATTCAAATAAACTTAATTAAATAAATAAATAAATAAATAAATCGATCCTGTTAAGTGTGTATTATTTTTGTGTATACTAACAATAAAAACAAAGTGTTGTGCTTTTTGCCAAATAAAGAAAAATAAACATGATGCGAGTTCTGCCTCCTCTCCGTCAGCATAGTCCATTCTGAAACGCGTCCGAAAATGAACCATAACTCAGCGAATACTCAGTCAAACAGGCATACAGACACACAGGCATGAAGCTTGAATTATCTTCTTTTAAATGAAGTAATTTTTATAAAAAACAAATATTCACAGTTTATGTAATATGTATGCAAAGAGAGAGATGTCAGTCGTTCTCATCTCAGCTAATTAAGTTTTAATGTGCCCCGCCCACGGAGAGCGCGCGCTATTCAAACGCAAATGTGAGGCGATCCATACAAACCTGTGAAACGCCCACATCAGCTGGATAACACACACCGCGAGTTCACTTTCAGACTCATGTACTTTACGATGCTGTGAGGAATAATACTATCTTGATAATAATCCTGGAAAATTTACCTCAGAAGTTCTGGAAGTATCATTTCGAGGAGCAAACGGATCCCGCTGAGGAATTAGGTCAGTTCTATTTGCTTTGTTCTAATCTGAATGAATGAACGCACAGATGCGTGCTGTTGTGGAGCTACTACATCTGGCAAAATACTGTTTAAATATGAATCGCGTTTCTGTGTATGAATGAATGAACGAACGCACAGATGCGTGCTGTTGTGGAGCTACTACAGCTGGAAAAAATACTGTTTAAATATGAATCGCGTTTCTGTGTATGAATGAATGAACGAACGCACAGATGCGTGCTGTTGTGGAGCTACTACAGCTGGAAAAAATACTGTTTAAATATGAATCGCAACTATGTATGAATGAATGAACAGCTTTTATCAAACTCTATTGCTATACTGAGATGTGTAAAAATCGACTACAAAATCGGATAGATTATAAAGTTTTTACTGTAAAATACTGCCACATCAAATAAGCTTATAATGTTGCCAATTTCTTCTCATATGAATTGAATTACATATGATAAAATACAAAGAAAGATTACACTGGAAATATTGATACAATTTTAAATGTTGTTGTAATTGTATAACCTTTAAAAAAATAAAAAAATAAATATATATATATAGGATAGATGTAAACAAAATCTTAAAAGGTATAAGCCTTCTCTTTAAATAATTTTATTATGCTTTATTAGTGACACATTTGGGAAGAGAATATATTCCAAATCTGAAAATACAGTATGAGAACAATTAACTGCACAATTACTAGAAATGTTTACCTTGGAAATTGTACAATTTGCAAGCACAATTTGTGGAAAAAAGAACAACAACTGTGAACCAGTTATATCTATATATATTGTCCTTGCATTCTTGTGGCTCAGTCACACACTAGAATGAAAGGCTCATTACGTATGCAGCCTCATTATGCGGGCCCCATTGTCTCCTAAGGTGTGAATCACGCCCACCCGCATATGGCCTTTCCAAACAAAAAGTGTTTTACAAGATTTAAATCAATGTATTGTGTTATGTGAATGATTAGGCAGGATGATTTTCACATGATTTTGAAGAAAAAACTATAGGCAACGACATCCATTGGTCAAAAGTCTTATTGACACATATTTAGTATGTGTTTTGTGGCCTTATTTCAGAAACTTTATTTTTTTATTTTTTAAAAACCATGCATAAACATTATTCTCTCAAAAATACAAACATGTACATGCAAGTCGTTCACATATTATGGTAGCCCTGTTTGTGCTAAATAGAATGTAATTACACCTTTGCCATTAATATGTTTATAAGCAACTGAAAAAAGCACAAATGTCAGGGCATGTCAGAACATCTCAAGGACCCCAAAAACCCCCCAGACCCCAGAGGGTTAAATGCCATTTTGCATAGGATAATACAGAGGCCTTCTCACCTTTATGATAGTTAAAGCGCCACCAATGGCCCGACGTCCATGAAAGTTTTCAAGCTTCTTTAGGATCACGTGACGCATGCGCATGCCCGATTTTGTGAGGCTGTATGCAAATCAGACAGCAAGATGGCCGCTCTCAGCCATTTCATGGGATTTGCCATAGAAATACATCATTTTGACACCCTTTTAACAGTTATAGCGCCACCAAGTGGCCAGTCGCCACGTCCTTTTTCACGCGACCACAGAATGAGCTCGTACAAGCGTGTGCTGAGTTTGGTGCAAAAATCTCGTTCCGTTCACGAGTTATAGCCAATTTAGTATAAGGGGCCCCTCCCACTTGGAACGTTTTGGCGGCCCTTAGGGACCGTGAGCCAAAATTTCCACTTTTTTTTTGATAATTATTGACATTCGGACTCCAGAGAATCTTGCCGCACTTGTTTGGTTCCGGTCGGGCCAAAAACCTAGGACTAGTTCGCGAAAGTAGGTTTTTGAAAAAAAAATACCCGAAAATTTTCCCAAGGTGACGAGCAAATCCGAGGCATGCATCTGGTCCGACTCGAGCCAAGGATTCCAGCGATATAAGACACTTGAGCCTACGCCTCACGGTTGATGAGTTATGAGCCGTTTCGTACTTTTGACCGCTGTAGCGCCCCCGTCAGGCCGATCGGGGCGGGCCTTGGTGGCGCTGTAGGTGGTGTGAGTACTATCAGCCCCCAAAGTTTCAAGTCTCCACGACTTACGGTTTGGTCTGCCCGATCAGTTTTATGTCTGAATGTTGCATCATGGGAAAATTAACAATAACAATAGGGTTTCAGCACTTCGTGCTTGAACCCCTAATAAAAATCAGCACAATTACAATAGGGTTTCAGCACTTCGTGCTTGAACCCCTAATAAACAGTACTTCAGGAAGATCTAGCAGTGGTATTCAGATAAGTAACAGCCTACAACAGAAACCGAATAAAGTAATCAAATGTAAAATAACACTGCCTAGTCTTACATTAAATATAGATTAATCCTTATTAAAATGACAAAAGTTATTAATTCAAGAGCAGAGAGTTATTTTTTTCTGTTTTTTTTGTTTTTTGTTTTTTTTTTACATTAATGACACAGACTGAGCCAGGAATATTGGGCTGCTGTAACTTTAAGACCAAGTGCACAGATACAATATACTGTTACACATGCATTTTCTTTTTCAACCATTTACATTCACTTAACTCTCTGGGGTCGGAGGTGTTTTCTGGTAGAGTTCTCAACGGGTCGGGTCGGCCCGACAAACCCGACGGGACCCGCGGGTTCGGGCCGGGTTCGGGTCGAAAATATAATTAAATGACTCGGGTCGGGTCGGACCTCGGTCTTAATCTTTTCTGCTAAAACAATAAATAAAACATTTATTAATCATCGCTGCTGTTCACCGTAAAGAAAGTCTGGCTGCTGCGTGTAACGTGCATCATGGAGAGGGGCGGGGGCAGACCTGACGCCGCTGCGTGCACGCCTTTAGCCTGGAGAAGAAGATGGAGTTGGTGAGAAGTAAACTTGCCGCAGGTGAATTCACCGTCGCTACTACGGCCTATTTATATATTTAAAGTTTATTGTTTCAGTTGTTTGTATTGTTTGTATTGTTAAAAGGTGTGAACATTAAAGGTTGATTTGAATTCCCATCTGCTGGTCATGATAATACGTTTATGAGAGAAAAAAAAAATCCGACGCGGCGTGGGCCGCGGGCCGGGTTCGGCCAGATAATTCATGTTTATGTGTCGGGTTACATCGGGTCCGGGCTTTAAAAGCCACGGGCCGGGTCGGGTCGGGTTGTAATTTTCAGGCCCGTTGAGAACTCTATTTTCTGGGCCATGGGGATGTTTTGACATGCCCTGACATTTGAGCTTATTCCTGTTACTTGTAACATTTTCACAGAAGAAATTTGATTACACTATACTCAGCACAAACTCTGCTACAATAATATGTGAGCAGCATGTATGTAACAGTTTTGAGAAAACTATATATTACCAAGCTGGACAAAGAGTTGGTGGTATTTGAATTAGGGCTTCAACAACTACAATTATTATCAACAATGACAATAATCGACAATGAATTTGATTATCCATTAGTCACTTCTGCGTGCTGTGCCAGGGAAACCATCAGCCAGTCATGTCACATACTGTAGTGAACTAATATTCTTATATTATTGATCTGACAGCAATCAAACCATTATATGAGAACTGAACTGAGCTGGACGATGACATCACTGTTTTCTCCAGAGCTGCTGTATAGATAAATTAACTTAAATTAACTAACTTTTTTACAACAATTTTTACAACCGAAATGAATCAACACTGAACTTACATAAGCTGGACAATGACACTATTTTCTTCTAGAGTTGCTTTACAGCAAAAACAAACCCTGTTGCATTATTTTCCTGTTATCAGTGTAAAGCTGCTTTGAAACAATCTGTATTGGAGAAAGCGCTGTATAAATTAAAGGGGTGGTAAAACACCTTTTTTCGAAGGCTTGAATGTGTTTGTGAGGTTCACTGTAACATGTGTTCATGCTTCGTTTTTAAAAATTCGCATTATTTTTCACATATTTAACCATTATTCTACACTGCTCTGTCCCTCCTTGTAAAAACAGTCGGATGGATTCCGGGTTCTATGAAGCCCCGCCCTCAAAAATACGTAATGGGCTCAGATTGGTTAGCTGGCCCAGTGTGTTGTGATTCGCTAACCGCCAAGTTCACAGTTCAGAAACGCCCCTTACACTTACCAGTAGTTTGTGCTTCAGTAAACAACAGCGTTAATATTGCCATACCAGTTTGAGCCCGAATCAGACCCAGAGAATGTTATCGAGCAGAACATGTTCAAGAACGGCTGTTAAAGGACGTTTCAGAAAGGTATGTTTTTTTTAAGACTGCAGATCTATTGTGATCGTTATATATGACACTGTTACTTTTGTATATTTAGAACGATTGTAGCTAAATATCTGTCGCCAGAACTATTAACCCAATACGAACACTAAACATTGGCTTTACAACAGTAGCAAAATCAAACACAAACCATGTTTAGCATGCCTGCAGATAAACAATACACAAAAGCTATAATCAAAGAATAAATTACAGTGATCACATAAACGACAACAACCACGAACATTCCAAGTTCGCTGCGCTGGTGATAATAAACACAAGTTTGTATGTGTTTGTCGGATAAGTATGAATTAGCATTTAACAAACTGGTTTGTGGAGACGAACAGCGTTCTCCTTCGTTTACTTCCTCACTACAACGTACAATTAACAATACGAACTATTACAGGAAAACACATCAACGAAAAAATCATACTTACAGGTTGTGGCTTGTAAACAACAGCTTCTGTTTTTAAAGTTGGAACTGCTCGATCTTTCAGGACAAGCCGTTGTGCAAATCCTGCATTGAACTCGTGTAGATTGAGGAAGCTTTCCTCCGGAAAATGTGCAGCATAGAGAGCGACGTTTTGATTATAATTATGAGGGACCGAGTTAAAAATAAATTGTAACTGTCCTTAGGAAGACTGAACAAAGTGGACCTGCAATCTAGGTGAAAATAACAGCGTTTTGACGGCATAGCGGCAACGACACTCTACTACCACAACAACTCTTCACCAAAGCAACATAAAATGGCCTCGCCCCCTTTATGTACTGTGTTCCCAGAGGAGGGGTTTATGTAAATATTGGGCTTAGTGATGTCAGCAAGCCCACAGGAATGTCGTGTAGTCCTTATCAGCCGTTTTCTGTAGTTTTTAGAAATTGATTTCTTTAAATGCAAAATCTCTATTTGCTTTAAACTTTGAACGTTGTAACTTTGAAGATGTTGTTTATGCTCAAACAGCAACATTACACACTAACTAAAGTTAGAAAAGTGAAATCGTGTTTTACCACCCCTTTAAGATGACTTGACTTGACTTGAATGACCCATTTCTATGGACAAAACGAATATGGAAAAAGGCTCCATGAAAGGTACATGATCCAAGTTGACTATAATGTACTTGCTTAAGTGCTTCAAACAAGGGCTGCACGATTCTTGCTAAAATGTGAATCACGATTTTTCTCCATGGGAATTGAGATCACGATTCTCTTACACGATTCTCATTTTTTCAACCAAAATGTATTGCTCAAGTACAAAAAAACGAAACAAAAACAAAACAAAGGACATTCAGTATAATAAAGTGCAGGAGTAACAAAAATGGTCTCTTTTCTTTATTTTAGACCCCTTAAAGTGAATAATTTTAAAGCTTTATGTTGTTGAACATAAGAGAACATTAACATACAATAATAAATAAAAATAACTAAATAGAACCTGTGCTTTTTGCTCCAATTGGCACAGCATGTACATAGTACTTACATCTACTGTGTTTACGGGAATACTCGACTTGGCATTTTGAAATATTTCTGTGTGTATTTGGCCGTTTAGGTGCACAACCGAAGACAAAAACTACTCTGCTTGTCCGTGTTTCACTCGGAGCGCGTGCACAGCATCCTGTCAGCATAATTCAGTTCTCATTCGCGACTTATCGCGCTTTTAATATTTCTTTTCAATATAAACAGTGCTTGAAGTGGGGGGAAAAAGGTGCCGGTACTCTCTTGCCTTACTCTCACCGCCTTCACCCAGGGCCGGATTAACAATTTCCTGTGCCCTGGACAACCAGACTCAAGGCCCCCGTAGTTAGGGGGGTTCGGGGGCATGCTCCCCCGAAAAAATTTGGATTTCTCTGATCTACATATGTGCAATTTAGGACTTTTGAAGGCCAAAAAATTATAAGAAATAGGCTCTTTAAAACCTTGTCATTAGATTATTTGTCAATACCTGCTCTCTCCTCATCTTCAAATTTCTTTTTCTCTCAGTCTTCTTATCCTGGACTATTTCTTCCCCTCCTAAAGCTGAACTTAGTCTTTTCATTTTCGTCTGTGTCAATGACGAAAGTAAACATAGGCTCAACAGATATTTACGTTTTATGAATCATTTTCTTAGACAAGTTAATTCACTCAAGGCTACCAGGAAAGCTGTAGCCTAAGTCAGTATTGCCATTAGGAAAGTTCTGCAAGCTTTGGAATTTGAAAACGTCTGTTTTTAAATGTTAAAAGTAATTTTAAATACAAATTATATATAATGTCATATTCTGTGTTAATTTTGACCACGAACCACGCACTGTCACTTTTATTCAGCGCGTGCAGCACAGCGAAAATAGACTCGGTGTGGAAACGATCGTTGGACTGCTGTATATGCACCGCTCCTGGAACGCATTGCCGGACCGCATCCGCGTGCAGTGTGAAAGCTCTAACCTGTTAATATGGGTGCGGAAAAAAAATAAGCTCCGCATACGCATTGTAAACGGAGTATATGTGAAATTCGCGTGACATTGACGCTTTTTTTGTCAGTGGTAGAGTACCGGCTACATGCGAGAAGTAGCGGTACGCAAGAAAACGTGCAGGTACGCTTTGGAGTAAAATGCAGAAGTGCCGGTACTGCGTACCGGTGAGTACCGCCCCACTTCGAGCACTGAATATAAAGCACATCCTGCTCTTTTCTTTCTCATTCATGTTTGTTATTAATAACTTTAAACATAATCGTCAACTGAAATATGCGCGGATTGTCAAAAATACGACACATAGCCTATGTATAGGACATAAAATTGTCTCTGCGCAAAAGTGTAAGTAAAAGGACAGCAAAGCACCCGTTTCAATAAAAGGATATATTAAAGTTTATATAGCCTACTTTTACATTTTCGCTGCTGTTCTAAAATGGTTTTCGCCATTACCTTAAACAAGCTGCTTGAATCCAGTGCAGCAGCTGTAGGTTGCAACTTACCCCAGAAACGTATTGGTTAGTGGATTGCTGTGGTGACTCGTGACACTCGCGAACAGCACTGAACACGAATATTATTATTATCATATATTTTGTTATTGTGTGAGTGTGGCCAATAACGCGTGAATGCAGCATGATCTGAATGCAGGGAAATACACGGAAGTGAATCGCCATTATTAAGAAAAAAGATTGCATTTATGTTTGAATCGAGATCGTGATTTTTTTTCGATTAATCATGCAGCCCTACTTCAAACTAAAGCATAAGCGTTTACCGCATCTTCCCTTCTCGTGCTTTGTAAGATTTGTGTGCTGTTTGAAGCTTTTGACACGTGTTTTCCATCTGTAAATCATGTTAGAAAGTCCAGCAAGTATTTCGATTTTGCACATTCTGACAAGCGTCTACCTAAAGGTGCTCTAAGCGATGTTGGGTGACGTCACTTCTTGTTGACGTTCGAAGTATTGTCAAACAAAACGGAGGCTAGCGCAGCCCTCCCTCCTTCTCATCCCGTCCCCTACCCCTCCCTTCCGTGCTTCCTGAAACAGGCTTTTCCTATCTAAATTCGGGACTTCACGCGTTCCTTCTCCTTTTCCCTCTTCTTTGCTCTTTGTTCATCGGAACGCCGTCTCTTTGGTCGTGTGTCGGCCATATCAAAATTCAAGAAAATATAATTCTAACGTTAGTCATTGTCTAGGACATCTCTCCTCTAGCTTTACTTCCCTCTTCATGCTTATCTCTCCTCCACTCCCCACACCACCCTTCATGTGCACACGCACTAACCCCCCCACCCCCACAAGTAATCATATTTAAAAGCAGGAACAGTAAAGGAAATATTGTTGGAATAGCCCATTAATGTAATAGACCCCTTTTCAGTTGGTAAACATGGTGACTTTTTTTGTGGGCGGAGCTTAGGTGGTGGCAGAACGATCCCCCTGGCCGCTTCACTAACATTAGTTTGCAAGTTTTGTTAGCTTGTTTTTTAATAATGACTGGAGAAAATCCAATTTTATCTTAGTGTGCAAGGTCACTCACTGTCCAGGACCGCGATTGTTATTTGCAAAAGTTAATTTTAACGGACATCCCAGATTGGCTGACCCGTTCACACGCTCGCGCACAAACGCTCAGTCAATGGATGCAAAATGTGCAATGCTGGTGTTCACTTTTTCAGAATTTGTAGGGATGCTTTCCATAAAGAATGTGAAACATGTATGTTCGTTATATCATTTTCAGTTTTTGAATATATTTAAAGAAAATTAAAATGGATTTTACACACTTAAAGCATTATCGTATCACATATCGTATAATTTAACAAGTTATCGCATATCACATTTATCTTCAATACCAAGCAGCCTCCTATCACACAACCTCACTATACAGGATTCTCTCTTTTTTTTGTGTTTTTTTTTTTGTGTAGGTCCAAGAAGGAGATGTTAAAAATGTGTTACTACATCCTTCACACTGCTAAGTGTCTTAGCACTTTGCATTGCACTTTGCATTGCACTTTGCATTGCACTTTGCATTGCATTATGGTACACACAATTCGACACAGTGTGCTCTGGCTGTACACTTAGGTAATCTGAGTATTACATATACAAATGTACACATCATAAACATACAGTGAAAACAGTATGAGTAGTATGGTTGCATGCTATTACATACAGAACACCTCTTTATGTAAACTTTGTTGTTACATATTCATGAAGAAATTTGAATGACAGGCAAGTTGAAGAAAGACAGTAGAAGACCAATAAAGCTCTTATGAGAAGACATCTTACAAGAAGTGGTCTTGTTGGGTGTGTTCTAGCCAAGAAGCTATTTTTGTGGAAAACCAAGTGATTTTAGAATGCGAGGGTCCACAAAGAACAAGTGACAAGTCCAAGTAGCAAGTCGAAATCTGTCATTTGTGTTTTGACACTATCTGCCTGTTAGTGCTAAATTGCCAAAATGAGAATTTACTCCATTTTGAATTCTCAGCCAAGATGCTGAGACATTCAGCGTTCCAATGCCTTTTCACTAAATTAATTCACAGGTCACCACACTTGAATCTAACAATATGTGCCACTTGTATACCCGCTGTACTTTGTTCACACAAATTTATAATAAGTGAATAGAACATAAAAATGCATGAACTACAAAAATTCATAAATGGTTAGGGATATTTTCTGATATTTCTCATGTTTTCTGATGTTACTTTTCAGAACTCTGGGGTCTGTCAAATTAAAGTTATAAATGGCCAATGGCCTATTTTCATGAATAACCATACTACACCATAAACTCAAACAAACAACTACAAATATAGGCCTACGCTATGTCCAATAAAGGCTGACAGACAGATGTTTAGACAGCTAGGGAAAAAATTAAGCAACAGACTTGCAGAAGAGTGTAAAGATTATATGGTCTCAGTCACTATACATACTATCAGGGCTGTTAGAGACTGTGGGAGCCCCTTGGTCTGTTCACGTTCACAAGGACCCCTAAAGCGTGAGGTGATGTGAGGTTGATTACACATAGGCTACTGTACATGTCAACTTAAAAGTTTGGACGCACTTTTTGATGATCATCTTATAAATCGGTTTCTGCTTAAATCCTTGAAATTAGCTTTAAAGACAAACAAGTGTTCCTACACATAGCATGTATTCTGATTAACAGTCTATGATTAATGCTAATTGCATTAAGGAATTGTCACAGTTACGTAGTTATGTAAAATCTATTAAAAGTGCCTATTGAAACCGAACACCCCTGGGCCCTTCATAGAGTGACATACGCACTGGGACCTGAAGTACACAGTACAAAAAGCTGTGAGGAGGTATTATATTCCTAAAATCAGAACAGGCCACTGATTCACAAAAGTCAACTTCTCAAACCCTTAAGAGATAGACGTAACCCCTTATCCAATGCAATTAAATCTTCAAAGGTTTGCAGTTAAAATGGTAAAATTACATGAATGCACTTCATTAAAAAAAAACTTCAGTGTCATCTTGCCAGCTGCAGTTTTGCCCAGGCTTTTAAATGGATTCACCGATCCACATGGCACACAGCTGACCTGAAATAACCCTCCAGCTGCAAAGAAATTCTCATCTACGGAGAGTCAAGAGGACCACTAATAGTCTCCATATTTCAACATCCCTTTTTCTTTCGCATGTCTGTAAAAACACATTATCATAAATCACTTATTTCATTACACACAGAAAAGTGATAACCTGTTCACTGCATCACTGTTCTGACATACACCTCATTAATTGATTGCATTCATTACAGTAGATTTGAGTATTTTGTATGTTCATAATGGAACACTATAGCATACTGCTTTCTGAATACTGTCTAGTAGGCTAATGTATTTTGTATACTTTTTATGTAATGCATACATATTTTTATGTATTTTATAGTGTATGGAAAAAAGGGTATAGTACGCAATGGTAAACATTTCCATCTGTACTGTAGTACTACTGTAGTCACATTCTCAATATGTTGTGTATTCTGCAACCAGCATTCAGTTAATTTTTTTTTTTTTTTTGCATTTTAGTTTTCTTTTTTGTGTGCGTGTTAAAATTGTGTAACAACGTCAACATTTTTAGCAGTGATAGCAAATAAGAAGTCAATTACCAGATGTTACTTCCAGTTTAGTAGTCATACTGAAATTCGAATTGCTTTGTGGAATACATTATTATTCTGTGCAGCCTGCTGTTGTAATGCTCTATAGGATACTGCACATTTTAAAAAATGCAATAGGTCACCAGGGTATTCCATGTGTACAGAACTTGCATACAGTATGGTGCATGCTACAGAAAAGTGTAGCAAGATAGTATTCCATTAGAAACAAATTCTTTGATGAAAGAGTTATTACAGACAGATATAACAACATGCACAAACATTGGCAACAATTTTGTTAGCTACAATCAATCAAACCATACAGATCATAAATATGTTGAAATGATGCAAGATCTGTAAGTGGGTCAAATCGTTGGGCTCTGCTTGTGAGCCAACCAAATAACACTGGCCAACTCTAACACCTTTGAGAGCAAAAAACGGTCGGATGTCATACAAGTTTATTATTACGTCTGACTAAAGTTTGCAAAATGGTACACGCATGCACGTATGCATGATTGTATACGTGCAACCATAACTTTAGCAGCAACAACAACAACAACAACAACAACAACAGAGCACTGTTCACTACATAAAGCATATTGTTTTAATGACATTACAGATCACATTCATAATAATGCAAAAAAAAAAGAAAGTATTTCGCTTTGGGTTAAATGTAGGCTACGGTGATGCATTTTCAATACCTTCACGACTCTTAATTGTTTTGCCGAAAGACGCTAAAAGTGCAGCAAAACCACATCCGCTTGCAAAAACATGTAAAATATTAAACACGCGCTATGTCATGTCGTGTAATTTAGAAACACAGCTGCTATATGACTGAGCGAGAGCGAGTTGCACTTGGCTCTCGATGTTTAACACGGATAGGCTACATTTTACAGCAAAGTAATGCCGTTTCACTTCACACAGCGACACAGACGTAAAACATGGGAAATAATGACTCACCTCGAAGCTGCAGAACAGTATGCGTGTATGTCCTTTATTAGATATCCCTGTAATATCAATGTTTGTTCCTGTGATCGCACAGACGTGGCCTGAAATGACCCAGCATAGCAGATCAACTCCAACATGGACCCGGAGACACACAGAGAAACGTGCAGCTCTCTCATCTGATCGCTATGGGGAATCAGAGAGCGTTTGACGTCTGGCCAAAGATGGTTTAACCCTTTACAGTGGCCTAAAAACTATATGATACTAAAGCACACTTAAAATACACGAATATCATTGCATTAGATATAATACCGGAGTGAATCTCACGAAAACGAAACATTTCTGGTCATATTTCACCCAATAGAAATAAATAAATATGATATTATGCATAAAATTAAGCAGACCAGTATGATCTTTTGCACTGTGACTGTGTTTTATTGCCACTGTGCCCTCAATTCTCATTACAGTAATGTGAATAAATATTATTATTTAAATGTATTTGTACATCATGGCAGTGTTTATTGTAGGCCTACTGTGTTTTATTTGATTAAAACTAATTTTGGTTTTCTTTTACTATAAGAATAATGATATGATTATAATGAAATGTGCTTCATGCTGTGTGAAATAGGGTGGTGTGGTCAAAGCCCTCAAAAGTTACGATTGATGAGCGATCCATTAACTGTCAACAATCCAGACACTAAACCTAAACACTAAACTGAATTTAAGTGTTCTTACTGTATTAAGCTGCCTTGTATGGCACCAGCAATGTCCTGCAAATCAATGTCCGGTGTCAAGAACACGGGAAGCATGGCAGTATAGAGAGTCCAGGGATCTAAAGGTGGCAGCAGCTGGCATACAGGTGCGAATAGGCAGGAAATGGAGTGCAGGAAAATCGCTGGAGGTGGCTGAGTCATGGCTGAGGCAGAAGGCACTGGTGGGGCCCATAGCAACAGGGCGTGCAGGCTTTGGCTACTTCCCGGTAACAAGAGTTGACAATGCTCAAGGCAAAGAGCGTCAACATCTTGTTCAGGAGGAAGAGCGGGCAGGCGTGGAGGAAGTTAGAGCTAGCAGGATGGTGGGAATGGGACAGCAAGGAGCTTGGACAAAATGGGAAAATGTTCGGCAACGCAAGATCACCTGGGCCGACATCTGGAAAGGAGACTTCCACCGTATCAGGTTCTTAGTCCAAACTGTCTACGATGTCCTACCAAGTCCAGCAAATCTCCACATCTGAGGCAAAATTGAGACACCTTCCTGTCCCCTTTGTCCAGGAAGGGGATCCCTAGAGCACCTTCTTAGTATATGTCCAAAAGCCCTAGGAGATGGGCGTTATCGCTGGCGCCACGACCAGGTGCTTAAAGCAGTTGCTGAGAGCATAGCCACAGTCATTAACACCATCAAGGGCCACCACAATCCAAGGAGCATCAAGTTTCTTAGAGCTGGAGAGAAAGCCCTTCCACAACCCAGAGCAAAGTCTGGCCTCCTCACTACTGCCACTGATTGGCAACTGGAAGTGGATATTGGAAAACAGCTAAAGACAGTAGCGTACCGTGGGGTTTCAGTCAGGGCCTCAATCATGCACTGTATGCACTATTGTGTAACATCAGCGACGAGACAGCCAATCATCAACCTCAGCGCACACGCACACCACTGTACATTATAAAATCTGCACTGAAACATCTCGCGCACGGATGTACCTAATACAAATAAATAAAACATCTCCGGTTAACTAGCAGGACATTCATTTTCGTTTGTTGAATAAGATGCATTCTAGCGCTGAAATGTGTTGTTCAAGCTGAGTGCTCGTTGCCGCTGTTATCAGTGGCGCGGATACAGTGTTCTCTTGTGGCTCGTGCAAAGTTTTCACTCAGATGTGCGCTTCAATCTATCGCCATTGCGGAGACTTTCTATTCGTTGAAATCTTACAAAACAATATGCACACAAATGCCCTGCTTGATATACAACCACTGATGAACATATTCTGTAAAAAAATAAATAAAAAATAAATAAAAAATATACGAGTGTGGATTCGATCCCAGAACCTCTGACACGCGTGGCAAAAATTCTACCACTCGACCATCGCAGTACACATATAATCAAGTGGAAATTCTCGGTACTGACAATATTAGTAGATCTAGAATGACAAATGTACCCAAAATGACCCAATGTACTAATGAAATTTGATTTCTGGACATCGTAATGTTATTTTTCCTAAAAATTGTTATTGTACACAAACATGTATTGTATCTGCCCACCCATGTCGATGACATCAGCGCGGGCTAGCCGTTGACACATCGCTGGGCCTCTGGGGCGTTCTGTCATACGCATCACAATTTGATTGGCTGATAAAACACGTCAGTCAAAGTCATGATCAAATGGAAAACGGCAGCTTCAACGGAAGGCTAGCTATACAACTAGTGCTGGTCCACGGAGCTGCGTTTAGTTGATATATGTAAAATCCAGCTCAGACTCACAAAAATTAACCATATTCTTTCTGGAAATATAATCGTAACGTGCTGATAGACAGTAATTGAATTTAGACATGTTCAGACACACATTAATTTATTATAGAAAAAAAAAATATTTTTTATTTTGACAGGGCCAGCAGAGAAGGCCCTGCTGGCTCTGACGGCACACCACTGGCTAAAGATCCCAACCAGAATAATATCCACAAGGCTTCGTCCAGACATGATTATATTCTCAGATTCTACCAAGCAGTTGATCTTGTTGGAGCTCACTGTGCCTTGGGAAGAGCGCATGGAAGAGGCCAATGAGAGAAAGCGCGCCAAGTACCAGGAGCTAGTTGAAGAGTGTAGAAGGCAGGGCTGGCAAACCCGTTGTGAGCCTCTGGAGGTGGGCTGCAGAGGATTTGCAGGGCGATCACTCTGCAATGTGTTTAAAACCCTAGGCATCACAGGGGAAGCTAAAAGAAAGGCGATCAGATCCGCAACTGAAGCTGCAGGGAAAGCCACACGTTGGCTGTGGATTAAGAGGGCAGAACCGTGGGCAATTGCTGCTGGGACACAGGCCGGGGTCTGGTCAACTCCGGTCGGGTCGCCTGGGCGAGGGTGTCTGATGTTGAAAGACCCGAAACACCCAATGACCCCAGGTTACATCCCAGTGCATCTGCATGATGTATCCTTTACATTTACATCTGGCGCAGCCAGTGACCCCTAGGAATAGACTGGGTGGCAACCAAGGATAGTTTGGTGACTACTGGAAAGACAGGAACAGGACAGGAAGGGCCAGCTGCCCAACCTGAATCTTCTGTGAGGGAGAAACCCAAAATTGCTACGGAAAAACCTTCTGAGATATACCCCCAGGGGAGCCCGAGAGGGGGGGAGAATGAGAACCCCAATAGGACGGATCTAATGTTATCGACCCAGGCAAATGGAAATTCGACAATGTAAGCAAGATGCATCTGCGGAAAGGTATGCAAGAACCTGCGCGGCCTGAAAATACACCAGGCAAGGATGAAATAGTCCCACAGAATAGTCCCACAGAAGCGGATCAAGTGGCCTTCAGCTAACAGCCAAAGCATGTGGTCGCAGTTTGACATCGATGTTAGCAGGATCCTTGAAGCTACAGCTAAGAGAGAAGTGGACAGCCGGCTGGAGGCCATGACGGCAATTATAGTCAGCTACGCAGCCGAGAGATTTGGCTATGTTGAGAATGGAAATGCCAAGCCCTCCTATGCTAAGAAGCGTAGAGCCACACAGATCCATCAACTGCGTCAGGAGCTTCGAAGTCTTAAACAACAGTATAAGGTGGCTAGAGAAGAGGAAAAGCAACCACTGAGCTTCGTAACATCTTAAGAAAGAAGCTCATGTCCCTGCGCAGGGCAGAGTGGCACCGGAGGAGGGGTAAGGAAAGAGCAAGGAAGCGTGCTGCCTTTATTTCCAACCCCTTTTCCTTCATTAAGAAGCTTCTTGGTGACAAGCGCAGTGGTAGCCTCACATGCTCAAACGAGGAGGTGAACTCTTTTTTGCACAACACCTTGAGCGACCCAGATAGGGACCTGGAACTGGAACCACACACAGCCCTAATAACCCTACATCCTCCAACAGTTGAATTTGTCATGAGGGAGCCCAGCTGGACAGAGGTGCAGGAGGTGGTGAAAAAAGCTAGATCAGCCTCCGCTCCAGGGCCTAGTGGAGTTCCATACACTGTGTACAAGCGCTGCCCGCAACTCCTTCGGTACCTGTGGAAGAGTCTGAGGGTGATTTGGCGTAGGGGAAGAGTTGCCAAGCAGTGGAGATACACAGAAGGTGTATGGATCCCCAAGGAAGAAAATTCCAAGAACATCAGTCAGTTTAGAGTCATCTCACTGCTGAGCGTCGAAGGCAAGCTATTCTTTAGTGTCTTGTCACGACGACTAACTGAGTTCCTCTTGAAGAACAACTATATTGACACCTCTGTTCAGAAGGGTGGAATCCCGGGAGTGCCAGGATGTTTGGAACACACTGGAGTCATCACACAAATCATTAGGGAGGCTCGTGAAGGAAAAGGAGACCTTTCAATGTTATGGTTGGACCTTGCTAATGCATATGGTTCCATACCACACAATCTCATTGTGCTTGCCCTCCAGCGACATTATGTTCCCAGCAAAATCACAGACCTTATCCTGGATTATTATTGCAAGTTCAGGTTAAGAGCCACTACTGGGTCAGGTGTATCAGACTGGCATCAGTTAGAGAAAGGCATAATTACAGGTTGTACCATCTCAGTCATTCTCTTTGCCCTTGCCATGAACATGATTGTGAAGTCGGCAGAGGTAGAGTGCAGAGGCCCCTTGATGAAATCTGGAGTGCGACAGCCCCCAATAAGAGCTTTCATGGATGACCTGACAGTCACCACTACATCCGTACCGGGCAGTAGATGGATTCTCCGAGGGCTAGAGAAGCTCATCAACTGGGCAAGGATGAGCTTTAAACCAGAAAAATCAAGGTCGCTAGTGCTCAAAAGAGGGAAAGTAGTGGACAAGTTTCGATTTTCACTGGCCGGAGTCACCATCCCGTCCATAACCGAGAAGCCAGTCAAGAGCCTCGGCAAGGTTTTCGACTGTAGCCTCAAGGATTCTGCCTCCATCCAGAAAACCAGCAAAGAGCTTGAGTCTTGGCTTAGCAGGGTGGACAAATCAGGTCTACCTGGGAAGTTTAAGGCCTGGATTTACCAGCATTCTATCCTGCCCCAGATCTTGTGGCCCCTGCTGATGTACGAAGTGCCCATAACAACTGTCGAGGCCCTGGAGAGAAAGATCAGCAGCTATCTGCGTAGATGGCTTGGGTTACCTCGCAGTCTGAGCAGTGCTGCCTTGTATGGCACCAGCAATGTCCTGCAAATCCCAATTAACAGCCTTTCTGAGGAGTTCATGGTGTCAAGAACACGGGAAGCATGGCAGTATAGAGAGTCCAGGGATCTAAAGGTGGCAGCAGCTGGCATACAGGTGCGAACAGGCAGGAAATGGAGTGCAGGAAAATCGCTGGAGGTGGCTGAGTCACGGCTGAGGCAGAAGGCACTGGTGGGGCCCATAGCAACAGGGCGTGCAGGCTTTGGCTACTTCCCGGTAACAAGAGTTGACAATGCTCAAGGCAAAGAGCGTCAACATCTTGTTCAGGAGGAAGTGCGGGCAGGCGTGGAGGAAGTTAGAGCTAGCAGGATGGTGGGAATGGGACAGCAAGGAGCTTGGACAAAATGGGAAAATGTTCGGCAACGCAAGATCACCTGGGCCGACATCTGGAAAGGAGACTTCCACCGTATCAGGTTCTTAGTCCAAACTGTCTACGATGTCCTACCAAGTCCAGCAAATCTCCACATCTGGAGCAAAATTGAGACACCTTCCTGTCCCCTTTGTCCAGGAAGGGGATCCCTAGAGCACCTCCTTAGTAGCTGTCCAAAAGCCCTAGGAGATGGGCGTTATCGCTGGCGCCACAACCAGGTGCTTAAGGCAGTTGCTGAGAGCATAGCCACAGCCATTAACACCATCAAGGGCCACCACAATCCAAGGAGCATTCAAGTTTCTTAGAGCTGGAGAGAAAGCCCTTCCACAACCCAGAGCAAAGTCTGGCCTCCTCACTACTGCCACTGATTGGCAACTGGAAGTGGATATTGGAAAACAGCTAAAGATCCCAACCAGAATAATATCCACAAGGCTTCGTCCAGACATGATTATATTCTCAGATTCTACCAAGCAGTTGATCTTGTTGGAGCTCACTGTGCCTTGGGAAGAGCGCATGGACGAGGCCAATGAGAGAAAGCGCGCCAAGTACCAGGAGCTAGTTGAAGAGTGTAGAAGGCAGGGCTGGCAAACCCGTTGTGAGCCTCTGGAGGTGGGCTGCAGAGGATTTGCAGGGCGATCACTCTGCAATGTGTTTAAAACCCTAGGCATCACAGGGGAAGCTAAAAGAAAGGCGATCAGATCCGCAACTGAAGCTGCAGAGAAAGCCACACGTTGGCTGTGGATTAAGAGGGCAGAACCGTGGGCAATTGCTGCTGGGACACAGGCCGGGGTCTGATCAACTCCGGTCGGGTCGCCTGGGCGAGGGTGTCTGATGTTGAAAGACCAGAAACACCCAATGACCCCAGGTTACATCACTGAGGATGTGTCCCAGTGCATCTGCATGATGTATCCTTTACATATACAAGTTACTTTGCTGTCTGGATAATGAACAAGCACATTATATTAGAATAAATTCAGGATGATGTCATGATGACCTGTCAGGGTTTATTCTGTAACAACGACTGTACATTCTCTTACATACAGCTTTTTACATTGGCCACTGACTATAGCTATGTTCTCAAGGAATTCTGTGCAGTACAAAAATATACATTTAATGAAATAAATAATTTGCCATTAATCATAAGCAAATAAGGGACGATGGTATTACTTCAATTGAAGCACTAGGTGTTTTTTGTCTAGTTTTTAAAACATTATCATAAGGATCAAAGACATTTTACAATTCATGTCTGTCACTCAAATTGTTAAGATGAAAATATGTAAGTAAATATGTAATGAAAAAACTGCATTAAATTTTATTTTATTTACACTTTTAGTGTATTTTCATTTGTTTTCTTATTTGTATTCACAATTTGCATTTAAATTGGTGTATTGTTTGGTATTCTGTATCAATACTGATGTGCATTATAAACTACTGGTATTCCTACTAAAAATGCTAGAAATAAAAATTAACTCATTATGATTAGTTTCAAATTCTCTTATTAAAAGTATAGCCTTTGAATAAATGAACCAGGCTTAAATACAAAGAATATTCCCATCCAAAAGAAAAGATTAAACATAACTGTTTCTCAAAGCAGCTATGAGGTCTTTGAACTTTGGACCTCCACTTTCACATGAAATCACATAATAGTTAGATAAACTATAATCTAACATAGAATTACCATAACATGAAATAGCTATAGCTTTCAACAGAAAATATCTGCATTACTTAAAATGGTCAATGGTCACCTTAATGGCATAATTTTGCCATAATCTATTTCATTAATATTCATTTAATAGTAAAAACTATTTTTAATTACTAACTCATTTTAATTACCAAAAACATGAATTGTCTGACATTTTGAGAACATAATTTATCACTATTACACTGTACACCCCAATGTTGTCATTAATAAAGAAATCAAGTTATCATAACTTAACATACTCATAATAGCAAGTTTTTGCATCAAAAATTAAACAGTTGTGTTTAATGTACTCATTTGGCAGCAAAAATCTTTCGGATTAAGATTTTAAGTGTTATGAACTCAAAATTTCAAGTTATTTAAATGATTCGCTATGTCTGTTTAATATTGGTCATGCCTGAAATTCTGCCTTTACAACACGCTGATGCAGGCAGCAGGCCAGAAGCACTGACACTGCATAAAAACTAGTAATTTCGGGGTTAAATCGGAGCCGGCCGTTCATCACGTATGGACATTTCAGGCCTCGCATTTGGATCTGAATCACTCGAGACTATTAATTCCAATCCTGACGCCTGTAAATGGAATCTTTTTTTAATTCGACTACTGTCTCGAGTCTCAAGCCTGTTCTCCCCCTCCCCCCCCCGCAGCCTCGCTGACGCTGACTCCCTGCAGTTCTTGCGCGAAGAGAGCGTCCGGTATTTTCTGAGGCTGAGAAAACGTAGGCTATGTGCTATGGTAAGTGTGAATTCATAAAACTATTTTAAATAACATGTTTGCCAGAACATAACATCAAAATGTGTTAAAAGCTGTAACAGTTTTTTTTACCTGTATTTTCTAGCCCAACGCTGTTTTCGAGCCATTTATTCCCGCTCCTGCTCCATTAAAATCTTGCGCGCTTACAACGTCCCGTATTTTCTGTGAGATTTTGGCTAACTACATTAGACAAAGGTAAGTGTGAATTCATAAAATTATAACATGTTTACCATAAAGCAATGGCAAAGTTTTTCAATGTCATATTTTATATGAACCGTGTTCTCTAACTTAGCCCACTGCCTTCAGTTACTGCATGCACTGACATCGTCCTGTGTTTACAGACATTTATATCAGACGAAGGTAAGTGCAAATTCATAAAAAACGTTTTTCACGAGTTCACACTTACAAATAAGTCAGATAGAATAAATGCGTATTTGGCGTGCTGTCCGAGGAGAGGGCTCCGGGCTCGGTATTCGGCCCGAACCCAGAGTACTCCACCCGTATTCCTGGCTGTGAAAGAACAAGCCAAGAGTGAGGAGTCGGGGTGGTGGAGGGATGCTGAAAACTGTCAAGGAATGTTAGGTGAGTTGACAGAGTGAATATATATACCTCCTCTCATGCTGATAGGGTAGACATGGTAATTGTTTGATGACGAGTTGAATGATTGATTGATTATTTGAACGTGCTCCTCCCGAACTTTGTTTATAAAACATCATTAAATAGAGTATTTACCAAAACATAAGATTGGGTGTTGTTGATTTAAATTGAGTGCGTTTACGCAGCAGTTCGCTGCGAGTCTTCAAAATAACGTTACACGAGCAGCCAGCAGCTAACATTAAGCTAATAAGGAGAAGTAAGCTAATACTACTACTACTACTACTACTACTAATAATAATAATAATAATAATAATAATAAACATTTATCCTACCATACTACTGTAAAAGTTGTGCCAGCATGCGAGTTATGCTTAACTATAATACAAGTATAACTCAATGTCAGCCGCATTCTGACTCTGACAATGTCATTGGTTTTTATCCAAGGCCATAGCAAGTGTTATTAGCTTGGTGAAATACATCTAGTGAAAGGAAATTTTCAAGTCCATGTCAAACTCTAAATTGTAAGTAATTTGTATTTTTGATTTCATAGTAACACTTTACAATAAGGTTTATTTGTTTATTATGCATATTAACTAACATGAACTGACCATGAGCAAAACATTTCTTAGGCTACTGTAGGCCTATTAAAGGGTAACTAAACCCTAAAACAACTTTTTTTAGTTAATGATCTGTAAGACTGGGGGTTCCAGTAATACTGAGGGTTAACCTTTGACCCGACTAGCCCTTGATCATGTAGTTTGACAGTTAGTATGACCTATTGAACCGACTAGCCCTTGATCATGTAGTTTTTGACAGAAAGTTTTAATTGTTTGAAGCCTTTTGAAGCCTTTTGAAGTTTGTTATTGACAAAAAGTGTTGATCGTTTGAAGTTGGTATAATAATAATAATAATAATAATAATTCTTGGTTTGACAGAAAGTGTTGATCGTTTGAAGACACTGTTATAATAATTCATGGTATGACAGTTAGTTTGAAGTTTTGAAGTTGGTATCACAGGATACTCCTATTCCTGAGCGTATCCGGGCTGTACTGTGAAACTGTGGAAGTTTATCACACAAACGTTGAAAAACATTCTGTTCTTTAAAAGAATATAAATGATTATAAAATAAATAATATAAAGATCTTACTAAAACCTCACAAAAAAAGTTAAAATAAATGTAGAACTATCCAGAAGAAAAAAAACATACAGCTTATGAAACAATGCAATGTATGAATGGGTTCAAAATTGTTTTACACAACTTGTTTACTGAATTCATATAGTCATTCCTGAATGACCTCACGTCTCTCAACCTAACCAGAGGCCCCCGCTCGTGTGTGTCAGCAGGCCGACGGGCGCGCGCGCGTGTGTGTGTGTGTGTCAGCAGGGCTAGGGGCGCGCGCATGTTTCTATGTGTGTTTGTGTGTGTGTGTGTGTGTGTGTGTGTGTGTGTGTGTGTGTGTGTGTGTGTGTGTGTGTGTGTCACACAAATTGGTACGTTTAGATAAAATAAAAATCATCAAAGTCTGCTGACTGAAGAGCCCTCCCTACCCTCTGCATGTGAGCTCTGACCCCCTCCTCCACATTCCTGAGCACAGTGAGAAAGGGGTTTCCTAAAATCAGACTAACTAAAGTTGAAAAACATTCTTAGGTATATAACGAAGTATATAAATTAATTGCTTATGATATAATACAAAAGATCCCAGAGTGGTTCTCTCTCACACCAGAGTTTGTCTGTCTCTGAGCCAGAAGAGATTGTGTGTGTGTGTGTGTGTGTGTGTGTGTGTGTGTGTGTGTGTGTGTGTGTGTGTGTGTGTACACGTTCAGTGATCAGGATGAGACATTGTGAATGCTGGGTTGAATTTATTTCAAAGTATAATCTTAAAAGTTTAAATGATATCTTTTAAAACATAAAATATGTTTTAAATTAAATTCAATAAATTATTTAAAGTCTTCATAAAAAACAAAAAATATTCTACAACGATGGTCTGTGGAAAAACTTGACTTTAACTTAAAGTATATTTTCTATTTATCATGGGTATGTAAAATTATTCGAAGTTTGTCACAATGTTTTTTTTGTTGTGTTGTTTTTAAGAAATCCGAGGACTCTACATTGCTCTTATTTAGACTAAGTTGTATCATTTGGAAAATCACTACACAATTTCAGAGACGCGATGTGCCTCTGTGGTCCATGACGCGGCATACATTAAGTAAAGTTGGTCTTGAGCGAATATTTAATTTTACTCGTCTTAATTCAAAGCATGATCTTACTGGTAGCTATGATCTATTACACGTATAAGATCATTTTTACTTGTAACTCCCAAACTATCCTTAATCAGTGTGGAAACACACAGGGTGAAACCCTTTACTGAGAATATTCTATCGGTTATCTACTCAAAATATATGTAGAAGTTTAAAATGTTAGCATTTGTTGATGCGACAGACTGTCTGTCTGGTGGCCGCATGAACAGACTTTGGGGAGAGCTGATGATACTATAGCAGGAAGCATGCCCTTTGACCTCCTCTATTTTGTAGACTTTTTTGTTAAAGATTGCCGTGGACTTCAAATGATGCAGCCTATGCATCCTCCGAAGGACGCGCCATGTAGCCTCCGTAGGATTTCCTAATTGCGCAGCCAGGTGTTCCCGATTACCGCTCCAGGTGCCAAGCAACGGTGCGAGAGTATGCTGCCATCCTGATAATTCATTTGATATAATTCAGTAAACAGCTATGGTGCCAGAATTGGCTATTGTCATTTTTATGTTTTATATTTTACTGGAGGACATGGATGTTTCAGGTCATGTACCTTCGGCTTAGCCGAAGATTCAAATGTTCATTTATATCTTACGATTGATGCGATTTTGTAGGCGAGTGTATTCTTTTTATTATGCACATAAATGGACCATGGTATATTTACACAGGTTTTCAACCCTATTTGAATATAAAACCCAGTTGAATATAAAAAGTCGAATGTTACTCCCGCTCTTCATCGGCAGCTGTCAGTCACTGTTGCTAGGCGACAAGAACAATCGTCCGTAGGCTAGACCGGTCCGAGCGCTTCAGATGCGCCCTTTGAAATGGGACGGAGCTGTAGTTAGCAACAATTTGTTAATATTGTGACAATAGGCCTACATTTTGTTACTTTAATTTTCAAAATAACCAGTGGTGGTATGAAAGGAACTACATTCTTCGTTAATACTCTAAGTAATTTTCCCACACAGCAACACTACAAAATTGTTATTTTACAAAATGATGCATTGTTTTACATTAAACTACACAAAAGTATATAGTTTAAATGTATCAACCTTGAAAATATTCAGAAGTAAAATGCAACATATGCAGTAATATAAATGCAAAACATCATAAAAACCCTGACAATGTTTTTTTCCTGCAGAATTCCTTTACTTTTACTCTTGATACCTTAAGTACATTAGAGTATGCAAGATAATTTTGCTTAACTAAGGTTTGAAATATATGACTAGTAGTTTTTCCCCAATGCGGTATTAGTGGTTATTAAAAGTACTTTAGTGTAATAAAGTAAGTCAGCCCTGCAAACCTGTTGATAGACAACTTAGTGGATAGTGAAAATAAGCACTCAAACACTCTGGAGAGCATCCCAGATGATGTCCCACCAGCAGGAGGCCTTACCAGGGTCTCTACTGTGGAGCCCATCCCGGTCCAGCAGCACACCAGGGTCTCCCACTCAGCTGAATAAAAGTCTACATCATTTTTTCTTATTTTATGTACTGTAAATTTAAATGTTTATGTTGATTTTGATATGTTTAACGTATGTTGTAAATAGTTGGGGGAAAAAAGGTATAGAAGAATTTGTTTCATGTAGAAATTATGATTGTCATTACAAAAATAAACAATGTCCAGAGCAATGAATTCTCTTTTATTTACACATTTAAAGTTGCATAAAAATAAATAAATGTACAGATTTTTTTTATTCCTTTCAAAAAATATAAGTGAAAAAAAAAATATATATATATATTTCTCAATCATTCTTTCAAGAAGAGAAAACAGCCTGTCCATCCTCTCCTGTGCTCTCCTCGCCTCTGCAGTACCATGTCTTCTCTAATCAAGTCCAAAAACTCGTCCTCTCTGTCTCGCCTTCTTCGTGGTGCTGGTGCGGCTGGCCACTCCCCCTCTCACACTGTACACTGAGTGAGCACAGCGCAGGACCAGAAACAGAGAGGGTCGAAGAAAGCAGCGGAGCTTAAGTAGCGTTTTCTCAGAGTTCACTGTGTAGCCTGCTCCCTGAATCGTCGCACTTATTCATTTGTGGATGTTAACTGAATCTGTAAGTCAGCTACACTTCTGAATGTTATCACATTAACATACGTTACCATACCTAACGTTATCGCTAGAAACTGATGAGTGTCGGCTTGGAGTTAACGTTAGACAAGGCCATGGATATAGCCAGATCACACGAAGTTGCACAAGCTCAGCTCAAAATGTTTGCAAACAATGCATACAACCCCCACGATCAAGCAGTGCACGCAGTCATCTCGCAGAAAGAGTCAGAGAAGCGAACAGTAAAAGCTGGAATGAAAGCCTTTCATCGGAGCAGCAATGACGTCGCGGAGCACGGCAGAAATTGTGGTTACTGTCGCAACCAGGCTCACGGTCCTTCTGGAAAATGCCCTGCAAAAGGTAAACAATGTGGCAAATGCAGGAAACTCAACCACTTCGCCAAAGTGTGTCTTTCTGTTTACAAAAGGAATGTTCATACAGTGAGCAAAGATGCTTCTCATGATGAAGAAAACCCACATGCAGAGTTTTTCGTGGATGCAGTCTTGTAAAAGTCATGTGACACAGAACAAGCATTTCTTTATTTTTTATTCTTTATTTCAAGGATAACCCCTTGAGATGTACCATCTCATTTTCAAGAGGGTCCTTACAATAATAACGAACAATACAAGATAATAAAGATTAAATATTAAAGATAATTTCAAACACATAAGCACAAAGACATACACACACTCACATACCCACACACTCTCCAAAAATGCTCCCCGAAACTAGCCCCCCATGAATAAATAAAGTAAATAAAAATAATAATAAATAAAAAAAAATAAGTAAAAAAAAAAATAATAAATAAAAAAAAATCCCTCTGCGAAAAATAGAAGTAGACATTTGTACACATAAGCATACTATACACCCCCTTATAAATACATCTGCTTGCATGCACAAATAAAGAATACAATACATATTTGTACACAAAATATATACAGTACACTGGACAGTGAGTAATGTGAGTCCTAAAACAGTTCAGAAACAAAAACAGGATGTTTGAAAATGCGTGATTAGAGATGATTTGAAGATATGAAAAGAAGTGATCGACCTAAGTGAAGAAGGAAGGTTATTCCAATCTGATGGAGCTTTATATTTGAATGCACGACGACCAATTTCTTTACTGATTCTAGGTGTAACTAGAAACAGTTGGTCCAAGTGCCTTAAGCTATATTGAGAGCTGAAAGGGATTAAAAGATCTTTCAGATATGAAGGAAAATTAAAATGAATACATTTGAAAGTAAGTGTTAACCAATGGAGTTGCCTTCTGGACTTCGGGGCTGGCCAGTTCAAGGACTCGTACATTAGACAGTGATGGGTTCTATAAGGACACCTGAGCACAAATCTGCAAAGACTATTATATAATACATTAAGAGGATAGAGATTTGTTTCAAAGGTGTTACCATAAATCACATCAGCATAGTCCAGTATTGGGAATATTAGTTGTGTTATAATTCTTTTCCGGACTTCTTGTGAGAAGCAGTCAGCAGAACGATAAAGTGATTTCAGACACCCAAATATTTTCTTAGTAATCGAATTAATATGAAATTTAAAAGATAGCTGGGAATCAAGCCAGAGGCCTAGATATTTAAGTTCTTCAATCTTTTCTAATGCTGTTCCATCAAGAAGGCTAATAGACCAGTTACTTAACAGCGAAGGGTTAGGTCGAGTGCAAAACAACATATTATATGATTTCCTCTTGTTCAACAGAAGCTTGTTTGAGGAAAACCAACCTTGAACCAGATTAAAATCAGATTGTAAAGAGTACTGAATTTGTGAAATATCAGAGCTGGAAAAGTATAATACAGTGTCATCTGCATATAAATGAATTTGGCATTCAGAACAGATTTGAGAAAGATCATTAATAAAGATTGAGAACAAGAGAGGACCTAAGGATGAGCCCTGTGGAACACCTTTATCAATGATCTTGAAATCTGATTGACTTCCTAGAAAGGAAACAGACTGACTTCTATTATGAAGAAATGAATTCAAAAATAATAAAGAATTTGAAGAAAGACCAATGGCATACAATTTATCTAAAAGAAGATAATGATCAACCATATCAAATGCTTTTGAAAGATCAATAAATATAGCACCCGTAAGCATATTGCTGTCAGCTGCTGACAATATATCATTTGTAAATTTTAAAAGAGCAGTGGTGGTTGAATGACTAGGTCGAAAACCTGATTGATATGGAGATAATATATTGTAATCTGTAAGATATGTAGATAATTGATTAAATATTAATATTTCAAATATTTTTGCTATACTATTGATAATAGAGATTGGTCTATAATTATTGGTATCTGAAGTGTCACCTCCTTTATGAAGAGGGATTAGTCTAGCACTTTTCCATGATATGGGTGTTTCACAAAATGCTAAAGATAAATTAAATAAATCAGCCAGTGGAAATGACAAAACATGAGAGGCAAGTTTAAAGAACTTAACTTCCAGACCATCTGGACCAGCATTGCATCCAGAACTTAAACCATCAATAACCCGCTGAACATCAGTTGGAAAAATAGTTTTAAAACAAAAGGAGCTGCTACACCTATTCTGAGTCGATGTAAGACCAGAGTAAGTGTAACCAGACAGAGAGCTGCCAATTGTAGAAAAGTGCTGGCTGAATGCTTCTGCAATTAATAAAGGTTCACTCACAGTTTGATTGTTTAATCTAATATGTGTTGTAGAACTTTTAGTAGATTTATTGGTTATATCATTAATTCTCTTCCAAAATTTCTTCGGGTTCTTAAAATCAGTTGATAGGCAATCCTTATAGTAATTTGCTTTAGCATTTCTTGTATTGGTTTTACATTGATTTCTTAACTCCTTATATACATTCCAGTCAGTAGAGTCCTTTGTGTTACGTATTTTTTCCAGGCCTTGTATCTTTGTTTGAATAAGTATATGAGATCTCCCTTGATCCAAGGTAGATGTCGACCCTTGACCTTAATTGATATCCAAGGAGCATGCTTGTTAATAATCTCAAAAAACTCGGTATAAAAAAAATTCCAAGCATCTTCCACAGATGGAATTAGTAACATGGAAGAAAATGGAAGCACTTTGGGGAAAAAAATCCGCTTTTACCACTTTTAAGAATATAGTGTTAAAATGGACAAAAAAACATTTTCTAAGCTGACAACCTGGCTAGAACACATGTTGAGGGGATAAATATTAATACTGGATAGGTTGTATACTTGTACCAAAAAGTGTCCGACAAAGTTTTAATATCAGTTTTGGCCCCCTGACAATTTGCAGTCTAAAGAATTAATGGTAGACAAAATACAATCAGTCGTTTCTGCTGGCGCAGATGGAGGTTTATAAATATTTCCAATGATTAATCGTTTGTTTTCATGAAAAATTATTTTGACAAAAAGGCCTTCAAAATGCCGGGGATACTCATTTGGAAGAACAAGTTCTACAGTCAAATTTGAGGATACATATATTAAGAGGCCCCCACCTCTTGAACCTCTATCATTCCTAAATAGAACATAATTGTCAAGTTTGACATCATCATCAGAAATATTGCTGTTTAGCCAAGTTTCAGACAAAGTAATTACATGGGGTTTATTATAGGTAAGCCAGGCTCTCAATAAAACCATTTTCGATGGCAAACTCCTAATGTTCAAATGAATAACATACAGCCCTTTAGCACAATTCATTGTTCCAAAGTAACTGAATAAATATGTGTATAATCTGGCAGTAAGAATGCACACAAAGCATCATCGCAAATTGAGGTATATAGCAGGCGGAATAGGTGGAGAGAGAGGCAGAAGGAGAGCAACAAACACAAACACAGGCACACACGCACTCACACATAGACCGGACAGGAAAGCGCATACGGCATTGGAGTAAACACATACAGCTCTTTCCAAATAAGTAATAATAAAAAAGAAAAAATAATACGCAGCTCAATCTGCATGGCTCAGCATAATGCGAACATATCAAATGAAAAATCCAAATCTACTAACAGTAAGAATAAAGGGATTTTATGAAGTCGTATGAAGACAAGCAAACAAAAATAAAATAATATAATAAAAATAATAATATGCTTCAACAGCTTCATAATTTATTACCTTCAAAAACCCAAAAGTAGGCAATTCTATAATTTTTCTACACAAATTATTTATGGGCGTCTATCATACCCAGTTTACATAATTTAGACTAACCCATCTTTTAGTGTTAAGCTATTTTACAACACTTGTGATATACTATTCGGCAAACAGTAATAAAACAGCTGCCTCTAGCATCGCACATAAACAATTTAGCCAAAAAGAAAGCAAAAGTAAAGCAGCAGTTGCCAACACAGTAATTCTATCAGCGACAAGATTAAACATATGAAACATAAACTCTATGCCAGTCCGATGATGAAATAAATTCACAAATAAAAATAACAGAACAGTTCCAAAAAAAAAAAAAAAAAAAAAAAAAAAGTTCATCAGCAGGCAATGTATTATGCTAGCGCTGGTACTATCCACTCTGATCACCAGCCATTAGTCTGCTGCCATCTCAGAGTCAATGAAGGAGTTATTGGAGGAAATTGCACCGAGGAATTTCTCAGCTTCACCAGGTGTATGAAAGAAATGTTTCTTACCAGCGTGGGTAACTCTCAGCGTGGAGGGAAAGATCAGGCCATATTCAATGTCCCGATCACGGAACTTTTTCTTCACAGTATCAAATTCTCGGCGTCTCTGGACTACACCAGCGGAGAAGTCCAGGTAAATATAGACTCGAACTTCTTTCGAAGAGCCCTCTCGATTCACAGCGCTCACTTTGTACTGAAGGAGGTCCTTCTTGTCCCTGGCGAGTTTCATTATCTTCAGCTTGTCTTGGAAATGCTGAAACTTTACCAAGATAGGCCTGGGACCCTTGGCTTTAACGTTGTCCATGATACCGATGCGATGACAACGCTCAATCATAGGAGGAACAGAGAAATTTGTTTCACCTAAGAGCTGTGGAATCAGATGACTCATGAAGCCGAGAATATCTTTGGCCTCAGCCTTCTCAGGAATGCCGATGAATCGTAAATTAGAGTATCTGCTTCGGTTCTCGGCGTTTTCAGTCCATGCTTTAAGGTCAGTATTTTCTTTTTCGAGCATCTGTACACGTTTGACCAGTTCAGCTATGTTCAGCTATTTGCAGACTTACTTCTGGGAGAAGAAAAAACTGAAGTTAGTTTCAAGTTGGACAATGGAGCACAGGTGAATGTCATTCCACTAAACACATTTAATTTGCTAAAAGGTCAGTGCAAGCTCACACCGATTAAGCACAGCCTCACTGGATATGGTGGTCAAATGCTCACAGTAAAAGGGACATGTGTGTTGCCGTGCAGATACAAAGACAGGGAAACACTGATGAATTTTTACATAGTCAACACTCAAGCACTGCCTGTGTTCGGTCTAAAAGCATGCCCGGACCTGGACTTAATCAAGCTAGTGCTCTCAGTGAACGCACTTAAAGAGGACAAGTCCATCATGGAGGAATATGCTGATGTATTCAATGGCATTGGATTATTTCCAGGGGAGTGCACAATCCATCTAAAACACGATACAACTCCAGTTGTTCATCCACCGAGAAGGATACCTCTGGCTCTACTGTACGTGGCAGACTGAAAGAAGAGCTGCAAAATATGGAAAAACAAGGAGTCATAGTCAAGGTAACAGAGCCTACAGACTGGGTGAACGCACTTGTGATCGTGGAAAAACCGCGAACTGGCAAACTCAGAATCTGCTTGGATCCCCGTGACCTCAATAAAGCTATCAAGCGTCCACATTACCGCTTGCCAACGATAGAAGACATCACGCCCATGCTAACGGGTGGAAAATACTTCAGTGTTTTAGATGCCCGTTCAGGGTACTGGGCAATAAAACTAACAGAGGAATCGTCCAAGCTGACGACATTCAACACTGTACTAGGACGATACAGATTTTGTCGTCTTCCATTTGGCATCATTTCAGCTCAGAATGAATTTCAACGCAAAATCGACGAGACATATGAAGGTCTAAATGGTGTCTTTGCTATCCTCGATGATATCCTGGTTTACGGACGAACCAAAAAGGAACATGACGACAACTTTCACGCAATGTTGCAAAGGTCTCGTGAGAAAGGGGTGAAACTCAACCATGAGAAAAGCATTGTGAGTGCCTCTGAGGTTCGCTACTTCGGTCACTGCTTATCCGCTGAAGGAGTCAGGCCAAACCCTGAAAAGGTCTCAGCGATCAAGCACATGGAGCCACCAAAGAGCAAAGCGGAGCTCGAAACAGTCCTGGGAATGGTAAACTACCTGTCCAAATTTGAACCCTGCTAATCAGACATTAATGCACCACTTCGTCAGCTGCTCAAACAGTCCAGCGAGTTCATATAGGATTCCCAGCACGACACCGCATTCCAAAAAATTAAAGATCTCATTACTAAGGAACCTGGACCAGTACTTGCGTACTATGACCCACAGAAAGAACTGCACCTTCAAGTGGATGCATCGAAATATGGCCTCGGTGCAGTCCTGCTGCAGGACGGGAAGCCGCTCAGCTATGCTTCAAGATCACTGACCGAATGTGAAGTTAGCTATGCTCAAATAGAGAAGGAGCTCTACGCGGTCTTATTCGGCTGCAAGCGTTTTCATCAGTATATATATGGCAGGAAAGTCATATTGGAGTCTGGTCACAAGCCGCTTGAAGCAGTGATGAAAAAACCACTAGCCGCAGCACCGCCGCGACTTCAAAGAATGATCCTGCAACTCCAGAAATATGATATCACTATCACACACCGGCCAGGAAAGGAGATTCCTGTGGCAGACACCCTCTCTAGAAAGTTTATAGAGACAGAGCACAACAATCTCAGTGAAGGAATGGACATGCAGGTCCACATGGTATACAAAAGCTTACCTGTCAGTGACACAAGGCTGCAACAGATCCGTGCTGAGACTGAGTTAGACAGCCAGCTTGTCCAGCTCAGACAGGTGATTCTGGATGGATGGCTTGGAGAGAGGAGAAAATGCCCTGCAGACATCAGCGACTTCTGGAATTTCCGAGACGAACTGTCATTGACCAATGGAATCATTCCCTTCTCAAATGTGAGAAGATAGTCATACCCTCCTCACTCAGAGAAGATATGCTCACACGCATTCACGTTGGTCACATGGGCATAGAGAAGTTGAAGCAAAGAGCACGAGATGTGTTATTCTGGCCAGGAATGTGTAAATAAATAGAACGCATGGTCGAAAGATGCGATACCTGCCTGGAGCGATGCAGTTCAAACACCAAGGAGCCCATGATTCCTCACGAAATTCCAACCAGACCATGGCAGGTGATAGCTTCAGACCTATTTACCTGGAACAGCGAAGAATACATGGTTACAGTAGACTACAATAGCCGCTTCTTTGAATTGGACAAACTCAACACCACCACAGCTGCCACTGTCATCAGCAAACTCAAAGTCATTTTCGCAAGACATGGCATCCCAGAGAAAGTTGTATCCGACAACGGTCCACAATATCGGGGCAAGGAGTTTGAAGACTTTGCAAAGACATGGGGTTTCATGAACACCACCACAAGCCCCCATTGCCCCAAGAGCAATGGTTTGGCTGAGAAGACTGTGCAGATCACAAAATCGATCTAGACAAAAGCTAAGATGGACAGGAAAGATCCCCATCTCAGTTTGTTAGAGTATAGGAATACACCTGTTGACAACTTCAAGTCACCTGCCCAGCTTCTCGAGTCGCAGACTGCGATCCATACTGCCAACCACCATCAAGCAGCTCCTACCTGAAATTCTCAGTTTCAAAGAGGCACGCTCTAAAAGAGTAAAGCAGCATCAGAAAAAGTTTTATGATCGCTCGACTTGTCACTGTCACAGCTTCACACTGGACAATGTGTTTGCATTCAAGAGCACGGGCTTTGGAAACCAGCTGTCGTTGTACACCCTGCCAATACACAAAGATCCTATCATGTTTGCACTTCAGATGGTCGGGTGTATCGCAGAAACCGTCGTCATCTTCTCAGCACAAAAGAAGAGCCTGTGGAAAATACCTGCGTTTCTGCAAACATAGAGGAAGGTACACACTGAAGTACCAGCACAGCATTCAAATGACAGAGAGATCCAGCCCATTCAATATTATACCAGATCGGGTCGAGCAGTGTGACCCAGAGCAATCCTTGATTTGTGATTGGTAATTCGTCTGGGGTGTAGGCGGATCGCTGCCCCTATGAGAGAAATGGAATCTAAGATCTGGTATGGGCTGTCTGAGAATAGTGGGCGTTTTGTTCCTAAGTATTGTTGCATAATGTGTGATACGTTAAGTGTCAGAGGTGTTTAGATGTTTTGTGAAATGCAGCAACCTCTGTGTTTATGCTAGAGTAATGTTTCAGTGATTTGAGTATGCATACTGCATTGACTTAATGTGTGTGTTTTTTTTTTATTCTTTCAAAAGAAAGGCGATGTAATATTCACGTAAGCACTGAATATTTGCGACACTGATTTACGGCGCCACGGCAAGGTTGCTGTGGGATATTGGTTTGGCGCCAGTGGTACTCATACTATATGACATGTGAAGATGGCTGCACGTTGGCTAATAAAAGTTCCAAGTTTGTTCGGTACTCGCTGTACGTGTCCTTATTTATGACTGCACGCCCTGTGCAATATAAGCAGTAAACAAGAACAAGACACCTTTACTGCAAATTTACAGCGAATTTCTTATTAGACTGTATCTTTTACAGAACAGCTGTAAATATACAGCACATTTCTGTTTTCATTCCGATAAATTCGTAATACAGTATCATACTGTAAAGGCATTGCATTGTGGGATTGATTTCTTTCACGCTCAAGTCAGATCAAATGTGACGCGGGCAGACAGTAGCTACTACAGGCAAACTTCATTTGTCAGCGGGATTCAACTGAACAGAATAATCATTCCTGTTATCAAGATAAACAGAGTCTGTGAATTTATGAGCAATTTTTAAGCTTTTGTGAGCTTCGGTTCGTGTTTCAAACATTAGTTGCCTGTAACGCAGCAGAAAATGGACGACGTTAACATTACATGAAGACGGATGGAAGAATTTGTCATCTGAATAATCTAACTTGCGCCTGTGACGATAAGTGGGATTTAGAGTTTGAGAAGATGGAAAATTGTTCAATTGAGTGATACGGTAAGCCAATATATATATATATATATTTCTACATTGTTTCCACGTATTTGGTTTGATTTTGTGAACTCGGTTTACTACCGCGGCCGCGCAAGCAATTCACTCTGTTCCACCTGTTTACCAAGTAACTTCGATATTTCACATAATAGGCAACATTTACTATGTTATTTGCATGACCTGCTTTTGATATATATTTTTTTCGTTTCAGGCTTTGTAATCTGATGACGGTCCAGTGCTAATGTAAGTGCTTTTAAGTAGTGTTACAGTTATAGGGCCCTATTTTAACAATCTGAAACGCAAGTATAAAGCGTGAAACACAAGTAACTTTGTGGGCGGGTCTTGGGCACTGTTGCTATTATACCGGTGGGATATATGACTCTTGCGCCTGATGCAAATCTAAAATAGGTTGGTCTGAAGTAGCGTCATTATTCATAGGTGTGGTTTGGGCGTAACGTGAAATAAACCAATCAGAGTGACATCTCACATTCCCTTTAAGAACAGGCGCGCTTGTTCCATGGTGGATTGCTATGATATCGGCGGATTTGCCAGGCGCACGCCAGGAGCGATTCACAGCCGAGGAGAGCAACGTTCTCGTCAGGGCCGTAAAAGACAGAGAAGTGACATTGGGGATGGGAGAAACCCACCCAAATTAGCTTCGGTTAAACAGGCGTATAATAATTTGGGTAAATGTGTAAGCTAGATTTATGCTTATTTTTCCACATCTTCATGGACACAACAATGATTTCCCTCGTGTGTTAGTATTTTTCCTTATAATAATGTATGGTTTTCTAAAAATGAGAACTGCTGCATCTGTGTGTAGATGAGATAAGCAAAGTGTATGTGCGTTGTGCACACGCTACATTGAAATTAATAATGGTCTCTACACCCACAGACAGTCCAACTGCTGTGGAAGAAATTCGGCAGAGCGGAAGTAGACCTGTTCGCGTTGCAGCGTAAATGCCTCTGGGTTAATGCGAATTAGCTCAAGGATATAGGGAATTTTAGAAATATTAATAATCATAACTCATGGTCACGCCCAAAGTTTATCTATGTGGTAACAAAAATGCTAGGGTGTCAGTTCTGTGATCGTGCTTTTGAATCGTTGTCAGAATTTTGCCAGCACATGAAAATCCAAGTTCCTAATGCTGTTTTCAAATGTAGTATTCCTGATTGCCATGCCATGGTCATACAACTACTCGCACACTTCAAATAGAAGTTAGACGGTGTTATCCTTCAAGCAGATAAGTAGAGATTCAACAAATCTCATTAATCTGTATTATGTTTTATGTTTTGTTTCTGTTGATCATGGTTGTGCTGTCCTTTTTAAAAATTGTTTCAGGAATTGGCAACTCTGATGTCCAACAATCTAGATTTGCTAGAGAGTCTCTCGTACTGCGTAAGATATCTTACGCTAGGGGAAAATCCTTTTTCCGCGAGATATTGAAGCCAAAAATTATCCTTAATTTTTCAATAATGCAAAACGCGTTGCGGCAGCATACAGACATAGGCGAGGCAGCTCGCGCGCCTATTGGCTGCTCTGCGGCAACTGCAGCAAGCCTATCGAGCGAGGCCTGGCGTGACGTCAGACCTAATGAGGGCGCTTCGGTATAAATACCTCTCGCTGGCAGCTATTATCTGATTTTTCATCCTTCAAGCGAAGCACACGCATCGCTGGATCCAGAGAGAAGCCGCGCCGTCTGAAAAGGCACCTTCAGCGGGACGAGTCACTGAAGTCGCTGGCCGCGCCTCCTTCCTTGCCTTCCTGCTGCGCTATCCGGCGCTCATATCCTTTCACTCTCTGTTATTGTGTGTGTGTGTCGCCGCTGCGACACACATCCTAAAAGAGTAGCGTCTTTTTTAAGCCCTTGCCCTCATTGCGAGCTATTGCCCATGGCGACTCTGAGGACTCGCCTGGCATTTTTCGCCGAGACTGCTCCCCCGCCCGCCGCGGTATCGCGCCGTAAAAAGCGCCGTGCCCAGCGGGCCCCGGAACCTTCTCCCAGCCGCCAAAGCTCGCCGGTTCGCCCGCCTGCTTCGCCGGCTTCGTCAGCTTCTCTTCCTGACGGACAGTGGCCGCTGTCCGCCGCCACTTCCGTCGACATCGCTGACAAGGAAGCCCTGTCGGGAGAGGATGATTCCTGCTCTATCCTGGCGTCAAACAGTGAGGATTGGGCGAGCTCTGAGGATCTCGCGCCCCCTGCCCGCACATCGTCAGGCAAGAGAGCGTCCATCGAGACGGAGCTCATGCGAATACTCACACAGGCCGCGGCGAGCCTCGGCCTCGAGTGGTCTTCGCCCGAGCAGCCCGCTCACAACCGTCTGGATGGCTTTTTTCTGCCCGGGGAGCGCGCTTCGCCTGCATCCAAACCAGCGCCTTTTCATCCTGAGCTACATGAAGAAGTCGCTAAGTCCTGGAACGCCCCCTATTCAGCTAGAGTGCGTCCATCTGTTTCTTTGGCATTCTCTGCAGTTGACGATGCCAAGAACAGGGGATACCATTCGCTGCCGCCGTCGAAGAGGCGATAGTGGCCCACTTATGCCCGCCCTCCGCTGGACGGCGCGCTAAGTTGGCCCTACCCTCAAAAGCTTGCCAAACGACGTCAAGCCTGCTCCGCCGCGCTTTCTCCACCGCCGGGCAAGCTGCGTCAGCGCTGCACACCATGGCCACGTTGCAGATCTTCCAGGCCGATCTCCTCTGAAAGCTGGATGAGAAAGGACCTGATGCGATCTGCGTGCCGGACTTAAGAAGCGCCACGGACCTCGCTCTCCGTGCGACTAAGTCTGCTGCACAGGCCATTGGATGGAGTATGGCCTCTCTCACTGTAACCGAGAGGCACCTATGGCTAACGCTCTCAGAGATGGCCGAGTCCGAGCGCACCGCGTTCCTCGACGCTCCGCTTTCTCCCGCTGGCCGCTTCGGATCCTCCGTGAAGGATTTTGCAGAGAGATTCGCCGAGGTGCAGAAAGCGTCGCAGGCCATGAAGCACTTCCTCCCGAAGCGCTCCAGCTCTGCAGCAGGCCGTGCGAAACCGTCTGCCCAGAGCTCACAGCCCCAGCCACTGCCCACCTCCGCCACTTTGCACACAAATGCCGTTTTCACGGCTACCCAGATAAATCCCCAAGAGAGTGTATTTTCTGGTGTCCCGGCCACGACAGATGGTGTTTTATGGTGTTTTATGTTTATGTGTACACACAAGCACAGCCCGTCACACAGGGCTCGCGCACATAAAATCGACTCAGATCAATTGCGCATTAAACGTGGTAAATGTGCCCACTACCCAGTGCCCACAAACACTACGTTATGCATATCTTAGGGTTTCTGTAAAAACGAAACCAACGTGCATTCGCTTCACTCAAGCGAACAATGCTTTTGGTGTGGTAAATGTGCCCGCTATCCCGCGCCCACATCCACATGACAGTTCCTACGGGACTCGCCCAGCCCTCCCCCTCTCGGTTGTTATCAGCGCGCCCCCTGCCTCAAATGTCATGAGCGCGACGCTTATGTTACAGCACACCGAAGCCTCTCCGTCGCTGAGCGAACGGAGCGCGCTTCGTATTCAACCCCTAGCTATTCATGCAGATGCATGGGGAAGGCTGCCCGGGGTTTCGAAGTGGGTGCTAGACATTATAAAAAGAGGCTATTCGCTGCAGTTTCGCCGACGCCCTCGCCGCCATACGCCGCACGTCGAGACCACGGTAAAAACGGAAGTAGCACATTTACTTCGAGCCAAAGTTGCGAAACTATTGAGCAAAAGGGCCATAGAGCCTCTCTCTCAAGTTCAGAGCGAAGGAGGGCTATACAGCAGATACTTCCTGGTACCGAAAAAAGACGGGGGTCTCAGACCCATACTAGATCTAAGGCAACTGAACAGAGTGCTTGTGAAGCGACAGTTTAGGATGCTCACGACCAGAAAAATCCTCGCGCAGATTCGCCGAGGAGATTGGTTTGTGTTAATAGATCTGAAAGACGCGTATTTTCAAATACAGATAGCGTCACATCACAGGCGTTTTTTGAGATTCGCCTTCGAGGGCCAGGCATATCAGTACACAGTCCTGCCGTTCGGTTTATCCCTAGCACCCCGTACATTTACGATGTGCATGGATGCAGCGCTCGCACCCCTCAGAATGCGGGGCATGCGAGTACTGAACTATTTGGACGATTGGCTGATTCTAGCTCAATCTCGCTCAGAGCTCACAGAGCACACGACCATTTTACCCGATCACCTCGAGAATTTGGGTCTCAGAGTCAATTGGGCGAAGAGCTCTCTGTCCCCCAGTCAGACGATATCTTTCCTGGGCACAGAGCTGGACTCGCTGTCCATGATAGCACGACTATCACCACAGCGTGCGGTAGACATTCAGCGCGCAGCGAACTCTTTCCGCTGCGGCGCATCTGTCCCGCTCAAGAAATTTCAGAAGATGCTAGGTCTCATGGCCTCAGCATCATCAGTGCTCCAGCTGGGCCTGCTCCGCATGCACCCACTGCAGTTGTGGCTGAAAGCGCGAGTCCCACGCCGAGTGTGGACATCCGGTCTGCTTCGTCTCAAGGTCAGTCAGAAGTGCATCGCAGCACTGAAACCTTGGAAAGCGAACGACTGGTACCAATCAGGTGTAAGCCTGGGGACTTCCTCGAGGGTGAGGGTGATGTCTACGGACGCATCCACCTCGGGATGGGGAGTGCTGCTCGAGGGCAGACCGTTCTTCGGCCAGTGGTCAGAACGGGAGAAGCTTCTGCACATAAACTGCCTCGAAATGCTGGCAGTAGACAACGCGCTGACGCGTTTTTGTCCCCAAATAAAAGGACGCCACGTCCTGGTCCGCTCGGACAACATGTCTGTGGTGTCCTACATAAATTGCCAGGGCGGCCTCAGGTCCCGGAACCTGCACAGGCTAGCAAAACGCCTCCTGGTATGGGCTCAGCGCAACCTGCACTCGCTGAGAGCAGCGCATGTGCCAGGGCTCCTAAACATAGGACCAGACAGACTGTCCAGGAACAATGTTCCGGCAGGCGAATGGTCTCTACACCCACAGACAGTCCAACTGCTGTGGAAGAAATTCGGCAGAGCGGAAGTAGACCTGTTCGCATTGCAGCGTAAATGCCTCTGGGTTAATGCGAATTAGCTCAAGGATATAGGGAATTTTAGAAATATTAATAATCATAACTCATGGTCATAATTCATAAATCGCATATGCATTTACTTTATCAATTATCGGAAATACCTCGTTCTGTAACTGGTCTCGTCATCAGCTATTCGTCCCGCGAATAAATGTAAGACTATCACAGTTAAGAAGGAGTATCCCTGTTTACAAACTCCAAGAAAGTTTATCTTCTGGCCACGAACATAAAACCTTTTGGGTTTATAAATTAAAACTAGGCCTACTCAAAGTAGTCTATATAGAGCGTGTAGCTTAGATCTTTGATTTCATTGACTTATAAGGTGGTTTTTTAAACACAGAGACAATTAAAAGTATAAATGGGTTTATTAATAAAATGACACACACTAGAGATTATATAAGCTACAAATATAAACGTACGTAAAATGCAAACAATAAAACAAACAAACATTTAACCAAACAAGAAAATACGTGATCAGAATAAAATGAAATGAAAGATAGAAAGAAAGAAAGAAAGAAAGAGAAGAGGAAAAGGGGTAACTTAATTCACAGACCAACGAGATAGACACCAGGAAATCAGCTTTTAGATCGAGAGATACTTTCGAGCTGTTGTACTCTTTCAGTGCGATGCTGGAAAAGGGACGCACGCGCGTGCGCGTGTCCGGCTGGTTTGCGTCTAGCTTCGTCTTCTGGGTCGTTTCGCAAGACGATGTAAAGGCTCACTTGAATTTAACGTTACCGAGGAAGTTCAGATCATTTCCCTTTTGGAGGGGAAAGGCACGTATGAACTTAGTTGCAAAGACCGGCAGCTACGACTCGAACATGTGTTCGTTCGATAGAGAAGGCCAGGGCCTTCTTCAGATGTTCCTTGGAGAAGCGCTGCGCCGGGGAGAAGAGGAGGAAGGGTGAGAGAGGCCGGAGAAGAGAGCGAGATGAGGGGGTTTCTGCCTTTTAACAGACATCTGTTTACGCCCTCTTTTGAGGCCCAGCAAATCAGATTTTGTTATCTGAAGCAGGAACATTTCCTTGTGTGAAGAGGAAGACGCCTACTTTGACTTTGTCATGTGAGAGATAGAATTCGTATTTCCTCTTTCAGACAAGATACTACCCATAAGAATACATTTCATTGTAATCTCATACATATATGTAATTCTGTGAGATCACTTCGATTAGAATGATACCAGACATGGTGTACAGAATATGGGAGTACAGGTATGCATTTCTAATGTAGGATTCTGAGCATTTTAAGAGTCAATTGATTTCTATGATAGAACATAGAAAATCTCAATCTGCCATGGAAATTATACACACATAAACATACATATCAAAAACATGGTTCTTGGATCGCCTGTGTGGAAGTGTATGGAATGTGGGCTTGCAGCGGAACTGGATGAGCAGCAGCTTTGGAGCCATAAAAGTTTATGATGTCGAGGTCGGGTTACAAGCCACTATTGAGGAACCTTCTTTCAATGAACATTTAGAATTCAAACCTATACTCTAGCAAACCACACCTCTATTATAAAGCAAAGCTAATCACACATGCATATCGGAAGGTATACATTCAAGAGCTATATTTCTATGTGAAGTTGCACTCAAAGGCTTTTTGTGTGCGTGTGGGTGTGGGTGCTCTGGAATGTCTTTGAGGCTTGTCACGCGGCTGTAAAATCACTAGGGGTCCACGCTGAGCTGGGGGGGGAAGTTCAGTCACCCGGGCACTGGTTAATATTTCCCCGTGGGGAAATATTAACCAACGCTGTTTGGACAAAGACGATGTGTTCGACATCACATGATTCCTTATTGTGAAAAGCAGATGCCATTGTTGCTACAGCGTCTCAAGAAAACGCTCACTGTCCGGAATTTTTCTCCAAGAGAAGGGATGCGCTGGCTCATGTATGGCCCCACCGCCCGCTCTATGCCTTTCCCCCCGTCTCTCTCCTGCCTCAGGTGATAGAGCGGATCAGGGAAGAAGGATGCTCAGTACTGCTCGTAGCACCGTTCTGGAAAAACCAACCTTGGTTCCCAGTTATGATGCAGCTAGCGAGCACTGCCCCGTGGCCAGTGCCAGTGAGGAGAGACCTCCTCTCTCAGGCCCACGGCTCGATTTGGCATCCTCACCCAGAATTGTGGTCCCTTCATGTCTGGGCCATCAACGGGTACATGCTGAACTCCCTAAAGGAGTGTTAAACTTACTCAACTCATTACTGAGCCGACTAGGGTGGTTAAAAAATCCAAGTCTCTTCTGGATTGGATTTTGGTTACCCACCCAAATAGAATCTTTCAATCTAGTCTATTACCAGATTGTTTTAGTGACCACTCCATAGTTTTTTGCGTTTGGAAAATAAGACTACCACGAGTGCCACCTAAAGTATAGTGCCTGGAACTTCTTTCTTTCTGAGGTTCTTAAAATCATAGACCAACATGCACCTTGGACATCTGTTAGGGTTAAGGGTAGCCATTTACCCTGGATTGATGGTGATTTAATACAGTTATTTAAACAGCGTGATAAGGCCTGGATCAGATACCACACGACAAAGGACGCTGCTAATTGGTTAGAATATAAGAAATTAAGAAATGCCTGTACAACCAAAACAAGGAATGCAAAATCAAATTATTATAAGTATTCTTTATCTGAAGACTTTAAAAACCCTAAGCAATTCTGGAAGAAACTTAATACCTTAATTAACATAAACAACTAACTTAGTCTTCCTGCCAAACTTAGAGTGAACAATAACGTTATTACTGATCCTATTTCAATGGCCAATGCCCTCAACGAACATTTTTCCTCCATTTGTTGTTCAGAATCATTTGAGCGCACTTGTTCTATCATAACAGATACTGTGAACAACAGCTCATTCTCGTTTTCAACAATACATCCCTCTGAAGTCCAACAGGCAATATTAGAAATAAAATCTTCTAATGGAGCTGGTCCTGATGGTTTGGACATTAAGTTTATCAAATTGTCTTCTCACGTCCTAGCATTTCCACTTTGTGATTTATTTAATTTGTCACTCTCAACATGCTCAATTCCATTAATGTGGAAATTTGCAAAAGTAATACCAATACATAAAGGTGGTGATTCAATGGATGTCAATAATTATAGACCGATTTCTATAATTATTAATGTAGCTAAAATATTTGAAAAGCTTATTTTTAAGCAACTGTCCAGATACCTTAATGACTTCTCTCTTTTGACTCCTAATCAATCTGGATTTAGACCTAATCACTCTACAACAACTGCCCTTACAGCATTTACCAATGACATTTTTTCTGCACAAGATAATAATAGGTCTACTGGTGCAATTTTTATTGATCTCACTAAGGCATTTGACATGGTCGATCATTATATTCTTTTAGACAAACTATATGCTATTGGTCTTTCCAAATCAGTTGTTCTCTGGTTCAATTCATATCTTCATTTCAGACGTCAAAGTGTGTATCTTAATGTTTCTTTTTCAAAACCTAGAATAATGGAAACGGGTGTCCCTCAGGGTTCTTCTCTAGGGCCGCTTTTATTTTCCATTTTCATAAATGAGCTCCCTAAATTTAGCTTAGACTGTCAGATTCATCTATATGCAGATGATACAGTTATATATACATCTAAACTCGATATATCCGAGATTCAAACTTCACTTCAAGCTGATTTTAATCGTATTCAAACATGGTTCTCTTCTAATCTGCTTCTCTTGAATAAAAAGAAGTCCTATAGCATGTTGTTCGCAACCAGATCCACATACCGTAAACAAAATAATTCTCTTGAGGTTCAATTTCTAGATGGTACACCACTTGAGAATGTTGAGGAGTTTAAATATCTGGGCCTTTGGCTCGACTCTCAACTTACCTTCAGACCACATATTGATTCCATTATAAAAAAAAAAAAATTAGTAGATTAAGACTGTTATACCGTTCTATTAATTGTTTTACAAAACAGATCAGACTAAAAATTATTACTCAACTAATATTGCCTATAATTGACTATGCGGATGTTGTTTACCAGAACACAGCTAAAACCAACCTCACACCTTTGGATGTGTCTTATAATAGTCTCTGCAGATTTATTTTAAGGTGTCCATTTAGAACTCATCATTGTCAAATGTATCTGTCACTGAACCTTCTTTCATTAAATGCGAGACGACAGTTTCACTGGTTGCAGTTTGTACATAAATGTATTTTTTCAAACTACCCATCCTATCTGAAACAACACTTGATTCTTTATCAATCATCTTACAGCTTAAGACACACTGACCATCTTTTCTTTTCTGTACCACATATATCCAAAGAAATTGGGAGGAGAGCTTTTAAATTTAAAGCACCATCCGACTGGAATAGTTTACCTGGGTCTCTAAGATGTATCTCCTCCTTTCATCACTTCAAGATGTCTCTTCTTAACTACTTGTATACAAGCTGCAACTGTTTTTCTCTTGCCTAATATTTTCTCATATGAGCATGTACAGTATGTGTTTATGTATGTGTTTATGTATATGTGTATGCATATGTATATGTATATGTGTGTATGTATGTTTATATGGGACCATATACAGTATGTATGTCTATACGCAAGTCCTTAACTGTTGAATACCTAGTGGTTGGTATTGGGAGGGTATGGGTGGTTTTGGTGTGAGGGAGAGCTTTTGTACTTTGTATTTTGTATCTTATCTTTTGTTTGTCTGTATGTATGTATACCTGTTATGTAAGTTTTTCTTTTCTTTTCTGAGGCCCCCTTGAAAACGAGATGTTACATCTCAAGGGGTTTCCTCTTAATAATAAATTTGACATTTAAACACAATCACGCAGGCTAGAGCTCCGTCTACGAGACGTCTCTACTCCTCGAAATGGTCAGTGTTTTCGGGCTGGTGCACAGCCCGTGGCGTGTCACCCACAGACTGTGGAGTGACGGAGGTGCTTTCCTTCCTACAAGAGCTGTTGGATAAGGGTAGGACCCCTTCCACGCTCAAAGTTTATGTGGCGGCTATAGCAGCGTTCTCGAGAACAACGCTTGGTCAGTCATTAGGAAGGAACGATTTAGTCATCCGCTTCCTTAGAGGGGCTAAGAGACTGAATCCTCCCAGACCTCCCTCAGTCCCCGTATGGGACCTTTCTACGGTGCTGGAAGCTATGAAAGGTGGCCCATTCGAGCAGACGATTGATCTGAAACACCTGTCTTTCAAGACTGTGTTTCTGCTGGCTCTCGCTTCAGTGAAGCGCATAGGGGACTTACACGCGCTCTCAGTGAGTGTGACGTGCATGGAATTTGGGCCTAATGACTCAAGGGTTATACTCAAACCTAAGCACGGTTATGTTCCAAAATCCCTCAACACACCGTTTAGGGCGCAGGTAATTTCCCTGTCAGCCCTACCGGTCCCTGATGAGGAAGGAGACGCGAGCCTCCTTTGCCCAGTCAGGGCATTACGAACTTATGTGTCTCGCTCGTCTGTTTTCAGACAGACAGAGCAGCTCTTTGTTTCGTTCAGCGGGTGCTCTAGGGACTAGCCTATCGAGCCTATCCAGATGGATAGTTGATGCTATTGCGCTAGCATACGCCTCCAAGGGCATGCAATGCCCGTTGGGTGTCAGAGCGCACTCCACGAGAAGCATGGCTTCATCGTGGGCCTGGTCGAGTGGGATTGCCTTGCAAGATATATGTACGGCGGCGGGCTGGGCCTCCCCGTCTACATTTATAAGGTTTTACAACCTAGAGGTTCCCGCCCTGCAGGCCAGGCTGCTGTCGGTCTAGATAACCAGTATTGTCTGTCCTGATGCTATCAGCTCAGAATGCTGCATCTACTGAGCACAGCTCAATGATCGACAGTGTAAAACAACAGCACAAAGATGTGTTTTTGGGCAAACTGTATAAGACCCACATTTCCCCATCAGTTCAGGCCGTGCCCCGCCCTGTCTGTATGACGTAATTAGCGTCTAAGCGACGCTGATATACGAGGAAGAGTGCGGCTTCGCCCCTCCCTCTTCCCAGACTCCCTGTGAGTTTCCTGGGTGATTGTGCACTATATGAACCCCGGGCTTTCGCCTTTGGGTCTTTGGTGTCAGATCCCAGTACGCACGGCGTCTTGCATTGGGTCCCCTAGCGTAAGATATCTTACGCAGTACGAGAGACCTCTCGTAAGAGAACGTACTCGGTTACTAACGTAACCTCGGTTCTCTCTAGTAGAGGGAACGAGTACTGCGTATCTTGCCGTGCATGCACACGCTCTGGTTGCTTCGATGATGAAAAACCAGATAATAGCTGCCTGCGAGCGGTATTTATAGGCCTAGGCCACGCCCGTTTCGGCGGGATGTGACGCAGCGGGCGCGAAGCTCCCTCATTGGGTCTGACGTCACGCCAGGCCTCGCTCGATAGGCTTGCTGCAGTTGCCGCAGAGCAGCCAATAGGCGCGCGAGCTGCCTCGCCTATGTCTGTATGCTGCCGCAACGCGTTTTGCATTATTGAAAAATTAAGGATAATTTTTGGCTTCAATATCTCGCGGAAAAAGGATTTTCCCCTAGCGTAAGATATCTTACGCAGTACTCGTTCCCTCTACTAGAGAGAACCGAGGTTACGTTAGTAACCGAGTACGTTTTCTTGATTAGTGTTTTTTTCTTGTTTCCAGTCCAGATATCTAAAATTCTTACATGAAGAAGCATTTAATAGACAGGTAAAATTTGTCTTATTTTCTGAAAGAATAAGTCAAAATTAAGTGAGTTTATGCTTAAAACAAGCAAAATAATATGCCAGTGAATTTTAGCATTCTAACCCTAACCAATTGAAATTTTTAGGTGAAAAATGTAATTCATAGAACTATGAATAGACAACTACATCGAAACACAGTGGAACCCACAGTAGTTATTTTAATTATTAATATTATTTATTTATTCATTTTTTTTTTTTTTTTTTCAATTACAAGTCAATCTCTAAGCAACCAGTGCTGGATATTAAGTTCGGAAGGTCAAGGTGTGTGTGAAAGGATCACAGCCTAACTTCAACACTGGCCTGGCAGTGCTGTTTGCTTCCTCCTATAACTTCAGCTTGCAGTACCAGGAAGAGGCAGCATGCACCCTTGAGTTTGTTCAGAGGTTAGTAATTAGCATATTTGCCATTCATATATATCAGACTGAATTGTGTCACTAACCTTGTCTTGACAGTGTTTATTAAGATGACTATTGGTATGAACAATATGGCCCTGGTGTTTCCATACAGGGCTTAGCTTAAGCCAGGTCTAGGCCTCAATAAAATTAGGGTATTTAAAGGCAGGGTAGGTAGGATTTTTCTAAAAAACTTTTTCCAAAATTTGTTTAAACTGTCTTTATATACCAATACATAATTAAAATGTAAGTACTCTGAAAAAGAGAGTATAAAAATCGAGTGTCTCTAGTTCTCTCAGGGCTGCAATAAACACAGATACTTATTTCCATTCGTAACGAATGAAATGATTGGCTGGGCGACTGTCACTCTCCCTCGCTACCATGGCTACCACCCCTGCTGCTACAGGAGCTGCCCACATGCGCGCACCCGTTTGACTCGAGGAGGGGAAGAGGCACGGAGAGAGGCACAGAAGCTAGGAAGAATCACAATTATGGCAGAGAAAGAGCAGTCAAAATTCCCAATACCTGCATATACAGTCAGCGAAGGCAAACAAGGCAAAAAAAGGAACTAGTAAGGTAGAGAGGTACTTGTCTCTGGAGTGTAGTCCTCATCAGAGCCAACAGTGCTTTCATCGTGGAAGCTCTTACTGTACATGCAAAACACCGTATATGTTATGAATCTTACACGAAATTCACCTTCATCACAGTGTAACTGATGGTAATGGGAAAACGTGTATCAATGCAACCTGTTTTTAGCTTTGCCTTATGTTACTAGCTCGTTACCGAATCAAACTCAATATATTTTAAACTTTACCATTATCGATATGCTAGCTTGATAGTGAGTTCTAACAGCCATGTTAGTTGTTTATATTCATAATGATAAAGTTAGGTATTTTATTACATGTGATTCTGACATGATGTCACTACATGCACTACATGAGGAGCACTACATGCTCCTCTCCGCTTGGCGCTGGCAGCGTCCTCCTCCAGCTGAAACTAGGTTGAGCAGTTGGCATCGCACGTACATGTGTTTTGGGGGCGTGGCTTTTGAAGGAGCCCAGAAGGGAGGGGGTGGGAGTGAATGGAATAAGTAGCTGTGTTTATTGCAGCCCTGAGAGGACTAGAGACACTCGATTTTTATACTCTCTTTTTCAGAGTACTTACATTTTAATTATGTATTGGTATATAAAGACAGTTTAAACAAATTTGGGAAAACGTTTTTTAGAAAAATCCTGCCTACCCTGCCTTTAAGCAGCTTTTATAAAAATGTCTCATAAAAAAAAAAAAAAAAAAAAAAAAAAAAACCTTACTGGTGTGCATCTTGAGACAAAACAGTGGCAGTCAAATATTTTAAGATATGTCAGTGCAAGTTGTTTTCAGTTAAAGGATTAGTGAAAATTCTGTCATTAATTACTCACCCTCATGTCGTTCCAAACCGTTCATCTTCAGAACACAAATTAAGATATTTTTGATGAAATCTGAGAGGTTTCTGAACCACCCATAGACAGCAACGTCTTTGCAGCTTTCAAGGCCCAGAAAGGTGGTAAAAACATTGTTTAAATAATCCATGTAACTACAGTGGTTCAACCTTAATATTATGAAGCGACGAGAATACTTTTTGTGCACAAACCCCCCCCAAAATAACAACATTATTCAACAATCTCTTCTCTTCCATGTCATTCTCCTACGCTGTTGACGTAGTGTAAACAGTGTCAAGTCACCTTCATTCATATAGCGCTTTTAACAATATAGATTGTTTGAAAGCAGCTTTACAGTGATAATAGGAAATTACAGTAACATAGATTGTTTAGGCTTTACAGCAGCTCTAGAATAAAGTTATTAGATCGACTATTTTTGACTGTCAAAATGCCGGCGGACACAGCTTCAGTGAGTTGTTCAAAATCTTTCTCTTTAGTAAACTCTGTGTATACAAACAATGTTCTCAATGCTTGAGTTCATGTGTAGAGCCCCTGGTGATACTTTGCGCAAAGTTTCATGTTGTGTCGAGCCTTCTTAGTGTTTTAAAAATAGTGATTTTTGATGCTATCATAGAAGTGCCCCAAGCACTCCCATTCAAAAGGCAATTTGACCAAAAACGAAAATACGGTCAAACTTAAAAGTGGCGTTTCCATTCTAATTATGTTTTTAAACGTAAGTTTGCCTTGGGTAGATTAACAAAAAGACCCTAGGTTGCATTTTGGCGAGAGTTACCCTTTAACACGCTCTGGCCCACTCATCCGCACAAAACCCGAGAACGCAAACCCTGTTATAGATTTCAAGGTGCAAGCCTTTAAAAAAAGCCAGTGCAGCGCTTCTGGGTCCAACGTCAGAACGTAGGCTTATTATTGGCTGACTCTGGTCGTGTGTGATGACCCAGGAGCTAGACAATAGTGAGCCTACGTTCTGATGTAGAAACTAGAAGCGCTGCACTGTTTACACTACGTCAACAGTGTAGGAGAATGACATGGAAAAGAAGAGATTATTCAACAATGTCATTATTTTGGGGGGGGGGGGGGGGTTTGCCACACAAAAGTATTCTCGTCACTTCATAATATTAAGGTTGAGCCACTGTAGTTATGTGTACTATTTACCGATGTTTTTACCACCTTTCTGGGCTTTGACCGTTGCAATGACGTTGCTGTCAATGGAGGGACAGAAACCTCTCAGATTTCATCAAAAATATCTTCATTTGTGTTACGAAGATGAACAAAAGTCTTGAGGGTGAGTAATAATGACAGAATTTTCATTTTTGGGTGCAAACATGCATTTTAGTCTGATAAATGTCATGTTTAACATTATCATGTAGTCATGTATGCAATAAACATTGCAAGGCTTGCAATTGAGTTCAATTATTTATGTCACAAAGGTTTGGGCTGGATTCTGGCAATGTGTGCTCTATATAAACTGAGAGTATTTGGCTGCCTTTCCACTGATACTCTGATGGGACCTGATGAGGGGATGATATTGTTAATGAGCTGGGTGATGAGGAGACAAAAGATGCAGAATAAAACTTTAAATCTAGCAACCCCACTTCCAAAAGTTTAGTTAGTAGTACAGTACAGTTTAGTACAACAACACATCCCATCTGCACCAGGAGCTGTGACAGCTGTTGAAGGTTAGAGGTGACAGGTTAACACTTTGAGGTTCGTATGACTTTCTCATTAAATAGAAAAATGTTTTTAATGTTAGATAACTAATAACTAGCTAGCTAGTAACTAGTTAGCTTCATTATAACTAGGTCGCTAGTAACTAGTTAGCTTCATCATAACTAGCTAGTGACTAGTTAGCGTCATTTTTATTGAAGCAAGCACATAGCCTACATGTTGCTAGCTAGTTAGTTAGCTTCATTATTTGATAGATTTTTACTTTTGCGAATGCTTGTTAATGCTTATATTATCTATCTTATGATGTTAAAGCAACTTCATTTCTTTTTTTCAGATTAGCCACAATGGAATGCCGTGACTGGAGTTTATGCTTCCTATATCAGTCCGCTGTAAGATTAATAAGGGAATTAAGATCAATATAACTCAAAGGGAATTGAATTACAGTAAATAAGAACCGAATTAATATGCAAATTATTCAGAATTAATATTTAACACTTTATCAACTGTTTTCTTGCCACATTTTCGTTTCTATTCATTTTCTGTATTTTTATTATTATTATTACCGTTGAGTGCCACCAGGGGGCGCTGTAACTTAAGAGTGAGCTTTGTATGCAGAGAAGAGGTTAATTTCCACAGAAGAAGCGATCTCTCAAGAGAAAGAAAGATGCATGACTAAAGCGTGGTCACTAAGCTAAGTCTAAGAGAAATAAGATAAACAAAAAGAAGAAGGAAAAGACTAAAACTAATTCCTCTCTCGGTACTCAGCCAACGAGGTATGTTTTGTATGTTGTATTTGTCAAAATAGTTTTATCTGTCAAATTTCTTTCTTTAAGCTAATTATTGTTTGTTATGTGCTTTTAGTTTTCACGGTGTGTTTATGATCCTGACCAAGCTGGATTCAATAAATCCATCAGTTGAGAAAGCCACTTGTGTCTGTTGGTACCTGGAGGAATTACATCAACTATTCGTCCACCGATAAGTTGAGATTAGGGTATTTTATCAATTCTGGACAGAATATTATCCCGTGGCCTACGGTAATAATATCATAAAGTTATGATAACTGATTAATATGAGCAAGGTAGCAAAATCTACAGTTTAAGGCAGTAACTTGTAAGCACACAGCACAAGACGCTTGTATGTAAAATCAACCAAGACTTTATTGAACTACTCTAATAGACACAAACACACAAACATTCATTCAAACAGTGACAGAGAAAAGTGAGGATATTAACGGAGGGTGAATGGAGTCCCAAATGTCTAGCGTTAGACACTAGTTATTGACCGCAACCTGAGAGAATCAATCTACTAGCACTTTAATCTTAGTTCGTTTTCTTAATAAGATTTGCATCAGTTCAGCCAGAATTAGATGTTGTGTACTTGCGTTTGGATGCTCCTGTGGGTTCCCTTCTGTAACGAAGTTGCTGGAGAGGGAATCTCTGGCGCTGATTGGCTGGCAGTCGGTCGATGATGCGTTCTAAAGGACAGCACTCGATGGTGAGTCTAGAAATCATTTACCCATCAAGTAGGTACCAAAATACATATACTTCCCATAGTTGAGGTGGAAGTAAATAAGGATTTAGCTGTGATAAGTGTTTAACACACAAAATTAACTTCAGTAATATAAAGCATACATAATACAGAGAATACACATGTATGAGGCAACTTCTGGTGATTAGTTCCTATAACTGAGGTAGAAAACCTTACAAATAGGCTGTAATGAAAGTTAAACACACAGAAAGAACTCCACAGGTTATATAAAACATACATGATACTTAACCCTCTGGGGTCTGAGGGTTTTTTGGGGTCCTTGAGATGTTCTGACATGCCCTGACATTTGTGCTTTTTTCAGTTGCTTATAAACATATTAATGGCAAAGGTGTAAATTCACTCTATTTAGCACAAACAGGGCTACCATAATATGTGAACAACTTGCATGTACATGTTTGTATTTTTGATAGAATAATGTTTATGCATGGTTTTTTCAAAAACAAAAAACTAAAGTTTCTGAAATAAGGCCATAAAACACATTCTAAATATATGTAAATAAGACTTTTGACTAATGGATGTCATTGCCTAGAATTTTTTCTTCAAAATTATGTGAAAATCATCCTGCCTAATCATTCACATAACACAATACATTGATTTAAATCTTGTAAAACACTTTTTGTTTGGAAAGGCCATATGCGGGTGGGCGTGATTCACACCTGCGGAGACAATGGGGCCCGCATAATGAGGCTGCATACGTAATGAGCCTTTCATTCAGGTGTGTGACTCAGCCACAAGAATGCAAGGACAATATATAACTGGTTTGTTGTCTTTTCCACAAATTTTGCTTGCAAATTGTACAATATCCAAGGTAAACATATTTCTAGTAATTGTGCAGTTAATTGTTCTCATACTGTGTTTTCAGATTTGGAATATATTCTCTTCCCAAATGTGTCACTAATAAAGCATAATAAAATTATTTAAAGAGAAGGCTTATAATGACCTTTTAAGATTTTGTTTACATCTATCCTTTATATATATATATATATATATATATATATATATATATATATATATATATATATATATATATATATATATATATATATATAATTTATTTTTTTAAGGTTATACAATTACAACAACATTTAAAATTGCAACAATATTTCCAGTGTAATCTTTCTTTGTATTCGCGATTCATATTAAAACAGTATTTTTGCCAGCTGTAGTAGCTCCACAACAGCACGCATCTGTGCGTTCGTTCATTCATTCATACACAGAAACGCGATTCATATTTAAACAGTATTTTTGCCAGCTGTAGTAGCTCCACAACAGCGCGCATCTGTGCGTTCATTCATTCATAGAAACGCGATTCATATTTAAACAGTATTTTTGCCAGCTGTAGTAGCTCCACAACAGCACGCATCTGTGCGTTCGTTCGTTCATTCATTCATACACAGAAACGCGATTCATATTTAAACAGTATTTTTGCCAGCTGTAGTAGCTCCACAACAGCACGCATCTGTGCGTTCATTCATTCATAGAAACGCGATTCATATTTAAACAGTATTTTTGCCAGCTGTAGTAGCTCCACAACAGCACGCATCTTTGCGTTCATTCATTCCGATTAGAACAAAGCAAACAGAACTGACCTAATTCCTCAGCGGGATCCGTTTGCTCCTCGAAATGATACTTCCAGAACTTCTGAGGTAAATTTTTGCAGGATTATTATCAAGATAGTATTATTCCTCACAGCATCGTAAAGTACATAAGTCTGAAAGTGAACTCGCGGTGTGTGTTATCCAGCTGATGTGGGCGTTTCACAGGTTTGTTTGGATCGGCTCACATTTGCGTTTGAATAGTGCGCGCTCTCCGTGGGCGGAGCACATTAAAACTTAATTAGCTGAGATGAGAACGACTGACATCTCTCTCTTTGCATACATATTACATAAACTGAATATTTGTTTTTTATAAAAATTACTTCGTTTAAAAGAAGATAAATCAAGCTTCATGCCTGTATGTCTGTATGCCTGTTTGACTGAGTATTCGCTGAGTTATGGTTCATTTTCGGACGCGTTTCAGAATGGACTACACTGATAGAGAGGAGGCAGAACTCGCTTTGTGTTTATTTTTCTTTATTTGGCAAAAAGCACAACACTTTGTTTTTATTGTGAGTATACACAAAAATAATACACATTTAACAGAATCGATTGATGTATGAAACTCCAATGGAAAATCAAAGTCAACCGAGTAGTTATGAGTTTCTTTTACACTGCTAAAAAAAAACGAGCTGGTATCGCCGGCGATACCGCCGACCTCAGGGGGTTAAGATATATGTGAGGTAAATACTGGTGATCAATTCAGCTTATTGGAAGCAATTTTGAGACTGTTATTTGTATTAAACCACAAGTGGGTTAATTTCAGTCTATTGGTTTTGGAGACAAAAGTCTCTGGAATTTACAACTGCAGAAAGGAGGTGTTCCCTGGTTTAGGGTTTGTGGTGATTCTGGGCCATAGGAATGCTTTAGCATCCTTCGTTTCCTGATAAGGCTGTGGATTTATGCATTGGGGTCACCACAGGGTTTCTTGGCCATTTGGTCTTAAGTTTGGGGAACAAAGGGGAATCTTTTCCTGCTGTCCTAGCATCGCTGGTATGAGATTAGACACGCACAAAAAGGGGAAGGGGGGTGACATCTCCTTTAGCCATCTCGGCACCATGACTGTGTTTTATGACTTACTAATGGTTCACTGGGGAATCGTTCTGAACTCTGGAATGTGGTGTTGGGTTCATATAAAATGGACTGTTCAAGGATAATCCTACACCGCCCTAAAGATTGAAAAAACATTAGATCCCTCTTCATCATTCAAACAATCCTGAAAGATTGCAATCATGTTACAAAGAAGCTTTAGATAACATCCAGGAGCTGAAGGCATTAGGGGATCTGCCTGAGTTTATAGTGGACATTAGTGGTGGTAGTCAGGATGTAGTTCCCTTTCGTAGTCACTCCGAGTTACGTCGGATGACGACGAATGGGGTTTCGCTTAGAAAGCCTATCATCTTCGAATGGCAAAGAAATGCCATGGGTCTGCGGAATTTGCATAGCGTATCTCCGCCCCACCCTGGGGGTATATAAGGAAGTGCGCTGGCAACATGCAGATATGTTTTCGCTTCGGAGCCAAGTTGATGTACTTTACTCCACAAGCCAATCCTGAGATTCATCTCTCTTCTCTTCGAACGAGCCTCTCTCCAAGTGTTGGTGTGACAGCGAGTTCCAGCAAGTGCACATTCCCTGCTTATCTGTGCAGTGATTTGCCAGTGTTTGTGTGTTCTCTCCCTGGTCGCTTCAGCATTTGCGGAGAAATCTCCTTTCTAAAAGAGCTTGCACGCGGCACGTCTTTTTAAAGATGCCTCGCCCGTGCACTTCTGGTTGCGGTCTATTCATTTCTGACTCTGATGGGCACAATCGCTGTCTTGTGTGTCTGGGTATTGAGCACACTAGGGCAGCGTTTGTGGATGAGTCATGTTCCCATTGCGGGAACATGCCCATCGCACGGTTGCGGTCTAGACTCAATGACCTTCATGGTAGAGTCCCCTCATCCGCACACTGATCTACGAGCTCTGCGAGAGCTGGTACTTCGGCTGGTGGCCAGGGTGACCTGAGATTACGGTGTGGAACACAGCGCTGACTATTCCACACTCCACACCGTCCTCTAGCACCGTGCAACCCGCAAGTGTTTCGAATGAGCCCGCTGTACAGTCCTCTGACTTGCCGCGGGTCTCATTCTGCGCTCCAGAGGAAGATGTGATGTCGATCGCTGCATCACAAGGTGGGCAGGAGTCCTTGGGAAGTGAGGATTCGGCTGTGCTGCCACCTTCAGGTGTCCCAGCATTGCCCGAGTCTGATCCCGAGATGACGGCCATGCTTTCCCAGGCAGCCGCGGCCATCGGTCTTGAGTAGTCCCCGCCACCTGGTCCGGTGCGCTCGCGGCTGGACGATTGGTTTTTGGGTGACGCCACTTATCCTCGTCAGCGCGTGACCCCAATGCCTTTCTTCTCGGACGTGCATGAGGAGGTCACGAGGTCCTGGAAGGCACCCTTGTCTTCCCGTGATCGCTCGGCGACCTCCTCCGCCTTGCCTCCTCTCGATCAGGCGGCTGCCAAAGGGTACACTGGGGTTCCCCGGTTTGAACGCTCTGTTGCGATGCAACTGTGTCCTCAGAGTGCTTCTTCTCGCGGTGACCCTAAGCACCCCTCCAAGGCCTGTAGGTTCTCCTCCACACTTGTGGCGAAGGCCTATAGAGCTGCGGGGCTGGCGGCCTCCTCACTGCATGCCATGGCAACACTCCAGGTCTACCAGGCCCAGATGTTGTGTGACATGCACGAGGGGAGGACTGACCCAGGGCTCTTTGATGAGCAGCGTGCCGCCACCGACCTTACTCTCCGAGCGACGAAGGTGACCGCACGCTCCCTGGGTCAGGTGATGTCCACTTGCGTGGTCCAGGAGAGACATCTGTGGCTCAACCTGGCCGATATGCGTGAGGCCGAGCGAACCCGGTTCCTCGACACTCCCATATCCCAGGCTGGCCTCTTCGGCGGGGTGGTTGAGGACTTTGCCCAGCAGTTCTCGACCACCCAGAAGCAGACTGAGGCTCTCAAACACGTCCTGCCCTGACGGCCAGCTGCTGCCTCCACCCAGCCATCGGCACAGGTGCCTCAGTCTGCTCGCCGCCGAGGGCGCCCTCCTACGGCTCCCTCCCCTCCCGCACGGCCCCAGCAGCAGCCTCCATCTGGGTCGCGTCGTGGAGGACGCCGCAGGAAGGCGCCACAGCCCTCTCCCGCCCCGTGCCCCGCTAAACGCCAGGCAAAGCAGCGCCCCTGAGACGGGTTGCTCAGAGATGGTACTGAGTTCATTGCAGGAGACGGTAGCAGGGCCTTCCCCTGGTGGAGGGCCGGGGGAGAATCCTTGGTTTTCCCACTCCCGCTGCTCGTCCCACGATGGGCAGCACCCTAATGTGGTTAAAGAAAGAACTCACTTCCCCATCTCTGAGCACACAGAGTTCTCGGATGACAGTGTGCACCGCTCTCGAGCCTCGCCACTCTCCCCCTCTGTCGCCAGACCCCTGCCAGAGCACACCCCTGTGGGACGCTGGTCCTCCCCTGGCCTCCTCTGGCAGGATGCGGCTAATGACCGTGCCCCCGCACCGGGCCGCTATGCCACCCACGCCTGGGCCGGTCATTCCGCCTCGCTGCACCACCGAGGGTACGTCTGTGGTCCGCATGACCCCGCTGGTACAGTTCCTGGAAGCCTGGTTAGAGCTTCCCAGGCTGTCCCGCTGGGTCGCGAGGACCATCAGACTCGGCTACGCGATTCAGTTCGCGCGGTCTCCTCCCCGCTTCAGGGGAGTCCGCTTCACTATGGTCGGTGGCAATGCCCCTGTTATGAGAGCGGAGGTCGCTACCTTACTGGCGAAGGGTGTGATCGAGACTGTCCCTCCAGCAGAAATGAAGTCCGGCTTTTACAGCCCTTACTTCATTGTACCGAAGAAATCCGGTGGGTTACGACCAATCCTCGACTTGCGCTTCTTGAACCGCTCCCTTCACAGGATGCCGTTCAAGATGCTCACGGCCAAACGCATTTTCGAGTGCATACGGCCGCAGGATTGGTTTGCAGCGATCGACCTGAAGGACGCCTACTTTCATGTCTCCATTCTTCCTCGACACAGACCGTTTCTACGGTTTGCTTTCGAGGGGCAGGCATACCAGTACGCGGTTCTCCCTTTCGGGCTAGCCCTGTCTCCTCGCGTCTTCACGAAGGTCGTCGAGGCAGCCCTTGTTCCCCTTCGGGAACACGGGGTTCGCATCCTGAACTATCTCGACGACTGGCTGATCCTAGCTCACTCTTGAGACCAGGTTTGCGAACACAGGGACCTTGTGCTCCGGCACCTAGCTCGTCTGGGCCTTCGGGTCAACTGGGAGAAGAGCAAACTCTGCCCCGTGCAGAGGATCTCTTTTCTCGGTATGGAGATCGACTCGGTCGCCATGTGCGCGCAGCTTACGAGCGAGCGCGCGCAATCACTGCTGACTTGCCTTCGTCAGTTTGAGGGCAAGAGTGTGGTTCCACTGAAACTATTTCAGAGGCTCCTGGGGCATATGGCATCCGCAGCTGCAGTCACGCCGCTCGGGTTGTTTCATATGAGACCACTTCAGCTTTGGCTTCGCGATCGAGTCCCGAGGTGGGCATGGCATCACGGCATGCTCCGAGTTCCAGTGACTCTGACCTGCCGTCAGACCTTCACCCCGTGGTCGAACCTCAGTTTTCTTCGGGCCGGAGTGCCCTTGGAACGAGTGTCCAGGCATGTTGTTGTGTCAACAGATGCCTCCACCACGGGCTGGGGCGCCATGTGCAATGGACATGCTGCCGCGGGATCCTGGACAGGACCCCAGCGCCTTTGGCATGTCAATTGCCTCGAGTTGTTGGCTGTACGTCTTGCCCTGCACCGCTTCCGTGCGTTGCTCAGGGGTCAACACGAACTAGTCCGGTCAGACAATAACGCGACTGTAGCGTACATCAACCGTCAAGGTGGTCTGCGCTCCCGCCGTATGTCACAACTCGCCCGCCACCTCCTCATATGGAGTCAGAAGCATCTGAGGTCGCTTCGAACCATTTAAATCCCGGGAGACCTGAACCAGGCGGCCGACGAGCTGTCTCGGCTTCGGCCTCTCGCTGGAGAATGGAGACTCCATCCCCAGACGGTTCAGCTGATTTGGGATCAGTTCGGGGTAGACAGGTAGACCTGTTTGCCTCCCACGACTCGTCCCATTGCGACCTGTTTTATTCCCTGACCGAGGGCACGCTCGGCACGGATGCACAGGCGCACAGCTGGCCGCGGGGCCTCCGCAAGTATGCGTTTCCCCCAGTGAGCCTTCTTGCGCAGACTTTGCGCAAGATCAGGGAGGACGAGGAGCAGGTGATTTTGGTTGTCCCGTATTGGCCCAACCGCACCTGGTTTCCAGAACTTATACTCCTCGCGACAGCACCTCCCTGGCTAATCCCTCTGAGGAAGGACCTTCTTTCTCAGGGACGGGGCACCCTATGGCACCCTCGTCCTGATCTTTGGAACCTCCATGTGTGGCTCCTGGACGGGACGAGGCAGGTTTGAGTACCCTACCACCAGTGGTGGTGGCTACCATCACTTCCGCTAGAGCATTGTCCACGAGACATGCCTATGCGTTGAAGTGGAACCTCTTCGTCAACTGGTGTTCTTCTAAACATCAAGAACCCACGAAATGCCTGATCAGTGTCGTGCTTTCCTTCCTGCAAGAAGGGTTGGAGCGAAGGCTGTCTTAATCCTGCCTGAATCCTCCTCGCCCTCCTCTCGTTCCCTCTTGGGACCTCTCAGTGGTTTTAACTGCCCTGCAGAGTGCTCCCTTTGAGCCTCTGCAATCAGTGGAGCTTAAGTTCCTGTCAATGAAGACAGCGCTCCTGGTTGCATTGGCCTCCATCAAGAGGGTAGGGGACCTGCAGGCATTTTCGGTTGACGAAGCGTGCCTGGAATTCAGACCGGCTTACTCTCACGTGACCCTAAGACCCCGGCCTGGATATGTGCCCAAGGTTCCCACCACACTCTTTCGAGACCAGGTGGTGAACCTGCAAGCGCTGCCCTCGGAGGAGGCAGACCCAGCCTTGGCACTGCTCTGTCCAGTACGTGCACTCCGTACTTACGTAGACAGAACGCAGTGTTTCAGGACCTCAGATCAGCTCTTTGTCTGTCATGGTGGGAAGCTGAAGGGAAAGGCTCTCTCCAAGCAAAGGTTGTCTCACTGGATAGTGGACGCCATTGCTTTGGCATACCAGCAACAAGGTCAACCATGCCCCCTTGGTGTGGCGGCCCACTCCACTCAGAGTGTAGCATCCTCTTGGGCTCTAGCGCATGGCGCCTCGCTAACAGACATCTGCAGAGCTGCAGGCTGGGCGACACCTAACACGTTTGCGAGATTCTACAATCTCCGAGTGGAGCCAGTTTCTTCTCATGTACTCGCTTCAACTAGCCGGTAAGAGATTCTGCTCAGGTGTCTTCACTTCCTCGCCATTCCTCTCCACGGATGGGATACGTGCGATAGTCTTCTTAGGTGAGCCTAATAAGCCCTGAGTCTCCTCCAGCACTGACGACTTCAACGCCAGAGTTATGCCACTGGCAGCTTTCGCGCTTGGCTAGGTGCTTCCATGTGCATGGTTCCCCCTCCGGGCGACCCCCACATGTGTATTCCACTGTAAGCCTCTTTGAGCATGTGTCTTTCCCTTGGCAAGCCACCTTGCCACCCCTGGGGTTGAAATATTCCACCTGCGGCTGGACACCCCAGTGATACTCCATATGCAGCCCCCCGGGGTCATATGTGTATTCCAAGTCCCCCCCTTCGGGCTGGGCATAATTGCATATTTCCACTGAGATATGCTTCCCAGTGTACCTTGGTATTCCTGTGTTAAATAGGACTCCTTCGTCCGTGCTAGTCTCACGACAGGGAGCTCAGACTTACGCAGGGCACTGGAAGACAGTCGAGAGGTGGCATGATTACACTGGGAACCCCATTCGTCGTCATCCGACGTAACTCGGAGTAACTACGAAAGGGAACGTCTCGGTTACGTATGTAACCCTCGTTCCCTGAGTAGGGAACGGAGACGTTACGTCTCCCTGCCACTTCCGCTGTACCGCTGGAACGCCTGAGTTCAGTCTCGGCTCCTCAGCGAAGACATATCTGCATGTTGCCAGCGCACTTCCTTATATACCCCCAGGGTGGGGCGGAGATACGCTATGCAAATTCCGCAGACCCATTGTATTTCTTTGCCATTGGCTCGTTTTATATACTCGAAGATGATAGGCTTTCTAAGCGAAACCCATTCGTCGTCATCCGACGTAACGTCTCCGTTCCCTACTCAGGGAACGAGGGTTACATACGTAACCGAGACGTTCAGCTGATGATTCAAAATCCTATGGTGTGGCACAAAAGCTGCAGAAATGCGATTGATAAACAAAAAGTTGAGAGAGCAAGTAAAAGAAAAAATCATGAAGAGTCTGTGAGCCCAGTAAAAACACGGCGCATGAGTGACAAGTCCACCACACTCGCTTTACCCAGACCCTCAACATCATCATGTGAACCATTCGATAAACCGTGTCTCTTCTGTGGTGAAGTGGGAAAAAAAAAAAGGAACTGAGGAGGGCTGCCACACTTGGCTTGGATAAAAAAATGAAAGAATGTGCTCAGGTGGTGAGTGACAGGCAAATAATTTTCAACTCCGTAAGATGCAGATCCAAGAAACATGGCAGTGTTCCTTGTCACATAAGAGAGGGAAACACCAGCTTCGCTATATCTGGCAATGAAACTACACCAGCAAAGTGGTAGTAGATATCTGGTGGAGGCCATGCATAAAAGAGGAATGTGTGTGTCATATGACCGCTTGAAAACATTTAGCATAGATATAGCGAATTCAGTGATCAGTCACTGGGAGCAGATTGGTGTCGTGGTCCCACCTCAGGCAGTCAAGGGTGTCTTCACCATTGGCGGTTTTGATAACATTGACCACAACCCATCATCGACAATAGCAACATCAGCCCTCCATGGGACATACATTAGCATTCAACAGCACTTCTCTTCAGACAGCCAACAGATTGAGAATCTAACTGACATCCTAGATCCAGCTGAAATGGGGAAGAAGCATGTGAAATCCTTGACACCTCACTACACAACCATGGATCTGGATGTGTCACTGCCAACTGATGAGGTCTTGTATGTTCCTGCCCTGAATACCAACAGTCATCCTCATCCAGCCTCCCGTCCTCTCATCAATGTAATTGAAGAAGGCTACCAGTGGTTAGAGAGAGTCAGAAACATTCTCGTGAAAGAGAACCTTGAAGCCGGAGAATGGATCTCATGGGCTGCATATTATGCCAGCATCACAGAGGCTACTTCACCTCCCCCATCCAAATCATACATGTTGCCACTGTTCACAGAGCCCCCTACCAGCCCCACTATGGCTTGGCATGCAATGAAAGTCCTCAGACAAACAATCAGCTACCTTAATCCAGGTCAGATATGTGAGGGTGAGGATATTTTCCCATCAGTTAATCGATTAAGATGGCGCCGTTGAGGATGGCTGCCGTTTCTCACGCTCCAAACCAACTTTGTCATTTTATTGTTTTATTAGTACTAGTGTTTTTTTATCTAGCCACATCTGACAGTGTTTTATTAACCTATGATAGACAGCAATTACTGGACATTAAAACTGCTCTGGAAGTTACATTATCGTCTAGAACGTCTAGTTCAGCAAACTCCTTGGAATATCCATTGATGTGCTTACCTGTACAATCACCTGGAATACGACGCAAACGAAGGAAGCGGGGGAAGCGTGGAGGTGTTCTGATTCGTCTGCGGCTGCGGAAAAATCGTGCTCCCCTCCCGAGTATTCTACTGGCGAACGTCCAGTCTTTAGACAACAAGCTGGACGAGTTAAGGTCCAGGTTAACTTTCCAGAGGGACATCAAGAACTGTAACGTCCTGGTTTTTATTGAGACCTGGCTGGAACCCTCAATTCCGGATGCGGCTATTGCTCTGGGCGGGCTATCTGTCCATCGGCAGGATCGAACAGCAGAGTCCGGTAAGAGCAGGGGGGGTGGTGTTTGCTTTATGGTAAACAACCTCTGGTGTTCGGATGTGGGCTGTATTTCTAAAGGATGTTCTCCTAATCTGGAGTATATTACGATCAAATGTCGTCCTTACTATTTACCCCGCGAGTTTACATACGTGATCTTGACAGCTGTGTACATTCCCCCGCGAGCTGATGACAGGTCTGTGCTTGATGAACTTTTTCATGTTATCGATAGGCTTGAATATTTACATACGGATGCCTTTATTATTGCGGGTGACTTTAACGGTGTGAATCCGAAGAAAGTACTACCTAAGTTCAAAAGGCATGTTAACTTTCCGACGCGAGGTGATAATACACTGGACAATGTTTACTCTCCTTTTACGCATGGATACAAGGCCCTCCCCCGTCCCGCTTTCGGCAAATCAGATCATGTGTCGATACTGTTGCTTCCTGCATATATACAGAAGCTTAAACAACAACAGCCTGTGACGAGGTCCACTCAGCGCTGGACGGCTGAATCAGAAGCTGAACTTCGTCATTGTTTCCTCACCACGGACTGGAATATGTTCAGGGAATCATCTAGGGGAAACATTGACGAATACACAGAAACTGTGACCAGTTTTATTGGCAAATGCATTGAAGATATTGTACCACGTACAACCTCAAGATCATTTCCCAATCAGAAACCTTGGGTCAATAGGGAAATACGTACTATGCTAAAGGCACGGTCTACAGCATTTAATTTAGGCAACATGGATAAGTACAGGGAATCACAACGCAATTTAAGGAAGGCCATTAAGAGTGCAAAAAAACAATACAGAACAAAAATAGAATCTTTCTATCAGGGCTCAAACACCAGAAACATGTGGAGTGGTCTGAGATCCATTACGGACTATAAAGGGAAATCAGATAGTGCGGTGGAGGTGTCATCCTCTCTCCCAGAGGAACTCAACACCTTTTTCTCACGGTTTGAAACCAACATTGACGGCACGGTCACTGAATGGGAACAGGGTGGGTGCCCCCTCCAAGTAAACAGGGCAGATGTATGTAAACAACTTAAAAGGATTAACATTCGTAAAGCTGCTGGACCGGACAATATTCCTGGCCGCGCTCTCAAAGTATGTGCTGACCAACTGGCTGATGTTTTTACTGACATATTCAATCTTTCACTACTCCAGTCAGTGGTCCCCATCTGCTTTAAAAAATCTATCATTGTCCCTGTTCCTAAAAAGTCCAAAGTACTTTGCTTGAATGATTACCGCCCTGTAGCACTAACGTCGACCATCGTGAAGTGCTTCGAGCAGTTAATCAAAGCTTACATTATTGACTCTATGCCTGCGACTCTGGACCCGTACCAGTTTGCTTATAGACCTAATAGATCTACAGAGGATGCCATCTCTCTGTCACTTCACTCTGCTCTCTCTCATCTAGATAAAAAGAACACGTATGTGAGAATGCTGTTTATTGATTACAGTGCAGCATTTAATACCATTGTGCCTCTTAAGCTTGCGGTTAAGCTCCGGGAACTGGGTCTTGACACCGCCCTGTGTGGATGGATCTTAGACTTTCTGACGGGCAGACCTCAGGTGGTACGGATGGGCAACATAACTTCTACCTCACTTACGCTCAGCACTGGCTCCCCCCAGGGCTGCGTGCTGAGTCCCCTCCTGTACTCTCTTTTTACCCATGACTGTGTAGCTACACACTCCTCCAACACCATCGTTAAGTATGCAGATGACACCACTGTGATAGGCCTGATCTCTGATGACGACGAGTCGGCCTACAGAGATGAGATGCATTCACTGTCTCTTTGGTGTAAGGAGAATAATCTACAACTCAACGTCAGTAAGACAAAGGAGATAATTGTGGACTTCAGGAGGAAGCGGCAAGGAGAACATGCTCCCATTTTCATCAATGAGTCTGTAGTGGAGAGAGTCAATAACATAAAGTTCCTTGGGGTTAACATTAGCGATAACCTGACCTGGTCCATCCACTCTAATAAGGTGGTTAAGGAGGCCAGGAAACGTCTCTTTTTCCTCCGACGGTTGAGGAGATTCGGCATGGACTCAAGAATACTGACCAATTTTTACAGATGTACTATTGAGAGTATCCTCACCGGATGTGTCACAGCATGGCACGGCAGCTGTACCTCTCATGACCGTAAAGCACTACAGAGGGTTATTAAAACAGCAGAGCGCATAACAGGGACTGACCTGCCATCCATGCAGGATCTTCATAACGAGAGGTGCAGGAGGAGAACAAAAAGGATAATTTCTGATCCTAGTCACCCGGGCCATCGATTGTTCAACAAGCTGAGCTGTAATAATACAATTATTATTGTATTTACTGTTAGTATATTTATTTATTTATTCATGTGGATGTGATAGGATGTTTTTATTCCAGATAGGTTTTTCAAATTTTATCATTGTATGACAATGTTGGGTGGGGGTGGGATCTAAGCATTTCGTTACATAACTTGTTATTGTAATGACAAATAAACTACCTTGAACCTTGAACCTTGACACCAGTCATGGTAGCTGATCAACCACTCTTCACACTGGCCAAGAAACTTAAGTGTAAGTTTCCTCAGACCGAGCTTGGCGAGGATTCCTTCCTGGTAACACTGGGGCCAATGCATACCGAAAAGATGCTGTGGAGCGTGTCTGGTGACTGGCTGGATGGCAGCGGGTGGACCACAGCTCTTATCAATAGTGGCATCTCGACTAGTGGCAAAGCTCAGGCTTTCATTAGTGTTCACCACATATGCAGAACCCGATACATGCATCAGGTGTCTGTAGCTGCTCTCTATGTGCTCATGAAGAAGGCTTATGATAAGTACATGGAGAAGGCAACAAATGACAATGATGAGCCGAGCGATCTCATCCCTCAGCCTTTTGATGAATGGCTCAAGACGCTTTGTGCCTCACAACCCCAGGCAGATTTCTGGTTGAAGTCCATGGAGCTGGATCTTCTCATTCTTCAGGTAAGATATGTTCAAATCGTGTGTCTCATTCAGTCCTTTATCCAATTCATAATCTTAAGTCAAGATTAAAGCTCCTTCACCTAGTATTTCATATAAATATTATTTGTTTTTTCAGTTTGTCAAGTCCTGTCGCTCAGCAGACTTTTCCGTCTACATGGAGACACTTGACTCTCTGATGCCATGGGTATTTGCACTGGATCATATGCACTATGCCCGGAACCTACCCATCCATCTCCGTGATATGGCTACATTAGAAGAACGTCATCCTGGTCTGTTTGTGGAGTTCCAGAGTGGTCACTTCATGGGGCAGAAGTCGAGACGAGCGTTCTCCAAGATCCCCCATGACCAGATGCATGAGCAACTAATTGATTGGCTCAAGAATCATGGTGGTGCCATAGAGAACCTGGACGACAACTTGTTGTCTCACTAATCAGTTCCTTTGCACCCATTATACACATATTCAACACTTTAAGTTGTTATTTATTAAATTATTATTAAGTTGTGAATGGACTGTGTGTTTGGCATGCGTTTTTTAATAAAAAAATTGCATACTTCACCTCCAATTGTCATGGTAAGGACAACATTATTGTTTTTTAGTCTTAGAACCTATTTTATTGGACTCCTTGACCCCAAAAATGTACACGTTGATACCAAATTTGTCATTATAGCTATAACAGAAGCAAAGATATGGGCCTCTCAAGTATGGTCGGCGGCCATTTTTAAAAAATGTGCGTATATAAGGTACAAAATGTGATCTCACTTGTGGCTTAGGATAAATTTATTTCTATGGCCCTAAGCTACTTCCATACCAAAGGGGACCTTTGCATCATGACTTGAAGTCAAAAGTCACTTAACCTCCCCTACTAAAAGTTGAGGGAGACGAGACAACTGTGTGTGAACTTTTCGAGTTGATGACCAATCTCAAATTGAAACTAGCGCAAAGGGAAAAGGATCCATTCTTTGGATTCGAGACCAGTACTCTCCTGGAACAGTTTCCCAACGCACAGGTTGCTATTATAGAGCAGGACTTTCTTATGTTCTATGAAAGAGCGCTTGCTTACCTACACAAGTGGTTTGATTTCACTGATGGTAACTACCTAAAGCACATCTCATGCCTGGCTATCAAGAGGGAATTTAGCTTCCAAGACCTCCGTGAAGCAGCTGAAGCATTAAAAATGAGCTTTAAACTGGACATGAACCAGTTGTATGATGAATTCTGTGTTCTTATGCTGCACGTAAAGGAAATCGCAACAACAACAAATCCTGTTGCATCTAAGTGGACAGCTCTGTTGAAGCACATCCGTGCCCCAAACATAACAGCTCTGGTATTTTTGGCTTTGAGCATTCCTGTCACCAACGTGTTCGTGGAGCGGGTGTTTTCTCTGATGACTGCTACAAGGGACAGAGACAAGGAACCGCGCAACTGTGGACCTAAAAAGTGAACTCCTGGTGAGAGTGAACTACAGCTACAACTGCCAGGAGTTCTACAGACACATAATGAATGAGAAGGCCCTATTCAAAGCTGCCAGATCAGACAAAAAATATAAATTCAAGATGCACTGAATCTGGTAAGAACGCATTTAATCTTTCTAGTCTTTCCTAATGGAATTTATGTGCTTATTTGGAAATGTGCTTTTTAGAGATTGGATTATTATTTTCACTTAATTATTTAGATTGAATAGACACATGCTGTTAAAATGAGTTTTATATTATTAGTGACGTTCACAGCGCCGGTCAGTGCCGTCCTTAACATTTTTATAAAGCCCATTACCAGTTTAAACCATGTTAACATCACTGCAAAAAGACATCTAATAAAAAATCAATATTTATTCACCTAGTATAATAATAGTAAATTCTTTCCCTCATGTCCTGCATTGTCCCGCAAAATCAGTCCCTGCTGCTGACCTGCAACAGAGCAATAGCCAAGTGGTCACCCTATCACCGAGCGCCAACAAACAGCAGCCAACTTTTACAGTTCCTACTGAACCAAACCAACGAGTTTATGCTGCATTCACCCCATGTAATTACGAGATGGCAACCTGGTTCTACCCAGAGCTGGATTTATGCATTTCTATGTCAACAATATCAATGGCGAAATTAATCTGCAATAGTCAGGTGGTACAAGTAAAAGCACTGTAAGTTGTTTATATTTATTATTATTGTAATGTTATGTGCTTTTAGACATGAGATAATATAATGCCATCTCTCATCTCGTGATGCCTTGCAAACTCTGCTGTGTGCGTTCATGTGTTTTGACTTTGGAGAGCGCTGTGAAGGGAGGGTGGGATCTCATGCTTTCAAAGCTAGCTTGCTATTGCTTGCCTCTCCAAAATTGCCTACCCTACCTTTAAGTATATTCTTTTAAACTATTATTTCCGTAATAAGTATAGTCTTTTTAAGTAAATTATTTTTAAAGTAGCCTATATTATTTCCGAAATAAGTAGGCTAGTCTTTTGAAGTATATTATTATTCTTTTTTTTTATTCTGTAGTAAGCTGACTAAAGTGTAGGCTACTTGTTTTTCACAAAGGCTGCTAAACTAATTTTCTGTACTGTAGCCTACTCTTTATGCAATGCTGTGAAGTTGTAACTCAGGAAAATATGAATGTGTAAGGAACAATTCTTTCAAAATGCTGTGTTGAGTTGTGCTACTGTTCTCAGCCTCTCCTGCGTTGCAGAGCTGCTGGTGTGTGTGTGTGTGTGTGTGTGTGTGTGTGTGTGTGTGATGTCACACTTGTGTGGGTCATTTGAAGGTTAGCAGCCTCGGAAGGGTTCATAGAAAGTTCAATCGTATATATTAGGCAACTCAATCTTTCATTGTGTCGGAATGAACTAGTAGGAAATGAGATGCACGCATGCAGGAGCCGAAATCCGTCATTGCGTGTTTAAACGCGATATATTTATAAAATAATTTATCATTACAGTGAACCTCTGTCGCTAACCGGAACGGGACCGGTCACAACACCGAGCGGAACCTTATTTATCGGGATGGATCGCATTATTTTGTTGTCTGGTGACTGTGTGGAAACAGAAAGAGATTCGCGCGTACCAAACCATAGTGAGAGTTTGATGGAGTTTCTGTGAACAACTGAAGGGCAACCAGATTGTTATCTTATTCTTTTATTCTTCAGTGAAAAAAAAGTGCATGATGTTTGACTGTATGGATGTGTTATCGGGACACATGCTGGAGTTTTACTCGTCCAGTTCCTCGTCATGCATGTTGCAGGAGAAAGCGTTCAAAGCGTGCTTCAGCTGGCAACACCGACGCAACAAACACTGTATGTCTATACTTTCATTAATTTAACTATCAATGTTTTATAATGATTCATATGCATGACGCGTAATTAATGAAAAATCAGCCTTTTATTGCCGTTTGCAAAAATTCATTGTATAACAAAAATTCACACCATAACAAAAAATACCATCGTAAGACTACGGTAGTTCAGTTGTATTATATCAGAGTACCAAGGTAATACACTGTTATGTTGATCACTTACCATGATAATATGTTGGACATTTGCCATTGCATTTTTTAAACATGTAAATACCATGGTTTATGATAATGGTAATCATTCGGTAACATGGTATCTGATAGCATTGTATAAGTTCCATGAAACTGGCATCTGATACATCATTGTACCATGGTAAAATCCTGGTCCTTTTTTGAAAAGGTTTGCTCTATACACACACACACACACACACACACACACACACACACACACACACACACACACACACACACACCTGACAAACAGTTTACTATGATAAAAATGATGATACAATCAGGGCCGGTTCTAGACATTTGGAGGCCCTAGGCAAAATTCATGTTGGAGGCCCCCCACCCCCAATAAAAAACACTTGAAACAAATATGATTCCTAACCTTTTTATTTATACAACATTTAATTTTAAATTTAGTATATTTTTACTTACACAGTACATAAGTTTGGACAAATTACTATTTTTAATGTTTTTGAAAGAAGTCTCTTATGCTCATCAAGCCTGGATTTATTTGATCAAAAATACAGAAAAATAATATAGTGAAATATTATTACAATTTAAAATAATGGTTTTCTATTTTACTATACTTTAAAATATATTTCTGCGATTCAAAGCTGAATTTAGTGTCACGTGATCCTTTAGAAAACTTTATAATATTCTGATTTATTATCAAATGTTAGAAATGGTGCTTAATTTTTATTTTATAACATGTGATACTTTTTTCAGGATTTTTTGATTATTAAAAAGTTGTTTTAAAAAAGTTTTCACTATCACTTTTATATATTTAACACATCCTCGCTGAATATTCCTGTTTTTTTCTGTATTTTGATCAAATAAATGCAGGCTTGTAGAGCATAATAAGAAACTTCTTTCAAAAACATTAAAGATAGTAATGGGTCCAGACTTTTTACTGGTAGCTACTACATCAAAATTTATCTAAGGTAATCTCTTTTTTGTTTAATGAAGATGTTATTGTTCTTGTTGTTATTTTTAGCTGTTTTATTCAGTTTATTCACAGTTCCAGAATCCCACTTCAGTAGATGAACATGAACCTGCTTTTATAATTGTTTTCATAGCTGCGTTATGGGCAGGATTTTTCCCTCCCATTTAATCAATATCTGCAGATATTGTCATATTATTAATATCAGTAATATGATATTATGTATTGCATTGCTACCTTAAATATGCTATACACAAATCAAGTGGAAGAGAAAGATACGATCGCTACTGAGCAGGAAAAAAATTCTAATCTAATATTCGTATAGGCTATGATGTCAGGGTATTATCTAATCATCAGCATCAGAATATAGAAGATAGACCCATAGATATGAGATCCTTTATTTGAAACATTTAAAAATGTTGCAGTGTGTTGGTTTTTTTAACTTTGAATACAAACGTCTTGTCTTTTACTTTTGTAGCTTTTTACTAGTCAGCTCCCAACGCGATGTTATTCGTTGTACGCGCAAATTCAAAGCGTCGCGTCTGGGCACGTTAGACGCTCGCGCTCTTTTAAACTCGTAGACTAGACAAACAAAGCGGTGAATGATTTTTCCAGAAATACGCTGATCTACAGTAGCCCACACGTTTATATTTAAAATACATTGCAATCACTCCAAAATCGATGACCTGCATTTCGAGCTGTGCTTCTTTGCGTGCCTATTTAGGCTTTTGCTTCGCACTCGTAGCACCTGATGGATGCGTTCGTTGACCGCCTCTGATCGCCGCTGACGTCCCCTCGGACTAAACTGGCTGGCGCCTCTACAGTCATGGGCTGGCGTTAATGTGACGTAATGTAACAGTCTATGGTTAAGATAAACATCGTCACTATTTTTAGTTAATTAATACATTTTGAAATAAATTGTAGATAGGACATTTGTACATTTTTTTTGTTTTTTTTTGTCCCTCTGTCTGGGCCCCATCCCGCCAATCGGGCCCTAGGCACGTGCCTAGTTTGCCTTTGCGTTAATCCGGCTCTGGATACAATTAAAAATGATACCATACATTACTGATAACAGCAATACATATTCATCTTAAGTATTAAAAGTATTACCACATTATTACTATGTTTTCTTTTTGTACAATAACTTTATATGTAGTACAATGCAATTCTAAAATGTTGGCACATACAGTACATTTGGCAATTAATTAATTAAGTAACCATAAAACTAATGAATAACATGTACTTTACATTTAATTATTTTATGGTGCAGCTTGTAGTTAAAAATTGTTATTGTTTAAAATTATTACAAAAAATAAAATATAATATAAAAAAATATTAAAATAATTACTAGTATTTGTTGCATGGATAATGTTTAGTAAAGTGTTACCAAACATTTTAGTGATCAGTTAATGTTTATGGTCTAATTAATAATTAAATATTAGGTACCTATAGCAGAATGTTATTAAATTAAATGTTCTTGCTCTAATATGTACATGTCATAAAGCTTCTCACTTTCTCCAAGCCTGAGATACTATATTTTCCACTCATATTATATGGTGTGTAGCCAAAATCTAAATACCTAGAACATGCCTATGATGTCCAAAAACACAAGCCACCAATTTTTTTAGATACAGCCAAACACTACATATCTGCACGGTGTGGACTGGAAGCTGTTTCCCATCTATGATGGTTATGGTTTAGGAATGTGCTCTGTAAACATTCATGATTTTGACACCCACTGGCTCCAACCCACACTCAGACAGACAGATATACACAAAAACAACTTTTAAACATGGCTAACTTCATAACACAATATATATATATATATATATATATATATATATATATATATATATATATATATATATATATATATATATATATATATGAGTTTGCTTGAGTGCTCATTTATTGTGAAAGCATGTCCTCCACGCAAATCATCCAAATGTCTGTGTGGTCCTTTACCATCAAAAGCATTATTTATTTTTATTTTTATTATTTATTATTTATTTATTTTCCTCACGAATGTTGATGGGGAGGCCCAGGCCGCCGCCATACAAATGTCGTGGATAGAAATTCCGCTGGACCAGGCCCACGAAGAGGCCATGCCTCTAGTAGAGTGGGCTCTGATACCCAGAGGGCACTGCAGGTGTTTGGAGGCATAAGCTGCTGCAATCGCGTCCACTATCCACCTGGACAGGCTCTGTTTCGAGGCGGCAAGACCCTTGGTGCGTTCGCCGAAGGAAACAAAGAGCTGCTCTGAACGCCTGAAAGCGGCTGAGCGCGTGATGTAAACTCTCAGCGCCCGGACAGGGCATAGGAGGTTATCACTGTCCCCATTATCGGATGCTGGCAGAGCCGAAAGGGAAATGACTTGTGCCCTAAAAGGGGTTCCAATCGCTTTGGGGATGTAACCGTGTCTCGGTCTGAGAATAACTTTCGAGTCGTTCGGTCCGAACTCAAGACATGCAGGGCTAACAGATAGCGCGTGCAAATCCCCCACACGTTTAACTGAAGACAGAGCTATCAGAAAAACGGTTTTAAGCGACAGGTACTTTAAATCCACGGATTCGAGCGGTTCAAAGGGAAAAGCCTTCAGGGCCTCCAGGACCAAGGACAGATCCCAAATAGGAACCGAGGGGGGCCGCGGGGGATTCATCCGTCTAGCTCCTCTGAGGAAGCGGATAATGAGCTCGTTCCTTTCTATTGCCTGGCCGCGCGTCGTCTCAGCGAACGCTGCCGATAGCCGCCACATACACTTTGAGCGTGGAAGGGGACCTGCCCTTTTCCAACAGCTCTTGTAGGAAGGAGAGCACCCGCGGGACCCCGCATGCGCGTGGATCTAAGCTCTTAGTAGCGCACCATTTAGAAAACACCGACCATTTAGACGCGTAGAGCCGTCTCGTAGAGGGGGCTCTAGACTGTGTGATCGTGTTCACGACCCCTTCTGGCAGGTCAACGGGTATCTGTTGATCACCCATGCATGCAGAGACCAACGTTCTGGATGGGGATGCCAGATCGATCCACCGGCTTGGGAGAGGAGATCCTTTCTCACCGGGATCGGCCATGGGGATGAGTGCGACAGCCTCACTAGCTCTGGGTACCAAGTTTGGTTCTCCCAGCGCGGGGCTATAAGAAGCACTGAGTGGTGCGTTTCTCTGATCCTCGAAATGACCTGTGGCAACAGGGAGATCGGAGGAAAAGCATACAGCGGGAGGCTGGGCCATGTCTGGGACAGCGCGTCCTCGCTTTTCGAGAAAAATTTTGGGCAGTGAGCGTTGTCTTCCGATGCAAAGAGGTCGATCTCCGCTCTGCCGAATAGGCGCCAGAGAAACTGGACTGTCTGGGGGTGCAGCGACCATTCTCCCGGGGGAATGTTGTCCCTGGACAGTCTGTCTGGACCGACATTCAGGTGGCCCGGCACGTGCGCGGCTCTCAGCGAGCGCAACGAGCGGTAAGCCCACACGAGAAGGCGTTCTGTCAGCTTGCACAGATTCCTGGATCTGACACCGCCCTGTCGGTTCACATAGGATACCACGGACATGTTGTCCGAGAGGACTAGCACATGGTGATCCTGTATGAATGGGAGGAAGCGCTTGAGCGCGTTCTCGACCGCCATCATCTCCAAACAGTTTATGTGGAGGCATTTTTCCTGGTCTGACCACAGGCCAAAAACCGGTTTGCCCTCGAAAAGAGCGCCCCAACCTGAGGTGGAAGCGTCCGTCGAGATAACTTTGCGGTGTGAGATGGCTCCCATTGTCACTCTGCGCATTCGTAAGAGACCCAGCTGAAGCACTGCTGCAGCTGAGGCCATACAACCCAGCAACCTCTGAAATGTTTTGAGAGGTGCGGTGCTGCCCGGCCGGAAGGATGCGGCCAGGCGTCGAATGCAGCGCGTGCGCTGTGTCGACAGGCGGGCCGTCATTGCCACAGTGTCCAGATCCAAACCCAGAAAAGAGGTTGATTGACTGGGCACTAGCGAGCTCTTGGTCCAGTTGACCGTAAGCCCCAGGCTGTCCAAGTGGCTTAGAAGCACTGTTCTGTGGGCGATGAGTTCGGCCTCTGACTGTGCTAGAATCAGCCAATCGTCCAGGTAGTTCAGAATTCGCATTCCCCGACCCCTCAGGGGAGGGGTCGTAAATTGCACTTCGTAAATGTACGGGGTGCCAAAGACAGGCCGAAAGGCAGGACGGTGTACTGACCGTCAAAGGCGAATCTCAAGAATGGCCTGTGACGGGGTATTATCTGGATCTGAAAGTACGCGTCTTTTAGATCGAGAAATATAAACCAGTCCCTCGGGCGAATTTGCGCAAGAATTTCTCTGGTTGTGAGCATTTTGAACGGTCTTCTCATAAGAGCCTTGTTCAAGATCCAAGATTGGCCTGAGAGCTCCGTCCTTCTTGGGAACGAGGAAATAACGGCTGTAAAAGCCCCACTCGCTCATGGAAGGGGAAACCGGTTCTATAGCCCTTTTGCACAGAAGTGTAGCTATTTCTGACTGCGACTGACATTCTCATTGGTCGACCAGTTGCATTTTTTTTTTTTTTTTTACCAGTAAAGAAATTTTCATTGATTTACTCCTTGATATTTATTCCTTTATAAGCAGTTATATATTACTGTATTCTAATAGCCTAATGTTATTTCGACATAATATGTGTGCGTGCAACAAGCTAGATGTGAATTTGTAAATCCGGTGACGAGTTCATTGATTTTTATTAATAAACTAGTGTTTTCTGTCGGCTGCAAAATATGAAGTTGACGATCGCCTTCTCCTTAGTGAACGAGCCTACAGAGAGAAATGCACATAGTGGATCATAATCAGCCTATTTCTTTTTTCTTTTTTAATTATTTCGTTTAAAGACATTTCAAGCTTTGTTTATTTGATGTATTTCTCATGTCTGTGTGAGGCATACACTTAGTTTCGTTAAGTTAGGATAAGATGCGCTCCAGTTAACGTGCATGTGACCGCGCGGGCGCCCGATTTTGTCTGTTATACCGCATTTGCTTCTTATTTATTACAAAACAAAACGAAAATAAACCTATAGGCCTTCCTTCTATACAGCCTATTATTAGGATTGTTTTTTAGGCTATTTGGGTTTTTTGTGTGTTTGTTTTAAAACGCCTAGATCGGCTGGACAAAAGTTAACCCATTTGAAAGTAAAGAAGAACAGCCTGTATAAACGAGAGCTTTTGTTAGGATTTTTCATTATTTGGCAGTTTTAGTTGTTATATTTTTTGTAGCGTGTGGTGTGGTCAGGTGCACGATTGTGACTGTCACTATAGACCTAGGACAGAGCTCCTCACTTTGCAGTTCAAAAAATCACTTAATTTTCAAAGAATTGTAGGCCTGTTATTATTATTATGGTTTTATGTCTTATTGAATTTTTTTTCGTTGTTTTATAAATGCTCTATGACAATTGTTTAATAAATGTTCAATCAAAATGCAAAACATCGCGTTTTTTTTTTTAGTCGACTAATCGTTGCGCAGGACCTGACTTTGGTCGACTAAGCATTTCTTTGGTTGACTACAGCCCTAGAACATACAGTGTGAGGCACGACGCTTGAAAGCGGTGTCGGGGGTGAAGTATTCGAGAGGATGTGTGAGCGCATGGGAGCGCGCACAGCATCTGTATTTATAATATGACCAGTCGTGAGGGGTTGTGTAACAGAGCGGGCAGTGAGTAGGTGTGGGCACAGCGGGGTGGACACGTGACCTACATTTAACGCTCGAGCGGCTTCTGCCTGCTTTATGCGAGCGGGCTCTGTGAGAAACACGGGGTTTATGGTGCTTGTGTGCAGAGGTGAACACAGATAAGTGGGCACATTTACTGCATTTGAAACACATACAGCGCGAGCAGGCATAATGCTCTTTTCGAGATTTCTCTGGGTCGCCGTGAAAACGGCGGTTGTGTGCAGGCGAGAGGGTGAAGTCACCGGCTCGTTGGCTGCGAGATGAGTGTCTGCAGTAACCGTAGCAACGGGGACTGACAGAGCATGAAGCTTTGACGATGGTCCGGCCGCGGCGGGACACGATCGTCGCTTCTTTCCTCGGGCTAGGAGGTTTTTGCAGGCTCAGGCTTCACCGCGATCCTCTGCCGGGGTCCCCGGGGAGGAGGCGGCCTGACGCGGATGGTCAAGCGAGAGCAAGGGCGGTCGCCCTGTCGTCGCTGCGAGGACGGAGGTCGAGCTGGGCGCTGGGCAGAGCTTTGCGCAGGCTGGTCACAAGGACGGCGTGCAGCAGGCCTGGAGCGCAGAGGCAGAAACAAATTCATCGCATGTGTGGTCTTCTGAACCTCCGAAAAGCGGTCCACGATCCCGTTTACCGCTGGGCCGAACAGGCCGGTGGGGGAGAGGGGGGCGTTAAGGAACACCGCGCACTCAGACTCCCTCATATCCGCGAGCGTGAGCCAGAGATGCCTCTCTGCGACAGTCAGAAAGGCCATGCACTGTCCAATGGCCTGGGCAGCGGATTTCGTGGCGCGAAGGGAGAGGTCCGTCGCGCTCCTCAAATCCGTGACGGAAGCAGACTCCGAACCCTTCTCGTCCAGATCACGGAGGAGGTTATCTTGGAGAATCTGCAGTACGGCCATAGAGTGGAGTGCAGATGCAGCCTGTCCGGCGGCCGACGAGGGCTGATGTGGTCCTGCAAGCCTTAGACGGGAGGGCAGCCTTTGAGCGCCAAGCAGAGGGCAGCAAAGGTGCGCTGCGACCGCCTCTTCCACGGGGGGAATGGCATTATACCCCTTCTCAGCGGTGCCGTCAACCTGTGAGAGCGTCGATGAGGCGTGTGAAGAAACTCTCGCGGAGAATGGAGCATTCCACGATTTAGAGAGCTCGCTGTGAAGCTCAGGCAGGAAGGGTGCGGTTCTGGACGCTGGCTGTCGGCGGCGATGATGAAGGAAGCATCCGTCGAGTCTGTTCGGTGCAGGCTCCTCAGGAGTAGACCAATCAAGGCCCAGCTGTTCAACAGCTCGCGTGAGGAGGCGTAACAGTTCCGCGTCCTCGCCCGCTCGAGTACAGCCCGAATCCTGGAGCGGCGCTTCTTCCCAGCAGGGACAGGCGGAGCGACATCTTGGTCAAAAACTTCAAGTCGAGCCCGCAAGGTCGACATTGAAAGTTCCTCACACTCAGGGCAGCCGCCCGTGGAGAGTGCGGTGGCGGCGTGTTTGCGGCCCAGGCAGAGAGCGCAGATGAGGTGGCGGTCTCCGTTGCTGAGCGGGGCGCGGCACGAGCTGCAGGAAAAACGGGGCATTTTGAGAAAAACGCCCCGTGCTCTTTTAGAGAGACAGAGAAAACGTGTGTCGCAGTAGGCGAACACACAGCAGTAAAATATGACGACGGATAGCGTAGCAGGCACGGAAGGCTGAAGGCGGCGAAGGCAGTCGGCTTCTTCAAGCGCTGTCCTCGGCTTGCTGGTCGCTGGTTTCAACGGCGGCGGCTCTCAAGATCCAGCGATGCAAAGAGCTTCGCTGAAGACAAGAAAATCAGAAATTTAGCCTGTGAGCACTGGTTATATACACGCTGGCCACACCCATTCTGACGGTTAGAGGGGTGTGGAATCCTGTGATATACTGTGCACACAGTATAACTTGTGAACAGGTGTTTCATGTCATAGCTGTTACTAGTAGTAGTAAACTGATTATTTTTTTAATGGTCGACTTATAACTAGACAGTGGGTGATCTAATGTTGATATAGACTAATACTATTAGAACAATTGTCTCTGATTTTTATTTATTTATTTATTTATTTATTTATTTTTACTTTGTACCAGAATTTGAAAAAGTAACAGGTAAAAAAAAAAAGTAAATAAAAGTTTTATTGCTTTTTGCTTTTATTTTTTTGTAGGACATGAGAAGATAAGCCAATGAGGTTTGTGGTAAAACTCAAAATTGGCAAATATTGGCCTAGTAGTGTCATTATATACATTTATTGACCACTTGTCAGTCACTTTTTACAGTATTGTGTATTTTAGCATAGCTGGAATTAGGGCTGGGCGATATATCGATATAAAAAAATATATCGATATAGTTCAAATTTACGCTTTGATCCTTGCTCCCCGCGCCCCCGCCCCTCCTTTTCCACTTTGCGTGCGTGTTTAGTGCATGTTATGTTATGAGAGGCGAATCATGAATACTTCAGAAAACCCAGCACAATAGGACCAGGCAGTGACATAAGTGTACGCTGAAATAAAGTCTTTCACCTCAGAAAAACGGACTTTCTTGTCCTGTCAGCCATTATCCTGTACTCGTAACGTTACCGCACACTCTTCAATTACACGCGCAAATGCGGCGGCGCGCGCTATGTATCGCCTCACTGTATATAAAGTGCGAAAGAAATACGAGCATGCAACGCCGTTACGTTGTAAATTACACAAAATAAAAGTAATGCAGGTATGATTTTCATTCTGTTCATCAGGAGCAGTTTCCATGTTTCATTATTGTTAGTATTGTGTATTCACCATGGTTACTGTCGTTTCCATATTAACCCCAAAATGCCACTTTATTTTTCTTTGTGTTATTTTTTATATTTTTAAATGACTGTAGTGGCTCATACCAACATTGTATTAACAAAAACTAGTTTGGGACTGCTATTTAATCGCTTTAGCGTAGGCCTAATGTTTATTTATTAGTATAGTCTTTAATTTTGCTCTCACTTTACGGAAAAAAATATCGGGATATATATCGTATATCGATATTCAGCCTAAATATATCGGGATATGACTTTTGGTCCATATCACCCAGCCCTAGCTGGAATGCTGCATTGACCATTGTATCAGCATCTGGAATATCTGTTTTATAAAGTCAACCAGATTTGAGAAGCCTGTCACATATATCGACTACTATTTTATTTATCTAATTTAAAGGTGCATTGCGCAACATTTCATGTTAAAAATACCCGTTTTTCTAACCCATACATGCTTGAACAATTGCCTGATGGGCTGAATGAGCCCTTCTCTGATCACTGCGATTGCCTCTATAATCCTGTACAGTAAAATAAATAAGAGGGATTCGGGTCGGAATTTGAGACTGGGCCTATTAAATTGCCTATATTGCAGTTTCGCTTGTCGCCAGAGGGGGCATAGTTCTGCAAAAACTCAGAGACTTGCGTAATGCACCTTTAAGCAGTTCAACACACCAAATTTGTGTTGGGCTCAAAACAACAGTATTCCCACACCACTAGTCTGTCATCAGAGCTCTTAGCTATGTTTGAACCCTTTAGCCTCAGCATGTGAAAACATCATAAGAGGAGTTTGGAGATTAAAGCAAGATATTTATACAGCTCCCTCCATTACGCTAGTGTGATATGTGCTAATTACAACCATTGCTTGCTTGCTCTCTGTCTTTCTCCCTCTTTAGTGCTTCACAGGCAAACTTGAAAGGCAATAGGCACAGTTTGTACAGCAAGCTAATTTTGTGGTTCTGTGATGTGACGGCTGAACGGTGGGAATAAAAAAGCTCTAAAACAACTTAGAAATTGGATGAAGCTGCATGTAATATGTAGTTGATGGTTGGACTTGCTATTACTATTTCTCATACTGCACTGAAAGTTAATGAGTTAATTTGAATAAAGCCCTAAAATCTGTTTTAGCCTTCTTGTCATTTCACAAGAACAAAAATGTAGATTGTAAACTTAAGTTCTTGGTCAAGTTAATTATTTAAATTCTCTTTTCTAAAATACAAAAATACTGCTACTTTTAAGTGTTTTTTTATACATAGATTTAATGCCATCTAATAATCTAGCAATGTTCACACACAGGATTTTTTAGAAGCTCTTGGACACAGTTGCATCTCTATGTATGTACTGACTGGATGTGGATTATAATTATCAGTCATAGCCTGTAGTGTGTGTTGTAGCACGTGTGTTGTTTTAGGCGCCGTACATTGCGGAAATTTCAGTTTATTGCTCTGGCCACATCTGCACTCCTCATGCCTCCCTGTAGCAGGACTATCAGGAGTCAGTAGGAAGGTATCTTTACTGTCCAAAGTTTTTGTAACTGACCTTAATTGTCTTCTGCCTGTAAACTGATTGGGCCATCAGCTTGTCAAATGAAGTCAAGTCACCTTTATTTATATAGCTCTTTTTATAATACAGAATGTTTTAAAGCAGCTTTATAGAGATAACAGGAAAATAATGCAACAAAGTTTGTTTCTAGAAGAAAATAGCGTCACAGTCCAGCTTAAGTAAGTTCAGTGATGGTTCATTTTTGTTGTAAAAAAGTGATTAATTTAGTTAATTTATACGTATATATAGCCGCTCTGGAGAAAACAGTGATGTCATCGTCAGCTTAGTTAATTTCTCATATAATGGTGTCAATGCAGGCAGATCAAAAATATTGTTGAATATTAAATAAAATGTCCCCAAGCTTGTGCCAGCAGAAACGCTCTTTTGGCGTTAAAAAACTACTGCCAGGATTTACTAATGACACGCAGTGAAAAATTATTGCTGAAAAGGCGTGGACATAGTTGTTTTTGCGCCTGACCTTATTGCCTATACATTTGTAGGAGTTTCCCTTTTAGACACAAAATTTATGGGAGGAAAGTATTTGAATGAATCATACAAGGTGATTTAAGGTTTGTGCTAGTCAGTTTAATGGTATTTGTGCCATTATTTACCGCCCCAAAAAAGCATTGCTGAGTCCCAATTCGCATACTATCCGTCCTAAATAGTATGCGAAACTAGAATTAGTACGTCCCAAATCGTAGCATGTTGAAATGAGTATTCCAAAGATACCCGGATGGTCTACTATTTCCGGTTAGAATTCGAAGTGCAGATCAATGCACACTCTAACGGCTAATATTGCCCACAACCCATTGCGTGCGGGAGGAGCTTTGCGGTGATGATGGTGATGTAAACCTGGCAGTCGGATGCAGCAACGGAGATGCGCCCTCAGTTTTTAAGTGTAAGAATTCAAATGTTTAACCCTAATTAAAGTTATATTTTATTGTCTCGTAATATTAATGGGTTTATGTTGTGCCAAAAAAGTACCGTGTTTATCTTGTAGGGTCCGATGAAGATACCGAGCGCCTCATTGCAGGCTACAAAACAATAAATAAAAAGGCTCTAGTACAGTGTCATGCAAGTGTCTTTTTTTATGTATTTCTTTTGATGTTTCTGTCTGACTTATTTGTAGTAATACTGTGGCTGTACATATGTTAACTTTATCAGTCCAACCAAAGAAACATGCTTACTACACTTTTACTATAGTAAAAGCATGGTTCATTTTCATCGGGGTATTTTTAAGTATTATACATAAGTATAAGATTAAGTATAAAATACGTTAAATAATAGTTACACTATAAACTTTAAATATTTTAACTCAGAAAATAAGTAGCGCTAGCTTTCGTTAAGTTACACACATTTGCACATGAACGTCAGAACCAGCCGCCTCACAAACGACCTGCGTTTGGTTGATCTACGACGACGCCCTGTTTCACTCCTCAATTTGGTAAACACATTGTAAATGTATTGTGGAAAAAAAGATGGGAATAGTAAATAAAATTATATTGGATATATAAGAATGAATGAAATGTAAAATGTTTTGTTAACAGTCGCGGTGTGCGTAACTAGGCAACCACGTTCAAGTTCACGTTGCATGACGTCATCGAAGTATGTCCCAGAACGTGCATACTTTTTTGCTACACACCCAAAAGTATGTACTTTTTTTGTGATGAAAAAGTACATACTTTTGAGTGTGTAGCAAAAAAGTACTTTTAGGTCGTAGTATAAGTAGGCGAATTGGGACTCAGCACATGTCTTAAACCAAACGCTAATTTGTGCTGCTCTTGGTAGATTCCCTGGCCCTCATGTGATCCTGCCATGTGTTCTGTGCTGTCATGTTGTCATTGGTTCATTGTGCACAGGTGTGTCTTGTTCAATCATTAGTCTTGTTTGTATTTAAACCCTCATGTTTGCCATGTGTCCTTGTCAAGTATTATTTCCATGTAACCTCTGTTGGTAAGGCCATGTCCTTGTTTTGAGTTTCATGCCATGCCTTTGTTTTATGTTTAATCTTGTTTTGAATAATTACTGCACTTGGGTTCTTCCAACTTGTCATCAGTGGAACTTGATTACAGAATACTTGACCACCCATGAACCCAGTAGTTTGTCTCTTGCGCCTCTGCCAAGGCGACCAGGCCATTGAGAACTATGTTGAGGAGTTTTGTGCACTTTGCCACCAGGTGGGCTTTAATGACACTGCACTCAAAGACATTTTTCGAGCTGGATTAAATGAGCACTTGGTTTACACGCCAAAGCCTGAGTCACTCTGTAATCAAGTTCCACTGATAGCAAGTTTGAAGTACCCAAGTGCAGTATTTATTCAAAACAAGATCAAACATAAAACAAAGACATGGCATAAAACTCAAAACAAGGACATGGCCTTACCAACAGAGGTTACAGGGAAACAATACTTGACAAGGACACATGGCAAACATGAGGGCTTGAATACACACAAGACTAATGATTGAACAAGACACACCTGTGCACAATGAACCAATGACAACATGACAGCACAGAACACATGGCAATATCACATGAGGGCCAGGGAATCACATGACAAGACAGGAAACATGACTGACATGAAACATGAACCAAAACAACCTGTGACAAATATTTTTACTCCATCTAATTATATGTAAGTGTGAACTAGTGAATTGTTGTTGGCGTAATCTGCGATAAACATAGTGTATAATTAAAGCTGCAAGCAGCCTTTCCGGGGCCAAGCCCTTCTGGTTGTTTGGCTTGTTTGGATACATTATTTTTTTACTAGGAATCTTTTGAACATTGCACAATTCACATGGTTTAACATTTGCTACACATTGGAAATGATTTAACAATCTTCAAAGTTAAAGCCTTTTGCTTTACTTAGTATTTGGTTTACACTCATACACTGTGGTTTGCTTAATAATTTTACAGAGACTTAAGATGTTGAAGGTAGAATCGCTGTAGCACAATGCGGAGCCAGAAGAGCAAAAGATTAGTAGAATGCTTGAATACAAGAATCGACTCGACATAATACACAATTTTATGTAGTCATCCTACGCAGGATTCGAACCTCCAACCAGAATGGTTTGGGACTCATAGCACATGGATTAACAGCTTGCGCCACTTAGAGGACATAGAGTTACAAGCTGCAGAGGAGAGCATTCAGTGTAAGAATGAGCACACAAAATCATGTTAACGAGATTAGCATGCTAAGCTAGCTTAATGCTAACGTAGCTTATGGTTATCCTGATAGCTGAAGAGCCACATTAGAAAGAATGGCATTTGGTTAGCATGCTAACCAATAATTATGCTAAGCTAACTAGCATAAGACAACAAACAGGGTCAAATTCAGAGAGGAATATCATGGGAATGTAGACAACTATCAAAAATCTGTTCAGTCATTTCTGTGCGGTTCGGTCTAAAGAACATCTGATAAAATTTTGGACAAAATTGAGCAAGATTTGAAGGTGTAGTGAAAAAACAGTTTTTCATTTGTTCCAACATGGCGGACAGTCACATTGTTGGAAAATGACAAATGAGACATTGTCGGAATTGGCATAGACCAAGGAACGTAATGACATAAAGCAATCAAAATTTGAACAATGTTTTCAAAAGTTAAGCATTTTTGCAAAAAACATAACTCTGGAACACTAGGTGGCGCTGTGTTCAAACTTCTCAGGTACCTTCAGGACATGGTGTTGATCATCCCTACCAACTTTTGTGATATGTCAAATAGTTTAAAAGATATGTCAATTTATGACAAAATTCAAAATGGCGGACACATGGTTCATTCGGAATGTGTAAGAAAACACATTTCTAATTAAATAAGAAGAAAGATTAATGTAAGTATTATCTGGGTAAAAATAATTCAAGTGACAATTCACAGCTTTATAAATGTTCAGAGAAAGAGCAAAATATATATTTATCTGGGTTATAGGTAATTCAGAATGTATCAGTACTGAAGGGTGATAGTTCAGCCCTTATAGTAGTATTTATTTTCATTGTAACAATTCAAAGTTCATTGCAGTGCTGAAACAATTGAATAAACAAGACAATGTATCTGGAATGTGGAAACCACAGTCTTTTGGTCAATCGCATGTCATTTACAACAGTAACATGTGGTTGGCCAACACATTGCAGTTTCTGAGTTCTTGGTTGGGAACAATTTAAGAAAAAAAAATCTGGTTTAACCATTTTTGTGCAGCTCATTTATAATTTGACTGAAATTACACACTAGACATTTAGACCAATAATGGAAATTTTATAGGGGACTAAAATTAAAGTACAGTTCGTATGAAAAGAGGATTAGTTGGAGTTTAAAAACAAACCAAAATTTAAAGCAATATAAATGGAAGTACAGGTACAAAGATAAAGAGGACAAAAGTTAGTGACGTATTGCATTTATTTAGAAGGAAATCAATTTGGGTGAAAAAAAAAAGTAACCATCAAAAGTAAAACATTGATAAAGAAAGCAAAACATTGATAAAGAAAGCATCCTCTATAGTTGCAAAACTTAAACATTTAATCAAGTAGGAAAAAAGCATCATAATTAAATCATTTTATAGTAATGTATATTTCCATTACAAATTTTAGCAACTAGAAATGGGGGAAAAAAACAAACAAACATTTTAACTATTGAAAAGTAAACCCCTATAGATACACATCTACACATTTTTTTACAACAAAATACAAGTTATACAGGCTATATAGACTTATCACAAGTTTTGTTTTTTTTACAAAATTGTTTGTTTTTTGTTATAGGTCTTTTTTGCGGGATGAAAACTGCAGCAGGTTCTTGTGATGATTCAGTTTCTCCAATTTGAAGAAATTGTTCGTCGCTTGAATGTTTGGTTCTGTTGCAGGAGTTTTTTGCGGGATGAAAACTGCAGCAGGTTCTTGTGATAATTGAGTTTCTTCAATTTGAACAAATTGTTTGTCGCTTGAATGTTTGGTTTCTGTTACAGGTGTTTTTTGCGGGATGAAAACTCTGGCAGGTTCTTGTGATAATTCAGTTTCTTCAATGTGAAGAAGTTCCTCATCAGTATCGTGGTTGGGTGTTGTTTGCATTTGTAGAACCTGCATGTTGTGTGTAAATGTTACGGTTAAACTGTTCATGGCCAGGAACAGCTGTTCGATGTTCTGGGCATCGGTGTGGTTCAGGTCAAGTAGTGGTGCTAAAAATGTCTTCAAAATGGGATTTGACACTGTTAAAGAGAGCTCCGTTTTGTTTTCTTTAAACTCAAAAATGCCACCGAGTTTTGTGACGTAAGCGGTGCCACTCCTTAACATTTTGCACTTTGTGCAGCGGTGGAAAGCAAATTGCGGAGAAAAATCTTGCTGAAGAGTGGCACACTTTGGGCAGTGTTTACTAATGTTTATTTGGACACCTTGCAAAGCAGAGGTGATGGTTTTGTGAGAAGTAATTTCGTCTTCAGACATTTGGTGAAGTGGTCCAGTAGAAATTTGAACTTTTGAAGGTGTAATTGTCGAGTGTCTGGTTGATTGTAAAAAGGTTTTTTGTTGGTACCTTTTTGTCATTAAGTTCGTAAAGTCATACGAATTCCCTTGATGGACGTCATTAATAAAGTTGTCCCACAAGGCAATTTGAATTCCTCCGGTTTCATCATTTATCCAACAGTTCATTACCTCTCCTTCAGTCTTGTTAAAAAATACATTTTTAACAGACTGTATCTTTGTTACTTTGGCTTTTAGTGTGGGTATCTGTACACAAAGAGAGTGCGAGAGAGAAATCAGTCATGCCATTTGTTTTCAATGTACTTCAACTTTTAATTTGTATGGAAAAATGTTGTGCAACTTACATGATGCTGTGCATCTAGGGTTTTCATTTCGGCAATGGTGGAGGGGTATAGTTGCTTTGGGGGTTTATGGGGGAATGGTACTTGAGTCACTTCGAGTGTTGTAGAGCTGGTACTCTGGATATCATATTTTGTGTCATTGCTGTCTGGAAAATGAAAGAAACATTTTTAAAAAATTAGATGACAAGGAGGCACATGTGCAATCACTTACATTTTACTTAAAATACCATGTCATTTTTTTTAAATACTAATAATAACAACAAACAAAGCATTGTGAGTTTGTAATAAATGTTGACCACGTCACAAAAGTAAACCGAAACCATGTATACAACTATATACGTGCCTCACAGACATGAGAAATATATTAATGGAAAGTTTGAAATGTCTACTTTAAAAAACATGAACTGATTCAAATCTTAAACACTTTCAGATTATGTAATCTGCATGAAACAGTTTCTTGTTTTTTCAAGACACATTAATTATTGTTTGCAGGTGCACCACAGCAAGCTTTATGCGTTTGGGCACTGATTAGTTGATTATGTACATAGGGGATTAAAGGCTTATGATTTATTCATATAAATGTGCTATCCGTTGACTAATTGCTTAAGTGAACAATTGCTAGTTGACTAGAAAAATCTTAGGCAACCAAAGGAAAAAAAAAAAAGTAAAGTAACTGATGGGATCACAATTAAAAATGACTACAAATAAAAAGTGGAGTAAAATATACAAGGTATACTTACTTGGAACTTTCTTTGCATTCATGAGTTTGATTGCAGAGCAGTTTCTTGCAGCATTGTTCCATGAGGTTTGTTGATTACACTGAAAGATGACGGTGTGGTGGTATGTGTCCCTGTCGGTTTGTAGTGAAGCGGTGAAGTATTTGCTATTAATTTTAGATAGTTTTATGGGTGATACAGAATGCACGTATCCTGAAATTGAGTCTGGAAGTTGGTTCATTTTTCTCTCAATTTTGTTTTTCAATATTTCTGTTCTTACAGTGGAAAAGTTCTAATGGAATTCTTTGCAGGATACTCTGGTATTTAACATAATTCACAATTGATTGGGAATGTACCATTACTAATTAAAACAGATTGAGTTGGTTCATAGTTAATTAATTGGAGTGTGTCATTCGTTGATGTTGATTTTAAGTTTATTAGTTAATTAAGGTCTTTAGTGGTAAGTTGTGGATAGATTAATACCTGTAAGTTAATTGGCTTGTTTGTCATTACACTACATTTGATTTTTGCCTGTTATGTATTTGTGGTATAGGCAGGTAAAAATAATACACCGATTTATGTATAGTTTTTTATAGATATTTACAAGTATTGTGCAATAAAGAAAAATGACAATGATATTTTATGGAATTATTTCTTTATTCATTTTAGTAAATATAATTTTTGTGTGGTAAACTTTGAAAAGTTGAGTGACATGTACAGCAATGATACTGGTATGATGAAACTGTCTGTTAAGTCTGTGTTACTGCTGTTGTTGATATTATCACTGGTCCAGACAAAGTAATTAATATGAATCAAAGCAGTCAATGTTTTGCATACAATGCATCAAATAGAGATTGTGGTAAGTCTATTCAATATTAAGTATCAGTTATATCCATTGAACAACAAAATTCCCTTAGCGGTTTTAGTTAGTGTGTACATTTGGAGTATTAAAGTATTGATGGGTTATTATGTTTACTTCATTTCTATATAGATGAGTACTATTTATTTAATTTTTACCCAAAATGAGGTGATATGAGAATTATGCAGCATGTGTCATGTAATGTCTGTTTCATTCATACATGAAGTTAGAGGGCGCCCTTGCCTAGAAAGTGTTCAAAACATTTCAGAAAATCCTTTATATAGCATTTAACGATCGGTGCAGCTGAATAACATGCAGGTAAAGACATTCTGAGGGATGAATGTTCAAGATAATAAACAAACTTTTATGAAGATATATGTTTTTTGTTATTACAGCCACATCCTAAATATGTGTTTTAAATTACTTCACCGTACATTTAAGCTCTTTATAAGTGCGTTTCTTGTGACAATAATTAATTCTGTCTTGGCAACAAATTGCGAAGTGTCTGCTTTCAAATGAGGCTGAAAAGAGGTGGAGTCATTCGTCTGTGTTCCTAGAGCAGGTGAGGTTGATTCTAAGATAGATCTAAGATAGGTCAGAGCAAAAGATTAGAACAATGCTTGAATCAACACAATTTTTATACTAATCCAACACGGGGTTCGAACCCACAACCGGAACGGCTCGGGATTAGTAACACATGGTTCAGCAGACTGCGCTACTCAGAGGACGTACAATCACAAACTGCAGAGGAGAGGCTTCAGTGTAAGAATGAGCACACAAAAGCAAGTTAACCAGATTAGCATGCTAAGCTATCTTAATGCTGATGTAGCTTATGGCTTATGACGTGGTACATCCAATCCTGGCAAAATAGATATCCTCAGATTCGACATGCAAGGAATCGATAGACACCAATTTTATGATTTTGTGACAAATGGTTCACAAGTTACAGCCTCTGAACCAATTTTGGGTCGACCTTGTTAAATTTGATCTAATCTAATCCCAGTGTAAGAAACATTAGTACAGCTCTTACCCAGCTAATAAAGGAGCTCAAATGACAATTTATACACAATTTCAAAGTCGCCCCACACTGGTCTCGAACCCACGACCAGAATGGTTCGGGATTCATGACGCATGGTTGAACAGATTGCGCCACCCAGAGGACATGTTTTACAAAACTGCAGAGGAGTGGTTTCAGTGAAAGAATGAGCACACAAACGCAAGTTAACCAGATTAGCATGCTAAGCTATCTTAATGCTAATGTAGCTTATGATGTGGTATATCCAATTCTGGCAAAATAGATATCCTCAGATTCGACATGACGCAAGGAATCGATAGACACCAATTTTATGATTTTGTGACAAACTGTTCACAACTTACAGCCTCTGAACCAATTATGGGTCGACCTCATTAAGTTTGCGACATCATAACTTTTTTTTTCCAGTATAGCAAAAAAATCGGGGACAGTACTTTTATGCGTCTCAGTCCGAAGATCATGTTTGGACAAAATTAGACCAATTTTGAAGGAGGAGTAGCGAAAAAACTGTTTTACATTCGCTCAAATATGGCGGCCAGTCACATTGTTGATAAATAACATATGAGATATCGTTGAAATCGGCATAAGCCAAGGAATATATTGACATAAAGAAATCAAATTTCAAGCAATGTTAGCAAAAGTTATAAGCGTTTTTTCAAAAAACAATGATATCTCTGGAACACTAGGTGGCGCTGTGATCAAATTTCTCAGGTACCTTCGGGCCATGCTAATGATGATCCATACCAAATTTGGTGAAGAAATTTCAAATAGTTTAAAAGATATTGCAAATTATGACATCATTCAAAATGGCGGACACGTGTTACATCCCATCATGGCAAAATCGATATCCACGGATTTGTCATGACCCAAGGAATCGATAGACACCAAGTTTATAATTTTCTGACAAACTGTTCATAAGTTATTGGCCAAAATATGCATTTTCCATATCTCATGACCCGTAGGTGGCGCTGTTCCCAACTTTGGCATGGAACCTCAGATCATGCTTCCGATGAAGTGTACCAATTTTCGTTTCGATTGATCAAAGTTTGGCCGAGCTATAGCTTCTGAACCAATTTTGGGTCGACCTCGTTAAGTTTGCGACATCATAACTTTTTTTTTTCCAGTATAGCAAAAAAATCGGGGACAGTACGGCTCAGTCCGAAGATCATTTGAGTACATGTTTGGACAAAATTAGACCAATTTTGAAGGAGGAGTAGCAAAAAAACTGCATACTGTACTTTTCAAAATGGCCACTACTGTAATGGGCGGAGTCTTAATGTAAGATATTGGTTCTGATCAGCATGATGAGATGAATCAGGTGTACTAAGTTTCATTTTTCTAGATCAAAGGGTTCAAAAGTTATAACCATTTCAATGTTGAATTTTTGAACTGCTGGTGGCGCTATAGAGTTGGACCTAGAGACTCAAAAATTGCTACAATTACTTTTCATTACCATCACTACAAGTGTGCCAAATTTCATCATTTTCCTATGTATGGTCCATAGGGCTGCCATAGACTTCAATTGGCGGAAGAAGAAGAAGAAGAAGAAGAAGAAGAATTAAAGCTGCAAGCAGCCTTTCCGGGGCCAAGCCCTTCTGGTTGTTTGGCTTGTTTGGATACATTATTTTTTTACTAGGAATCTTTTGAACATTGCACAATTCACATGGTTTAACATTTGCTACACATTGGAAATGATTTAACAATCTTCAAAGTTAAAGCCTTTTGCTTTACTTAGTATTTGCTTTACACTCATACACTGTGGTTTGCTTAATAATTTTACAGAGACTTAAGATGTTGAAGGTAGAATCGCTGTAGCACAATGCGGAGCCAGAAGAGCAAAAGATTAGTAGAATGCTTGAATACAAGAATCGACTCGACATAATACACAATTTTATGTAGTCATCCTACGCAGGATTCGAACCCCCAACCAGAATGGTTTGGGACTCATAGCACATGGATTAACAGCTTGCGCCACTTAGAGGACATAGAGTTACAAGCTGCAGAGGAGAGCATTCAGTGTAAGAATGAGCACACAAAATCATGTTAACGAGATTAGCATGCTAAGCTAGCTTAATGCTAACGTAGCTTATGGTTATCCTGATAGCTGAAGAGCCACATTAGAAAGAATGGCATTTGGTTAGCATGCTAACCAATAATTATGCTAAGCTAACTAGCATAAGACAACAAACAGGGTCAACTTCAGAGAGGAATATCATGGGAATGTAGACAACTATCAAAAATCTGTTCAGTCATTTCTGTGCGGTTCGGTCTAAAGAACATCTGATAAAATTTTGGACAAAATTGAGCAAGATTTGAAGGAGTAGTGAAAAAACAGTTTTTCATTTGTTCCAACATGGCAGACAGTCACATTGTTGGAAAATGACAAATGAGACATTGTCGGAATTGGCATAAACCAAGGAACGTAATGACATAAAGCAATCAAAATTTGAACAATGTTTTCAAAAGTTAAGCATTTTTGCAAAAAACATAACTCTGGAACACTAGGTGGCGCTGTGTTCAAACTTCTCAGGTACCTTCAGGACATGGTGTTGATCATCCCTACCAACTTTTGTGATATGTCAAATAGTTTAAAAGATATGTCAATTTATGACAAAATTCAAAATGGCGGACACATGGTTCATTCGGAATGTGTAAGAAAACACATTTCTAATTAAATGGGAAGAAAGATTAATGTAAGTATTATCTTGGTAAAAATAATTCAAGTGACAATTCACAGCTTTATAAATGTTCAGAGAAAGAGCAAAATATATATTTATCTGGGTTATAGGTAATTCAGAATGTATCAGTACTGAAGGGTGATAGTTCAGCCCTTATAGTAGTATTTATTTTCATTGTAACAATTCAAAGTTCATTGCAGTGCTGAAACAATTGAATAAACAAGACAATGTATCTGGAATGTGGAAACCACAGTCTTTTGGTCAACTGCATGTCATTTACAACAGTAACATGTGGTTGGCCAACACATTGCAGTTTCTGAGTTCTTGGTTGGGAACAATTTAAGAAAAAAAAAATCTGGTTTAACCATTTTTGTGCAGCTCATTTATAATTTGACTGAAATTACACACTAGACATTTAGACCAATAATGGAAATTTTATAGGGGACTAAAATTAAAGTACAGTTCATATGAAAAGAGGATTAGTTGGAGTTTAAAAACAAACCAAAATTTAAAGCAATATAAATGGAAGTACAGGTACAAAGATAAAGAGGACAAAAGTTAGTGACGTATTGCATTTATTTAGAAGGAAATCAATTTGGGTGAAAAAAAAAAGTAACCATCAAAAGTAAAACATTGATAAAGAAAGCAAAACATTGATAAAGAAAGCATCCTCTATAGTTGCAAAACTTAAACATTTAATCAAGTAGGAAAAAAGCATCATAATTAAATCATTTTATAGTAATGTATATTTCCATTACAAATTTTAGCAACTAGAAATGGGGGAAAAAAACAAACAAACATTTTAACTATTGAAAAGTAAACCCCTATAGATACACATCTACACATTTTTTACAACAAAATACAAGTTATACAGGCTATATAGACTTATCACAAGTTTTGTTTTTTTTACAAAATTGTTTGTTTTTTGTTACAGGTCTTTTTTGCGGGATGAAAACTGCAGCAGGTTCTTGTGATGATTCAGTTTCTCCAATTTGAAGAAATTGTTCGTCGCTTGAATGTTTGGTTTCTGTTGCAGGTGTTTTTTGCGGGATGAAAACTGCAGCAGGTTCTTGTGATAATTGAGTTTCTTCAATTTGAACAAATTGTTTGTCGCTTGAATGTTTGGTTTCTGTTACAGGTGTTTTTTGCGGGATGAAAACTCTGGCAGGTTCTTGTGATAATTCAGTTTCTTCAATGTGAAGAAGTTCCTCATCAGTATCGTGGTTGGGTGTTGTTTGCATTTGTAGAACCTGCATGTTGTGTGTAAATGTTACGGTTAAACTGTTCATGGCCAGGAACAGCTGTTCGATGTCCTGGGCATCGGTGTGGTTCAGGTCAAGTAGTGGTGCTAAAAATGTCTTCAAAATGGAATTTGACACTGTTAAAGAGAGCTCCGTTTTGTTTTCTTTAAACTCAAAAATGCCACCGAGTTTTGTGACGTAAGCGGTGCCACTCCTTAACATTTTGCACTTTGTGCAGCGGTGGAAAGCAAATTGCGGAGAAAAATCTTGCTGAAGAGTGGCACACTTTGGGCAGTGTTTACTAATGTTTATTTGGACACCTTGCAAAGCAGAGGTGATGGTTTTGTGAGAAGTAATTTCGTCTTCAGACATTTGGTGAAGTGGTCCAGTAGAAATTTGAACTTTTGAAGGTGTAATTGTCGAGTGTCTGGTTGATTGTAAAAAGGTTTTTTGTTGGTACCTTTTTGTCATTAAGTTCGTAAAGTCATACGAATTCCCTTGATGGACGTCATTAATAAAGTTGTCCCACAAGGCAATTTGAATTCCTCCGGTTTCATCATTTATCCAACAGTTCATTACCTCTCCTTCAGTCTTGTTAAAAAATACATTTTTAACAGACTGTATCTTTGTAACTTTGGCTTTTAGTGTGGGTATCTGTACACAAAGAGAGTGCGAGAGAGAAATCAGTCATGCCATTTGTTTTCAATGTACTTCAACTTTTAATTTGTATGGAAAAATGTTGTGCAACTTACATGATGCTGTGCATCTAGGGTTTTCATTTCGGCAATGGTGGAGGGGTATAGTTGCTTTGGGGGTTTATGGGGGAATGGTACTTGAGTCACTTCGAGTGTTGTAGAGCTGGTACTCTGGATATCATATTTTGTGTCATTGCTGTCTGGAAAATGAAAGAAACATTTTTAAAAAATTAGATGACAAGGAGGCACATGTGCAATCACTTACATTTTACTTAAAATACCATGTCATTTTTTTTAAATACTAATAATAACAACAAACAAAGCATTGTGAGTTTGTAATAAATGTTGACCACGTCACAAAAGTAAACCGAAACCATGTATACAACTATATACGTGCCTCACAGACATGAGAAATATATTAATGGAAAGTTTGAAATGTCTACTTTAAAAAACATGAACTGATTCAAATCTTATACACTTTCAGATTATGTAATCTGCATGAAACAGTTTCTTGTTTTTTCAAGACACATTAATTATTGTTTGCCGGTGCACATCAGCAAGCTTTATGCGTTTGAGCACTGATTAGTTGATTATGTACATAGGGGATTAAAGGCTTATGATTTATTCATATAAATGTGCTATCCGTTGACTAATTGCTTAAGTGAACAATTGCTAGTTGACTAGAAAAATCTTGGGCAACCAAAGGAAAAAAAAAAAAGTAAAGTAACTTATGGGATCACAATTAAAAATGACTACAAATAAAAAGTGGAGTAAAATATACAAGGCATACTTACTTGGAACTTTCTTTGCATTCATGAGTTTGATTGCAGAGCAGTTTCTTGCAGCATTGTTCCATGAGGTTTGTTGATTACACTGAAAGATGACGGTGTGGTGGTATGTGTCCCTGTCGGTTTGTAGTGAAGCGGTGAAGTATTTGCTATTAATTTTAGATAGTTTTATGGGTGATACAGAATGCACGTATCCTGAAATTGAGTCTGGAAGTTGGTTCATTTTTCTCTCAATTTTGTTTTTCAATATTTCTGTTCTTACAGTGGAAAAGTTCTAATGGAATTCTTTGCAGGATACTCTGGTATTTAACATAATTCACAATTGATTGGGAATGTACCATTACTAATTAAAACAGATTGAGTTGGTTCATAGTTAATTAATTGGAGTGTGTCATTCGTTGATGTTGATTTTAAGTTTATTAGTTAATTGAGGTCTTTAGTGGTAAGTTGTGGATAGATTAATACCTGTAAGTTAATTGGCTTGTTTGTCATTACACTACATTTGATTTTTGCCTGTTATGTATTTGTGGTATAGGCAGGTAAAAATAATACACCGATTTATGTATAGTTTTTTATAGATATTTACAAGTATTGTGCAATAAAGAAAAATGACAATGATATTTTATGGAATTATTTCTTTATTCATTTTAGTAAATATAATTTTTGTGTGGTAAACTTTGAAAAGTTGAGTGACATGTACAGCAATGATACTGGTATGATGAAACTGTCTGTTAAGTCTGTGTTACTGCTGTTGTTGATATTATCACTGGTCCAGACAAAGTAATTAATATGAATCAAAGCAGTCAATGTTTGCATACAATGCATCAAATAGAGATTGTGGTAAGTCTATTCAATATTAAGTATCAGTTATATCCATTGAACAACAAAATTCCCTTAGCGGTTTTAGTTAGTGTGTACATTTGGAGTATTAAAGTATTGATGGGTTATTATGTTTACTTCATTTCTATATAGATGAGTACTATTTATTTAATTTTTACCCAAAATGAGGTGATATGAGAATTATGCAGCATGTGTCATGTAATGTCTGTTTCATTCATACATGAAGTTAGAGGGCGCCCTTGCCTAGAAAGTGTTCAAAACATTTCAGAAAATCCTTTATATAGCATTTAACGATCGGTGCAGCTGAATAACATGCAGGTAAAGACATTCTGAGGGATGAATGTTCAAGATAATAAACAAACTTTTATGAAGATATATGTTTTGTGTTATTACAGCCACATCCTAAATATGTGTTTTAAATTACTTCACCGTACATTTAAGCTCTTTATAAGTGCGTTTCTTGTGACAATAATTAATTCTGTCTTGGCAACAAATTGCGAAGTGTCTGCTTTCAAATGAGGCTGAAAAGAGGTGGAGTCATTCGTCTGTGTTCCTAGAGCAGGTGAGGTTGATTCTAAGATAGATCTAAGATAGGTCAGAGCAAAAGATTAGAACAATGCTTGAATCAACACAATTTTTATACTAATCCAACAGGGGGTTCGAACCCACAACCGGAACGGCTCGGGATTAGTAACACATGGTTCAGCAGACTGCGCTACTCAGAGGACGTACAATCACAAACTGCAGAGGAGAGGCTTCAGTGTAAGAATGAGCACACAAAAGCAAGTTAACCAGATTAGCATGCTAAGCTATCTTAATGCTGATGTAGCTTATGGCTTATGACGTGGTACATCCAATCCTGGCAAAATAGACATCCTCGGATTCGACATGACGCAAGGAATCGATAGACACCAATTTTATGATTTTGTGACAAACGGTTCACAAATTACAGCCTCTGAACCAATTTTGGGTCAACCTTGTTAAATTTGATCTCATCTAATCCCACTGTAAGAAACATTAGTACAGCTCTTACCCAGATAATAAAGGAGCTCAAATTTAAATTTATACACAATTTCAAAGTTGCCCCACACTGGTCTCAAACCCACGACCACAATGGTTCGGGATTCATGACGCATGGTTGAACCGATTGCACCACCCAGAGGACTTGTTTTACAATGCTGCAGAGGAGAGGCTTCAGTGTAAGAATGAGCACACAAAAGCAAGTTAACCAGATTAGCATGCTAAGCTAACTTAATGCTAATATAGCTTATGATGTGGTACATCCAATCCTGGCAAAATAGATATCCTCAGATTCGACATGACGCAAGGAATCGATAGACACCAATTTTATGATTTTGTGACAAACTGTTCACAAGTTACAGCCTCTGAACCAATTATGGGTTGACCTCATTAAGTTTGCGACATCATAACTTTTTTTTTCCAGTATAGCAAAAAAATCGGGGACAGTACTTTTATGCGGCTCAGTCCGAAGATCATTTGAGTATATGTTTGGACAAAATTAGACCAATTTTGAAGGAGGAGTAGCGAAAAAACTGTTTTACATTCGCTCAAATATGGTGGCCAGTCACATTGTTGATAAATAACATATGAAATATCGTTGAAATCGGCATAAGCCAAGGAATATATTGACATAAAGAAATCAAATTTCAAGCAATGTTAGCAAAAGTTATAAGCGTTTTTTCAAAAAACAATGATATCTCTGGAACACTAGGTGGCGCTGTGATCAAATTTCTCAGGTACCTTCGGGCCATGCTAATGATGATCCATACCAAATTTGGTGAAGAAATTTCAAATAGTTTAAAAGATATTGCAAATTATGACATCATTCAAAATGGCGGACACGTGGTACATCCCATCATGGCAAAATCGATATCCACGGATTTGTCATGACCCAAGGAATCGATAGACACCAAGTTTATAATTTTCTGACAAACTGTTCATAAGTTATTGGCCAAAATATGCATTTTCCATATCTCATGACCCGTAGGTGGCGCTGTTCCCAACTTTGGCATGGAACCTCAGATCATGCTTCCGATGAAGTGTACCAATTTTCGTTTCGATTGATCAAAGTTTGGCCGAGCTATAGCTTCTGAACCAATTTTGGGTCGACCTCGTTAAGTTTGCGACATCATAACTTTTTTTTTTCCAGTATAGCAAAAAAATCGGGGACAGTACTTTTATGCGGCTCAGTCCGAAGATCATTTGAGTACATGTTTGGACAAAATTAGACCAATTTTGAAGGAGGAGTAGCAAAAAAACTGCATACTGTACTTTTCAAAATGGCCACTACTGTAATGGGCGGAGTCTTAATGTAAGATATTGGTTCTGATCAGCATGATGAGATGAATCAGGTGTACTAAGTTTCATTTTTCTAGATCAAAGGGTTCAAAAGTTATAACCATTTCAATGTTGAATTTTTGAACTGCTGGTGGCGCTATAGAGTTGGACCTAGAGACTCAAAAATTGCTACAATTACTTTTCATTACCATCACTACAAGTGTGCCAAATTTCATCATTTTCCTATGTATGGTTCATAGGGCTGCCATAGACTTCAATTGGCGGAAGAAGAAGAAGAAGAATAATAATAAGAAAATTAAAGCTGCAAGCAGCCTTTCCGGGGCCAAGCCCTTCTGGTTGTTTGGCTTGTTTGGATACATTATTTTTTTACTAGGAATCTTTTGAACATTGCACAATTCACATGGTTTAACATTTGCTACACATTGGAAATGATTTAACAATCTTCAAAGTTAAAGCCTTTTGCTTTACTTAGTATTTGGTTTACACTCATACACTGTGGTTTGCTTAATAATTTTACAGAGACTTAAGATGTTGAAGGTAGAATCGCTGTAGCACAATGCGGAGCCAGAAGAGCAAAAGATTAGTAGAATGCTTGAATACAAGAATCGACTCGACATAATACACAATTTTATGTAGTCATCCTACGCAGGATTCGAACCCCCAACCAGAATGGTTTGGGACTCATAGCACATGGATTAACAGCTTGCGCCACTTAGAGGACATAGAGTTACAAGCTGCAGAGGAGAGCATTCAGTGTAAGAATGAGCACACAAAATCATGTTAACGAGATTAGCATGCTAAGCTAGCTTAATGCTAACGTAGCTTATGGTTATCCTGATAGCTGAAGAGCCACATTAGAAAGAATGGCATTTGGTTAGCATGCTAACCAATAATTATGCTAAGCTAACTAGCATAAGACAACAAACAGGGTCAACTTCAGAGAGGAATATCATGGGAATGTAGACAACTATCAAAAATCTGTTCAGTCATTTCTGTGCGGTTCGGTCTAAAGAACATCTGATAAAATTTTGGACAAAATTGAGCAAGATTTGAAGGAGTAGTGAAAAAACAGTTTTTCATTTGTTCCAACATGGCGGACAGTCACATTGTTGGAAAATGACAAATGAGACATTGTCGGAATTGGCATAAACCAAGGAACGTAATGACATAAAGCAATCAAAATTTGAACAATGTTTTCAAAAGTTAAGCATTTTTGCAAAAAACATAACTCTGGAACAATAGGTGGCGCTGTGTTCAAACTTCTCAGGTACCTTCAGGACATGGTGTTGATCATCCCTACCAACTTTTGTGATATGTCAAATAGTTTAAAAGATATGTCAATTTATGACAAAATTCAAAATGGCGGACACATGGTTCATTCGGAATGTGTAAGAAAACACATTTCTAATTAAATGGGAAGAAAGATTAATGTAAGTATTATCTGGGTAAAAATAATTCAAGTGACAATTCACAGCTTTATAAATGTTCAGAGAAAGAGCAAAATATATATTTATCTGGGTTATAGGTAATTCAGAATTTATCAGTACTGAAGGGTGATAGTTCAGCCCTTATAGTAGTATTTATTTTCATTGTAACAATTCAAAGTTCATTGCAGTGCTGAAACAATTGAATAAACAAGACAATGTATCTGGAATGTGGAAACCACAGTCTTTTGGTCAACTGCATGTCATTTACAACAGTAACATGTGGTTGGCCAACACATTGCAGTTTCTGAGTTCTTGGTTGGGAACAATTTAAGAAAAAAAAATCTGGTTTAACCATTTTTGTGCAGCTCATTTATAATTTGACTGAAATTACACACTAGACATTTAGACCAATAATGGAAATTTTATAGGGGACTAAAATTAAAGTACAGTTCGTATGAAAAGAGGATTAGTTGGAGTTTAAAAACAAACCAAAATTTAAAGCAATATAAATGGAAGTACAGGTACAAAGATAAAGAGGACAAAAGTTAGTGACGTATTGCATTTATTTAGAAGGAAATCAATTTGGGTGAAAAAAAAAAGTAACCATCAAAAGTAAAACATTGATAAAGAAAGCAAAACATTGATAAAGAAAGCATCCTCTATAGTTGCAAAACTTAAACATTTAATCAAGTAGGAAAAAAGCATCATAATTAAATCATTTTATAGTAATGTATATTTCCATTACAAATTTTAGCAACTAGAAATGGGGGAAAAAAACAAACAAACATTTTAACTATTGAAAAGTAAACCCCTATAGATACACATCTACACATTTTTTTACAACAAAATACAAGTTATACAGGCTATATAGACTTATCACAAGTTTTGTTTTTTTACAAAATTGTTTGTTTTTTGTTACAGGTCTTTTTTGCGGGATGAAAACTGCAGCAGGTTCTTGTGATGATTCAGTTTCTCCAATTTGAAGAAATTGTTCGTCGCTTGAATGTTTGGTTTCTGTTGCAGGTGTTTTTTGCGGGATGAAAACTGCAGCAGGTTCTTGTGATAATTGAGTTTCTTCAATTTGAACAAATTGTTTGTCGCTTGAATGTTTGGTTTCTGTTACAGGTGTTTTTTGCGGGATGAAAACTCTGGCAGGTTCTTGTGATAATTCAGTTTCTTCAATGTGAAGAAGTTCCTCATCAGTATCGTGGTTGGGTGTTGTTTGCATTTGTAGAACCTGCATGTTGTGTGTAAATGTTACGGTTAAACTGTTCATGGCCAGGAACAGCTGTTCGATGTCCTGGGCATCGGTGTGGTTCAGGTCAAGTAGTGGTGCTAAAAATGTCTTCAAAATGGAATTTGACACTGTTAAAGAGAGCTCCGTTTTGTTTTCTTTAAACTCAAAAATGCCACCGAGTTTTGTGACGTAAGCGGTGCCACTCCTTAACATTTTGCACTTTGTGCAGCGGTGGAAAGCAAATTGCGGAGAAAAATCTTGCTGAAGAGTGGCACACTTTGGGCAGTGTTTACTAATGTTTATTTGGACACCTTGCAAAGCAGAGGTGATGGTTTTGTGAGAAGTAATTTCGTCTTCAGACATTTGGTGAAGTGGTCCAGTAGAAATTTGAACTTTTGAAGGTGTAATTGTCGAGTGTCTGGTTGATTGTAAAAAGGTTTTTTGTTGGTACCTTTTTGTCATTAAGTTCGTAAAGTCATACGAATTCCCTTGATGGACGTCATTAATAAAGTTGTCCCACAAGGCAATTTGAATTCCTCCGGTTTCATCATTTATCCAACAGTTCATTACCTCTCCTTCAGTCTTGTTAAAAAATACATTTTTAACAGACTGTATCTTTGTTACTTTGGCTTTTAGTGTGGGTATCTGTACACAAAGAGAGTGCGAGAGAGAAATCAGTCATGCCATTTGTTTTCAATGTACTTCAACTTTTAATTTGTATGGAAAAATGTTGTGCAACTTACATGATGCTGTGCATCTAGGGTTTTCATTTCGGCAATGGTGGAGGGGTATAGTTGCTTTGGGGGTTTATGGGGGAATGGTACTTGAGTCACTTCGAGTGTTGTAGAGCTGGTACTCTGGATATCATATTTTGTGTCATTGCTGTCTGGAAAATGAAAGAAACATTTTTAAAAAATTAGATGACAAGGAGGCACATGTGCAATCACTTACATTTTACTTAAAATACCATGTCATTTTTTTTAAATACTAATAATAACAACAAACAAAGCATTGTGAGTTTGTAATAAATGTTGACCACGTCACAAAAGTAAACCGAAACCATGTATACAACTATATACGTGCCTCACAGACATGAGAAATATATTAATGGAAAGTTTGAAATGTCTACTTTAAAAAACATGAACTGATTCAAATCTTAAACACTTTCAGATTATGTAATCTGCATGAAACAGTTTCTTGTTTTTTCAAGACACATTAATTATTGTTTGCAGGTGCACCACAGCAAGCTTTATGCGTTTGAGCACTGATTAGTTGATTATGTACATAGGGGATTAAAGGCTTATGATTTATTCATATAAATGTGCTATCCGTTGACTAATTGCTTAAGTGAACAATTGCTAGTTGACTAGAAAAATCTTGGGCAACCAAAGGAAAAAAAAAAAGTAAAGTAACTTATGGGATCACAATTAAAAATGACTACAAATAAAAAGTGGAGTAAAATATACAAGGCATACTTACTTGGAACTTTCTTTGCATTCATGAGTTTGATTGCAGAGCAGTTTCTTGCAGCATTGTTCCATGAGGTTTGTTGATTACACTGAAAGATGACGGTGTGGTGGTATGTGTCCCTGTCGGTTTGTAGTGAAGCGGTGAAGTATTTGCTATTAATTTTAGATAGTTTTATGGGTGATACAGAATGCACGTATCCTGAAATTGAGTCTGGAAGTTGGTTCATTTTTCTCTCAATTTTGTTTTTAAATATTTCTGTTCTTACAGTGGAATAGTTCTAATGGAATTCTTTGCAGGATACTCTGGTATTTAACATAATTCACAATTGATTGGGAATGTACCATTACTAATTAAAACAGATTGAGTTGGTTTATAGTTAATTAATTGGAGTGTGTCATTCGTTGATGTTGATTTTAAGTTTATTAGTTAATTAAGGTCTTTAGTGGTAAGTTGTGGATAGATTAATACCTGTAAGTTAATTGGCTTGTTTGTCATTACACTACATTTGATTTTTGCCTGTTATGTATTTGTGGTATAGGCAGGTAAAAATAATACACCGATTTATGTATAGTTTTTTATAGATATTTACAAGTATTGTGCAATAAAGAAAAATGACAATGATATTTTATGGAATTATTTCTTTATTCATTTTAGTAAATATAATTTTTGTGTGGTAAACTTTGAAAAGTTGAGTGACATGTACAGCAATGATACTGGTATGATGAAACTGTCTGTTAAGTCTGTGTTACTGCTGTTGTTGATATTATCACTGGTCCAGACAAAGTAATTAATATGAATCAAAGCAGTCAATGTTTGCATACAATGCATCAAATAGAGATTGTGGTAAGTCTATTCAATATTAAGTATCAGTTATATCCATTGAACAACAAAATTCCCTTAGCGGTTTTAGTTAGTGTGTACATTTGGAGTATTAAAGTATTGATGGGTTATTATGTTTACTTCATTTCTATATAGATGAGTACTATTTATTTAATTTTTACCCAAAATGAGGTGATATGAGAATTATGCAGCATGTGTCATGTAATGTCTGTTTCATTCATACATGAAGTTAGAGGGCGCCCTTGCCTAGAAAGTGTTCAAAACATTTCAGAAAATCCTTTATATAGCATTTAACGATCGGTGCAGCTGAATAACATGCAGGTAAAGACATTCTGAGGGATGAATGTTCAAGATAATAAACAAACTTTTATGAAGATATATGTTTTGTGTTATTACAGCCACATCCTAAATATGTGTTTTAAATTACTTCACAGTACATTTAAGCTCTTTATAAGTGCGTTTCTTGTGACAATAATTAATTCTGTCTTGGCAACAAATTGCGAAGTGTCTGCTTTCAAATGAGGCTGAAAAGAGGTGGAGTCATTCGTCTGTGTTCCTAGAGCAGGTGAGGTTGATTCTAAGATAGATCTAAGATAGGTCAGAGCAAAAGATTAGAACAATGCTTGAATCAACACAATTTTTATACTAATCCAACACGGGGTTCGAACCCACAACCGGAACGGCTCGGGATTAGTAACACATGGTTCAGCAGACTGCGCTACTCAGAGGACGTCAAATCACAAACTGCAGAGGAGAGGCTTCAGTGTAAGAATGAGCACACAAAAGCAAGTTAACCAGATTAGCATGCTAAGATATCTTAATGCTGATGTAGCTTATGGCTTATGATGTGGTACATCCAATCCTGGCAAAATAGATATCCTCGGATTCGACATGACGCAAGGAATCGATAGACACCAATTTTATGATTTTGTGACAAACGGTTCACAAATTACAGCCTCTGAACCAATTTTGGGTCAACCTTGTTAAATTTGATCTCATCTAATCCCACTGTAAGAAACATTAGTACAGCTCTTACCCAGATAATAAAGGAGCTCAAATTTAAATTTATACACAATTTCAAAGTTGCCCCACACTGGTCTCAAACCCATGACCACAATGGTTCGGGATTCATGACGCATGGTTGAACCGATTGCACCACCCAGAGGACTTGTTTTACAATGCTGCAGAGGAGAGGCTTCAGTGTATGAATGAGCACACAAAATCATGTTAACGAGATTAGCATGCTAAGCTAGCTTAATGCTAATGTAGCTTATGGTTATCCTGATAGCTGAAGAGCCACATTAGAAAGAATGGCATCTGGTTAGCATGCTAACCAATTATTATGCTAAGTTAACTAGCATAAGGCAAAAAACGCAGGCTAGGTCAACTTCGGAGATGAATATCTCGGGAACGGTAGCAAATATAAAAAATCTGTTCAGTCATTTCTGTGCGGCTCAGTCCAAAGAACATCTGATCAAATTTTGGACAAAATTGAACAAGATTTGAAGGAGGAGTAGCGAAAAAACTGTTTTTCTTTTGTTCCAATATGGCGGACAGTCACATTGTTGGAAAATGACAAATGAGATATCGACGGAATTGGCATAAGCCAAGGAACATAATGACGTAAAGAAATCAAAATTTGAACAATGTTTTCAAAAGTTATAAGCGTTTTTGCAAAATACCTTATATCTCTGGAACACTAGGTGGCGCTGTGTTCAATCTTCTCATGTTCCTTCAAAGCCTTGTGTTGATCATCCATACAAAATTTTGTGAAGATATGTCAAATAGTTTAAAAGTTATTGCAAATTATGACAAAATTCAAAATGGCGGACACGTGGTACATCCTATCCTGGCATTCGGCATGACCCAAGGAATCCATAGATACCACATTTGTGATTTTCTGACAAACTGTTCAAAAGTTATTGACCAAAATAGCAATTTTTCATATCTCATGACCCGTAGGTGGCGCTGTTCCCAACTTTGCCATGGAACCTCAGATCATGCTTCCGGTGAAGTGTACCAATTTTCGTTTCGATTGATCCAATTTTGGCCGAGATACAGCCTCTTAGCCAATTTTGGGTGGACCTCGTTAAGTTTGCGACACCATAACTTTTGAACAAAGATGAATAAAAAAAATCTGTTCAGTCATTTCTGTGCGGCTTAGTCCAAAGATCATTTGAGCAAATGTTGGACAAAATTGGAGAAATTTTGAAGGAGGAGTAGCGAAAAAACTGAATACTGTACTTTTCAAAATGGCCACTACTGTAATGGGCGGAGTCTTAATGTAATGTATTGGTTGTGATCAGAATGATGAGAGGAATCAGGTGTACTAAGTTTCATTTCTCTAGATCAAAGGGTTCAAAAGTTATAACCATTTCAATGTTGAATTTTTGAACTGGTGGTGGCGCTATGGAGTTGGTCCTAGAGACTCAAAAATTGGTCCAATTACTATTCATTAGCATCACTAGAAGTGTACCAAATTTCATCATTTTCCTATGTTCCGTTGATAGGGCTGCCATTGACTCCCATTCGGGAAGAAGAAGAAGAATAATAATAATAAATATAGCTGCAAGCAGCAATACGGGGCCAAGCCCTGCAAGGCAGAGCAAGCAACAGCCGCTGTAGCGCAATGCGGAGCCAGAAGAGCAAAACATCAGAAATTTAATGTACATCAAGCACAGTAAGCACATCAATTACAGCAGCACAGCTAGCATTTAAGCACCAACAGCAGTGCAGAGCCGGAAGGAATTTAAATTATTATTTTATACACAATTTCAAAGTCGCCCCACACTGGTCTCGAACCCACGACCACAATGGTTCGGGATTCATGACGCATGGTTGAACCACTTGCGCCACCCAGAGGACATGTTTTACAAAGCTGCAGAGGAGAGGCTTCAGTGTGTGAATGAGCACACAAAATCATGTTAACGAGATTAGCATGCTAAGCTAACTTAATGCTAATATAGCTTATGATGTGGTACATCCAATGCTGGCAAAATAGATATCCTCAGATTCGACATGACGCAAGGAATCGATAGACACCAATTTTATGATTTTGTGACAAACTGTTCACAAGTTACAGCCTCTGAACCAATTACGGGTTGACCTCATTAAGTTTGCGACATCATAACTTTTTTTTTCCAGTATAGCAAAAAAATCGGGGACAGTACTTTTATGCGGCTCAGTCCGAAGATCATTTGAGTACATGTTTGGACAAAATTAGACCAATTTTGAAGGAGGAGTAGCGAAAAAACTGTTTTACATTCACTCCAATATGGCGGCCAGTCACATTGTTGATAAATAACATATGAGATATCGTTGAAATCGGCATAAGCCAAGGAATATATTGACATAAAGAAATCAAATTTCAAGCAATGTTAGCAAAAGTTATAAGTGTTTTTTCAAAAAACAATGATATCTCTGGAACACTAGGTGGCGCTGTGATCAAATTTCTCAGGTACCTTCGGGCCATGCTAATGATGATCCATACCAAATTTGGTGAAGAAATTTCAAATAGTTTAAAAGATATTGCAAATTATGACATCATTCAAAATGGCGGACACGTGGTACATCCCATCATGGCAAAATCGATATCCACGGATTTGTCATGACCCAAGGAATCGATAGACACCAAGTTTATAATTTTCTGACAAACTGTTCATAAGTTATTGGCCAAAATATGCATTTTCCATATCTCATGACCCGTAGGTGGCGCTGTTCCCAACTTTGGCATGGAACCTCAGATCATGCTTCCGATGAAGTGTACCAATTTTCGTTTCGATTGATCAAAGTTTGGCCGAGCTATAGCTTCTGAACCAATTTTGGGTCGACCTCGTTAAGTTTGCGACGTCATAACTTTTGATCAGAGAAGAATAAAAAAAATCGGGGACAGTACTTTTATGCGGCTCAGTCCGAAGATCATTTGAGTACATGTTTGGACAAAATTAGACCAATTTTGAAGGAGGAGTAGCAAAAAAACTGCATACTGTACTTTTCAAAATGGCCACTACTGTAATGGGCGGAGTCTTAATGTAAGATATTGGTTCTAATCAGCATGATGAGATGAATCAGGTGTACTAAGTTTCATTTTTCTAGATCAAAGGGTTCAAAAGTTATAACCATTTCAATGTTGAATTTTTGAACTGCTGGTGGCGCTATAGAGTTGGACCTAGAGACTCAAAAATTGCTACAATTACTTTTCATTACCATCACTACAAGTGTGCCAAATTTCATCATTTTCCTATGTATGGTTCATAGGGCTGCCATAGACTTCAAGAGGAGGAAGAAGAATAATAATAAATATAGCTGCAAGCAGCAATACGGGGCCAAGCCCTGCAAGGCAGAGCAAGCAACAGCCGCTGTAGCGCAATGCGGAGCCAGAAGAGCAAAACATCAGAAATTTAATGTACATCAAGCACAGTAAGCACATCAATTACAGCAGCACAGCTAGCATTTAAGCACCAACAGCAGTGCAGAGCCGGAAGGAATTTAAATTATTATTTTATACACAATTTCAAAGTCGCCCCACACTGGTCTCGAACCCACGACCACAATGGTTCGGGATTCATGACGCATGGTTGAACCACTTGCGCCACCCAGAGGACATGTTTTACAAAGCTGCAGAGGAGAGGCTTCAGTGTGTGAATGAGCACACAAAATCATGTTAACGAGATTAGCATGCTAAGCTAACTTAATGCTAATATAGCTTATGATGTGGTACATCCAATGCTGGCAAAATAGATATCCTCAGATTCGACATGACGCAAGGAATCGATAGACACCAATTTTATGATTTTGTGACAAACTGTTCACAAGTTACAGCCTCTGAACCAATTATGGGTTGACCTCATTAAGTTTGCGACATCATAACTTTTTTTTTCCAGTATAGCAAAAAAATCGGGGACAGTACTTTTATGCGGCTCAGTCCGAAGATCATTTGAGTACATGTTTGGACAAAATTAGACCAATTTTGAAGGAGGAGTAGCGAAAAAACTGTTTTACATTCACTCCAATATGGCGGCCAGTCACATTGTTGATAAATAACATATGAGATATCGTTGAAATCGGCATAAGCCAAGGAATATATTGACATAAAGAAATCAAATTTCAAGCAATGTTAGCAAAAGTTATAAGCGTTTTTTCAAAAAACAATGATATCTCTGGAACACTAGGTGGCGCTGTGATCAAATTTCTCAGGTACCTTCGGGCCATGCTAATGATGATCCATACCAAATTTGGTGAAGAAATTTCAAATAGTTTAAAAGATATTGCAAATTATGACATCATTCAAAATGGCGGACACGTGGTACATCCCATCATGGCAAAATCGATATCCACGGATTTGTCATGACCCAAGGAATCGATAGACACCAAGTTTATAATTTTCTGACAAACTGTTCATAAGTTATTGGCCAAAATATGCATTTTCCATATCTCATGACCCGTAGGTGGCGCTGTTCCCAACTTTGGCATGGAACCTCAGATCATGCTTCCGATGAAGTGTACCAATTTTCGTTTCGATTGATCAAAGTTTGGCCGAGCTATAGCTTCTGAACCAATTTTGGGTCGACCTCGTTAAGTTTGCGACGTCATAACTTTTGATCAGAGAAGAATAAAAAAAATCGGGGACAGTACTTTTATGCGGCTCAGTCCGAAGATCATTTGAGTACATGTTTGGACAAAATTAGACCAATTTTGAAGGAGGAGTAGCAAAAAAACTGCATACTGTACTTTTCAAAATGGCCACTACTGTAATGGGCGGAGTCTTAATGTAAGATATTGGTTCTAATCAGCATGATGAGATGAATCAGGTGTACTAAGTTTCATTTTTCTAGATCAAAGGGTTCAAAAGTTATAACCATTTCAATGTTGAATTTTTGAACTGCTGGTGGCGCTATAGAGTTGGACCTAGAGACTCAAAAATTGCTACAATTACTTTTCATTACCATCACTACAAGTGTGCCAAATTTCATCATTTTCCTATGTATGGTTCATAGGGCTGCCATAGACTTCAAGAGGAGGAAGAAGAATAATAATAATAATAATAATAAGAAAACTAACAGATACAATAGGTGCCATAGCCCCTTCGGGGCTTGGCCCCTAATAATAATAATAAGAAAACTAACAGATACAATAGGTGCCATAGCCCCTTCGGGGCTTGGCCCCTAATAATAATAAGAAAACTAACAGATACAATAGGTGCCATAGCCCCTTCGGGGCTTGGCCCCTAATAATAATAAGAAAACTAACAGATACAATAGGTGCCATAGCCCCTTCGGGGCTTGGCCCCTAATAATAAGAATTTTTATTGTTTTGAAATACTAAAATTAGTAAGTGTCTTCAGGACAATAGTTAAAACGTTGTCCAACCTGAATGTTAATTTTAACTTTAACAATACTTAAAGCTTTAAACCAAACAAATGCATGTATAATAGTTTATGTAGTTAACTTAATTTATAAAAGCCAGCTTAATTAAAAAAAAATAGGTTTACTTAGACCATGACAACATCAAATCACACCCTTCTACTCTCTAGCTCACTACACACAATGCATAAAAGGAAATTGACATGAGAATGAACACATAAAGGCAAAAAGTATTAATATGAAGAAAATGCTTACATTGCAAGAATAGTAGATTGTCAAGGACTGCTATAGAAATCATTTTTGATCACAAAACTTTCTGAATACTCAAGACTTCAGGTGAGACTCAACATAGAATAAACAATGTTTCTAATCCCAGAAGAAAGATTAAAAAAATACTTAACTGGAAAATACAGAAACCATTTTATGAAGTTGGACAGGACTCGAACTCACAACCTCTGGGTGATGTGACTGTTACTCATCTAGTAGTACCATTGGGAAAACTGTTTTTTTTTTACATTTTTACCAAGATGCCAAAGTTCAATAAATCAAGTCAAGCGTTAATCTTTATATGAATGTGCCACATATCATATTCTAATGAGTTACTTTTCAGAAAGACACTATGTCTGTAACACAATGGTTTGGGCTCATGGCACATGGTTTAGCATTTTACGCTTAAGCTGCAGAGGAGAGGCTTCAGATTAAGAATGAGCACACAATAAGCACACAAAAGAATTACTTAGCATCTCAACCAGTTAAGCATGCTAAGATATCTTAATGCTAATGTAACTTATGGTTAGCCAATGTGGAGCCAGAAGAGCAAAAAGAGCAGAAATAGAATGTACATGAAGAACAGATAGGTTCAGAAGTACTTATGGATGAAATCAAAACAAGCAGCATTAGCGCAATAGATTAGAAAAATGCCTGAACAAAACAGGAATCAACACAATTTTTATACTCATCCAACACAGGGTTCGAACCTACAACCAGAACGGCTCAGGATTAGAAGCACATGGTTTAGCAGACTGCACCACTCAGAGGATGTACAATCACAAACTTCAGATGAGAGGCTTCAGTGTAAGAATGAGCACACAAAAGCAAGTTAACCAGATTAGCATGCTAAGCTATCTTAATGCTGATGTAGCTTATGGCTTATGATGACGTGGTACATCCAATCCTGGCAAAAAAGATATCCTCGGATTCGACATGACGCAAGGAATCGATAGAGACCAATTTTATGATTTTGTGACAAACTGTTCACAAGTTACAGCCTCTGAACCAATTATGGGTCGACCTCGTTAAGTTTGCGACATCATAACTTTTTTTTTCCAGTAGAGCAAAAAAATCGGGGACAGTACTTTTATGCGGCTCAGTCCGAAGATCATTTGAGTACATATTTGGACAAAATTAGACCAATTTTGAAGGAGGAGTAGCGAAAAAACTGTTTTACATTCGCTCCAATATGGCGGCCAGTCACATTGTTGAAAAATAACATATGAGATATCGTTGAAATCGGCATAAGCCAAGGAATATATTGACATAAAGAAATCAAATTTCAAGCAATGTTGGCAAAAGTTATAAGTGTTTTTTCAAAAAACAATGATATCTCTGGAACACTAGGTGGCGCTGTGATCAAACTTCTCATGTACCTTCGGGCCATGCTAATGATGATCCATACCAAATTTGGTGAAGAAATTTCAAATAGTTTAAAAGATATTGCAAATTATGACATCATTCAAAATGGCGGACACGTGGTACATCCCATTATGGCAAAATCGATATCCACGGATTTGTCATGACCCAAGGAATCGATAGACACCAAGTTTATAATTTTCTGACAAACTGTTCATAAGTTATTGGCCAAAATATGCATTTTCCATATCTCATGACCCGTAGGTGGCGCTGTTCCCAACTTTGGCATGGAACCTCAGATCATGCTTCCGATGAAGTGTACCAATTTTCGTTTCGATTGATCAAAGTTTGGCCGAGCTATAGCTTCTGAACCAATTTTGGGTCGACCTCGTTAAGTTTGCGACGTCATAACTTTTGATCAGAGAAGAATAAAAAAAATCGGGGACAGTACTTTTATGCGGCTCAGTCCGAAGATCATTTGAGTACATGTTTGGACAAAATTAGACCAATTTTGAAGGAGGAGTAGCAAAAAAACTGCATACTGTACTTTTCAAAATGGCCACTACTGTAATGGGCGGAGTCTTAATGTAAGATATTGGTTCTAATCAGCATGATGAGATGAATCAGGTGTACTAAGTTTCATTTTTCTAGATCAAAGGGTTCAAAAGTTATAACCATTTCAATGTTGAATTTTTGAACTGCCGGTGGCGCTATAGAGTTGGACCTAGAGACTCAAAAATTGCTACAATTACTTTTCATTACCATCACTACAAGTGTGCCAAATTTCATCATTTTCCTATGTATGGTTCATAGGGCTGCCATAGACTTCAAGAGGAGGAAGAAGAATAATAATAATAATAATAATAAGAAAACTAACAGATACAATAGGTGCCATAGCCCCTTCGGGGCTTGGCCCCTAATAATAATAATAAGAAAACTAACAGATACAATAGGTGCCATAGCCCCTTCGGGGCTTGGCCCCTAAAAACTAACAGATACAATAGGTGCCATAGCCCCTTCGGGGCTTGGCCCCTAATAATAAGAAAACTAACAGATACAATAGGTGCCATAGCCCCTTCGGGGCTTGGCCCCTAATAATAATAAGAAAACTAACAGATACAATAGGTGCCATAGCCCCTTCGGGGCTTGGCCCCTAATAAGAAAACTAACAGATACAATAGGTGCCATAGCCCCTTCGGGGCTTGGCCCCTAATAATAATAATAAGAAAAATATAGCTGCAAGCAGCAATACAGGGGCCAAGCCGCTGTAGCACAGTAGGGCTGTAGCGCAATGCGGAGCCAGAAGAGCAAAAACAGCAGAAATAGAATGTACATGAAGAACAGATGGGTTCAGAGGTACATATAGGATGAAATCAAAATTAACAAAAGTTCTGATGAGAACAAACACAGAATGTATAAAAAATCCCAGTGTTAGAAACATTAGTACAGCTTTTACCCAGATGATATAGGAGTTCAAATGACAATTTTATAGTTGGCCCACACTGGTCTCGAACCCACGACCAGAATGGTTCGGGATTCATGACGCATGGTTGAACAGATTGCGCCACCCAGAGGACTTGTTTTACAAAGCTTCAGAGCACAGGCTTCAGTGTAAGAATAAGCACACAAAATCATGTTAACGAGATTAGCATGCTAAGCTAGCTTAATGCTAATGTAGCTTATGGTTATCCTGATAGCTGAAGAGCCACATTAGAAAGAATGGCATCTGGTTAGCATGCTAACCAATTATTATGCTAAGTTAACTTGCATAAGGCAAAAAACACAGGCTAGGTCAACTTTGAAGATGAATATCTCGGGAACGGTAGCGAATATCAGAAATCTGTTCAGTCATTTCTGTGCGGCTTAGTCCGAAGATCATCTGATCAAATTTTGGACAAAATTGAGCAAGATTTGAAGGAGGAGTAGCGAAAAAACTGTTTTTCATTTGTTCCAATATGGCGGATAGTCACATTGTTGGTAAATGACAAATGAGATATCAACGGAATCGGCATAAGCCAAGGAACATAATGCCGTAAAAAAATCAAAATTTGAACAATGTTTTCAAAAGTTATAAGCGTTTTTGCAAAAGACCTTATATCTATGGAACACTAGGTGGCGCTGTGTTCAATCTTCTCATGTACCTTCAGGACATTGTGTCGATGATCAATGCTAATTTTTGTGAAGATATGTCAAATAGTTTAAAAGTTATTGCAAATTATGACAAAATTCAAAATGGCGGACACGTGGTAGATCCCATCCTGGCAAAATTGGTATGCATGGATTTGGCATGATGCAAGGAATCCATAGATACCACATTTATGATTTTCTGACAAACTGTCCAAAAGTTATTGGCCAAAATAGCAATTTTTCATATCTCATGACCCGTAGGTGGCGCTGTTCCCAACTTTGGCATGGAACCTCAGACCAAGCTTCTGATGAAGTGTACCAATTTTTGTTTCGATTGATCAAACTTTGGCCGAGATACAGCCTCTTAGCCAATTTTGGGTGGACCTTGTCAAGTTTGTGACACCATAACTTTTGAACAAAGATGAATAAAAAAAATCTGTTCAGTCATTTCTGTGCGGCTCAGTCCAAAGATTATTTGAGCAAAGTTTGGACAAAATTGGAGAAATTTTGAAGGAGGAGTAGCGAAAAAACTGAATACTTTACTTTTCAAAATGGCTACTACTGTAATGGGCGGAGTCTTAATGGACTATATTGGTTTTGATCAGCATGATGAGAGGAATCATGTGTACTAAGTTTTATTTTTCTAGATCAAATGGTTCAAAAGTTATAAACATTTCAAAGTTGAATTTTTGAACTGGTGGTGGCGCTATAGAGTTGACCCTAGAGACACCAAATTTGGTCCAATTACTATTCATGGCCATCTCTACAACTGTGCCAAATTTCATCATTTTCCTATGTACGGTTCATAGGGCTGCCATAGACTTCCATTGGCGGAAGAAGAAGAATAATAATAATAATAATAATAATAATAAGAAAACTAACAGATACAATAGGGGCTATCCCCTTCGGGGCTTGGCCCCTAATAATAATAAGAAAACTAACAGATACAATAGGTGCCTTGCCCCTTCGGGGCTTGGCCCCTAATAAGAAAACTAACAGATACAATAGGTGCCTTGCCCCTTCGGGGCTTGGCCCCTAATAATAATAAGAAAACTAACAGATACAATAGGTGCCTTGCCCCTTCGGGGCTTGGCCCCTAAAAACTAACAGATACAATAGGTGCCTTGCCCCTTCGGGGCTTGGCCCCTAATAAGAAAACTAACAGATACAATAGGTGCCTTGCCCCTTCGGGGCTTGGCCCCTAAAAAGCTGCAAGCAGCCTTTCCGGGGCCAAGCCCTTCTGGTTGTTTGGCTTGTTTGGATACATTCTTTTTTACTAGGAATCTTTTGAACATTGCACAATTCACATGGTTTAACATTTGCTACACATTGGAAACGATTTAACAATTTTCAAAGTTAAAGCCTTTTGCTATACTTAGTATTTGGTTTACACTCATACACTGTGGTTTGCTTAATAATTTTACAGAGACTTAAGATGTTGAAGGTAGAATCGCTGTAGCACAATGCGGAGCCAGAAGAGCAAAACATCAGAAATGTAATGTACATCAAGCACAGTAAGCACATCAATTACAGCAGCACAGCTAGCATTTAAGCACCAACAGCAGTGCAGAGCCGGAAGGAATTTAAATGATTATTTTATACACAATTTCAAAGTCGCCCCACACTGGTCTCGAACCCACGACCACAATGGTTCGGGATTCATGACGCATGGTTGAACCACTTGCGCCACCCAGAGGACATGTTTTACAAAGCTGCAGAGGAGAGGCTTCAGTGTGTGAATGAGCACACAAAATCATGTTAACGAGATTAGCATGCTAAGCTAACTTAATGCTAATATAGCTTATGATGTGGTACATCCAATCCTGGCAAAATAGATATCCTCAGATTCGACATGACGCAAGGAATCGATTGACACCAATTTTATGATTTTGTGACAAACTGTTCACAAGTTACAGCCTCTGAACCAATTATGGGTTGACCTCATTAAGTTTGCGACATCATAACTTTTTTTTTCCAGTATAGCAAAAAAATCGGGGACAGTACTTTTATGCGGCTCAGTCCGAAGATCATTTGAGTATATGTTTGGACAAAATTAGACCAATTTTGAAGGAGGAGTAGCGAAAAAACTGTTTTACATTCGCTCAAATATGGCGGCCAGTCACATTGTTGATAAATAACATATGAGATATCGTTGAAATCGGCATAAGCCAAGGAATATATTGACATAATGAAATCAAATTTCAAGCAATGTTAGCAAAAGTTATAAGCGTTTTTTCAAAAAACAATGATATCTCTGGAACACTAGGTGGCGCTGTGATCAAATTTCTCAGGTACCTTCGGGCCATGCTAATGATGATCCATACCAAATTTGGTGAAGAAATTTCAAATAGTTTAAAAGATATTGCAAATTATGACATCATTCAAAATGGCGGACACGTGGTACATCCCATCATGGCAAAATCGATATCCACGGATTTTTCATGACCCAAGGAATCGATAGACACCAAGTTTATAATTTTCTGACAAACTGTTCATAAGTTATTGGCCAAAATATGCATTTTCCATATCTCATGACCCGTAGGTGGCGCTGTTCCCAACTTTGGCATGGAACCTCAGATCATGCTTCCGATGAAGTGTACCAATTTTCGTTTCGATTGATCAAAGTTTGGCCGAGCTATAGCTTCTGAACCAATTTTGGGTCGACCTCGTTAAGTTTGCGACATCATAACTTTTTTTTTTCCAGCATAGCAAAAAAATCGGGGACAGTACTTTTATGCGGCTCAGTCCGAAGATCATTTGAGTACATGTTTGGACAAAATTAGACCAATTTTGAAGGAGGAGTAGCAAAAAAACTGCATACTGTACTTTTCAAAATGGCCACTACTGTAATGGGCGGAGTCTTAATGTAAGATATTGGTTCTGATCAGCATGATGAGATGAATCAGGTGTACTAAGTTTCATTTTTCTAGATCAAAGGGTTCAAAAGTTATAACCATTTCAATGTTGAATTTTTGAACTGCTGGTGGCGCTATAGAGTTGGACCTAGAGACTCAAAAATTGCTACAATTACTTTTCATTACCATCACTACAAGTCTGCCAAATTTCATCATTTTCCTATCTATGGTTCATATGGCTGCCATAGACTTCCATTGGCGGAAGAAGAAGAATAATAATAAGAAAACTAACAGATACAATAGGTGCCTTGCCCCTTCGGGGCTTGGCCCCTAACTAACAGATACAATAGGTGCCTTGCCCCTTCGGGGCTTGGCCCCTAATAAGAAAACTATCAGATACAATAGGTGCCTTGCCCCTTCGGGGCTTGGCCCCTAATTATATATTGACAAAAAATAGATACATACTGCAATGATTCTTGAACTACTTTGGAAGTAATTCCGAATCGAACATGATCCAAGGGCGATGTCGCAGGCACGATTGGTACTGACGTCACTTGCAGAGGAAGTGCTGGATACTGAGATTGCAAGTCTGCGAATGCAAGTCTGCGAGTGCAAGTTCAAGTCTGCAGCCAAACACTATTGGGTGTTTCAGTTTCATGTCCAATATATTTCTAAAATGTAAAGCTCTAATTTCATCACTGGTAACACTTTATAATAATGTTCAGTTGTAAGTCATTTATAAGTGGTTAGTTAATAAACTAATCATTTACAAAACATTCATAAATGAAGTGATATACTAACATTTTATGTATGTTTTGTAAATTCCGTTACAAGTCATTTACAAGTGATTAGTAAATGATTAACTTATAATTTACAAAACATGACTATGCATTCATAAATGATTAGTGATATGTTCATTATTTTATGTATGTTTTGTAGATTCAGTTATAAGTCATTTACAATTGATTAGTTAATGATTAACTAATCATTTACAAAACATGACTATGCGTTTCATAAATGTTTAATAAATGATGTTACTTTTTTGTATGTTTTGCTCACGTCAGGTGCACAGTGGTTAAAGACTCCATGTGTTTCATAGAAGACAGCTGTCTATACTCTCACCAGTCAGCACTTACACTGCAGTACACACTACAGTGTTCAACACCTGTTATAGATGTGTAAACGCATGAATAAATAAGTAACAACACTTTCTGCATCCCCTAATCTAAAGTGTAAACTATTCATCACTTGTAAATGTTACACATCATTCGTAGATAAGATTCGTAGATCTTATGCCTTATTGATTCTTGAAGTGGTAATCTACGAATGATGTGTAACACATTTACAAGTGATGAATAGTTTACACTAGATTAGGGGATGCAGAAAGTGTTGTAAATGATTTATTCATGCGTTTACACATGATTGTGTTGAACACTGTTACTTACCTGTTACAAATGATCTGTACGTGTATACAAGGCATTTACAACACTTTCTGCACCCTCTAATTGCTACATACATACAAAAAAAAACAGAATTTATTAAACATTTATGAAACACATAGTCATGTTTTATAAATGTTTAGTTAATCATTAACTAATCAATTGTAAATAAAATAACTTAGAACTGAATCTACAAAACATACAATTATTAACATATCACTTATTAATCATTTATGAACCCATAGTCATGTTTCGTAAATAATTAGTTAATCATTTACTAACCACTTGTAAATGACTTGTAACAGAATTTACAAAACATACATAAAATGTTAGTATATCACTTGCTAATCATTTATGAATGTTTTATAAACGATTAGGTCATCATTAACTAACCACTTATAAATGACTTACAACTGAACGTTATTATAAAGTGTTACCAGTATGGTACCAGGAATCCTTCCAGGAACTATATGAAAGATACATTTTTGTTTTGTATTATGCTGTAATTGCCATTTGGATCATTTTGAGATTCCCTTTAGGATTGGTCGGTAGAAGTTCCAACAGGAATCCTGTACACATTCCTTCAGAATTGTTATTTCATTCCCATTCTCTCTCTTTCCGTGGCAACCTGGGTTGACTGTGTGCATCAGCAGTGCTGTTTCTAGTTTGTTTTCCTGAGTGAATGGCCTGGAATGGGTGTGAGAGTTTCCTGTTTGACCCTGCAGTGGGTTCAGCCAGAGGGTAGGAGTTCAGTGAGACAAACCATGAGACTTTCTTTAACAGCGCAGCTCACCGTTTTTGCCAACCTCTTTTTGGCCTGCCTGTCATTGTCCTTTTATCATCTATTGGCTGCTCTGTGTATGTTAGCATGCGGGAAGTCGCCCGGCCACTTAGATGAGATTTAATCACCCAGAAAATGGAGAAAGGTTCCTATACACCTCATATGGTGAATGCAGAAAGAGTAAATGGAAATGCCTTTATGTGCCTCATGTGTCCGCAGTTGTCCTGAACCTCTCATTGCTACCCCAAAATAAACAGCAATGAGCGAAATGTAAGAATTGTTTTTTATATTTTACAGATATCATCTTTCTCCTTCTCTCTGGTGTAATGACCCAGAGTTATAATGGAAGAATGCCTATAGTGTTACAATTATGATTTAGTCATAAATGTGCTGCCGTAAGGTGGCACGGTGGCTCAGTGGGTTGTCTCACAGCAGGAAGATCCAGGTTTGAGTCATGGCTGAGCTAAAAGGCATTTGTGGAGTTTAGATTTAAGATGGATAGATGTGCAGCACTACATTCATGTAGTTGTGTGCAGGATGTATTATGCCGTAAACTTGGCCAACTTTTACAATTGTGGACTAGAGATCTCTTTTAAATACTTCATTGTACCTATTAAGTAGGGGTGGGAGAAAAAAATCGATGCATCGCGATTCTCTCTCCCACGATTCTGGATCGATTTTGAGAATTTCAGAATATTAACCGCAGATGCGCGGTGGCTTATATATTAAAAAGAAGAAACTCCCTGACAGAAGGCTGCTTTCAATTTCAAATGATAACGTGCACTTTGTGAAGAGTGCTCGCGCATGCGGCTGTGCTGGTTAAATGTTCTTGCATCTCAAAATGCTTTTACGACGTGAAATGAATGTAAATACAGTCAGTGATGTCTTAAGGGATTAAACAGACAAGACAAGCCACGTCTTATATTTCAAAATATATCTGTTCATTAGTGTGAATGCAGCTAATTAGATCTCTCGCTGTCTATGATGTCATCAGTAATAATCAAACAAAAATCCCTTACAGCTCTTGAATGAAAAATGATCAGATACTCTTAAATACTGAAAGCACTCTTTGTTTATTAAGTTTGTTTATTGCTTGTAATTCTTTAATAATCTTTAATAAAATATTTTATTTGTTCCTCTTTATTATTTACTTATTGCTTTTATGTTTTGAAGCATATAATAGTTTATATATTTAAAATTCTTAACATACAATTGTTTTACAGTTTTTAATTTATAATTATTATAAAAAGTGCTTATAATTACGTTAAATTAAATAAAAAGATCTTAAGATTTTCAAGTCAGTAAAGTTAATTTAATAATTAAAATTATTAAACGTAAACTAAAATTAATAAGAAAAAAAGTAGATTAAGAATCATTTTGGAAACAGATCGTGACTCCCAGAATCGTAATCGGATCGTGAGGCGCCTAAAGATTCCCACCCCTACTATTAAGCATGTTAAGATAGTCTCTCTCCTTATGCCATGTCAAATAGATTACACATCAGTGGTCATTGTGGTCTTCAACAATTAGGTAACACTTTAGTTTTTGGAACGATAATAACAGAAGAGCAAATGTTGCGAGCACTGACATGGATAGTACCAGCGACTCCCTTCTCTAGATGGAAACCATTGTTTTCTACCACAAGCTGCGGCACTAATAGTCTTGACTTAAATGGAAACAAATGTCAGGCTACACTCATTAATTTAATCAGGCTTCCCTCACAGGAGTGTCACTTGAGTGAGATATGAGATCAATAAGGTTCATTCATCCAAACAACCAGATCAAGCACTCAAGAGAGACTTCAGTCGTACACAATGAATGTCTGCTTAAATAGAGATTTATTTACCCTGTTCATCTGAACTCAGAGCTATGAAATGTCTGGAATTGTGTTGCTGGAGTCCTGATTGTTGTCTGGTTCATTAAAAATGTTTTTATTATTATTATTTCTTGAGTTCGTTGGGTCCCACTTTATATTAAGTGTCTTATGTACTAACATTTAAATTAATTATTTGATACAATGCACTTATTGTGTATATACATGTTTTTATATTGTACTTGTATTTAAAAAATACCTGCATGAGATCAAAGCTATAATTTCTTTCTGTAATTACATCTGTAATTACACTCCGTGCTGCCTGTCCCATATCCCACATCATAACAGCAAAAGTGTTATTCAGCAATGTTTTTTAGTTAAAGACACCTAATATCAAGTATGACAGTTTGTTGTAATCATGGAGAATAATGGATTTCATGTATTGAAAGTCCTCAGATCAGTGATGAGCATAGTGATAGACAATAAAAGGCACTCTCATGGTTTTATTTTATCTTCCATGAGCATACATACAGTAATGCCGTAAGTAATTTTACTGCTCAAAAAACTACCAATAACTAAATAATAAAACGTTTCATAAAAGTAGTTAATATTGCTATATAACAAATATTTTGAAATCTTCTGCACTTTCAAACCAAGTAGCCTATACTTGGAATATTAAATGTTCTTATGTAGATCTCAATTAAAAATATTAAGTACAAGTATAGGCTAAATATACATTTCTTTATACGTATCAGCCAAGTATACATATAATTTTAGTATCTCTCCGATTAGTACTTAAAAAGTAGACTAAAAGTATACTCTCTCATTTTTAGTTGAAGGAGTACACAAATAGTACACTTGAATAAACTACTTTTTTTGTAAGGGCAGGCAGATGGCAATATGAACAAGTTGGGTGACAAAACATGTATGCTAAAAGAGATTAACACCGGATTACATGATGCCCCTTCTCAGACATTCCACGACCTGACAAACGCCATTTCAACTGTCAAAAGATGACAAAAGATATGCCGACAAGGGTAGTAACACACTGATCTGACCAAATCTGATGAAGTGTCTGTTGCCGTCTGTCAGTGCAGTGTGAATTGGCCTTTAAACAACATCAGTATGGGCTATGGAATTGGCTGACTGGTGTACACTATAGTCCTGGAGAGACTATACTGAATTCTGCAGTGTTTTTTGGAGGGTCATTTGGAGTCAAACAGGTCATCCTGTCAACAGTTGACATCCCTAATCTTTAGTGCTGTTGAAAGTTTGAGTTTCTGTAAAAACATTCAAACAAAGACTTATGAAATGCTGTTAAATATCTCCAAAGACATGTGTTTTCTGAAAGAACAGTAGTCCAGTCATTTTATGAAAAAAGGTTTAACCTTTAGATATCCCCATGAAAATTACTGAGTTGATTACTTCCATCAAGACAAACAAAAAATGTATTACAAGTTTTTTGAAATTGCTTGTTAACATGGACAAACGGTGCATAATCTAATTACGTATGTGCTAATTTGCATAAATACCACAACAGATCTAAACATTGGGTATAGCCAGGTGAAAATGTCTTTTTGAATCTTGTTGACAAATAACAGTAAAATACTTAATGTTAAGGTCTGAATGGAACCCATTTAGGCTACCCATGAGCATTAATACCAGGCTTTACTAATTTTTAAGAGATTTTTAAGGGGTTTGGGGCTGGGGCTGTGGGACTGTTTCTGGGGGATGAGTCTGAGGGAAGAACAGGAGACAATGGTAAGGAGAATGCAGAATACAAAAGGTAGGTAAAATAAAAAGTGAATCCCCATGTAACCACCCCCACTCTATACTCAGGTAAAGGGCTACACAGAAGAAAAGGGTTCTACCTATGGAAAATGTCTGTTAAAACCACACCAGAATCTTCAGAATGAATGAACCATCTGACTTACTTTATATTGCTTAATAGCACAGTGAAAATGAAAACTCCCAAAATAGACATATGAATTAACAAAACATTGAAAACAAAACCCCAAACAAAAACAGAATACACTGTACTTTGACAATCATAAGCCGCTTGTTTCAATCTCAGATGGACACAATAGTAGTATTCAAGTATTTCCCATTTGTTTAAATACCACTCAGTTCCCTGGATACCATCACTTAGACAATCGCATTAAAGTACAACTTATCTGATAAGAGTCCAAAAGGGCCTGAAAGATGTGGGCCAAGTCTCTGAAGGAAATCGTGAGAGAAATCCGAGTCCAAGCAACAAAAATCCAATTCGCAATGATGCAAGGAAAAAATCTGTATCTCCTTTCGCCCACAGTCTCTTACACATTCCATCAACTCTTTCTGTCTTTCAAGCAGTTCATATGTTTGGCTGTCAGGCTTTGGGGGAGTAGGAATGGCCCTCTCTATAGGTCCTTTCAGAGAACGTCCCAACACAATCTGGGCTGGAGTAAAACCTGTACTCTCTTGCCATGCAGAATTAATGGCAAATCGGAATTCAGGAAGCCATCGCTCCCATTGGCGATGATGATCTCCTACATAGGAAGCCATCATGGTTTTCAAAGTGTGATTTATCCTTTCTGTAAGATTTGTCTAGGGGTGATATGCAGTCGTGAGTTTTCGAACCACTCCCCATTGCTTACAGACTAGGGTTAGGAGGAGTGAGGTGAATTGCGCTCCACGATCTGACACCAAGTAGACAGGCGTACCCCATCAAGTGAAGATCTCCTCAACTAGGATCTTGGCGATTTGTGGAGCTTTAGCTGTTCGTAATGGGAACAGCTCCACCCATTTAGAACAATAATCCACCACCACCAGGAGGTATTCGTGTTGTTTTGCACTCTTTGGGAAAGGTCCCATTAAATCCACTCCCAGCATGTAACCCGGTTCGACTTTGGTGTTGATTGAAGCAGTCCAGATAATTTGGAAATGGATGGCTTATATGCAGGGTCCGAAATTAACACCCGCCAAGCGCCAAATGCGGGTAGAGTTTCCGTTTGGCGAGTATATCTCAAAAGGCTATCCGCCACAGTGGCGGGTGAATGTTCATACCAAAATAATAAAATTGTCAGCGCGCACGCGCTCTTCTCCCTCCTAAGAACGAGCAGAGAGAGAGCGAGAGCGAGAGAGTGAGCCCCGGCCGCACGCGCGCGCACTCACTATTCAGAGCGGACAAGCGTCAAGCTTCCTCGTACTTTTTGACAAGCGTCCTTGACAGGGCGGCCAGAGCTTCTTTGCAGGTCAAGTCGGCGGCGGTGTGTACGTACAGTTAACGCTCTATCTGTTGACGGCGCTGAGGAAAAAGGATATGTGAAGCTCCCGCCACTGGAAGAAGCGGTCGCCGCCCATTTGTGTCCTGCTCATCAAAGCCGTGCAGAGCGTCTTCAGCACTCGCGGATCGTGCATACTCCGCCGCTGGCCAGGCTGCTTCTGCTTTACACACCATGCATGGCCGTTCTTTTCTCGATAAAATTAGTTTTCTCATAGCGTTTGCAAAGCAATACTCGTTCCCTTATCTCTCAGGGAACCGAGGTTACGTAAGTAACTTAGCCGAGTACGTTCTGCCTTCCCTTCCACTATGGAATGCCAACGCTGCCAATATTAAAAATAAATAAATACATAAATAAATATACAAATAAATGTAAAAAAGAAAAAATAAATAAATAAATATATAAATAAATATACATAGAAAAGCAAAAAAACGAAAATAAAGAATTTTTTATAGATTTATTTCCTTATTTATGTATATATTTATTTTTTTCCATATTTATTTATTTATTTATTTATTCTTTTATTTATTTATACATTTATTCATTTCTACATTTATTTATTTATACATTTATTTATTTTTACATTTATTTATTTCAACATTTATGTATTTCTACATTTATTTATTTATTCATTTATTTATTCCTACATTTCTTCCTGCGCAGGGTAATGAGGAGGGCGTGGTTTACCTCAGACATAGCAATCGAGCTCAGAGTAAGCGAAGGCGAAGGGTTGAGGCCACAGGGACACCCTGTGGCGAAATACAATAAGTATAGCTCACTGACGTTGATGCGGTCTGTGACTGCGAGGTATATGTTCAAAATCCTAAATCTTACTGTCTGTGTGACATGGATAGGCTACTCTTTATTCCGGACATGGCCGTAGAACATCGTTTGGTCTGGATTTGTAAAATGTCCTGGGCTAACAAACATGAAATAGAGACTCTGAAACGGAAGCGCTTAATATTTTCCATTTTTCGGTCAGAACTCACGGAAAGGAAGCAGGGCACATATAGGCTACAGTGAAGTCGACGCAAGCATATTGACCAATGCTTTTGAAACGAGACCATTGCATTTTAATGTAGCCTAATTTCCAAAAACAATACTGACAGCAACAGATTTTTTTTTTTTTATTCTATTAAGCGGTGGTAGTCTTTAGCATAAACTCATGTCCAGGGGCAACCTTATTAAATGTATGAACGTCACGTTAATCCACATCGATAAATTCAGTTAGAGGATAAGACTGTAGGGCAGTGTTAATTTCGTTGACGAATAATTTTCGTCATTATTTTCGTCAACGACATTTTTTCACAGACGAAAACGAGACGATAAATAAAAACTAGTTTTGAATGACAAAAACTAGGACGAAAATCTATTGACATTTTCGTCAACGAATAAAAACTAGACGAAAATGTTAGATAGTGACGATTTGGAAAGCGATCCAGTATGATGTCCTGCATTTGTGGTAGATGCGCACAATTGTACTGTGACATGATCTACCCAGCGGCACACGGGTTGGCATGCGCTGCATGTCTCATAAAACGTTAAAACATGTACACGTCTGGGAGAATGAGGAGAGCAGACATGTAGATCTGAATAAGAGTGACGACGCAAAAAAAGAGCTCTATTCGGTACGGTTTTCTGTGCGCACACACGCGACCCGAAGCGTGCAGCCACGCACATAGACACCTATACAGCGCGCGAGTACAGAATTGAGCTCTCTTTCGTGTCTGAATGGACAAAGACACACAACATTATGTCTAAATGTCAGTTTTGGAGAGTATTCACGAAAATTATGTCGGTTATGTCTTAAACAGTTGTGAGTGTATGTATCGCATGTGCATCAGTGCAATAGGCCTTATGCCCAGCTCCACTACTTCCTGAACTTCAGCCAGCTCCTTTGTTTCCTGTCTGCAATTATTGGACAAACTGATTAATCCAGGTGTGCCTGACCTTAGAAACAATAATCAGACACACCTGGATTAATCAGTTTGACCAATAATGACAGACAGGAAACAAAGGAGCTGGCTGAAGTTCAGGAAGTAGTGGAGCTGGGCATAAGGCCTATTGGATCCGCATGTCATTGGACATGATTCGATGTCTTAAAGTGACAGTGAGTAATAAACTTAATGCGGTCTGTGTCCTTAATATTGATCAAGCAACAAAAGCAAAAGAGAAAAGCATTCATTGCTCATTAATAGCTTTAATAAGGATTAATTATATTTCATTCACACAAATAAATATGTCTGCTTGAAAGAATAGAGAATGATGTATGCAAGTAGTTATAAAGAATGCATATATCATTCATTGAAAAGAAGACTGTTCTACTTTAGGAAAAGTTTAAAAAAGTTTAATCTTAAGGTATTTTTTTTTAAGTTACAGTAGTTAAATCTGTATCTGTATTGCATGTTAAAACTTTAAAATCATTCATATTAGCAGGTTAATATATGTTTTCTCCAGGAGTAGCCTATATGGGTTTGGGAATTTTAGAGAAATTCTAAATTTATGCATTTCAATTTAAACCCATTATATTTTAGTCGACTAAATCTACTGTAGATTTAGTCGACTAAAATCTTATTGTATTTCGTCGACTAAAACTAGACTAAAACTAAAACAATTCAGATGACTAAAATATGACTAAAACTAAATGGCATTTTAGTCAAAACACTATGACTAAAACTAAATCAAAATTTGCTGTCAAAATTAACACTGCTGTAGGGCAGTTAGCCTACCACTAAAATCCAACCAGAGCTTCATCAGAGCCATCAATACAGAACAGATCTTAATGCATTTACACAGCAATTAGCCTACAAATGCATAAACATATTATGAAGTGTTTTACATTTTGAAGACAAGATGGAATCTATGAAGTGATAGGCCTACGTTTAATATGAAACTAAAACAGACACCAGGTGGCAGAAAGTCACTGTCTTAATGAGTGAGTTCAATCCACTCGTTTGATTCCTTAAAATACACCGAATCAAAAACAACTCGACGTGTTGAAGCGGTTCAGCTGTGGATTTGTTTCTGATCATTTCTATTTAGGCCTATGCATTATTTAAATAATAAATAAATGACCAAATGTTCAAAAAGTTGGCAGAGAGGGGTCATGTTCGGGGAAACAACATAATTGTTGACTGTTTTACAACTGTTTTGTACCCAAATGTCAACATTCAAACCAAATGGGCTGTTCTTTCTTCAGATTTGCGTCGAAAGCAGCGAAGAGTTGTAGTCCACAAAGTGCTCTCACACAAAGTCTAACCGTATCAAACTTCTACCAGCTAAATTGTAGCATTCTTTACACGAAAAATTATAATAAAAATTCACAGACAACATATGTTCACATTCATGGCAAAATTCAAACGGGACCAGAAAATAATTATTTTCTCCCATTCACTTGCATTGACGATTTTTCAACCTAGAGGTCCAGAGCCATAGAGAGAAAGAGTTGCGACACTCCCATAGACCTCCGTTGTAAATAATGGCGGCGCTTTTAACCGCCTACTTCCGGGATTTGAAGATCGGAATAGTTCCAAACACTGTCATTTTGGCGTTGGACACCATTCACTTACATTGCTGCGCGTCGAGTTGTTCTAGAGTTAAGTTGCTGAAATATCGACCTCTTTTGATTTGTCAACTGTCTATGTTGTATCAGAGGCCCTTTGCGATGCTTATACTGGTCTTCATTTGTATATGCACAGCGTAATTATTTATATTTTATGTTGGTTGTTTCAACCAATTTTCAAGCACTGCCTGCTAGCTAGTGCGACTTCGTCAGCTGTGACGGTAAGAGTTCGGTAATGAATCACTACCACCTTTATAGCAACTTTTATTTAATTAAATTTTTTGGGATATACTAACTTTTCATTATGTTTTATTGTCTTGAGTGAAGCGGCTTGTGAGAACAATGCTGGACCTCTAGGATTGTTATGGGATCACCAGTCCTGTCTGTTTCATGGATCACCTGCCCCTGATTTTTGTTTTTCTTGTTCACACACACCCACACAAGCACACATTTTTGTTGTCTGTCATTGTTTAATAAAAAATATTTAAGCAAACTCTGAATGGACCGCCACGGCAGACCTCTTTGCGTGATCACGAAGTAGGCTAATGGCTGAATCAAAATTTATAAGCAAAATCACGGGAATCAATAGTCTAATACAGCCCAGTTGTGCTAAAATAAATATCATGAGACGTCCATCATCAGATGAATGATATGGAAAAGTTAAGTTAGAGCCGCTAAAGCCAGTGCTACTACCCATGCGAACATGAACACTAAGCTTTTCCCTCCAAAAATATAGCCTAAAACTTATCTCCAAATGCAAAACTGACATTAACAAAATGCAATAATGCAATAACAGCTGAAAAAGTACTTGGGTGTGTGTTTTATTTTATATTTACCGTTCAATAATGCAATCGCTGCTGTCTGTCCCATAGAAGAGCATGACAGCCAGCGTATGTTTTGGAACTATTGGGGCTTACATGAACCACGTGACAGCCATAGCGGCGACATCAAAGAGTGTCGCAACTCTTTCTCTCTATGGCTCTGTAGAGGTCCAGTGGGGTTAGCGGAAGGGGCGGGACTTACCAGCTCTATATTTAACAGTGCTTCACATATACAGTATGTGAATATATTAATATGCAGTTATTAATAGGCTATTTAAGTGCTGTTGTTTCGGTGTTTAAACTACTGTGATGTTTAATGTTTTTATGGATGCATTATAGGCATATTTAATGTAGTAATTGTTAACAAAATGTTTAGAAATAGGTGTAATAATATTCAGCACAAGTGTTTTCTACGAGATATAAACCATAGGGAGCGCTTTTTGCTGGATTTATGCCATATGTAGGTATTGCGAACGTATGATATTAAAATAATAACCTGCAGAATAACCTGCAGAGAACGTTTCCAGAACGTTCTCTTTAGGTTATAATTATAACCTGCAGGAAACGTTCTGGGAAGGTTCTCTTTAGGTTATAAAAAATAAAACCTACAGAGAATGTTCCTAGAACGTTCTTATTTGGTTCCCAAAAAAATAACCAAATGGGAACCATATGGGAACGTTAGGGGAACGTTCTGTGTTTACTGGGATCCAACACGAAAATGCATGCAGCCTTTCACAATATTTTCTTCAGATAACTCCAGATTTCTCCCACACACTGGCCTTGATTTTTGATGACGTATTGTCGACAACTTTACAATCCCCACTAGCTATTCTTTTCTTCAACTCCTCAGTCATATTTTAGTCATCTGAATTGTTTTAGTTAGTCTAGTTTTAGTCGACGAAATACAATAAGATTTTAGTCGACTAAATCTACAGTAGATTTAGTCGACTAAAATATAATGGGTTTAAATTGAAATGCATTTATTTAGAATTTCTCTAAAATTCCCAAACATATATTAACCTGCTAATATGAATGATTTTAAAGTTTTAACATGCAATACAGATACAGATTTAACTACTGTAACTTAAAAAAAATACCTTAAAATTAAATAAAACCACTTTTCCTAAAGTAGAACAGTCTTCTTTTCAATGAATGATATATGCATTCTTTATAACTACTTGCATACATCATTCTATATTCTTTCAAGCAGACATATTTATTTGTATGAATGAAATATAATTAATCCTTATTAAAGCTATTAATGAGCAATGAATGCTTTTCTCTTTTGCTTTTGTTGCTTGATCAATATTAAGGACACAGACCGCATTAAGTTTATTACTCACTGTCACTTTAAGACATCGAATCATGTCCAATGACATGCGGATCCAATTGCACTGATGCACATGCGATACATACACTCACAACTGTTTAAGACATAACCGACATAATTTTCGTGAATACTCTCCAAAACTGACATTTAGACATAATGTTGTGTGTATTTGTCCATTCAGACACGAAAGAGAGCTCAATTCTGTACTCGCGCGCTGTATAGGTGTCTATGTGCGTGGCTGCACGCTTCGGGTCGCGTGTGTGCGCACAGAAAACCGTACCGAATAGAGCTCTTTTTTGCGTCGTCACTCTTATTCAGATCTTCATGTCTGCTCTCCTCATTCTCCCAGACGTGTACGTACATGTTTTAACGTTTTATGAGACATGCAGCTCATGCCAACCCGTGTGCCGCTGGGTAGATCATGTCACAGTACAATTGTGCGCATCTACCACAAATGCAGGACATCATACTGGATCGCTTTCCAAATCGTCACTATCTAACATTTTCGTCTAGTTTTTATTCGTTGACGAAAATGTCAATAGATTTTCGTCCTAGTTTTTGTCATTCAAAACTAGTTTTTATTTATCGTCTCGTTTTCGTCTGTGAAAAAATGTCGTTGACGAAAATAATGACGAAAATTATTCGTCAACGAAATTAACACTGCCCTACAGTCTTATCCTCTAACTGAATTTATCGATGTGGATTAACGTGACGTTCATACATTTAATAAGGTTGCCCCTGGACATGAGTTTATGCTAAAGACTACCACCGCTTGATAGAATAAAAAAAAAAAAAATCTGTTGCTGTCAGTATTGTTTTTGGAAATTAGGCTACATTAAAATGCAATGGTCTCGTTTCAAAAGCATTGGTCAATATGCTTGCGTCGACTTCACTGTAGCCTATATGTGCCCTGCTTCCTTTCCGTGAGTTCTGACCGAAAAATGGGAAATATTAAGCGCTTCCGTTTCAGAGTCTCTGTTTCATGTTTGTTAGCCCAGGACATTTTACAAATCCAGACCAAACGATGTTCTACGGCCATGTCCGGAATAAAGAGTAGCCTATCCATGTTCACACAGACAGTAAGATTTAGGATTTTGAACATATACCTCGCAGTCACAGACCGCATCAACGTCAGTGAGCTATACTTATTGTATTTCGCCACAGGGTGTCCCTGTGGCCTCAACCCTTCGCCTTGCTTACTCTGAGCTCGATTGCTATGTCTGAGGTAAACCACGCCCTCCTCATTACCCTGCGCAGGAAGAAATGTAGGAAGAAATAAATGAATAAATAAATAAATGTAGAAATACATAAATGTTGAAATAAATAAATGTATAAATAAATAAAAGAATAAATAAATAAATATGGAAAAAAATAAATTTATACATAAATAAGGAAATAAATCTATAAATAATTCTTTATTTTCGTTTTTTTGCTTTTCTATGTATATTTATTTATATATATTTTAATTTTTTTATTTTTTACATTTATTTGTATATTTATTTATGTATTTATTTATTTTTAATATTGGCAGCGTTGGCATTCCATATTCCACATGAGTCAGGAAACAAAACTGACCAAAAAAAAAAAAATTTGATTTCACCCCAATGATAGTAATATTTCATATATTTCTCTCATTTTGATCAATATATATATATATATATATATATATATATATATATATATATTATTATTATTATTATTATTTTTATTATTATACATTTCAAATTTTGCTCTGGACAATTTTTTATGTTTGTATTCAACATAATATGCCTACCTTATTATCTCAATTAAAAGTACTGAAATGAATGTATATGTGACAAAAAAAAAGGGCTGTTTATTATTTTGGCCGGTAAAAAATATGCTTGGCTGGTGGATTTTTTCATCTACCAGTCCCCGTGGCAGGTGAGCCAAAAAGTTAATTTCGGACCCTGCTTATATGTTTGGCATACCTGACATTCCTTACAGTAGTTCCAGATGTCTTTTCGAATACTAGGCCAATAGGCAACCTCAAGAAGCCTCAGGAGAGTTTTCAAGCTTCCCAAATGACCACTCAGAGGACTGTCATGGGTGAATTTCACCAATTCCTTCCGATGGCCATATAGGGTATAATCATCTGAAACTTCTGCCCATTCTGTTTAGTTGGTAAACTACGGAATAGATAGCCATTTACCAAAGTGTAGTGGATTTGCTTAGGGTCACGCCTCTCTACAGAAAGTACTTTGGATATCAACTCCTTTACCTCAGGGTCCTCCTGTTGGGCCTCGGCTAAATCGTTCTATTCAACCGGCAGGTCTATGGAATTCTCAGACATCCGAGAAGCTCTACACACTGCAAGCACCCCTGTAGAAGTGGTTTCTTCATTTCTTCTAGACAAGGCATCAGGCACAACACTACATTTCCCTTTGTGGTATTTTACCTCAAAATCAAAGCCTTGGAGTCGAATAGTCCAACGGGTTAAGCGTGAGGAGGGCTTGGGATTATTGAACACCCATGATAATGCTGCATGGTCAGTGATGACTTCAAATCGCTGCCCCTCAAGATAAGGCCTCCATTTTTCCATTGCCCAAACAACAGCAATACACTCCTTCACTGACACTGAATAATCCTTTTCAGCGCCTTGAAGCAATCTGGAGGCATAGGCAATCATAATTTCTTGATAATTTTCCTCTTGCGTCAACACAGCTCCTAGTCCCACTTGGCTTGCATCTGTCTGTACTTTAAAGGATTTAGTCAAATCGGGAGGAGTCAACACAGGAGCTTCAGTCAACGCCAGTTTTAAATCACTAAAAGACTTTTGGCAGTTTTCAGACCAAATCCAAGTAGATCCCTTTTTCTTTAGAGCATGCAAAGGAGAAGCTCTTTCCGCAAAGTGAGGAATGTACCTATGGTACCAGCCTGCTAGGCCTAGGAATCTCTGCACTTCTTTAAGAGATTGGGGAACGGGAAATTCCCTGACAGACTTAACTTTCTCGGGATCAGTCTTCACACCATTAGCTGACACAACATGTCCCAAAAACACCAGGGAACGTTGGAACAAGTTACACTTCTTCAGGTTAAGTGTTAATCCTGCTTCCTGAAGACTACTGAAAACCTGGGAGAGGTGTACTAGATGTTCAGCCTCATTTCTGGAGTACACCACAATATCATCGATATACACAAAGCAATGTTTCCCTTTAAAGTCTTTTAGCACTATTTCCATAAATCTTTGAAAGGAGGCAGCTGCATTTTTAAGGCCAAAAGGAAGCCGTAGAAATTCATAGAACCCCGAAGAGGTAACAAATGCCGTCTTAGGAATGCTGTTAGACTCCATATCCACCTGCCAGTATCCACTTTTTAAATCCAAAGTACTGAACACTGAGGCTCCATGTAATGCCTCAAGGATTTCCAAGATTTGAGGCATGGGATAACAGTCTAAGTAAGTCTTGGCATTGAGGCCACGGTAATCAACGCAGAACCTTGTACCCCCATCTTTCTTCGGCACAAGTACCACCGGAGATGCCCATGGTGAAACAGATGGTCTGATAATGCCTTTAGACAACATCTCTTGTATTTCTTTTTCAATCACCAGTTGTTTATCCCTTGAAACTCTATATGGTCTCTTCCTAACAGGTACATCGTTGTGGGTAATGATGGAATGCTTAACCACCTTGGTATGCCCAATGTCAGTGGTACATACCGTTGGCCATTCTTTCATCATTCTCTGTAGCATTGACTTGTTTTCAAGGCTGGTATCCGCTGCTTGTACCAGATGTTGAACTAATTGGTTGACTTCTGTTGAATGGGCGAGGGAAGGTACTACAAGATCTGGAAATACTGCAAGGTAAAAGAGCGGATGAGGTAAAGGAGGATCTCCATTGGAACTGAAAGGATGAACCCTATCCTCACCCCCGTTCTTGGAAGGCAGGATGTACACCTCTTTGGAGAAATCCAATATAATGCCAGAAGACCTCATAAAATCCATCCCCAAAATCAATGGAAAAGTTAAATCGTCATTTCTCATCACATACAAGGTAACAGCAAATCTTTGTCCATATGCTTCACACTCCCAGTCTGATCGTCCCAACGCAACTTTCACTTGCCCACTGGCCAACTGGAATGTCTGTCCATCACTTGGCTTCCACTTCTCTTTTTACTCCAACTGTCTCCAAAAGGATTCCTGGATCAAAGAGAACGTACTTCCTGTATCCAACATAGCATGAAGATAACGCCCTCTCAGAAGTACAGGCAAGGAAATCATCTTCAGCTGATGTTTATTAGCCAGAGGGTCAAGTGATGTTGGTTGCACGGCATTGGCGGAAGCCAAAGGTGCCTGAGTGTATTCGCCCCTTATGTACTTGCTCTTGTTCCTTTGTGATTCTGCATTAATATAACCCCAGTATTTCCTCTGCTCTTCAAAGTCTCTCTCAATTTGGGATCCAATTCTCACCAACTCTCCCACATCTTTTACTGTCCCTTGAAGTAAACTAGCGAGCCTTGGATTACAATTTCGCAGAATAGCTGTTACGATTTCTTTTTCTCTCATATCCTTCTTACATCTGAGACATAGAGCTCGATACTGATAAGCAAAGTCACGGATATTCTCCTGTGATCCTTGTCGCCTTTCTCTCAAACACCTTTCCGCCTCTGCCTCGTAGTCCTCTGCTAAAAAAGACTTCAGAAAAACTTTTTTAAATTCATCCCAGGAATTCACATTTCTTCTTTCTGCCATCCACCAAGCTTTGGCAGTACCTTTTAGTACAGACGAGAGGGTAGCAAACAACTCTGTATCACATAAATGATGTAAAGATAAATATTCTTCACACTTTTCAATATACATGATTGGGTCATCTGTGTCATCAGCCCCAAAACGCGGAAACTCAAGGTTTACAGGAGATCGATGGGAAATACGTGAAGAAAATAGATTGTCCCACAGGGGAGAAACATTATTTCTAATGGAGAGGAGCAAGTGAATGAGATGGTTAATGGATTTGACTGCAGTAAAGTGCTGTAATCTGATCAGCAGATCTGAGTGTAGGAGTATAGTACATGACTACTAGTGCTGCTGGCTGATCCATAAATACTGACTACATGGACTGCTTATGCATGGTAGACTGAAATCTTGAAGCCTATGAGCCTATTCTTATGTAAAAGATGAACACTTTGCAGACCATTTACATTCACAGACAGCTATATTACACACTGCATGAAAGGTAATGTTAAAAAAAAAAAAGCACAATAGGGGCACTTTAATTAATTTGTGTTAAAACTACATGAATCCTTTTTGATGACATAACTAACTGGGCAGTGGATCAGCATGCGTTGCAAGGGACTTTATTAGGAGAGCAAATTTAGGAGTTAAGTGCTATTTTATGTGTTTTTCAGTAAAGTGAAATACATGTTAGTGTTTAATGCAGTTAGGTTGGATATTTTAGTTACTGTTATGTTTTAGAATTTTGTGGTTACCATAAAAATTAAATCTATAAAAATCTTGTGCTTATGCTGTGGGCACTCTCTATTGTGCACTCTCAATAGGGATCTCCCGTGACCCCTAGCCGCGTGTCAGCCATTTTGATGGAATACATCCGTCAGCTACTCAGTGGCAATGGATCTATTATTAGAGGTGGGTAATATATATTATTAGTATATTATTATTAGTGTAATTATTTTATAATTAGCCTAAATATTGCAATAATTTGCTCTACAGTATTGATATAATTGCATGTATAATATGGTGTAATAATATATTATTAGAATATTATTATACTAATAATATAATTATTAGTATAATTATTTTATAATTAGCCTAAATATTGCAATACTTTGCGCTACAGTATTGATATAATTGCGTGCGCAAAATATCTCGATACTGAACAGAATCAATTTTTTCCCCCACCACTATCTATTATTAGCGCAGCGGCCGTCAGCTAACTCTTCACGTCATGTCATCGCACTTATTAGCATCACAAAAATATATATAAGAGGAAGATAAAGGAATTAGGAATCATAGATCCATATGAAGCACCACAAGTTCTTTTTACTGGCATTAAATGTGTAGAAAAACTTCCTGACATTGAGTTCGGTGACATTTACAGCTACCTTATTCACTTCCCATCACGCTACACCGGAGCTTCATTAAAAGCATACAAAAGCTTAGCAGGCTATCGGTATCACGAGTCCGGATGGGTCAGCAACTCTTTGATTTGCACGCCAGCGGGGAAGGATTTTTCAATCATCACCGCAAAGGTTGGTCAATGTATTTTTATCACCAAATTATAGTAACGTTACCTGTAATAATTTTTAAACTGAGTTTACAGGGAAAAACACAAAACAAAATCACCAACAAGATTAAGTGTATCTTAAATGAATTTGTTGAATCTAGTTTGATCCAAGAAAAACGAAATAATATGCTTATATACTTTTTTATACTTGTAACTATCATACTACAGTGACACTGACTGTAGTATGATAAACTGTCATTGAGAGAGATCAGCGTTTTGCCTGTTTATTGCTGCCAACCACTTGTTTCTCTGTTTTGTTTCTTTTGGGATACGGTATAAAGATATTCCTTTTGTATGATCACGTATCTGATCTCATCCAACTGCACAGCATCGCTCGGGGCATGATAGGAATATTGCGCGACGAGCTGTAGTATCACCGGCGGTCTAGCATTTTCTATTCCGTCAAGATGGCTGCTCCAAATGGCGTGACGTCACGCGGGACGTCCCTATAGTGATGTCACAGTTATAATGAAAGGATCCAAAAGCAGAAGTTGACAGGATTTAACAGTCTTTAATGAAAAAATATAAACAAGGCAGTCTGTCGTTGTGGAACACAGAACTGGAGAAAACAAAACAGTCAATAAACTCCTGTCTCGATGAAAAATCAGATCTGGTCACCCGTAGAGATGGAAGCCAGTGCTTAGTAGATATCTCAGTCAGGATAAGAGGACCGCAGAGGTACTCACGCAGCAGATGCAGGACACAGAGAATACTTAGACTCAGGCTGTACCAGACAGACAAAAAACAAGGTTTTGTTCTTCCAAAAATGGAGAACACTTTGGAGAAAAGTGGGAACAGGTGTCATCGCAAAGCAGCGCAAGCAGAGCCGGTTCTAGACATTAGGAGGCCCTAGGCAAAATTCATGTTGGAGGCCCCCCACCCCCAATAAAAAAACACTTGAAACAAATATGATTCCTAACCTTTTTATTTATACAACATTTAATTTTAAAAGCAGTATATTTTTACTTACACAGTACATAAGTTTGGACACATTACTATTTTTAATGTTTTTGAAAGAAGTCTCTTATGCTCATCAAGCCTGGATTTATTTGATCAAAAAAACAGAAAAATAATAAAGTGAAATATTATTAAAATTTAAAATAATGGTTTTCTATTTTACTATACTTTATATTTCTGTGATGCAAAGCTGAATTTAGTGCCACGTGATCATTCTGATTTATTATCAAATGTTAGAAATGGTGCTTAATATTTATTTTATAACCTGTGATACTTTTTTTCAGGATTTTTGATTATTAAAGAGTTGTTTTAAAAAAGTCTTCACTATCACTTTTTATATATTTAACACATATATTTTTTTTTCTGTATTTTTGATCAAATAAATGCAGGCTTGTAGAGCATAATAATAAACTTCTTTCAAAAACATTAAAAATAGTAATGGGTCCAGACTTTTACCGGTACTGTACATATTAATCAAACTTTATCTACGGTAATCTCTTTTTTGTTTAATGAAGATGTTATTGTTGTTGTTGTTATTTTGCTGTTTTATTCAATTTATTCACAGTTCCAGAATCCCACTTCAGTAGATGAGCATAAGTGCTTTTATATTGCATTGCTACCTTAAATATGCTATACACAAATCAAGTGGAAGAGAAAGACACGATCGCTACTGAGCAGAAAAAAATATATAAAGTGAAATTATTGGCGTAATGTCAGGAATCTAATCATCAGCAGAATTTAGAAGATAGACCCATATATATGAGATCCTTTAGACTATTTGAAACATTTAAAAATGTTGTAGTGTGTTGGCTTTTTAACTTAGAATACAGACGTCTTGTCTTTTAATTTTGTAGCTTTTTTACTAGTCAGCTCCCGACGCGATGTTATTCATTGTACGCGCAAATTCAAAGCGTCGCGTCTGGGCACGTTAATGACGCTCGCGCTCTTTTAAACTCGTAATAAAGCGGTGAATGATTTTTCCAGAAATGACGCTGATCTACAGTACAAGTTTATATTTAGAATACATTGCAATCACTCCAAAATAGATGACGACAACTCTCACACCTGCATTATGAGCTGTGCTTCTTTGTGTGCTTATTAGGCTTTAGCCTCGCAGCATCTGATGGATGCGTTCGTTACACATACTTTCAGATGCCGGCACACATTAATTGGTTTAACTGCAGTAATGTAACAGTCTATGGTTAAGATAAACATCGTCACTATTTATAGTGAATTAATAAATATTGAAATAAATTGTAGATAGGACATTTGTACTTTTTTTTTTTTTTTTGTCCCTCTGTCTGGGCCCCATCCCGCCAATCGGGCCCTAGGCACGTGCCTAGTTTGCCTTTGCGTTAATCCGGCTCTGAGCGCAAGCGCTGATTGCGATGACTAACAGGTGCGGGTAGAAAGAGAGGCCTGCGAAACAGAGAGAGAGAGAGAGAGAGAGAGAGAGAGAGAGAGAGAGAGAGAGAGAGAGAGAGAGAGAGAGAGAGAGAGAGAGAGAGAGAGAGAGAGAGAGAGAGAGAGAGAGTGGATCTCAGATGAATGTACAAAGAGGTGTGTGTGTGTGTGTGTGTGTGTGTGTGTGTGTGTGTGTGTGTGTGTGTGTGAGTGTGTGTGTGAGTGAGTGTATGTGTGTGTGCGCATGTGTGTGTAAAAGGATAGTGAGAAAGGGAGAAGATAAACTGACTCATGACAAGTGATCTATACTATTGTCAGTACTAACACCAGTCTTTCCTTGTTTATTTTATGCATTGTATGTAATGATGAATGAATTTACCTGAACCTTAGAAAAATGAGTAAAAATTTTTTGACAAATGTAAAGTTAAACATACTAGAGTAAATAAATTTGCCCTAAACCATCTAAATTGTGTTGACCCAACTAAACTAATTCATTTTGAATTAACTAATTTAAATTGTAATGATTTTTTGTGGACAATACTTTTCTATTGAAACAAATTTGTATGTCATGTGTTTAAATATATCTATAATTAATTGTAATGATGGAAGTTGAAATTTTGCATATTTATATACAAATAAAATATATTAATTTGTAATATTGACACTATAACACACTGCAGGTAAAATTATTGTAAAGGGTGCGGTGAATCCACATGCAATGCACAACATTAATTGCAAAAAGGCACAAAAAAAGTGGGGAAGGAAGAAAAAAAGGAGTACAGAAACAATGAGAACAGAGAATACATTTCAAGTCAAGTCACCATCATTTATATAGCACTTTAAACAATATGGATTGTTTCAAAGCAGCTTTACAGTGATAATAAAAAAATTACCGTAACAGATTGTTTAGGCTTTACAACAGCTCTAGGATAAAGTTATTGTCCAGCTAAAGTTAGTTTTGATTGATTGATTCATTTCCGTTGCGAAGATCATTAGTTATTAACTTAGGGGCCGCTAACACAACACCGTTCTAACAGGAAAACCCTTAACACGCTCCGGCCGCCCATCCGCACAAAACAGTGCCTGGTGTCTCGAGAACGCAATCCCTGAAAAAGGTTCAAAGGTGCAAATGATTATCCGTTATCTCTGCGCAAACTTCAAAAACACAAACCCGCAAAAAACGCAGATGTTGCACACATGCGCATTACGTGTTCAGTCCAAAGGTATGCTCGTTTGAATACAGTGAGGAAAATAAGTATTTGAACACCCTGCTATTTTGCAAGTTCTCCCACTTAGAAATCATGGAGGGGTCTGAAATTGTCATCGTACCTGTAGGTGCATGTCCACTGTGAGAGACATAATCTAAAAAAAAAAATCCAGAAATCACAATGTATGATTTTTTAACTATTTATTTGTATGATACAGCTGCAAATAAGTATTTGAACACCTGAGAAAATCAATGTTAATATTTGGTACAGTAGCCTTTGTTTGCAATTACAGAGGTCAAACGTTTCCTGTAGTTTTTCACCAGGTTTGCACACACTGCAGGAGGGATTTTGGCCCACTCCTCCACACAGATCTTCTCTAGATCAGTCAGGTTTCTGGGCTGTCGCTGAGAAACACGGAGTTTGAGCTCCCTCCAAAGATTCTCTATTGGGTTTAGGTCTGGAGACTGGCTAGGCCACGCCAGAACCTTGATATGCTTCTTACAGAGCCACTCCTTGGTTATCCTGGTTGTGTGCTTCGGGTCATTGTCATGTTGGAAGACCCAGCCTCGACCCATCTTCAATGCTCTAACGGAGGGAAAGAGGTTGTTCCCCAAAATCTCGCAATACATGGCCCCGGTCATCCTCTCCTTAATACAGTGCAGTCGCCCTGTCCCATGTGCAGAAAAACACCCCCAAAGCATGATGCTACCACCCCCATGCTTCACAGTAGGGATGGTGTTCTTGGGATGGTACTCATCATTCTTCTTCCTCCAAACACGTTTAGTGGAATTATGACCAAAAAGTTCTATTTTGGTCTCATCTGACCACATGACTTTCTCCCATGACTCCTCTGGATCATCCAAATGGTCATTGGCAAACTTAAGACGGGCCTTGACTTGTGCTGGTTTAAGCAGGGGAACCTTTCGTGCCATGCATGATTTCAAACCATGACGTCTTAGTGTATTACCAACAGTAACCTTGGAAACGGTGGTCCCAACTCTTTTCAGGTCATTGACCAGCTCCTCCCGTGTAGTTCTGGGCTGATTTCTCACCTTTCTTAGGATCATTGAGACCCCACGAGGTGAGATCTTGCATGGAGCCCCAGTCCAAGAGAGATTGACAGTCATGTTTAGCTTCTTCCATTTTCTAATGATTGCTCCAACAGTGGACCTTTTTTCACCCAGCTGCTTGGCAATTTCCCCGTAGCCCTTTCCAGCCTTGTGGAGGTGTACAATTTTGTCTCTAGTGTCTTTGGACAGCTCTTTGGTCTTGGCCATGTTAGTAGTTGGATTCTTACTGATTGTATGGGGTGGACAGGTGTCTTTATGCAGCTAACGACCTCAAACAGGTGCATCTAATTTAGGATAATAAATGGAGTGGAGGTGGACATTTTAAAGGCAGACTAAAGGCGGGCGTACACGGTGCGATTTTTGCTGTTTTTACGAGCTCGCAGATGATTTTTTTCACTCGGGAGAAATCGAGTGGAATCGGTGATGCTCGCATGGTCGCGGCTCGCAGCGTGTGAGAGGAATTACGAGCCGAGCCGAGCACGTTATGAGCATCTCCCCGACCTCCCGATCATTTTTAAACATGTTTAAAAAATTCGGGGAGTCGGCCCGATTTTCACCAGCTGTCCCCTATTGCTAATCATACACAACCACGTGGGGCTATACCTCAGTGGCAGCAACCATACAGCGTGCGCATACACTGTCACACACACACACACACACACACACACACACACACACACACACACACACACACACACACCCTCTCTCTCTCTCTAGTTTTTATGTTGAAAGGAATGGCTACTGTTCTCTGCTTTACAACAAATCATTTGCACACACATTTCTGTCATTTTTTCTATCTGAAGCTTTGCCTACATGCAACATTGACGGTCTCTGTGTTTAGCGCGAAAGCTCACGTGATTGCTGCCGGCTCGGGATAAAATTCGTGCAGGACAGTCGTGCCGTGTACCAGCTGCTTTGACGAGTTTATCAGTTAAACTGACTCGCAACGTGTGCAATATCTCACGACCTCCCGAGTGTCCGATCCTGGTCCGAACTCGCACCGTGTACGCCCGCCTTAACAGGTCTTTGAGGGTCAGAATTCTAGCTGATAGACAGGTGTTCAAATACTTATTTGCAGCTGTATCATACAAATAAATAGTTAAAAAATCATATATTGTGATTTCTGGGTCTGTCACAGTGGACATGCACCTACGATGACAATTTCAGACCCCTCCATGATTTCCAAGTGGGAGAACTTGCAAAATAGCAGGGTGTTCAAATACTTATTTTCCTCACTGTATATATGTGCGCAGGCGAGTAGTCCTTCTTTACAAATCAACCCTCAATAAACTACTTGTCTGGCCTTAAAAAAATGGTTGCGTCTGTGTAGTCACGCGACCCGGAATTATCCCGACAACATTTTATCTGTACTGAGGTAAAGGGAAGGGAAGGAGGCCTTCACAGGGGAGGGACTGGTTGACACTTCAGGACTGCATTGTCATCGTGTCCAGGCGCAGGTCCTTCATTAGATCTGTATACGGCCTGGATCCGGTGGACTGCGGTAAATCTTTTTTTTCAAATTCCGTTTTTTTTTTGTTTTTTTTAGCCCTTTCGGATTTTTTCGGATTTGCTTGTTTCCTTTTTACTTCTAAGCAGTATTGACCTTTAAAAATTCAGTTACACAAACTCACAATTCAGCTTTTTTATTTAAACTGTTAATATATTCAGCAAAGCACATTCAAAATTCTCCAAAATTCAGCCAAACCTTCAACAAATCTCTGGCCAAAAATAACAGTAACATGAAGGTAACAGTTACAAGGTAGGATTGATGAATATTAAATTAAAGATTAAATTAGCCTTTAAATAATTTTTCACAAATAATGTTTTATAAAAAGATAAACCTCACATATTTAAGCCTTTAAATCATTTTTATAAAAAGAATGAGTCAAAAAAGATAAATTACTGACATTTACAAATACAATGCATATTAGCGTATCTTTTATTATTAATAGTAAAATTCGGTTCGATTTTCCCGTGGCATCTGTCGTTGCTATGCAACCATGCACTGCGCTCTCCTCAACGACAAATAAGTTTTAGTAGCTAATAGATTTCCACCACTGAAAAACGCTTGCTGTAGCTCTGCTACAAGATTTATTTACGGAGAAGAGAAAAACACCCGTAGTGTTTGTGGTGCACCCCCATCCTTTATGTTGACTGAGCTTTCAATGTTGTTACGGAAAGGGTGAAGTTGATATGTTGGATATGCGCTTGCGGCATTCTGAAATGTTGAGGTGTTTTCATCTCGCTGCGCCTGGAAAAAATGAGCGCATCGCTTCAATTATGAGCTCGCTTGCCGCGCGCCTACGTTTGAAATAACGAACTTGAGCGTGCAAAAGACACGACATGTGAATGGCCCCTTGACGAGCTAGTTACCTCCAATCAGGCCACGGAGACCCCTGCCATAGACAGTAAAAGATACGCAGCAAGAAGAAACACTAGTGGTTCATGCTTGCGCGCATACTAAAAAGCGTGCTGTTTGCATCCCGGTATATTAACTGTATTGACAGATGTCTCTCTATATGGCTCTGGGTTTAGGTAGAGACCTTTCTACGTTTGTTGTTTTAAACAAATGAGAAGGAAGTAAAAAAAAATGTTTATTTAATATGTCAACAAAATATATGCAAATTCCGTGCGATTCCACGCGTATAAGAGAATTCCGTTTTCATGTGTAAATTCCGTGATTCCGTCCGCGTTTTCCGCATCACGTAAATCATAGGGCCCTACAAGTACATCAGGATTTATGGGGAGTGTTCCCGGTTCCGGCTGACGTAATCTATGCAGCCTAACATTGAATCATAGAAGTCTATAATGTGTTATGTGTATGCTAGGCCAAAGAGATGTGTTTTTAGTCTAGATTGGAACTGACAGAATGTGTCTGCTTCCCGGACAATGTTAGGATGATTGTTCCAATTTTTTGGTGCTAAATAGGAAAAGGATCTACCGCCAGCAGTCGATTTTGATATTCTAGGTATTATCAACTGGCCGGAATTTTGAGATCACAATCGACGTGAAGGACTACAATGTGTTAAGAGCTCGCTCAAGTACTGGGGTGCTAAACCATTTAGTGCTTTGTAAGTAATCAGCAATATTTTAAAATTTATATGATGTTTAATAGGGAGCCAATGCTGTGTTGACAGAACGGGGCTAATATGGTCTTACTTCCTGGTTCTGGTAAGAACTCTAGCTGCTGCATTTTGGACCAGCTGTAATTTGTTTATGAAGCGTGCAGGGCAACCACCCATAATAGCATTACAATAATCTAGCCTTGATGTCATGAACGCATGAACTAATTTTTCTGCATTTTTCATTGAGAGCATATGACGTAATTTAGATATATTTTTAAGATGAAAAAATGCGGTTTTACAGATAGTAGACACGTGACTTTCAAATGAAAGATTGGTATCAAGCTGACGGGGAAGATTTCAGAACTAGACACACGCATCCAAACTTTAATCGAGGATAGTAAGCATGCAAGGGCTTTAGATACTGCTTTGGATATGACTAGCTTAGTAAACTCTGTACATTGTTCGGTTCCAGCTGAAGTAGAGCCTGTGCAGCAGGGCAATTGGGTGACGGTGAGGCGCTGTAGTCGCGGGACAAAACACCGCTCTTCCGTTCTGATTACAACTTCCAATAGATTCTCCCCACTCAGTGAAACACCCACTGAGAATCCTGCTGAATGTGCCCTAGTTATTGGCAGACGTGACCTGTTGAAAAGAGATGGTATTCATCCCTCCTGGGATGGTGCTGCTCTTCTCTCTAGAAATATGGCACATAGTCTTAGAGCTCAAACATGAATTGGGGCTCAGGTCAAGAAGCAGACAGAGTGGCTAAACCGATCGTCTGCCAGCTGTCTCACGTCACCAAGGTCAGATAAATCTCATCACATAGAGCCTCTTTCACCTAGATATCATCATATAGAGACTGTGTCTTTTCCCCGAATTAGGACATGCAAAAAACTTCCAAACCCATCTAAGAGTAAAAATTTTATTGATGTTCAACAAATAAAAAAAAGATATTATACAAATAGGCAAATGATAAAGCTTGGGTTGCTGAATATTCAATCCCTTCAAAAGCACTTACTGTTAATGATATGATTACAGACAATAATCTAGATGTGCTGTAATTGACAGAAACCTGACTAAAACCAAACGATTACATTACTTTAAATGAGTCCACCCCGCAAGATTACTGTTATAAACATAAACCTCATCTGAAAGGCAAAGGGGGAGGTGTTGCTGTAATTTATAGTAATATTTTCAGAATGACTGAGAAGTCTAGTTTCAAATATAATTAAAGCTGCAAGCAGCATTTATCGGGGTTCAAGCATTTAAGGCCTTTAAGCACATAAGCATCAAAAGACATTAAGTTTTATTTAGCAAGCTTTTAACCTTTTTACTTTCAAGCTTTTAACTTTTAATTTTTTTTGCTTAGGATTTATAGGCTTTTCTTTACATTTCTGCACTGGTTTGCTTCCGATTGGGTGAAAAACCTAGGACTTGTTAGCAAACAAGTTAGCAGGTTTTTGACAAAATTCTAAATGGTGGAAAATTTATCATGGCGGAAATTACATTTTTCTCTAATTTTTAGCATTGATATTGAGAGAGCATTGATTGATGACAATAATGTAGGAGCAGTTTTGTTCGATTTTAGCTCAGCTTTTGATGTACTGGATTATAAATTATTGCTGGATAAACTGAAATGTTACAAATTTACTTATCATACTCTACATTGGTTTAAAAGTTAACTGTCTCATGGGACCATGTGCATTTATATTGGAAGTTATTCAGATGTGAAAGAGTTGCAATGTGGTGTGCCTTAAGGAAGTTGTTTAAGACAGTCATGTATGCATATAAAACATTATATTTACTTGCAACATCAATTAAGCAGTTGTCTACTGCTTTGGATAAGGAAATTTTACGTCATCCAAAGAAAAAGTTTTACCACAACACTGTGAAGCATGTAGCGCGCAATGCGACTTGACATGCTACACCCAGTTATAGTATTCGGTAGGGCCTCATTAATCAGAAGCAAGGATCATCTACTGAAGGGAGGAAATGGTGCAACAGGAGAGCAAATAGTTGACAAATGCGTTATGATTCAAAGAGAAAATTTTACTGATAAATGATAAAGTTTTCTTCGTAGTTTGTTTCAGAAAGATGAGTGGCAAATAAGAACAATAGATAGTTAGTAAATGAAAACAGACAATGATGAATGATTCAATAGCCTAAAAGCTTTGATTTAATCAGGCGAAGTTCCGCAGTTTTCATACAATTTGTGAAGAAAAAAAAGTTAAAACCAATACTACGTCAGTTTCTTTCACGTTGAACCAAAAAACGGACAATAATAAAACAAAATAATACATTCTATTAGGGCTGTCGCGATAACCGCAATATTGCAGTACCGCGCTTCTGACAAGCCAACCGCAGAGGAACGCAAGTAACCGCAGCAACTGCAATATTCGTGTTTTCTTTTTTGGCTATACCGTTCTTGTTTTGAAATTCGTGTGTATTGAATGTTAAATAAGTTAATAATGATAACAAGACTGTTTATCATGGTCATTTGTAACAGACAGACAGTTCTTGAATCAGACAGTGAATGGGAGAGATCGATTGAGCACGTGCGATTACCTGCGTCTGTCTTTAAGGTCAAGTCATATATATTTGTTAAAAAGGTTGTTGTGTCTAAGGAAAGAGAAATATTGTATATTTCTTTTAATGTTAAAGGGTTTTAACCATAAACGGCATTTCACAGCGTTAGGAAGCCGCAAGAAAATAAATCAGTGAGTCACTATATAATAAAATAAAATATTTTAAAATAAAATAAATCAGAAAGTCACTATAAATAAATCACGCATTGAATCAATGCCATTGGTCTCTATTACATGAAGCATCAGCTTCAGCGTTGTCCATGCGACGCATTGCTGGTAGGGCTGGGTACCGAGTTCGATACTTTTTAGGTACCGACCGAATTGCCTCGATACTATCGAGTATCGAAAAATGACTTCTTGTTTGGTACCAGATTTCGATACCTAAGGGGTTAACTCGTCAACGTCAGTGCTCAAACAAATACATATGAAATGCACAACGACACACCTAAAACATACTCATATGAGACGCGCGCGCACAAACTTTCCACGCATATACTCATATGAGACGCGAGCACACACACACACAAACTCTCCGCGCACATACTCATATGAGACGCGAGCACACACACACAATACCCTAAATATGTGGAAAAGTCGATCAAAAGTGTGGCTACATTTCTCTAGGCTCGATGCCAACAGCGTGCAATGCAGTATTTGCGGTAAAATAATTGCTGCAAAGACCGGTACCACGACAGATATGATGAAGTCCTTGACAGTGCACGGAGTAAACATAAGAGCAGAAAGTTGCTCCGTCTTCGACTGGTAAATGAAGAGATACCTTGTTGATCACTCTGACAGTGTTTATATTGAAATAATGACCTACTGAATGTACACTGCCGTTCAAAAATGTGTTGGTTATTCAGAATTCTTTTTCAGTAAGGATGCATTAAAGTGATTAAAATCGTGACATTAAAACAATGTAATGTAATGTTACAAAAGATTTCTGTTTCAAATAAATGCTGTTCTTTTGAAAACTTTATTCATCAAAGAATCATGAAAACATTTATCATAGTTTCCAAAATATTAAGCAGCAAACTGTTTTCATATTTCTGAAGGATCCTGTGACACTTAAGTAATGATTTTGAAAATTCAGCTTTGACATCACAGGAATAAATTACATTTTGAAATATATTCAAATAAGATTTTAAATTGTAATACTATTTCACAATGTTACAAGTTTTACAATATTTTTGATCAAACAAATTCAGCTTTGGTGAGCATGAGCTCTTTATAAAAAAAAATGTGTTCCTTTGTGCAGAGGCTAAGGAGCATGAGTCAAACTGAAAAAATTAAACCAAAGTTTTTCTGAGGTAATGTGTTATGTAATCTTGTTAAAATGGATTTCATAAAATTGGCATCGAAAAAAGTATCGTCAGGAACCGGTATCGAAATCAAGGTATCGGTATCTAATTTTTTTTAACGATACCCAGCCCTAATTGCTGGCCAGCTCAGCTTTGAAAAGTAGAGCTTAAAGTTAAAAATAATTAACACCTAGTTTCACTACATGTCTGGTTACATCGTTAGAGAAAATGTCCTTGATTTTTGTGCATGCTGAACACATTGTAACACTTATTTATATTTATGTATTGCTATATAAATAAGTCCAAATATATAAATGGTGATAATACTGCATGTCGCGCTATTGAGCCACTCAAAATTACCGCATGGGAAATTTCTTCACGCAACAGCCCTACATTCTATAACCCAAATGTACAAAAAGAAATGTAATCAGTAGTGTTGTTTTTGACGGCCTGTTTTAATTTTAGTTTTAGTCTAGTCTTTGTGTCAAGCTGTCATTTTAGTTTTTATTAGTTTTAGTCACGTTCATACTGTTTTTAGTCTAGTCAGGTATCAGTCGACTAAAAGTCTGAACATTTTAGTCTTAAGTCAGAATTATCCATGACTCTTTTCGTCTAGTTTTAGTTGACATTTAGATGAAAATTGTATTTTAGTCTAATTTTAGTAATGCAATTCAATTCCCAGTCAATATAGTGTACCACTATGGAAAAATAGCGAACAGAAAAGTAACACTCATCTCATTCATAGAGAAGGAAAAACAAGTTCTTTGTGACATCCAAAATTTATTGCATTAAAATTTAAATGTAAAAGAAAAGGCATGAGAGTCGGCTGTTTTTGTCAATTTTAAGTTTTAATTTAAAATGTTTGCGATTTTAATATAACTACACGGCTAAATATTTTACCACTTGCTTATAAATCTATATAGAATTAGTGCATTGAATAATACGTTGTTTAAATTGTGCTTAAAAGTGAATTACGCTATTAAAGAGTATTTGTGTACAAAGAGAATCGCAATGCTGACAAACTTTTTTTTTAAAATAAAAGTAGCTGATAACTTCTGGATTTGAAATAAAAAAATAGAGATTATGTGTTTGTGGTAAAGACGTGGATCAGTTATGCACTGCAAACGCAGCATACGTGAAAGCACTATAGTGCGTGCTGCTCCTGCACCGCATATGCACTGCACACGGAGTGTGTGTGAAATGGGCATCATACTTAACTTTGTTTGTTGTCGTTTACGCCAACTCACCGCATCTGCATCTTGTAATAATGCCGCGAGTGGGGCTTGAAGAAGTGACATCGCCTGATGCAGCCCCTGAAGTGAGACACGGGAAACAGAAATACTGCAAAATAATAATAATAATAATAATAATAATGCGACTAAACGAGACGAAATAACGTCATAACATTTTGTCTCGTCTTGTTTTGGTCAACGAAAATTTTGTTAATCACATTCTTGTTTTTATTAGCATTATACGTTTAATTATAGTTATCACATGACCAGAATTTACGTTGCGTCTCGTTTTCGTCACGTGGTTCGTTGACGACGATATTTAGTCATCATTTTCGTTGACGAAAGAAACAGTAGTAATCGGATATTGTATTTGACTCAAAACACAATGTGATTCATAATTCCTTCCAATAAACCACCTTATCTTTCTATAGTAAAATTGTATGTTCAACAATATGAATTGGAAATGCTGGAGAGATGAATTGATTAAGTTGAACAAAGTTCATTAATCAAACGACTCAGCTGATCAGAGTTCGTGAAACAATGATCAATGATCAATGAATGATTCAGTTTAAAGAGCTGTTCAAACTTCTCTCGATCAGTTAAAGTACAAAAAACAAAGTCTCTCCATTTCAGAAGTAAAAACAATCAATCAGTTCCACAAATCAAATTCCTTTGAGTCCAAAAAACAAAATAAAATTGTAATTATCCTACCAGTTGATGGTTTCAAATGATGGTTCACAGGGGAAACAGGTCCATGGGCACTGGTCTGCTAGCCATTTGAGCATATTTAATTGCATTCAATAGGCAGACGATTCACCTTCATGGGATTATTTATGGCACAAAACAGGATACACTTGCCGATCACGTTCACATAGGGAAAAAAACAGAGAACAAGAAAATGCAGCCTTGGCAAACACAAGGCAAACGTACAATAATTAATTTCTCTCTCAACATTTCAGTAACAAATGCACATGCGCATCTCAAATGACACATTAATCCAACTTTTCACAGTTATTTAACACATCGACACTCATAAAACACTCATTGTCTCAACTCATGATACAATGATCATTATTACACGTGATAGCTTTAGCCCACGGCTAACTAGTTCAGCTCGCGCTTTGAGTGCAGCCTACACTCAGCTCATATCAGATCATTTCTGAAATGGACATATCTGTCATAAGATAACATATGATAAAAAAAATGTCACTGACCAAAACGAGATTGCATCAATATTCAATTAAAGAAGATTATTCAATAAAGATTATCACTCTGGGATACACTAAATCTTTACTCCGATTTCCACTTCACCTTTTTCTCTCAACACTCACGACAACACTCCAGGTTGATGCATCCAAGTTTCAAAGTGCACACAATCACAGTTCCCAATAGATTATGATTATCATTTAATACAAAGAGTTTCTGGAGAAATGCTCCGTGCTGCTGTCTCATCTGATCTGTTCTGTCATCATGCTGACAGCGACAGCGGCAGCACCGGCGAGAACAGTGGGCGGGCCTTAAGAATATGCCGCTACTGTTGGCTCTCAGGGGTTTTCAATCACTGCAGCACAATCAGTGATTGGATGAATCGAGTGTTATTTCCCAGTGGTGTGGCAACCAGTGCATCAAGTAAAAAAAAAAAAAAATGATGTCATGAAATATTACATTTGTACAGAACAGAGCGACAAGACTGAATTTAAACTGTTATAGAAGAGCTAATATACTAAGAATGCACTGGTGAAGGATAGTCTCTCTGCTTTATTTTATAATAAATATTTCTGTGTCTAGAGTTCCTAATGTCCTGTACTCTCAACTTTTGTATAGTAGTACTAGTCATAATTTGTACACCAGGCATGCATAAAAGGGGTGTTTTTTATTTATTTCTTGTTTCGAAAACCTCTGCAAAACATGTATAGAGGAATGGAAATATGGAGTGATTTACCATTGATTACACATTTAAAAAAAAATCATTTTAAAAAAAATATTTAAAGGAACATTTAATGGCAAAATATATAATAAATTGTTGGTTTTGAAATTTGGAATGGATGTTGGGTTAGTATGTTTCATTGACTTGACTTTTTATTGTTGCTGATTAAATGTATTTTTGTATTTTTTACTTGTTGGGACCCCAGGAAGAGTAGCCACTGCCAAGGTAGTGGCTAATGGCGATCCAAATAAACAAATAAACTTAGATTTGTTGGAAAATACCATTTACAGCAAATACAGGCAATTTACTGAGGAAAGTTTTTTTTTTTTTTTGACAGTTATAGCACCATGCCTGATCTCCACCACTTTAATTAAGTGTCCTCAAAGTGTGCCCATGCATGTCTGTCAAATTCGTTGTAAATATCTCATTTTGTTTTGAAGTTTAGACACTTCTATTTATGAGAGCATAAAAATAATCCATGGGTGACAATGATTTGAATTTTGTATTTATTTATTTATTTATTTATTTATTTATTTATTTATTTATTTATTTATTTATTTATTTTTGTCAGTTCCTCTCATAATTTTGACATTTGGGTGTTAATGTTTAGCTATTGACCTATGTTTTCAAATTTCCTGTGCTGTTTTTGTCTCGATCGGACTAATGGTTTCGAAGATAATCGCAAGTTTTTTAAGTGCTAAATGACAATGATACACAAACTACAAGGCGAAACCTGGCATGTTTAGTATCGTTGGACTCGGGAAGGATTCAGGAACTCAAAGGACTAACGGTTGGGTGCGTTTATAGCCATTTTCATGACTTTTTTCCATATTGTAGCGCCACCACTTGGCCAATCTTCGAGATTTTTTTCAAGTAACCTCAGAATGAGCTCATGAACATGTGTCTCGAGTTTAGCGAAAATATCTCTTTCCATTCACAAGTTATAATTGTTTTAGTAAAAGTGGCCCTGGTGCCATCAAACATTTTGGTTTCCCTTAGCGACCGTGAATTTAAATTAATAATTTTTTTAATGATTATTGATAATCACTGTCCAGAGAATACTTCTGCACTGGTTTGGTTCCGATCAGGCCAAAAACCTAGGACTAGTTCACAAAAGTAGGTTTTTCAAAAAAACTCAATTTACTCAAAATTGGCGCCCGAAGGCCGAGCAAATCCGAGGCATGCATCTGGTCCGCCACGAGCCAAGGATTCCAGCGATATAAGATACTTGAGCCTACGCCTCACGGTTGATGAGTTATGAGCCGTTTCGTACTTTTGACCGCTGTAGCGCCCCCGTCAGGCCGTTCGGGGCGGGCCTTGGTGACGCTGTAGGCGGTGTGAGTACTATCAGCCCCCTAAGTTTCAAGTCTCCACGACTTACGGTTTGGTCTGCCCGATCAGTTTTATGTCTGAATGTTGCATCATGGGAAAATTAACAATAACAATAGGGTTTCAGCACTTCGTGCTTGAACCCCTAATAAGTGCCTAAAAAAGGGCCACAAAAAGGCCTCTAAAAAAAAACTATAGGGTCTAGGCACTTGCCGCTTGCGCTGCTGCGTTCCAAAAACTTTGTCAAGCCTTTTAACATGTGCCTCGGAGAGGAAAAAGTAGTTTTTTTGCCCTTTTAGCTCATTTATCATGGAAATGTGGTGAATTCTTGTTTTACCTTTTAAACTGTGACACCTCCAATGATGGCCCGATCTCCATAAAAGTTTGCACGCTTCTTTAGAATAATATGGCGCATGTGCTCAGCTAATTTGGTGAAGCTCTGCTCTTTTTTTCCCCATTTTTCAGTCATTTAAATGCCATTTTGCATAGGATAATACAGAGGCCTTCTCACCTTTATGATAGTTAAAGCGCCACCAATGGCCCGACGTCCATGAAAGTTTTCAAGCTTCTTTAGGATCACGTGACGCATGCGCATGCCCGATTTTGTGAGGCTGTATGCAAATCAGACAGCAAGATGGCCGCTCTCAGCCATTTCATGGGATTTGCCATAGAAATACATCATTTTGACACCCTTTTAACAGTTATAGCGCCACCAAGTGGCCAGTCGCCACGTCCTTTTTCACGCGACCACAGAATGAGCTCGTACATACGTGTGCTGAGTTTGGTGCAAAAATCTCGTTCCGTTCACGAGTTTTAGCCAATTTGGTATAAGGGGCCCCTCCCACTTGGAACGTTTTGGCGGCCCTTAGGGACCGTGAGCCAAAATTTCCACTTTTTTTTGATAATTATTGACATTCGGACTCCAGAGAATCTTGCCGCACTGGTTTGGTTCCGGTCGGGCCAAAAACCTAGGACTAGTTCGCGAAAGTAGGTTTTTGGAAAAAAACCAAATACCCGAAAATTTTCCCAGAGTGACAAGCAAATCCGAGGCATGCATCTGGTCCGCCTCGAGCCAAGGATTCCAGCGATATAAGACACTTGAGCCTACGCCTCACGGTTGATGAGTTATGAGCCGTTTCGTACTTTTGACCGCTGTAGCGCCCCCGTCAGGCCGATCGGGGCGGGCCTTGGTGACGCTGTAGGCGGTGTGAGTACTATCAGCCCCCAAAGTTTCAAGTCTCCACGACTTACGGTTTGGTCTGCCCGATCAGTTTTATGTCTGAATGTTGCATCATGGGAAAATTAACAATAACAATAGGGTTTCAGCACTTCGTGCTTGAACCCCTAATAAAAATCAGTACGATTACAATAGGGTTTCAGCACTTCGTGCTTGAACCCCTAATAATAAAAATCAGTACAATTACAATAGGGTTTAAGCACTTCGTGCTTGAACCCCTAAAAATCAGTACAATTACAATAGGGTTTCAGCACTTCGTGCTTGAACCCCTAAAAATCAGTACAATTACAATAGGGTTTCAGCACTTCGTGCTTGAACCCCTAAAAATCAGTACAATTACAATAGGGTTTCAGCACTTCGTGCTTGAACCCCTAATAATAATAATAATAAAAATTAAAGCTGCAAGCAGCATTTATCGGGGTTCAAGCATTTAAGGCCTTTAAGGCATTTAAGCATTCAAGACATTAAGATTTATTTAGAAAGCTTTTAACCACTGAAATAATAGATTAAAAAGTCCATTTACAGCCAATACAGGCAATTTACCATTGCTTTTTAACAGTTATAGCGCCAACTATCATCCGATCTACATACAATTTTGCATGCTTATTTAGAATGTTATGGCACATATGCTCACCAATTTTCGTGATGTTCTGAGTTTTTGTTTAGGATTTACAGGCTTTTGTTTGCATTTTGCCACGCCCATTTTCTTTATGACCCAATTATACCCATGCGAAAAATGCAAAAGTTCAACTTTTTTTGATAATTATTGATCTAAAGAGTCCAGAGAATTGTCCTAGACTCGTTTGGTTCCGATCGGGCAAAAAAACAGGGACTAGTTCGCAAAAGTAGGTTTTTAACATATTCGTGAATAATTAATAAACTGTTTGATTGACAGCAATGGTTCTAGAGGCAAAGTTGTTCAGCATGAGCAGGTCTATCAAATGATATGCATTTTGTGATGATAAGTGTAACACCACGTGATTACAGAGCCATAAAACTCGTTAGCGCCAACTAGTGGCCGATTTCTTTCAAAATTGTTACAGACCTCTAGGGCCATGAGTCGAACATGCCCACCGAGTTTCGTTCCGATCGGCCTCCGTTAACCTTGTCTAATAGGTGCTCAAACTTCATTGGCCGATGGCGGCCATGTTTTTTGAGATACACCAATGTCCTCATAGATATACATGACAGCTTGGACCAAGACACTGCATACCAATTTTCAAGTCAATCGGACTAACGGTCAGGTGGTTACAGCCTGATTTATGTTTTTTTTCATGTTATAGCGCCACCATGTGGCCAATCGCCGCAATCTTTTTACTATGACCTCAGATTGACCTCTTACACAGGTGTACCGAGTTTGGTGAATATACCTCATTTACTTCTGGAGTTATAGCCATTTTAGTCAAATAGGCTCCGCCTTCTTCAAACATTTTGGCGCCCCTTAGCGACCGTCAATCGAAATTTCAACTTTTTTTCGATAATTATTGATATTCTGACTCCAGAGAACATTTCTGCACTGGTTTGGTTCCGATCGGACACAAAACCAGGGACTAGTTCGCAAAAGTAGGTTTTGGACATAATTCAAAATGGCGGAAAATTTGCATACCGGAAATGAAATCCTTGAGGCCTTTTTTGTTCGGCTTGACCCAAGGATTCCAATGATATAAGACACTTGAGTCTGTGACAAACGGTTAATGAGATTTAAGTAAAAATATGATTTCTTTTGTTTTTTGGACTGTAGCGCCACCTATGGGCCAATCGGGGTCAAATTTTGATAACCTCTCCTCGATTTTTGTACTACCATCTGGCAAAGTTTCAAGTCTCTAGCACTTACGGTTTGGGCTGCACGATGCGTTTTACGGCAGAAGAAAAATAATAATAATTAAAGCTGCAAGCAGCATTTATCGGGGTTCAAGCAGTTAAGGCCTTTAAGGCATTTAAGCACAAAAGCATCAAAAGTTATTAAGATTTATTTAGCAAGCATGTAACCACTGACATAATAGATGGAAAAGACCATTTACAGCCAATACAGGCAATTTGCCATGGGATATATATGGTTTTAAAGCTTTTTAACAGTTATAGCGCCACCTATGCTCCGATCTCCATAGAATTGTTTACTGTGACCTCAAATTGAACCCATACACATGTGTACTGAGTTTGGTGAAGATATCTCATTTACTTCTTGAGTTATAGCCATTTGAGTAAAATAGGCTCCTCCCACAACGATTTGCCACATTCTAGAATTATTTAATATGATTCTAGCATGATTTACTATCATATACCATGTTCCAGAATGATTTATTAGGATTCTAGCATGATTTACCTTGATACACCTCATTTCAGTATTATTTACTATGATTTACAATGTTTCTAGCATGATTAACCACATTACTAGCAAATATGTGAAGTGTCAGTGCAAATGAGGTGATGAACACTGACAAAATATTATTGTGTTATAATAGTTAGTTATATACGTGATTTTTAGTGTGTGTCCAAGTATGAATGCAAAAGCACATGTAAAATATTTCATTATTAAGTAGAATGGCCAGCAGAGGGCAGTAGAAGACCACTTATTGGCTCACTTTCACTTTAAACCAGTTTTCTGCACTAAAGCAAACCAGTTTTTCCATGTTAACTCAATGCATGCTTACACACACACACACACACACACACACACACACACACACACACACACACACACACACACAAACACACACACACACACACACACACACACACACACACACACACACACACACAAACACACACACACACACACACACACACACATACACACACAGCATAGTTAACCGTGATTTACCATGATATACCACGTTCTAGTATTATTTACCAGGAGATAAACGACAATCTAGTATTATTTACTTTGATTTACCATGTTTCTAGCCTGATTTATCACATTACTAGCAATTATTTGAAGTGTCAGTGCAAATAAAGTGATTAACACTGACAAAATATGATTGTGTTATAATAGTTATTGCTATATAAGTGATTTTTTTTGTGTGTATTCAAGTATGAATGCAAGCACATGTTGAAATATTTCATTAATAAGTAGAATGGCCAGCAGAGGGCAGTAGAAGACCACTTATTGGCTCACTTTCACTTTAAACCAGTTTTCTGCACTAAAGCAAACCAGTTTATCTATGTTAACTCAATGCATGCTTACACACACACACACACACACACACACACACACACACACACACACACACACACACACACACACACACACACACACACACACACACACACAGAGCATAGTTAACCATGATTTACCATGATTTACCACATTACTAGCAATTATTTGAAGTGTCAGTGCAAATAAAGTGATTAACACTGACAAAATATGATTGTGTTATAATAGTTATTGCTATATAAGTGATTTTTAGTGTGTATTCAAGTATAAATGCAAGCACATGTGGAAAAATTTAATTAATAAGTAGAATGGCCAGCAGAGGGCAGTAGAAGACCACTTATTGGCTCACTTTCACTTTAAACCTCATGATTTTGACCAGTTTTCTGCACTAAAGCAAACCAGTGTTTCCATGTTAACTCAATAATGCATAATTGCTACATATGCTACACACAATAATGCTACACACACACACACACACACACACACACACACACACACACAAATGTTTCAGTGATATTGGTGTCACATTCACCTTCATCACATTCACCTTCTGTCTTCATCACATTCACCATCTGTCGTCATCACCTGCACCTGCTCCTCATCACCCTCCTCATCATCACCTGCTCCTCATCATCATAACCGTCACCTGTTGTCCTTGTCTTGATCTGTGTATTTAAGTTCCCCTCTCATCCATTATCATTGTCGGTTATTGTTTGTGCACTAGCACTCTGTTATGTTTGTTTTCATGTTGGAAAATAAAACCTTTGTTATATTTGTACCACACACACACACACACACACACACACACACACACACACACACACACACACACACACACACACACACACACCATCATTTATCATGATTTACCATGGCTGATACCAATACCAATATGAGAAAATGACTATTTTAAACAGCAGGGGGCAGTAAAATACCACTTATTGGCTTAACATGCCATTAAATCATATCATTTTCACCTTTTTAACTGTTATAGAGGCAAATTTTGTCCGATCTGTCTGAAAATTTTCATGCTTGTTCAGGGTGATATTTCACACGTTCTGACTTGTTTTTAAGAAGGTCTGAGCATTGATTAAAGAGATATAGGCTTTCGGGGACACTTGGTAAAGGCCAGATTTTGAAGTGAACCTATTATAGCTATCCAAATGAAGTAGTTCAACTTTTTCTGACAATTATTGATCTAGTGAGTCCAGAGAATTGTATTGCACTAGTTTTGAACATTATGATATGAAAATTATATGATCAGACATGGAAAAGACCATTTACAGCCAATACAGGCAGTTTACCATAGGAAATATATGGTTTTAAAGCTTTTTAACAGTTATAGCGCCAACTATTGTCCAATCTCCATAAAATTTTGCAAGCTTGTTTGTGATGTTATGACACATATGCTCACCAATTTTTGTGAAGTTCTGAGTTTTCATTTAGGATTTATAGGCTTTTGAGTGTATTTTGCCACACCCATTTTATAAATGACCCTATTACAGCCATACAAATACAAAAGTTCAACTTTTTTTTGATAATTATTGATCTAGAGAGTCCATAGAATTGTCCTAGACTGGTCTGGTTCCGATCGGGCAAAAAACCAGGGACTAGTTCGCAAAAGTAGGTTTTTAACATATTCATGAATATTTAATGAACGGTTTGATTGACAGCAATGGTTCTAGAGGCAAAGTTGTTCAGCATGAGCAGATCTATCAAATGATATGCATTTTGTGACAATATATCTAACACCACGTGATTACAGAGCCATAAAACTCGTTAGCGCCAACTAGTGGCCGATTTCTTTCAAAATTCTTACAGACCTCTAGGGCCATGAGTCGAACATGCCCACCGAGTTTCGTTCCGATCGGCCTCCGTTAACCTTGTCTAATAGGTGCTCAACTTCATTGGCCAATGGCGGCCATGTTTTTTGAGATACACCAATGTCCTCATAGACATACATGGCACCTTGGACCAAGACACTGCATACCAATTTTCAAGTCAATCGGACTAACGGTCAGGTGGTTATAGCCTGTTTTATGTTTTTTTCATGTTATAGCGCCACCATGTGGCCAATCGCCGCGATTTTTTTACCGTGTCCTCAGATTGACCTCTTACATATGTGTACCAAGTTTGTTGAAAATACCTCATTTACTTCTGGAGTTATAGCCATTTTAGTAAAATAGGCTCCGCCCACAACGTTAATTTTGCGCCCCCTAGCGACCCTGAATCGAAATTTCAACTTTTTTTCGATAATTATTGATCTTCAGTCTCCAGAGAACAATTCTGCACTGGTTTGGTTCCGATCGAGCAAAAAACCAGGGACTAGTTCGCAAAAGTAGGTTTTCGACAAAATTCAAAATGGCGGAAAATCTATCATGACGGAAATGAAATCGGAGATATACGTTTTGTTCGTCAGACGACCAGCTTTCCAATGATATAAGACACTTGTGTCTACGACATACGGTCCAGGAGTTATGACCACTTTCGCGCTTTTGGTTGTTATAGCGCCACCTATGGGCCAATCGAGGTCATAATTTGATAACCTCTCCTCGATTTTTGTACTACCATCTGGCAAAGTTTCAAAGCTCTAGCCCTTACGGTTTGGGCTGCACGATGCGTTTTACGGCAGAATAATAATAATAATAATAATAATTAAAGCTGCAAGCAGCATTTATCGGGGTTCAAGCATTTAAGGCCTTTAGGCACATAAGCATTTAAGACATTAAGATTTATTTAGAAAGCTTTTAACCACTGAAATAATAGATGGAAAAGTCCATTTACAGCCAATACAGGCAATTTACCATAGGAAATATGTGTTTTTTAAAGCTTTTTAACAGTTATAGCACCATCTATAGTCCGATCTCCATGAAATTTTGCATGCTTGTTAATGATGTTATGGCACATAAGCTCACCAATTTTCGTGAAGTTCTGAGTTTTTGTTTAGGATTTATAGGCTTTTGAGTGCATTTTGCCACGCCCATTTTCTTTATGACCCAATATACCCATGCGAAAAATGCAAAAGTTCAACTTTTTTTTGATAATTATTGATCTTGAGAGTCCATAGAATTGTCCTAGACTCGTTTGGTTCTGATCGGGCGAAAAACCTAGGACTAGTTCGCAAAAGTAGGTTTTTAACATAATTACGAATATTTAATGAACGGTTTGATTGACAGCAATGGTTCTTGAGGCAAAGTTGTTCAACAAGAGGAGATCTATCAAATGGTATGCATTTTGTGACAATAAGTGTAACACCACGTGATTACAGAGCCATAAAACTCGTTAGCGCCAACTAGTGGCCGATTTCTTTTAAAATTCTTACAGACCTCTAGGGCCATGAGTCGAACATGCCCACCGAGTTTCGTTCCGATAGGCCTCCGTTAACCTTGTCTAATAGGTGCTCAAACTTCATTGGCCGATGGCGGCCATGTTTTTTGAGATACACCAATGTCCTCATAGACATACATGGCACCTTGGACCAAGACACTGCATACCAATTTTCAAGTCAATCGGACTAACGGTCAGGTGGTTATAGCCTGTTTTATGTTTTTTTCATGTTATAGCGCCACCATGTGACCAATCGCCGCGATTTTTTTACCGTGACCTCATATTGACGTCTTACACATGTGTACCAGGTTTGGTTAAAATACCTCTTTTACTTCTGGAGTTATAGCCATTTTAGTAAAATAGGCTCCGCCCACAACGTTAATTTTGCACCCCCTAGCGACCGTGAATCGAAATTTCAACTTTTTTTTGATAATTATTGATATTCAGACTCCAGAGAACAATTCTGCACTGGTTTGGTTCCGATCGGGCAAAAAACCAGGGACTAGTTCGCAAAAGTAGATTTTCGACAAAATTCAAAATGGCGGAAAATCTATCATGGCGGAAATAAAATCGGAGATATACGTTTTGTTCGTCAGGCGTCCAGCTTTCCAATGATATAAGACACTTGAGTCTATGACTTACGGTCTAGGAGTTATGAGCAGTTTCGCGCTTTTGGTTGCTATAGCGCCACCTATGGGCCAATCGGGGTCATAATTTGATAACCTCTCCTCGATTTTTGTACTACCATATGGCAAAGTTTCAAAGCTCTAGCCCTTACGGTTTGGGCTGCACGATGCGTTTTACGGCAGAATAATAATAATAATAATAATAATAAAAATCAGCACAATTACAATAGGGTTTCAGCACTTCGTGCTTGAACCCCTAATTAAAGCTGCAAGCAGCATTTATCGGGGTTCAAGCATTTAAGGCCTTTAAGCACATAAGCATTTAAGATATTAAGTTTTATTTAGAAAGCTTTTAACCACTGAAATAATAGATGGAAAAGTCCATTTACAGCCAATACAGGCAATTTACCATAGGAAATATATGGTTTTCAAACTTTTTTAACAGTTATAGCGCCACCTATGGTCCGATCAACATGAAATTTGGCATGCTTGTTTAGAATATTATGGCACATATGCTCACCAATTTTCGTGAAGTTCTGAGTTTTCGTTTAGGATTTATAAGCTTTTGAGTGCATTTTGCCACGCCCATTTTCTTTATGACCCAATTATAGCCATACGAAAAATTCAAAAGTTCAACTTTTTTTCGATAATTATTGATCAGGAGAGTCCAGAGAATTGTCCTAGACTGGTCTGGTTCCGATCGGGCGAAAAACCAGGGACTAGTTCGCAAAAGTAGGTTTTTAACATATTCGCAAATAATTAATGAACGATTTGATTGACAGCAATGGTTCTTGAGGCAATGTTGTTCAGCATGAGCAGATCTATCAAATGATATGCATTTTGTGACAATAAGTGTAACACCACGTGATTACAGAGCCGTAAAACTCGTTAGCGCCAACTAGTGGCCGATTTCTTTCAAAATTCTTACAGACCTCTAGGGCTATGAGTTGAACATGCCCATCGAGTTTCGTTCCGATCGGCCTCCGTTAACCTTGTCTAATAGGTGCTCAAACTTCGTTGGCCGATGGCGGCCATGTTTTTTGAGATACACCAATGTCCTCATAGACATACATGACACCTTGGGCCAAGACACTGCATACCAATTTTCAAGTCAATCGGACTAACAGTCAGGTGGTTAAAGCCTGTTTTATGTTTTTTTCATGTTAGAGCGCCACCATGTGGCCAATCGCCGCGATTTTTTTACTGTGACCTCAGATTGACCTCTTACACATGTGTACCGAGTTTGGTGAAGATACCTCATTTACTTCTGGAGTTATAGCCATTTTAGTAAAATAGGCTCCGCCCACAACGTTAATTTTGCGCCCCCTAGCGACCCTGAATCGAAATTTCAACTTTTTTTCGATAATTATTGATCTTCAGTCTCCAGAGAACAATTCTGCACTGGTTTGGTTCCGATCGAGCAAAAAACCAGGGACTAGTTCGCAAAAGTAGGTTTTCGACCAAATTCAAAATGGCGGAAAATCTATCATGACGGAAATGAAATCGGAGATATACGTTTTGTTCGTCAGACGACCAGCTTTCCAATGATATAAGACACTTGTGTCTACGACATACGGTCCAGGAGTTATGACCACTTTCGCGCTTTTGGTTGTTATAGCGCCACCTATGGGCCAATCGAGGTCATAATTTGATAACCTCTCCTCGATTTTTGTACTACCATCTGGCAAAGTTTCAAAGCTCTAGCCCTTACGGTTTGGGCTGCACGATGCGTTTTACGGCAGAATAATAATAATTAAAGCTGCAAGCAGCATTTATCGGGGTTCAAGCATTTAAGGCCTTTAAGCACATAAGCATTTAAGACATTAAGTTTTATTTGTAAAGCTTTTAACCACTGAAATAATAGATGGAAAAGACCATTTACAGCCAAAACAGGCAATTTACCATAGGAAATATATGGTTTTCAAAGCTTTTTAACAGTTATAGCGCCACCTATCGTACGATCTTCATGAAATTTTACATGCTTGTTTAGACTGTTATGGTACATATGCTCACCAATTTTTGTGAAGTTCTGAGTTTTCGTTTAGGATTTATAGGCTTTTAAATGCATTTTGCCACGCCCATTTTCATTATGACCCAATATACCCATGCGAAAAATGCTAAAGTTGAACTTTTTTTTGATAATTATTGATCTAGAGAGTCCAGAGAATTACCCTAGACTGGTTTTGTTCCGATCGGGCAAAAAACCTAGGACTAGTTCGCAAAAGTAGGTTTTTAACATAATTGCGAATATTTAATGAACGGTTTGATTGACAGCAATGGTTCTTGAGGCAAAGTTGTTCAGCATGAGCAGATCTATCAAATGATATGCATTTTGTGACAATAAGTGTAACACCACGTGATTACAGAGCCATAAAACTCGTTAGCGCCAACTAGTGGCCGATTTCTTTCAAAATTCTTACAGACCTCTAGGGCCATGAGTTGAACATGCCCATCGAGTATCGTTCCGATCGGCCTCCGTTAACCTTGTCTAATAGGTGCTCAAATTTCATTGGTCGATGGCTGTCATGTTTTTCGAGGTACGCCAATGTCCTCATAGACATACATGGCACCTTGGACCAAGACACTGCATACCAATTTTCAAGTCAATCGGACAAACGGTCACGTGGTCATAGCCCTTTTCATGTTTTTTTCATGTTATAGCGCCACCATGTGATCAATCGTCGAAATTTTTTTACTATGACCCCAAATTGAACTCATACACATGTGTACCAAGTTTGGTGAAGATATCTCATTTCCTTTTCGAGTTATAGCCATTTTAGTAAAATAGGCTCCTCCCACAACATTAATTTATCACCCGCTAGCGACCAGGAATCGAAATTTCGACTTTTTTTCGATAATTATTGATCTTCAGACTCCAAAGAACATTTCTGCACTGGTTTGGTTCCGATCGGGCGAAAAACCAGGGACTAGTTCGCAAAAGTAGGTTTTTGACAAAATTCAAAATGGCGGAAAAATTTGCATACCTGAAATAAAATCGGAGATATACGTTTTGACCTTCAGGCGTCCAGCTTTCCAATGATATAGGACACTTGAGTCTACGACATACGGTCTAGGAGTTATGAGCAGTTTCGCGCTTTTGGTCGCTATAGCGCCACCTATGGGCCAATCTGGGTCATACTTTGATAGGTTCTCCCCAAATTGAGGACTACCATTTGGCCAAGTTTCAAGGTTCCAGCTCTTACGGTTTGGGCTGCACGATGCGTTTTAGGGGAGAATAATAATAATAATAATAATAAAAATCAGTACAATTACAATAGGGTTTCAGCACTTCGTGCTTGAACCCCTAATAATAATAATAATTAAAGCTGCAAGCAGCATTTATCGGGGTTCAAGCATTTAAGGCCTTTAAGCACATAAGCATTTAAGACATTAAGTTTTATTTGTAAAGCTTTTAACCACTGAAATAATAGATGGAAAAGACCATTTACAGCCAAAACAGGCAATTTACCATAGGAAATATATGGTTTTCAAAGCTTTTTAACAGTTATAGCGCCACCTATCGTACGATCTTCATGAAATTTTACATGCTTGTTTAGACTGTTATGGTACATATGCTCACCAATTTTTGTGAAGTTCTGAGTTTTCGTTTAGGATTTATAGGCTTTTAAATGCATTTTGCCACGCCCATTTTCATTATGACCCAATATACCCATGCGAAAAATGCTAAAGTTGAACTTTTTTTTGATAATTATTGATCTAGAGAGTCCAGAGAATTACCCTAGACTGGTTTTGTTCCGATCGGGCAAAAAACCTAGGACTAGTTCGCAAAAGTAGGTTTTTAACATAATTGCGAATATTTAATGAACGGTTTGATTGACAGCAATGGTTCTTGAGGCAAAGTTGTTCAGCATGAGCAGATCTATCAAATGATATGCATTTTGTGACAATAAGTGTAACACCACGTGATTACAGAGCCATAAAACTCGTTAGCGCCAACTAGTGGCCGATTTCTTTCAAAATTCTTACAGACCTCTAGGGCCATGAGTTGAACATGCCCATCGAGTATCGTTCCGATCGGCCTCCGTTAACCTTGTCTAATAGGTGCTCAAATTTCATTGGTCGATGGCTGTCATGTTTTTCGAGGTACGCCAATGTCCTCATAGACATACATGGCACCTTGGACCAAGACACTGCATACCAATTTTCAAGTCAATCGGACAAACGGTCACGTGGTCATAGCCCTTTTCATGTTTTTTTCATGTTATAGCGCCACCATGTGATCAATCGTCGAAATTTTTTTACTATGACCCCAAATTGAACTCATACACATGTGTACCAAGTTTGGTGAAGATATCTCATTTCCTTTTCGAGTTATAGCCATTTTAGTAAAATAGGCTCCTCCCACAACATTAATTTATCACCCGCTAGCGACCAGGAATCGAAATTTCGACTTTTTTTCGATAATTATTGATCTTCAGACTCCAAAGAACATTTCTGCACTGGTTTGGTTCCGATCGGGCGAAAAACCAGGGACTAGTTCGCAAAAGTAGGTTTTTGACAAAATTCAAAATGGCGGAAAAATTTGCATACCTGAAATAAAATCGGAGATATACGTTTTGACCTTCAGGCGTCCAGCTTTCCAATGATATAGGACACTTGAGTCTACGACATACGGTCTAGGAGTTATGAGCAGTTTCGCGCTTTTGGTCGCTATAGCGCCACCTATGGGCCAATCTGGGTCATACTTTGATAGGTTCTCCCCAAATTGAGGACTACCATTTGGCCAAGTTTCAAGGTTCCAGCTCTTACGGTTTGGGCTGCACGATGCGTTTTAGGGGAGAATAATAATAATAATAATAATAAAAATCAGTACAATTACAATAGGGTTTCAGCACTTCGTGCTTGAACCCCTAATAAAAATCAGCACAAATACAATAGGGTTTCAGCACTTCGTGCTTGAACCCCTAATTAAAGCTGCAAGCAGCGTTTATCGGGGTTCAAGCAATTAAGGCCTTTAAGGCCTTTAAGCATAAAAGCATCAAAAGTTATTAAGATTTATTTAGCAAGCATGTAACTACTGACATAATAGATGAAAAAGACCATTTACCATAGGAAATATATGGTTTTAAAGCTTTTAACAGTTATAGCGCCACCTTTGGTCCGATCTCCATAAAATTTGGCATGCTTGTTAATGATGTTATTTCACATATGTTCACCAATTTTTGTGAAGTTCTGAGTTTTTATTTATGATTTATAGGCTTTTTTATTTATTTTGCCCCGCCCATTTTATAAATGACCCTATTACAGCCATCCAAATGCAAAAGTTCAACTTTTTTTTGATAATTATTGATCTAGAGAGTCCAGAGAATTGTCCTAGACTGGTTTGGTTCCGATCGGGCGAAAAACCAGGGACTAGTTCGCAAAAGTAGGTTTTTAACATATTCATGAATATTTAATTAACTGTTTGATTGACAGAAATGGTTCTTGAGGCAAAGTTGTTCAGCATGAGCAGATATATCAAATGATATGCTTTTTGTGACGATAAGTGTAACACCACGTGATTACAGAGCCAAAAAACTCGTTAGCGCCAACTAGTGGCCGATTTCTTTCAAAATTCTTACAGACCTCTAGGGCCATGAGTCGAACATGCCCATCGAGTTTCGTTCCGATCGGCCTCCGTTAACCTTGTCTAATAGGTGCTCAACTTCATTGGCCAATGGCGGCCATGTTTTTTGAGATACGCCAATGTCCTCATAGACATACATGGCACCTTGGACCAAGACACTGCATACCAATTTTCAAGTCAATCGGACTAATGGTCAGGTGGTTATAGCCCTTTTCATGTTTTTTTCATGTTATAGCGCCACCTAGTGTTCAATCGTCGCGATTTTTTTACTGTGACCCCAGAATGAACCCATACACATGTGTACCGAGTTTGGTGAAGCTATCTTATTTACTTATTAAGTTATAGCCATTTTAGTAAAATAGGCTCCTCCCACAACGATTATTTTGCGCCCCCTAGCGTCCATGAATCGAAATTTCAACATTTTTTCGATAATTATTGATCTTCAGACTCCAGAGAACATTTCTGCACTGGTTTGGCTCCGATCGGGCAAAAAACCAGGGACTAGTTCGCAAAAGTAGATTTTCGACAAAATTCAAAATGGCGGAAAATCTATCATGACGGAAATGAAATCGGAGATATACGTTTTGTTCGTCAGGCGTCCAGCTTTCCAATGATATAAGACACTTGAGTCTGCGACATACGGTCTAGGAGTTATGAGCAGTTTCGCGCTTTTGGTTGCTATAGCGCCACCTATGGGCCAATCGGGGTCATAATCTCTGAACCTCTCCTCGATTTTTGTACTACCATCTGGCAAAGTTTCAATGCTCTAGCCCTTACGGTTTGGGCTGCACGATGCGTTTTACGGCAGAATAATAATAATAATAATAATAATTAAAGCTGCAAGCAGCATTTATCGGGGTTCAAGCATTTAAGGCCTTTAGGCACATAAGCATTTAAGACATTAAGATTTATTTAGAAAGCTTTTAACCACTGAAATAATAGATGGAAAAGTCCATTTACAGCCAATACAGGCAATTTACCATAGGAAATATGTGTTTTTTAAAGCTTTTTAACAGTTATAGCACCATCTATAGTCCGATCTCCATGAAATTTTGCATGCTTGTTAATGATGTTATGGCACATAAGCTCACCAATTTTCGTGAAGTTCTGAGTTTTTGTTTAGGATTTATAGGCTTTTGAGTGCATTTTGCCACGCCCATTTTCTTTATGACCCAATATACCCATGCGAAAAATGCAAAAGTTCAACTTTTTTTTGATAATTATTGATCTTGAGAGTCCATAGAATTGTCCTAGACTCGTTTGGTTCTGATCGGGCGAAAAACCTAGGACTAGTTCGCAAAAGTAGGTTTTTAACATAATTACGAATATTTAATGAACGGTTTGATTGACAGCAATGGTTCTTGAGGCAAAGTTGTTCAACAAGAGGAGATCTATCAAATGGTATGCATTTTGTGACAATAAGTGTAACACCACGTGATTACAGAGCCATAAAACTCGTTAGCGCCAACTAGTGGCCGATTTCTTTTAAAATTCTTACAGACCTCTAGGGCCATGAGTCGAACATGCCCACCGAGTTTCGTTCCGATAGGCCTCCGTTAACCTTGTCTAATAGGTGCTCAAACTTCATTGGCCGATGGCGGCCATGTTTTTTGAGATACACCAATGTCCTCATAGACATACATGGCACCTTGGACCAAGACACTGCATACCAATTTTCAAGTCAATCGGACTAACGGTCAGGTGGTTATAGCCTGTTTTATGTTTTTTTCATGTTATAGCGCCACCATGTGACCAATCGCCGCGATTTTTTTACCGTGACCTCATATTGACGTCTTACACATGTGTACCAGGTTTGGTTAAAATACCTCTTTTACTTCTGGAGTTATAGCCATTTTAGTAAAATAGGCTCCTCCCACAACGTTAATTTTGCACCCCCTAGCGACCGTGAATCGAAATTTCAACTTTTTTTTGATAATTATTGATATTCAGACTCCAGAGAACAATTCTGCACTGGTTTGGTTCCGATCGGGCAAAAAACCAGGGACTAGTTCGCAAAAGTAGATTTTCGACAAAATTCAAAATGGCGGAAAATCTATCATGGCGGAAATAAAATCGGAGATATACGTTTTGTTCGTCAGGCGTCCAGCTTTCCAATGATATAAGACACTTGAGTCTATGACTTACGGTCTAGGAGTTATGAGCAGTTTCGCGCTTTTGGTTGCTATAGCGCCACCTATGGGCCAATCGGGGTCATAATTTGATAACCTCTCCTCGATTTTTGTACTACCATATGGCAAAGTTTCAAAGCTCTAGCCCTTACGGTTTGGGCTGCACGATGCGTTTTACGGCAGAATAATAATAATAATAATAATAATAATTAAAGCTGCAAGCAGCATTTATCGGGGTTCAAGCATTTAAGGCCTTTAGGCACATAAGCATTTAAGACATTAAGATTTATTTAGAAAGCTTTTAACCACTGAAATAATAGATGGAAAAGTCCATTTACAGCCAATACAGGCAATTTACCATAGGAAATATGTGTTTTTTAAAGCTTTTTAACAGTTATAGCACCATCTATAGTCCGATCTCCATGAAATTTTGCATGCTTGTTAATGATGTTATGGCACATAAGCTCACCAATTTTCGTGAAGTTCTGAGTTTTCGTTTAGGATTTATAGGCTTTTGAGTGCATTTTGCCACGCCCATTTTCTTTATGACCCAATATACCCATGCGAAAAATGCAAAAGTTCAACTTTTTTTTGATAATTATTGATCTTGAGAGTCCATAGAATTGTCCTAGACTCGTTTGGTTCTGATCGGGCGAAAAACCTAGGACTAGTTCGCAAAAGTAGGTTTTTAACATAATTACGAATATTTAATGAACGGTTTGATTGACAGCAATGGTTCTTGAGGCAAAGTTGTTCAACAAGAGGAGATCTATCAAATGGTATGCATTTTGTGACAATAAGTGTAACACCACGTGATTACAGAGCCATAAAACTCGTTAGCGCCAACTAGTGGCCGATTTCTTTTAAAATTCTTACAGACCTCTAGGGCCATGAGTCGAACATGCCCACCGAGTTTCGTTCCGATAGGCCTCCGTTAACCTTGTCTAATAGGTGCTCAAACTTCATTGGCCGATGGCGGCCATGTTTTTTGAGATACACCAATGTCCTCATAGACATACATGGCACCTTGGACCAAGACACTGCATACCAATTTTCAAGTCAATCGGACTAACGGTCAGGTGGTTATAGCCTGTTTTATGTTTTTTTCATGTTATAGCGCCACCATGTGACCAATCGCCGCGATTTTTTTACCGTGACCTCATATTGACGTCTTACACATGTGTACCAGGTTTGGTTAAAATACCTCTTTTACTTCTGGAGTTATAGCCATTTTAGTAAAATAGGCTCCTCCCACAACGTTAATTTTGCACCCCCTAGCGACCGTGAATCGAAATTTCAACTTTTTTTTGATAATTATTGATATTCAGACTCCAGAGAACAATTCTGCACTGGTTTGGTTCCGATCGGGCAAAAAACCAGGGACTAGTTCGCAAAAGTAGATTTTCGACAAAATTCAAAATGGCGGAAAATCTATCATGGCGGAAATAAAATCGGAGATATACGTTTTGTTCGTCAGGCGTCCAGCTTTCCAATGATATAAGACACTTGAGTCTATGACTTACGGTCTAGGAGTTATGAGCAGTTTCGCGCTTTTGGTTGCTATAGCGCCACCTATGGGCCAATCGGGGTCATAATTTGATAACCTCTCCTCGATTTTTGTACTACCATATGGCAAAGTTTCAAAGCTCTAGCCCTTACGGTTTGGGCTGCACGATGCGTTTTACGGCAGAATAATAATAATAATAATAATTAAAGCTGCAAGCAGCATTTATCGGGGTTCAAGCATTTAAGGCCTTTAAGCACATAAGCATTTAAGACATTAAGTTTTATTTGTAAAGCTTTTAACCACTGAAATAATAGATGGAAAAGACCATTTACAGCCAAAACAGGCAATTTACCATAGGAAATATATGGTTTTCAAAGCTTTTTAACAGTTATAGCGCCACCTATCGTACGATCTTCATGAAATTTTACATGCTTGTTTAGACTGTTATGGTACATATGCTCACCAATTTTTGTGAAGTTCTGAGTTTTCGTTTAGGATTTATAGGCTTTTAAATGCATTTTGCCACGCCCATTTTCATTATGACCCAATATACCCATGCGAAAAATGCTAAAGTTGAACTTTTTTTTGATAATTATTGATCTAGAGAGTCCAGAGAATTACCCTAGACTGGTTTTGTTCCGATCGGGCAAAAAACCTAGGACTAGTTCGCAAAAGTAGGTTTTTAACATAATTGCGAATATTTAATGAACGGTTTGATTGACAGCAATGGTTCTTGAGGCAAAGTTGTTCAGCATGAGCAGATCTATCAAATGATATGCATTTTGTGACAATAAGTGTAACACCACGTGATTACAGAGCCATAAAACTCGTTAGCGCCAACTAGTGGCCGATTTCTTTCAAAATTCTTACAGACCTCTAGGGCCATGAGTTGAACATGCCCATCGAGTATCGTTCCGATCGGCCTCCGTTAACCTTGTCTAATAGGTGCTCAAATTTCATTGGTCGATGGCTGTCATGTTTTTCGAGGTACGCCAATGTCCTCATAGACATACATGGCACCTTGGACCAAGACACTGCATACCAATTTTCAAGTCAATCGGACAAACGGTCACGTGGTCATAGCCCTTTTCATGTTTTTTTCATGTTATAGCGCCACCATGTGATCAATCGTCGAAATTTTTTTACTATGACCCCAAATTGAACTCATACACATGTGTACCAAGTTTGGTGAAGATATCTCATTTCCTTTTCGAGTTATAGCCATTTTAGTAAAATAGGCTCCTCCCACAACATTAATTTATCACCCGCTAGCGACCAGGAATCGAAATTTCGACTTTTTTTCGATAATTATTGATCTTCAGACTCCAAAGAACATTTCTGCACTGGTTTGGTTCCGATCGGGCGAAAAACCAGGGACTAGTTCGCAAAAGTAGGTTTTTGACAAAATTCAAAATGGCGGAAAAATTTGCATACCTGAAATAAAATCGGAGATATACGTTTTGACCTTCAGGCGTCCAGCTTTCCAATGATATAGGACACTTGAGTCTACGACATACGGTCTAGGAGTTATGAGCAGTTTCGCGCTTTTGGTCGCTATAGCGCCACCTATGGGCCAATCTGGGTCATACTTTGATAGGTTCTCCCCAAATTGAGGACTACCATTTGGCCAAGTTTCAAGGTTCCAGCTCTTACGGTTTGGGCTGCACGATGCGTTTTAGGGGAGAATAATAATAATAATAATAATAAAAATCAGTACAATTACAATAGGGTTTCAGCACTTCGTGCTTGAACCCCTAATTAAAGCTGCAAGCAGCATTTATCGGGGTTCAAGCATTTAAGGCCTTTAAGCACATAAGCATTTAAGACATTAAGTTTTATTTGTAAAGCTTTTAACCACTGAAATAATAGATGGAAAAGACCATTTACAGCCAAAACAGGCAATTTACCATAGGAAATATATGGTTTTCAAAGCTTTTTAACAGTTATAGCGCCACCTATCGTACGATCTTCATGAAATTTTACATGCTTGTTTAGACTGTTATGGTACATATGCTCACCAATTTTTGTGAAGTTCTGAGTTTTCGTTTAGGATTTATAGGCTTTTAAATGCATTTTGCCACGCCCATTTTCATTATGACCCAATATACCCATGCGAAAAATGCTAAAGTTGAACTTTTTTTGATAATTATTAATCTAGAGAGTCCAGAGAATTACCCTAGACTGGTCTTGTTCCGATCGGGCAAAAAACCTAGGACTAGTTCGCAAAAGTAGGTTTTTAACATAATTGCGAATATTTAATGAACGGTTTGATTGACAGCAATGGTTCTTGAGGCAAAGTTGTTCAGCATGAGCAGATCTATCAAATGATATGCATTTTGTGACAATAAGTGTAACACCACGTGATTACAGAGCCATAAAACTCGTTAGCGCCAACTAGTGGCCGATTTCTTTCAAAATTCTTACAGACCTCTAGGGCCATGAGTTGAACATGCCCATCGAGTTTCGTTCCGATCGGCCTCCGTTAACCTTGTCTAATAGGTGCTCAAATTTCATTGGTCGATGGCGGCCATGTTTTTCGAGATACGCCAAAGTCCTCATAGACATACATGGCACCTTGGACCAAGACACTGCATACCAATTTTCAAGTCAATCGGACAAACGGTCACGTGGTCATAGCCCTTTTCATGTTTTTTTTCATGTTATAGCGCCACCTAGTGATCAATCGTCGACATTTTTTTACTATGACCCCAGATTGAACTCTTACACATGTGTACCAAGTTTGGTGAAGATATCTCATTTCCTTTTCGAGTTATAGCCATTTTAGTAAAATAGGCTCCTCCCACAACATTAATTTATCACCCCCTAGCGACCAGGAATCGAAATTTCGACTTTTTTTCGATAATTATTGATCTTAAGACTCCAAAGAACATTTCTGCACTGCTTTGGTTCCGATCGGGTGAAAAACCAGGGACTAGTTCGCAAAAGTAGGTTTTTGACAAAATTCAAAATGGCGGAAAAATTTGCATACCTGAAATAAAATCGGAGATATACGTTTTGACCTTCAGGCGTCCAGCTTTCCAATGATATAGGACACTTGAGTCTACGACATACGGTCTAGGAGTTATGAGCAGTTCCGCGCTTTTGGTTGCTATAGCGCCACCTATGGGCCAATCTGGGTCATACTTTGATAGGTTCTCCCCAAATTGAGGACTACCATTTGGCCAAGTTTCAAGGTTCCAGCTCTTACGGTTTGGGCTGCACGATGCGTTTTAGGGGAGAATAATAATAATAATAATAATAAAAATCAGTACAATTACAATAGGGTTTCAGCACTTCGTGCTTGAACCCCTAATAATAAAAATTAAAGCTGCAAGCAGCATTTATCGGGGTTCAAGCAGTTAAAGCCTTTTAAGCATTTAAGCACAAAAGCATCAAAAGTTAAGATTTATTTAGCAAGCATGTAACCACGGACATAATAGATGGAAAAGACCATTTACAGCCAATACAGGCAGTTTACCATGGGATATATATGGTTTTAAAGCTTTTTAACAGTTATAGCGCCACCTATGGTCCGATCTCCATAGAATTGTTTACTGTGACCTCAAATTGAACCCATACACATGTGTACTGAGTTTGGTGAAGATATCTCATTTACTTCTTGAGTTATAGCCATTTTAGTAAAATAGGCTCCTCCCACAACAATTTAGCACATTCTAGTATTATTTACTATGATTCTAGCATGATTTGCCATATTCTAGCATAATTTACCATGATATACTACATTCTAGTATGATTTACCATTGTTTACTGTGATTCTAGCATGGATTACCATAGTTTATCATGATTTATCATAGTTTACCATGATTTACCCTGTTCTAGCATAGTTTACCATGATTTACCATGTTCTAGCATGATTTACCATGATATACCACATTCTAACATGATTTACCATAGTTTATTATGATTTATCATGGCTTACCATGATTTACCCTGTTCTAGCATAGTTTACCATGATTTACCATGTTCTAGCATGATGTACCATGATATACTATGTTCTAGAATGATGTACCAGGATTGTAGTATGATTTACCTTGATACACCACATTCTAGTATCATTTATTGATTTACCATGTTTTTAGTGTGATTTAACCATGATTTACCACATTGCTAGCAATTATGTGAAGTATCAGTAAAAATGAAGTGATAAACTCTGACAAAATATGATTGTGCTACAATAGTAATTGTTATATAAGTGATTTTTTAGTGTTTTATTGTTATATAAGTGATTTTTAGTGTCTAATGAATGCAAAAGCATATGTGGGTAGACATTAATAAGTAGAATGGCCAGCAGAGGGCAGTAGAAGACCACATATTGGCTCACTTTCACTTTAAACTTCTTGATTTTCACCATTTTTCTGCACTAAAGCAAAGCAGTTTTTCCATTTTAAATCCATAATGCATGTTAACACACACACACACACACACACACACACACAAGACAAATGTTGTTTTTTCAATGCTATTGGGATATGTCATTATGAAAATATATTTGAATGGTCTATAAACATTTCACAAAGTCTTTGTAAGCTATTAATCAGATCATTCAGAATTTATTCAGAAACCTAAGACTACACACACACATTATATTGTAGATACAGACATTTGAAATATATGATGTGATCAAACTGTCAATACTAATAATTTAACAGATGGATTTTTGACTAAATGTAATTGTAAATGTTAAAATAGTGATTTTATAAAGTCTAAATATAAATTATAGAACAATATGACAACATGACTATTTTAAACAGCAGGGGGCAGTAAAATACCACTTCTTGGCTTAATATGTCATTATATTCATATCATTTTCACCTTTTTAACTGTTATAGAGGCAAATTTTGTCAGATCTGTCTGAAAATTTTCATGCATGTTCAGAGTGATATTTCACATGTTCTGACTTGTTTTTAAGAAGGTTTGAACATTCATTAAAGAGATATAGGCTTTCGGGGACACTTGGTAAAGGCCACATTTTGAAGTGAACCTATTATAGCTACCCAAATGAAGTAGTTCAACTTTTTCTGACAATTATTGTTCTAGTGAGTCCAGAGAATTGTATTGCACTAGTTTTTAACATTATGATATGAAAATTATATATTCAGAGATGGAAAAGACCATTTACAGTCAATACAGGCAGTTTACCATAGGAAATATATGGTTTTAAAGATTTTTAACAGTTATAGCGCCACCTATCGTCCGATCTCCATGAAATTTTGCATGCTTGTTAATGATGTTATGTCACATAAGTTCACCAATTTTTGTGAAGTTCTGGGTTTTTATTTAGGATTTATAGGCTTTTTAATGTATTTTTCCATGCCCATTTTATAAATGATCCTATTACAGCCATCCAAATGCAAAAGTTCAACTTTTTTTTGATAATTATTGATCTAGAGAGTCCAGAGAATTGTCCTAGACTGGTCTGGTTCCGATCGGGCAAAAAACCTAGGACTAGTTCGCAAAAGTAGGTTTTAAACATATTCATGAATATTTAATGAACGGTTTGATTGACAGAAATGGTTCTTGAGGCAAAGTTGTTCAGCATGAGCAGATATATCAAATGATATGCTTTTTGTGACGATAAGTGTAACACCACGTGATTACAGAGCCAAAAAACTCGTTAGCGCCAACTAGTGGCCGATTTCTTTCAAAATTCTTACAGACCTCTAGGGCCATGAGTCGAACATGCCCATCGAGTTTCGTTCCGATCGGCCTCCGTTAACCTTGTCTAATAGGTGCTCAACTTCATTGGCCAATGGCGGCCATGTTTTTTGAGATACGCCAATGTCCTCATAGACATACATGGCACCTTGGACCAAGACACTGCATACCAATTTTCCAGTCAATCGGACTAACGGTCAGGTGGTTATAGCCCTTTTCATGTTTTTTTCATGTTATAGCGCCACCTAGTGTTCAATCGTCGCGATTTTTTTACTGTGACCCCAGAATGAACCCATACACATGTGTACCGAGTTTGGTGAAGCTATCTTATTTACTTTTTAAGTTATAGCCATTTTAGTAAAATAGGCTCCTCCCACAACGATTATTTTGCGCCCCCTAGCGTCCATGAATCGAAATTTCAACATTTTTTCGATAATTATTGATCTTCAGACTCCAGAGAACATTTCTGCACTGGTTTGGCTCCGATCGGGCAAAAAACCAGGGACTAGTTCGCAAAAGTAGATTTTCGACAAAATTCAAAATGGCGGAAAATCTATCATGACGGAAATGAAATCGGAGATATACGTTTTGTTCGTCAGGCGTCCAGCTTTCCAATGATATAAGACACTTGAGTCTGCGACATACGGTCTAGGAGTTATGAGCAGTTTCGCGCTTTTGGTTGCTATAGCGCCACCTATGGGCCAATCGGGGTCATAATCTCTGAACCTCTCCTCGATTTTTGTACTACCATCTGGCAAAGTTTCAATGCTCTAGCCCTTACGGTTTGGGCTGCACGATGCGTTTTACGGCAGAATAATAATAATAATAATAATTAAAGCTGCAAGCAGCATTTATCGGGGTTCAAGCATTTAAGGCCTTTAAGCACATAAGCATTTAAGACATTAAGTTTTATTTGTAAAGCTTTTAACCACTGAAATAATAGATGGAAAAGACCATTTACAGCCAAAACAGGCAATTTACCATAGGAAATATATGGTTTTCAAAGCTTTTTAACAGTTATAGCGCCACCTATCGTACGATCTTCATGAAATTTTACATGCTTGTTTAGACTGTTATGGTACATATGCTCACCAATTTTTGTGAAGTTCTGAGTTTTCGTTTAGGATTTATAGGCTTTTAAATGCATTTTGCCACGCCCATTTTCATTATGACCCAATATACCCATGCGAAAAATGCTAAAGTTGAACTTTTTTTGATAATTATTGATCTAGAGAGTCCAGAGAATTACCCTAGACTGGTCTTGTTCCGATCGGGCAAAAAACCTAGGACTAGTTCGCAAAAGTAGGTTTTTAACATAATTGCGAATATTTAATGAACGGTTTGATTGACAGCAATGGTTCTTGAGGCAAAGTTGTTCAGCATGAGCAGATCTATCAAATGATATGCATTTTGTGACAATAAGTGTAACACCACGTGATTACAGAGCCATAAAACTCGTTAGCGCCAACTAGTGGCCGATTTCTTTCAAAATTCTTACAGACCTCTAGGGCCATGAGTTGAACATGCCCATCGAGTTTCGTTCCGATCGGCCTCCGTTAACCTTGTCTAATAGGTGCTCAAATTTCATTGGTCGATGGCGGCCATGTTTTTCGAGATACGCCAAAGTCCTCATAGACATACATGGCACCTTGGACCAAGACACTGCATACCAATTTTCAAGTCAATCGGACAAACGGTCACGTGGTCATAGCCCTTTTCATGTTTTTTTTCATGTTATAGCGCCACCTAGTGATCAATCGTCGACATTTTTTTACTGTGACCCCAGATTGAACTCTTACACATGTGTACCAAGTTTGGTGAAAATATCTCATTTCCTTTTCGAGTTATAGCCATTTTAGTAAAATAGGCTCCTCCCACAACATTAATTTATCACCCCCTAGCGACCAGGAATCGAAATTTCGACTTTTTTTCGATAATTATTGATCTTCAGACTCCAAAGAACATTTCTGCACTGCTTTGGTTCCGATCGGGTGAAAAACCAGGGACTAGTTCGCAAAAGTAGGTTTTTGACAAAATTCAAAATGGCGGAAAAATTTGCATACCTGAAATAAAATCGGAGATATACGTTTTGACCTTCAGGCGTCCAGCTTTCCAATGATATAGGACACTTGAGTCTACGACATACGGTCTAGGAGTTATGAGCAGTTCCGCGCTTTTGGTTGCTATAGCGCCACCTATGGGCCAATCTGGGTCATACTTTGATAGGTTCTCCCCAAATTGAGGACTACCATTTGGCCAAGTTTCAAGGTTCCAGCTCTTACGGTTTGGGCTGCACGATGCGTTTTAGGGGAGAATAATAATAATAATAATAATAAAAATCAGTACAATTACAATAGGGTTTCAGCACTTCGTGCTTGAACCCCTAATAATAAAAATCAGTACAATTACAATAGGGTTTCAGCACTTCGTGCTTGAACCCCTAATCAGCACAATTACAATAGGGTTTCAGCACTTCGTGCTTGAACCCCTAATTAAAGCTGCAAGCAGCATTTATCGGGGTTCAAGCAGTTAAGGCCTTTAAGGCCTTTAAGCACAAAAACATCAAAAGACATCAAGTTTTATTTAGCAAGCATGTAACCACTGACATCATAGATGGAAAATACCATGTTTTAGCATGATTTACCATGATTTACCATGATTTACCCTGTTCTAGCATAGTTGACCATGAATTTATCTTAGTTTACCTTGATTTACCATGTTCTAGCATGATTTACCATGATATACCACATTGTAGCATGATTTACTATAGTTTATCATGATTTACCATGGTTTACCATGATTTACCATGGTTTACCATGATTTACCCTGTTCTAGCATAGTTTACCATGATTTACCATGGTTTACCATTATTTACCCTGTTCTAGCATGATTTACCATAATATACCACGTTCTAGAATGATTTATCAGGATTCTAGCATGATTTACCTTGATACACCACATTTTAGATTTATTTACTATGATTTACCATGCTTCTAGCGTGATTTACCATGATTTACAACACGTGAAGTGTCAGTGCAAATGAAGTGATAAACACTGACAAAATATGATTTTGTTATAATAGTTATTGTTATATAAGTGATTTTATAAGTGTCTAGAGTGACGCAAAATCACCTGTGAAAAGACTTCATTAATAAGTAGAATGGCCAGCAGAGGGCACTAGAAGACCACTTATTGGCTCAGGTTCACTTTAAATTTCATTATTTTCACCAGTTTTCTCCACTAAAGCTAAACACGGAATGGTTGCAGGAAGGCACGCGGAGACAAGGATGAACATACAAGATGCAGGTTTAATAGGAATTAAACTCAGGATATCGGAACAGGCAGCAACACACTCTAATTACAGCATAGAACTGACAAAGAACAAGGCAAAACTCAGGGCTTAAATACATGGGAGAACTGATCAGGGAAACAAGACACAGCTGACAAGACTAACGAGGAAACAGGTGTGACAGATGCACTAAATGACAGTTACCGTGGAAACCAAGGAGTGGCGGGAAAACAGAACAAAGGAAGACATGTGATCAGAGACAACAATACTCAGACAGAACACAACTGTGACAAAAGCAAACCAGTTTTACCATTTTAACTTAATGCATGCTTACACACACACACACACACACACACACACACACACACACACAAAGACAAATGTTGTTGTTGTTGTTTTTTCAATGCTATTGGGATATGTCATTATGAAAATATATTTGAATGGTCAATTAACATTTCACAAAGTCTTTGTAAGCTATTAATCAGACGATTCAGAATTTATTCAGAAACCTAAGACTACACACACATTATGTTGTAGATACAGACAGTTGAACTATATGATGTGATCAAACTGTCAGTACTAATACTTTAACAGATAGATTTTGACTAAATGTAATTGTAAATGTTAAAATAGGGATTTTATAAAGTCTAAATATAAATTATAGAACAATATGACAAAATTCCTATTTTAAACAGCAGGGGGCAGTAAAATATCACTTATTGGCTTAACATGCCATTATATTCATATCATTTTCACCTTTTTAACTGTTATAGAGGCAAATTTTGTCCGATCTGTCTGAAAATTTTCATGCATGTTTAGAGTGATATTTCACATGTTCTGACTTGTTTTTAAGAAGGTCTGAGTAATTCATTAAAGAGATATAGGCTTTCGGGGACACTTGGTAAAGGCTACATTATGAAGTGAACCTATTATAGCTATCCAAATGAAGTAGTTCAACTTTTTCTGACAATTATTGATCTAGTGAGTCCAGAGAATTGTATTGCACTAGTTTTGAACATTATGATATGAAAATTATATGATCAGAGATGGAAAAGACCATTTACAGCCAATACAGGCAGTTTACCATAGGAAATATATGGTTTTAAAGCTTTTTAACAGTTATAGCGCCACCTATCGTCCGATCTCCATAAAATTTTGCATGCTTGTTAATGATGTTATGTCACATATGCTGACCAATTTTTGTGAAGTTCTGCATTTTCATTTATGATTTATAGGCTTTTGACTGTATTTTGCCACGCCCATTTTATAAATGACCCTATTACAGCCATCCAAATGCAAAAGTTCAACTTTTTTTTGATAATTATTGATCTAGAGAGTCCAGAGAATTGTCCTAGACTGGTCTGGTTCCGATCGGGCGAAAAACCTAGGACTAGTTCGCAAAAGTAGGTTTTAGACATATTCGTGAATATTTAATGAACGGTTTGATTGACAGCAATGGTTCTTGAGGCAAAGTTGTTCAGCATGAGCAGATCTATCAAATGATATGCATATTGTGTGGATGAGTGTAACACCACGTGATTACAGAGCCATAAAACTCGTTAGCGCCAACTAGTGGCTGATTTCTTTCAAAATTCTTACAGACCTCTAGGGCCATAAGACGAACATGCCCATCGAGTTTCGTTCCGATCGGCCTCCGTTAACCTTGTCTAATCGGTGCTCAAACTTCATTGGCCGATGGCGGCCATGTTTTTTGAGATACGCCAATGTCCTCATAGACATACATGGCACCTTGGACCAAGACACTGCATACCAATTTTCAAGTCAATCGGACTAACGGTCAGGTGGTTATAGCCTGTTTTATGTTTTTTTCATGTTATAGCGCCACCATGTGGCCAATCGCCGCAATTTTTTTACTGTGACCTCAGATTGACCTCTTACACATGTGTACCAAGTTTGGTTAAAATACCTCTTTTACTTCTGGAGTTATAGCCATTTTAGTAAAATAGGCTCCTCCCACAACGTTAATTTTGCACCCCCTAGCAACCATGAATCGAAATTTCAACTTTTTTTCGATAATTATTGATCTTCAGACTCCATAGAACAATTCTGCACTGGTTTGTTTCCGATCGGGCGAAAACCCAGGGACTAGTTCGCAAAAGTAGATTTTCGACAAAATTCAAAATGGCGGAAAATCTATCATGGCGGAAATAAAATCGGAGATATACGTTTTGTTCGTCAGGCGTCCAGCTTTCCAATGATATAAGACACTTGAGTCTATGACTTACGGTCTAGGAGTTATGAGCAGTTTCGCGCTTTTGGTTGCTATAGCGCCACCTATGGGCCAATCGGGGTCATAATTTGATAACCTCTCCTCGATTTTTGTACTACCATATGGCAAAGTTTCAAAGCTCTAGCCCTTACGGTTTGGGCTGCACGATGCGTTTTACGGCAGAATAATAATAATAATAATAATAATAAAAATCAGCACAATTACAATAGGGTTTCAGCACTTCGTGCTTGAACCCCTAAAAATCAGCACAATTACAATAGGGTTTCAGCACTTCGTGCTTGAACCCCTAATTAAAGCTGCAAGCAGCATTTATCGGGGTTCAAGCAGTTAAGGCCTTTAAGGCATTTAAGCACAAAAGCATCAAAAGTTATTAAGATTTATTTAGCAAGCATGTAACCACTGACATAATAGATGGAAAAGACCATTTACAGCCAATACAGGCAATTTGCCATGGGATATATATGGTTTTAAAGCTTTTTAACAGTTATAGCGCCACCTATGGTCCGATCTCCATAAAATTGTTTACTGTGACCTCAAATTGAACCCATACACATGTGTACTGAGTTTGGTGAAGATATCTCATTTACTTCTTGAGTTATAGCCATTTGAGTAAAATAGGCTCCTCCCACAACGATTTGCCACATTCTAGAATTATTTAATATGATTCTAGCATGATTTACTATCATATACCATGTTCCAGAATGATTTATTAGGATTCTAGCATGATTTACCTTGATACACCTCATTTCAGTATTATTTACTATGATTTACAATGTTTCTAGCATGATTAACCACATTACTAGCAATTATGTGAAGTGTCAGTGCAAATGAGGTGATGAACACTGACAAAATATTATTGTGTTATAATAGTTAGTTATATACGTGATTTTTAGTGTGTGTCCAAGTATGAATGCAAAAGCACATGTAAAAGCTCCAAAACTCTGGAATAGCCTTCCTGATACTGTTCGTTGCTCAGACTCGCTCTCCCAGTTTAAAACTAGATTAAAGTCGCATCTCTTCAGCCAGGCATTCATATAATATTTTTAATCTTACAGTTCAAATTACAATCCGGCCTCTAGTTAATAAACGCCAGAGGAGAACTGGCCCCCGACTGAGCCTGGGTTCTCCCAAGGTTTTTTTTTTCTCCATTGGGTCACCTGATGGAGTTTTAGGACACTATTAGGTCACTTGATGGAGTTTTTCGGTTCCTTGCCACTGTTGCCTTTGGCTTGCTCAGTTGGGGATATTCTGGGGATATCTAATTTGATTTTATCAATAAATTCCACTAGAAACAAACCTTGTTGTATTATTTTAATTTAATACTGTGAAGCTGCTTTGATACAATCTGTATTGTGAAAAGCGCTATACAAATATACTTGACTTGACTTGACTTAAAATATTTCATTATTGAGTAGAATGGCCAGCAGAGGGCACTAGAAGACCACTTATTGGCTCACTTTCACTTTAAACCAGTTTTCTGCACTAAAGCAAACCAGTTTTTCCATGTTAACTCAATGCATGCTTACACACACACACACACACACACACACACACACACACACACACACACACACACACACACACACACACACATACACACACAGTTTAGTTAACCATGATTTACCATGATATACCACGTTCTAGTATTATTTACCAGGAGATAAACGACAATCTAGTATTATTTACTTTGATTTACCATGTTTCTAGCCTGATTTATCACATTACTAGCAATTATTTGAAGTGTCAGTGCAAATAAAGTGATTAACACTGACAAAATATGATTGTGTTATAAAAGTTATTGCTATATAAGTGATTTTTTTAGTGTGTATTCAAGTATGAATGCAAGCACATGTTGAAATATTTCATTAATAAGTAGAATGGCCAGCAGAGGGCAGTAGAAGACCACTTATTGGCTCACTTTCACTTTAAACCAGTTTTCTGCACTAAAGCAAACCAGTTTATCCATGTTAACTCAATGCATGCTTACACACACACACACACACACACACACACACACACACACACACACACACACACACACACACACACACACACACACACACAGCATAGTTAACCATGATTTACCATGATTTACCACATTACTAGCAATTATTTGAAGTGTCAGTGCAAATAAAGTGATTAACACTGACAAAATATGATTGTGTTATAATAGTTATTGCTATATAAGTGATTTTTAGTGTGTATTCAAGTATAAATGCAAGCACATGTGGAAAAAATTAATTAATAAGTAGAATGGCCAGCAGAGGGCAGTAGAAGACCACTTATTGGCTCACTTTCACTTTAAACCTCATGATTTTGACCAGTTTTCTGCACTAAAGCAAACCAGTGTTTCCATGTTAACTCAATAATGCATACTTGCTACATATGCTACACACAATAATGCTACACACACACACACACACACACACACACACACACACACACACACACACAAATGTTTTAGTGATATTGGTGTCACATTCACCTTCATCACATTCACCTTCTGTCTTCATCACATTCACTATCTGTCGTCATCACCTGCACCTGCTCCTCATCACCCTCCTCATCATCACCTGCTCCTCATCATCATAACCGTCACCTGTTGTCCTTGTCTTGATCTGTGTATTTAAGTTCCCCTCTCATCCATTATCATTGTCGGTTATTGTTTGTGCACTAGCACTCTGTTATGTTTGTTTTCATGTTGGAAAATAAAACCTTTGTTATATTTGTACCACACACACACACACACACACACACACACACACACACACACACACACACACACACACACACACACACACACACCATCATTTATCATGATTTACCATGGCTGATACCAATACCAATATGAGAAAATGACTATTTTAAACAGCGGGGGGCAGTAAAATACCACTTATTGGCTTAACATGCCATTAATTCATATCATTTTCACCTTTTTAACTGTTATAGAAGCAAATTTTGTCCGATCTGTCTGAAAATTTTCATGCTTGTTCAGGGTGATATTTCACACGTTCTGACTTGTTTTTAAGAAGGTCTGAGCATTGATTAAAGAGATATAGGCTTTCGGGGACACTTGGTAAAGGCCAGATTTTGAAGTGAACCTATTATAGCTATCCAAATGAAGTAGTTCAACTTTTTCTGACAATTATTGATCTAGTGAGTCCAGAGAATTGTATTGCACTAGTTTTGAACATTATGATATGAAAATTATATGATCAGAGATGGAAAAGACCATTTACAGCCAATACAGGCAGTTTACCATAGGAAATATATGATTTTAAAGCTTTTTAACAGTTATAGCGCCACCTATCGTACGATCTCCATAGAATTTTTCATGCTTGTTAATGATGTTATGTCACATATGCTGACCACTTTTTGTGAAGTTCTGAGTTTTTATTTAGGATTTATAGGCTTTTTAATGTATTTTGACACGCCCATTTTATAAATGACCCTATTAGAGCCATCCAAATGCAAAAGTTCAACTTTTTTTTTGATAGTTTTTGATCTAGAGAGTCCAGAGAATTGTCCTAGACTGGTCTGGTTCCGATCGGGCGAAAAACCTAGGACTAGTTCGCAAAAGTAGGTTTTTAACATGTTTGCGAATATTTAATGAACGGTTTGATTGACAGCAATGGTTCTTGAGGCAAAGTTGTTCAGGATGAGGAGATCTATCAAATGATATGCATATTGTGTGGATATTTGTAACACCACGTGATTACAGAGCCATAAAACTCGTTAGCGCCAACTAGTGGCCGATTTCTTTCAAAATTCTTACAGACCTCTAGGGCCTTGAGTCGAACATGCCCATCGAGTTTCGTTCCGATCGGCCTCCGTTAACCTTGTCTAATAGGTGCTCAAATTTCATTGGCCGATGGCGGCCATGTTTTTTGAGATACGCCAATGTCCTCATACACATACATGGCACCTTGGACCAAGACACTGCAAACCAATTTTCAAGTCAATCGGACTAACGGTCAGGTGGTTATAGCCTGTTTTATGTTTTTTTCATGTTATAGCGCCACCATGTGGCCAATCGCCGCGTTTTTTTTACTGTGACCTCAGATTGACCTCTTACACATGTGTACCAAGTTTGGTGAAGATACCTCATTTACTTCTGGAGTTATAGCCATTTTAGTAAAATAGGCCCTGCCCACGACGTACGTTTTGGCGCCCCTTAGCGTCCGTGAATCGAAATTTCAACTTTTTTTCGATAGTTTTTGATATTCAGACTCAAGAGAACATTTCTGCGCTGGATTGGTTCCGATCGGGCGAAAAACCTAGGACTAGTTCGCAAAAGTAGGTTTTTGACAAAATTCAAAATGGCGGAAAATCTATCATGGCGGAAATGAAATCGGAGATATACGTTTTGTTCGTCAGGCGTCCAGCTTTCCAATGATATAAGACACTTGAGTCTACGACATACGGTCTAGTAGTTATGAGCAGTTTTGCGCTTTTGGTTGCTATAGCGCCACCTATGGGCCAATCGGGGTCATACTTTTATAGGTTCTCCCCAAATTGAGGACTACCATTTGGCCAAGTTTCAAGGTTCCAGCTCTTACGGTTTGGTCTGCACGATGCGTTTAAGGGGAAAATAATAATAATAATAATAATAATAATAATAAAAATCAGTACAATTACAATAGGGTTTCAGCACTTCGTGCTTGAACCCCTAATTAAAGCTGCAAGCAGCATTTAGCGGGGTTCAAGCATTTAGGGTCTTTAAGCACATAAGGCAGTTTAGTGAGTTGTCTGAGTTTTTGTTTAGGATTTACAGGCTTTTGAGTGTTTTTTGCCATACCCATTTTCTAAATGATCCTGTTATGGCTACCCAATGGGTAAAGTTAAAGTTTTTTATATAATTAATAATCTAGAGCTTCCAGAGAATTGTACTGCACTGGTATATTTCCGATCGGGCGAAAACCTAGGACTAGTTTGCAAAAGTAGGTTTTTAACATAATCGCAAGTATTTAATGAACAAATTGATTGACAGTAGTAGTTCTTGAGGCAAAGTTGTTCAGTATGAGGAGATCTATCAAATGATATGCATCACGTGATTACATAGCCGTAAAACCTGTTAGCGTCAACTAGTGGCTGATTTTTCAAAATTCTTACAGACCTCTAGGGCCACGAATCGAACATGCCCACCGAGTTTCGTTCTGATCGGCCTCCGTTAAGAGTAAACTAACAGCTTTGAATTAAAATGGTGAGGTATCCTGTTGTAAACATCAACCATGCCTGTTGACAGTTCTCTTTTGTGGGAAGGGAATGAAAAGTTCTCAAATCCGCAGCACAGCCTCAGACATAACATTTATATCCATGATCTGCCATTTTCACTATTGTCCTTGCTTGCTTCTTCACAATACCTGCAGATCTTCTGATGATTCGGCTGTGCAGGTCCACATTAACACTGCCTGGCCTAGAACATGGACTGGAAAATGCAAATTTGGGGGGTATAAATATTAATGATCCTGACTCCAACGTCACAGTCGGTGTTATGGTGGGATTCACTCATTTTTCAGCGGTCTTTTGCAAACAAGAGATTTACACATGAAGGAGGAAACAATGGTGTTTGAGGCTCACGGTATGTCAGTTCCATGTCCAGAACTCTTATCATTCAACTATGCCAAGATAAATACAGTTTTCAATTGTATGGCACCTTTAAAATAGATGATTAGTAATATAATGCTTACTTGGAGTCTGAAATGGCTTTAACAAAAGAAGAAAAATATTCTTAGATTTCTGTTCATTCTAATCATGTACAAATAAAGTAGCACAATAAGATTACATTTATTTGAATGCATTAGTGAGTGTGTGATTGTGCTGTGTGTGCAGCGTGTCAATACTAAAAGTGAAGGTTTAGTTGATATCTTTGGTGATAATATCTGTAGTAATCATAAAAAAACAATTAAGAAATAAAGAATTAAAATTACAAATAATATTCTATTAAGATATGAGTTACAATAACATGATTTGCAATAGTAATAATATCAATAATATATGCACAATACACACAGATTAGACTATCAGGTCTGTGTTTTACAAAAACATTAGTATTGCAGCCAATGTGAGTCTGTGGGATTTATAAACAGACAAAATATTATTTGAAATGTTATTTTAATGATTTTATTAAGTTTAAACAATATTTCAAATGGAAAATATTGAAAAATTTCAAAAAAAAAATGAAAAATAATATTTTAGTGAGCAGAATGAACCAATGAGTGTTCTTCTTCTGGTGGTTAAAATGTAAATGAAAACAATAATACTTAAACAATAATACTTAATACACTAACCATGCTTGAACACACACATGCACACACATTTTGTTGTAGATGTAGATATTTAAAATAAAAGATAGGTAACAAAATGATAATTGCAAATCTCCTCTGTATAACACCATTTTCAGATTTCAAATTAATTACTGAGAGGCAGAATTGTTCAAACTGAGAACTCAGTAAAAATGAAGTGATAAACTTTGACAAAACATGACTGTGTTATAATAGGTGATTTTCATGCAAGTAATTTTATATAGTCCAAAAACTAATGCAAAAGCACAGATGAAAATATTTTATTAAGTAGAATGTCCTGCTTCCATAGTAGAAGACCACTAATTGACTCACTTTCATTTGAAAGACTTTTTTATCCACCAGTAAAACAAAGCAGTTTCTCCATGTTCTTTCCATTAAGCATGCTTACACACACAGACACACACACAGACACAAACACATCCACACACACACACACACACACACACACACACACACACACACACACACACACACACACACACACACAAAGACAAATATGTTTTCAATGTTTTTAGGATGTGATATTGTGAAAATATCTTCATCTCCTCATCTTGAACAACTTTGCCTCAAGAATCACTAATGTCAATCAAACCGTTCATAATCATAATAAAAAAATAAAATATATACAAATATCATAATAAAAAAAAAAAACATCATAATAAAAAAGATTGCTTCTTAAAGCATTTGTTTATTTCCCAATACTGAAGCGAATTAAAAGATCATGCGTAATCCTGCTGCTCCCTCTAGTGGACAACAGTGGTATTATAGCTTACATTTTACAGTTGAAGTGTTTGAATGAATGAATGGGAATTTGTTTTTTTACTTATATCTCAGGAACCAAAAGGCGAAAAATTCTGAAACTCAGAGCATAGATAGTGCTTGAGGAGCCCTGTTGAATGAGACCATCAAGGTGTTTTTGGGCGATTGGGGCTGGGAGTTATGACTGTTATAAGGCATATCTGTTCGGGCTATTATCTCTGGAATGCCCAGGGCAAATAACACCACATTTGAATCGAAGCTAGCCAAGGACGCGCCCTTTCCAACGAGCTCTCACACAATGTTCGGGGTGGTCTGGGTCGGGAGTAATGGCCGTTCAAAATCGGGGGTCCCGCGGATTCGCGATGCGCGGGGGGCGCGCTCCCGAGGCCCGCGACGACACGTTTCGATCAAGAGCCCGGAGAGGTCCTCACCATCAAAATTTGAGCGCGCAACGACTTTCCGTTTTCGAGTTATGAATGAATTTGTATTCGGGGGCGTGGCTTAAATGCCGTTATACTTTCGTTTCATTTCATTCATTTACTTTCGTCCATTTCCATATCTCAGTGTAACACAATTGTCAATAGTAATACTCAATAGATGAGTTTTGACAAAATGTGATTGTAAATGTTAAAATAATGATTTTATAAAGTCTAAATATGAATTTTATAACAATATTAGGGAGTAGTATGATGAAATGACAGCAGGGGGCAGTAAAATACCACTTATTGGCTTAATATGTCATTATATTCATATAAAATCACCTTTTGAAGAAGTTAAACTTTTTTTCTGATAATTATTGATCTAGAGAGTTCAGAGAATTGTGCTGCACTGGTTTTGAACATTATGATATGAACATTATATGATAAAAGATAGAAGACACCATTTACAGCAAATACAGGCAATTTACCATAGGAAATATATGGTTTTAAAGCGTTTTAACAGTTATAGCGCCAACTATGGTCCGCTCTCCATAAAATTTTCCATGCTTCTTAAGCAGGTTATGACACATATGCTCATCAATTTTCGTGAAGTTCTGAGTTTTCGTTTAGGATTTATAGGCTTTTGAGTGCATTTTACCACGCCCATTTTCTAAATGACCCTGTTAGCCATGCGAAAAATGCAAAAGTTCAACTTTTTTTTGATAATTATTGACCTAGAGAGTCCATAGAATTGTCCTAGACTGGTTTGGTTCCGATCGGGCGAAAAACCTAGGACTAGTTCGCAAAAGTAGGTTTTTAACATAATTACGAATATTTAATGAACGGTTTGATTGACAGCAATGGTTCTTGAGGCAAAGTTGTTCAACAAGAGGAGATCTATCAAATGGTATCCATTTTGTGACAATAAGTGTAACACCACGTGATTACAGAGCCATAAATCTCGTTAGCGCCAACTAGTGGCCGATTTCTTTCAAAACTCTTACAGACCTCTAGGGCCATGAGTTGAACATGCCCACCGAGTTTCGTTCCGATCGGCCTCCGTTAACCTTGTCTAATAGGTGCTCAAAATTCATTGGCCGATGACGGCCATGTTTTTTTAGATACGCCAATGTCCTCATACACATACATGACACCTTGGACCAAGACACGGCATACCAATTTTCAAGTCAATCGGACTAACGGTCAGGTGGTTAAAGCCTGTTTTATGTTTTTTTCATATTATAGCGCCACCATGTGGCAAATCGCCGCGATTTTTTTACTGTTACCTCATATTGAGCTCATACATATGTGTACCGAGTTTGGTGAAGATACCTCATTTACTTCTGGAGTTATAGCCATTTTAGTAAAATAGGCCCCTCCCACAACGTACGTTTTGGCGCCCCTTAGCGTCCGTGAATCGAAATTTCGACTTTTTTTCGATAATTATTGATCTTCAGTTTCTAGAGAACATTTCTGCACTGGTTTGGTTCCGATCGGGCGAAAAACCAGGGACTAGTTCGCAAAAGTAGGTTTTTGACAAAATTCAAAATGGCGGAAAATCTATCATGGCGGAAATGAAATCGGAGATATACGTTTTGTTCGTCAGACGTCCAGCTTTCCAATGATATAAGACACTTGAGTCTACGACATACGGTCTAGGAGTTCTGAGCAGTTTCGCGCTTTTGGTTGCTATAGCGCCACCTATGGGCCAATCGGGGTCATAATTTGATAACCTCTCCTCGATTTTTGTACTACCATCTGAAAAAGTTTCAAGGTTCCAGCTCTTACGGTTTGGGCTGCACGATGCGTTTTACGGCAGAAGAAAAATAATAATAATTAAAGCTGCAAGCAGCATTTATCGGGGTTCAAGCAGTTAAGGCCTTTAAGCACAAAAGCATCAAAAGTGATTAAGTTTTATTTAGCAAGCATGTAACTACTGACATAATAGATGGAAAAGACCATTTACAGGAAATACCATAGGAAATATATGGTTTTAAAGCTTTTTAGCAGTTATAGCGCCACCTATGGTCCGATCTCCATAAAAATTGGCATGCTTGTTAATGATGTTATGTCACATATGCTCACCAATTTTTGTGAAGTTCTGAGTTTTCATTTAGGATTTATAGGCTTTTTAGTGTTTTTTTGCCATGCCCCTTTTCTAAATGACCCTATTACAGCCATCTACATGCAAAAGTTCAACTTTTTTTTGATAATTATTGATCTAGAGTGTCCAGAGAATTGTCCTAGACTGGTCTGGTTTCGATCGGGCGAAAAACCTAGGACTAGTTTGCAAAAGTAGGTTTTTAACATAATTACGAATATTTAATAAACGGTTTAATTGACAGCATTAGTTCTTGAGGCAAAGTTGTTCAGCATGAGCAGATCTATCAGATGATATGCATTTTGTGACGATAAGTGTAACACCACGTGATTACAGAGCCATAAAACTCGTTAGCGCCAACTAGTGGCCGATTTCTTTCAAAACTCTTAGAGACCTCTAGGGCCATGAGTCGAACATGCCCATCGAGTTTCGTTCCGATCGGCCTCCGTTAACCTTGTCTAATAGGTGCTCAAATTTCATTGGTCGATGGCGGCCATGTTTTTCGAGATACGCCAATGTCCTCATAGACATACATGGTACCTTGGACCAAGACACTGCATACCAATTTTCAAGTCAATCGGACTAACGGTCACGTGGTCATAGCCGTTTTCATGTTTTTTTCATGTTATAGCGCCACCTAGTAATCAATCGTCGCGATTTTTTTACTGTGACCCCAGATTGAACTCATACACATGTGCACCAAGTTTGGTGAAGATATCTAATTTCATTCTCGAGTTATAGCCATTTTAGTAAAATAGGCTCCTCCCACAATATTAATTTATCACCCCCCGGCGATCAGGAATCGAAATTTCGACTTTTTTTCGATAATTATTGATATTCAGACTCCAGAGAACATTTCTGCACTGTTTTGGATCCAATTGGACAAAAAACCTAGGACTAGTTCGCAAAAGTAGGTTTTTAACTAAATTCAAAATGGCGGACAATTTGCATACAGGAAATGAAATCGGAGATATACGTTTTGACCTTCAGGTTTCCAGCTTTCCAGTGATATAAGACACTTGAGTCTACGTCATACGGTCTAGGAGTTATGAGCAGTTTCGCGCTTTTGGTTGCTATAGCGCCACCTATGGGCCAATTGGGGTCATATTCTCTGAACCTCTCCTCGATTTTTGTACTACCATCTGGCAAAGTTTCAAAGCTCCAGCTCTTACGGTTTGGGCTGCACGATGAGTTTTACGGCAGAAGAAAAATAATAATAATAATAATAATAATAATAATAATAATAATAAAAATCAGTACAATTACAATAGGGTTTCAGCACTTCGTGCTTGAACCCCTAAAAATCAGGACAATTACAATAGGGTTTCAGCACTTCGTGCTTGAACCCCTAATTAAAGCTGCAAGCAGCATTTATCGGGGTTCAAGCATTTAAGGCCTTTAAGCACATAAGCATTTAAGACATTAAGTTTTATTTAGAAAGCTTTTAACCACTGAAATAATAGATGGAAAAGTCCATTTACAGCCAATACAGGCAATCTACCATAGGAAATATATGGTTTTCAAACCTTTTTAACAGTTATAGCGCCACCTATGGTCCGATCAACATGAAATTTGGCATGCTTGTTTAGAATATTATGGCACATATGCTCACCAATTTTCGTGAAGTTCTGAGTTTTCGTTTAGGATTTATAAGCTTTTGAGTGCATTTTGCCACGCCCATTTTCTTTATGACCCAATTATAGCCATACGAAAAATTCAAAAGTTCAACTTTTTTTCGATAATTATTGATCTAGAGAGTCCAGAGAATTGTCCTAGACTGGTCTGGTTCCGATCGGGCGAAAAACCAGGGACTAGTTCGCAAAAGTAGGTTTTTAACATATTCGCGAATAATTAATGAACAATTTGATTGACAGCTATGGTTCTTGAGGCAATGTTGTTCAACATGAGCAGATCTATCAAATGATATGCATTTTGTGACAATAAGTGTAACACCACGTGATTACAGAGCCGTAAAACTCGTTAGCGCCAACTAGTGGCCGATTTCTTTCAAAATTCTTACAGACCTCTAGGGCTATGAGTTGAACATGCCCATCGAGTTTCGTTCCGATCGGCCTCCGTTAACCTTGTCTAATAGGTGCTCAAACTTCATTGGCCGATGGCGGCCATGTTTTTTGAGATACACCAATGTCCTCATAGACATACATGACACCTTGGGCCAAGACACTGCATACCAATTTTCAAGTCAATCGGACTAACGGTCAGGTGGTTAAAGCCTGTTTTATGTTTTTTTCAAGTTATAGCGCCACCATGTGGCCAATCGCCGCGATTTTTTTACTGTGACCTCAGATTGACCTCTTACACATGTGTACCGAGTTTGGTGAAGATACCTCATTTACTTCTGGAGTTATAGCCATTTTAGTAAAATAGGCCCCTCCCACAACGTACGTTTTGGCGCCCCTTAGCGTCCGTGAATCGAAATTTCAACTTTTTTTCGATAATTATTGATATTCAGACTCCAGAGAACATTTCTGTACTGGTTTGGTTCCGATCGGGCGAAAAACCTAGGACTAGTTCGCAAAAGTAGGTTTTTGGCAAAATTCAAAATGGCGGAAAATCTATCATGGCGGAAATGAAATCGGAGATATACGTTTTGTTCGTCAGGCATCCAGCTTCCCAATGATATAAGACACTTGAGTCTACGACATACGGTCTAGGAGTTCTGAGCAGTTTTGCGCTTTTGGTTGCTGTAGCGCCACCTATGGGCCGATTTGGCTAAGTCCGTGTATCTGAGTAGCGAGCAATACTACTACCATTTGACCAAGTATCACGTCTCTAGGCCTTACGGTTTTGGCTGCACGATGCGTTTTAGGGAAGAATAATAATAATAATTAAAGCTGCAAGCAGCATTTATCGGGGTTCAAGCATTTAAGGCCTTTAGGCACATAAGCATTTAAGACATTAAGATTTATTTAGAAAGCTTTTAACCACTGAAATAATAGATGGAAAAGTCCATTTACAGCCAATACAGGCAATTTACCATAGGAAATATGTGTTTTTTAAAGCTTTTTAACAGTTATAGCACCATCTATAGTCCGATCTCCATGAAATTTTGCATGCTTGTTAATGATGTTATGGCACATAAGCTCACCAATTTTCGTGAAGTTCTGAGTTTTTGTTTAGGATTTATAGGCTTTTGAGTGCATTTTGCCACGCCCATTTTCTTTATGACCCAATATACCCATGCGAAAAATGCAAAAGTTCAACTTTTTTTTGATAATTATTGATCTTGAGAGTCCATAGAATTGTCCTAGACTCGTTTGGTTCTGATCGGGCGAAAAACCTAGGACTAGTTCGCAAAAGTAGGTTTTTAACATAATTACGAATATTTAATGAACGGTTTGATTGACAGCAATGGTTCTTGAGGCAAAGTTGTTCAACAAGAGGAGATCTATCAAATGGTATGCATTTTGTGACAATAAGTGTAACACCACGTGATTACAGAGCCATAAAACTCGTTAGCGCCAACTAGTGGCCGATTTCTTTTAAAATTCTTACAGACCTCTAGGGCCATGAGTCGAACATGCCCACCGAGTTTCGTTCCGATAGGCCTCCGTTAACCTTGTCTAATAGGTGCTCAAACTTCATTGGCCGATGGCGGCCATGTTTTTTGAGATACACCAATGTCCTCATAGACATACATGGCACCTTGGACCAAGACACTGCATACCAATTTTCAAGTCAATCGGACTAACGGTCAGGTGGTTATAGCCTGTTTTATGTTTTTTTCATGTTATAGCGCCACCATGTGACCAATCGCCGCGATTTTTTTACCGTGACCTCATATTGACGTCTTACACATGTGTACCAGGTTTGGTTAAAATACCTCTTTTACTTCTGGAGTTATAGCCATTTTAGTAAAATAGGCTCCTCCCACAACGTTAATTTTGCACCCCCTAGCGACCGTGAATCGAAATTTCAACTTTTTTTTGATAATTATTGATATTCAGACTCCAGAGAACAATTCTGCACTGGTTTGGTTCCGATCGGGCAAAAAACCAGGGACTAGTTCGCAAAAGTAGATTTTCGACAAAATTCAAAATGGCGGAAAATCTATCATGGCGGAAATAAAATCGGAGATATACGTTTTGTTCGTCAGGCGTCCAGCTTTCCAATGATATAAGACACTTGAGTCTATGACTTACGGTCTAGGAGTTATGAGCAGTTTCGCGCTTTTGGTTGCTATAGCGCCACCTATGGGCCAATCGGGGTCATAATTTGATAACCTCTCCTCGATTCTTGTACTACCATATGGCAAAGTTTCAAAGCTCTAGCCCTTACGGTTTGGGCTGCACGATGCGTTTTACGGCAGAATAATAATAATAATAATAATTAAAGCTGCAAGCAGCATTTATCGGGGTTCAAGCATTTAAGGCCTTTAAGCACATAAGCATTTAAGACATTAAGTTTTATTTGTAAAGCTTTTAACCACTGAAATAATAGATGGAAAAGACCATTTACAGCCAAAACAGGCAATTTACCATAGGAAATATATGGTTTTCAAAGCTTTTTAACAGTTATAGCGCCACCTATCGTACGATCTTCATGAAATTTTACATGCTTGTTTAGACTGTTATGGTACATATGCTCACCAATTTTTGTGAAGTTCTGAGTTTTCGTTTAGGATTTATAGGCTTTTAAATGCATTTTGCCACGCCCATTTTCATTATGACCCAATATACCCATGCGAAAAATGCTAAAGTTGAACTTTTTTTTGATAATTATTGATCTAGAGAGTCCAGAGAATTACCCTAGACTGGTTTTGTTCCGATCGGGCAAAAAACCTAGGACTAGTTCGCAAAAGTAGGTTTTTAACATAATTGCGAATATTTAATGAACGGTTTGATTGACAGCAATGGTTCTTGAGGCAAAGTTGTTCAGCATGAGCAGATCTATCAAATGATATGCATTTTGTGACAATAAGTGTAACACCACGTGATTACAGAGCCATAAAACTCGTTAGCGCCAACTAGTGGCCGATTTCTTTCAAAATTCTTACAGACCTCTAGGGCCATGAGTTGAACATGCCCATCGAGTATCGTTCCGATCGGCCTCCGTTAACCTTGTCTAATAGGTGCTCAAATTTCATTGGTCGATGGCTGTCATGTTTTTCGAGGTACGCCAATGTCCTCATAGACATACATGGCACCTTGGACCAAGACACTGCATACCAATTTTCAAGTCAATCGGACAAACGGTCACGTGGTCATAGCCCTTTTCATGTTTTTTTCATGTTATAGCGCCACCATGTGATCAATCGTCGAAATTTTTTTACTATGACCCCAAATTGAACTCATACACATGTGTACCAAGTTTGGTGAAGATATCTCATTTCCTTTTCGAGTTATAGCCATTTTAGTAAAATAGGCTCCTCCCACAACATTAATTTATCACCCGCTAGCGACCAGGAATCGAAATTTCGACTTTTTTTCGATAATTATTGATCTTCAGACTCCAAAGAACATTTCTGCACTGGTTTGGTTCCGATCGGGCGAAAAACCAGGGACTAGTTCGCAAAAGTAGGTTTTTGACAAAATTCAAAATGGCGGAAAAATTTGCATACCTGAAATAAAATCGGAGATATACGTTTTGACCTTCAGGCGTCCAGCTTTCCAATGATATAGGACACTTGAGTCTACGACATACGGTCTAGGAGTTATGAGCAGTTTCGCGCTTTTGGTCGCTATAGCGCCACCTATGGGCCAATCTGGGTCATACTTTGATAGGTTCTCCCCAAATTGAGGACTACCATTTGGCCAAGTTTCAAGGTTCCAGCTCTTACGGTTTGGGCTGCACGATGCGTTTTAGGGGAGAATAATAATAATAATAATAATAAAAATCAGTACAATTACAATAGGGTTTCAGCACTTCGTGCTTGAACCCCTAATAATTAAAGCTGCAAGCAGCATTTATCGGGGTTCAAGCATTTAAGGCCTTTAGGCACATAAGCATTTAAGACATTAAGATTTATTTAGAAAGCTTTTAACCACTGAAATAATAGATGGAAAAGTCCATTTACAGCCAATACAGGCAATTTACCATAGGAAATATGTGTTTTTTAAAGCTTTTTAACAGTTATAGCACCATCTATAGTCCGATCTCCATGAAATTTTGCATGCTTGTTAATGATGTTATGGCACATAAGCTCACCAATTTTCGTGAAGTTCTGAGTTTTTGTTTAGGATTTATAGGCTTTTGAGTGCATTTTGCCACGCCCATTTTCTTTATGACCCAATATACCCATGCGAAAAATGCAAAAGTTCAACTTTTTTTTGATAATTATTGATCTTGAGAGTCCATAGAATTGTCCTAGACTCGTTTGGTTCTGATCGGGCGAAAAACCTAGGACTAGTTCGCAAAAGTAGGTTTTTAACATAATTACGAATATTTAATGAACGGTTTGATTGACAGCAATGGTTCTTGAGGCAAAGTTGTTCAACAAGAGGAGATCTATCAAATGGTATGCATTTTGTGACAATAAGTGTAACACCACGTGATTACAGAGCCATAAAACTCGTTAGCGCCAACTAGTGGCCGATTTCTTTTAAAATTCTTACAGACCTCTAGGGCCATGAGTCGAACATGCCCACCGAGTTTCGTTCCGATAGGCCTCCGTTAACCTTGTCTAATAGGTGCTCAAACTTCATTGGCCGATGGCGGCCATGTTTTTTGAGATACACCAATGTCCTCATAGACATACATGGCACCTTGGACCAAGACACTGCATACCAATTTTCAAGTCAATCGGACTAATGGTCAGGTGGTTATAGCCTGTTTTATGTTTTTTTCATGTTATAGCGCCACCATGTGACCAATCGCCGCGATTTTTTTACCGTGACCTCATATTGACGTCTTACACATGTGTACCAGGTTTGGTTAAAATACCTCTTTTACTTCTGGAGTTATAGCCATTTTAGTAAAATAGGCTCCTCCCACAACGTTAATTTTGCACCCCCTAGCGACCGTGAATCGAAATTTCAACTTTTTTTTGATAATTATTGATATTCAGACTCCAGAGAACAATTCTGCACTGGTTTGGTTCCGATCGGGCAAAAAACCAGGGACTAGTTCGCAAAAGTAGATTTTCGACAAAATTCAAAATGGCGGAAAATCTATCATGGCGGAAATAAAATCGGAGATATACGTTTTGTTCGTCAGGCGTCCAGCTTTCCAATGATATAAGACACTTGAGTCTATGACTTACGGTCTAGGAGTTATGAGCAGTTTCGCGCTTTTGGTTGCTATAGCGCCACCTATGGGCCAATCGGGGTCATAATTTGATAACCTCTCCTCGATTTTTGTACTACCATATGGCAAAGTTTCAAAGCTCTAGCCCTTACGGTTTGGGCTGCACGATGCGTTTTACGGCAGAATAATAATAATAATAATAATAATAAAAATCAGCACAATTACAATAGGGTTTCAGCACTTCGTGCTTGAACCCCTAAAAATCAGTACAATTACAATAGGGTTTCAGCACTTCGTGCTTGAACCCCTAATAAAAATCAGGGCAATTACAATAGGGTTTCAGCACTTCGTGCTTGAACCCCTAATAAAAATCAGTACAATTACAATAGGGTTTCAGCACTTCGTGCTTGAACCCCTAATTAAAGCTGCAAGCAGCATTTATCGGGGTTCAAGCAGTTAAGGCCTTTAAGGCATTTAAGCACAAAAGCATCAAAAGTTATTAAGATTTATTTAGCAAGCATGTAACCACTGACATAATAGATGGAAAAGACCATTTACAGCCAATACAGGCAATTTGCCATGGGATATATATGGTTTTAAAGCTTTTTAACAGTTATAGCGCCACCTATGGTCCGATCTCCATAAAATTGTTTACTGTGACCTCAAATTGAACCCATACACATGTGTACTGAGTTTGGTGAAGATATCTCATTTACTTCTTGAGTTATAGCCATTTGAGTAAAATAGGCTCCTCCAACAACGATTTGCCACATTCTAGAATTATTTAATATGATTCTAGCATGATTTACTATCATATACCATGTTCCAGAATGATTTATTAGGATTCTAGCATGATTTACCTTGATACACCTCATTTCAGTATTATTTACTATGATTTACAATGTTTCTAGCATGATTAACCACATTACTAGCAATTATGTGAAGTGTCAGTGCAAATGAGGTGATGAACACTGACAAAATATTATTGTGTTATAATAGTTAGTTATATACGTGATTTTTAGTGTGTGTCCAAGTATGAATGCAAAAGCACATGTAAAATATTTCATTATTAAGTAGAATGGCCAGCAGAGGGCACTAGAAGACCACTTATTGGCTCACTTTCACTTTAAACCTCATGATTTTGACCAGTTTTCTGCACTAAAGCAAACCAGTGTTTCCATGTTAACTCAGTAATGCATACTTGCTACATATGCTACACACAATAATGCTACACACACACACACACACACACACACACACACACACACACACACACACACACACACACACACACAAATGTTTCAGTGATATTGGTGTCACATTCACCTTCATCACATTCACCTTCTGTCTTCATCACATTCACCATCTGTCGTCATCACCTGCACCTGCTCCTCATCACCCTCCTCATCATCACCTGCTCCTCATCATCATAACAGTCACCTGTTGTCCTTGTCTTGATCTGTGTATTTAAGTTCCCCTCTCATCCATTATCATTGTCGGTTATTGTTTGTGCACTAGCACTCTGTTATGTTTGTTTTCATGTTGGAAAATAAAACCTTTGTTATATTTGTACCACACACACACACACACACACACACACACACACACACACACACACACACACACACACACACACCATCATTTATCATGATTTACCATGGCTGATACCAATACCAATATGAGAAAATGACTATTTTAAACAGCAGGGGGCAGTAAAATACCACTTATTGGCTTAACATGCCATTAATTCATATAATTTTCACCTTTTTAACTGTTATAGAGGCAAATTTTGTCCGATCTGTCTGAAAATTTTCATGCTTGTTCAGGGTGATATTTCACACGTTCTGACTTGTTTTTAAGAAGGTTTGAATATTCATTAAAGAGATATAGGCTTTCGGGGACACTTGGTAAAGGCCACATTTTGAAGTGAACCTATTATAGCTATCCAAATGAAGTAGTTCAACTTTTTCTGACAACTATTGTTCTAGTGAGTCCAGAGAATGGTTATGCACTAGTTTTTAACATTATGATATGACAATTATATGATCAGACATGGAAAAGACCATTTACAGCCAATACAGGCAGTTTACCATAGGAAATATATGGTTTTAAAGCCTTTTAACAGTTATAGCGCCAACTATTGTCCGATCTCCATAAAATTTTGCATGCTTGTTTGGAATGTTATGACACATATGCTCACCAATTTTTGTGAAGTTCTGAGTTTTCATTTAGGATTTATAGGCTTTTTAGTGTATTTTGCCACGCCCATTTTATAAATGACACTATTACAGCCATACAAATACAAAAGTTCAACTTTTTTTTGATAATTATTGATCTAGAGAGTCCATAGAATTGTCCTAGACTGGTCTGGTTCTGATCGGGCGAAAAACCAGGGACTAGTTCGCAAAAGTAGGTTTTGAACATATTCATGAATATTTAATGAATGGTTTGATTGACAGCAATGGTTCTAGAGGCAAAGTTGTTCAGCATGAGCAGATCTATCAAATGATATGCATTTTGTGACAATATGTGTAACACCACGTGATTACAGAGCCATAAAACTCGTTAGCGCCAACTAGTGGCCGATTTCTTTCAAAATTCTTACAGACCTCTAGGGCCATGAGACGAACATGCCCATCGAGTTTCGTTCTGATCGGCCTCCGTTAACCTTGTCTAATCGGTGCTCAAACTTCATTGGTCGATGGCGGCCATGTTTTTTGAGATACGCCAATGTCCTCATAGACATACATGGCACCTTGGACCAAGACACTGCATACCAATTTTCAAGTCAACCGGACTAACGGTCAGGTGGTTATAGCCTGTTTTATGTTTTTTTCATTTTATAGCGCCACCTAGTGTTCAATCGTCGCGATTTTTTTACTGTGACCCAAGATTGAACTCCTACAAATGTGGACCGAGTTTGGTGAAGATACCTCATTTACATCTTGAGTTATAGCCCTTTTAGTAAAATAGGCTCCTCCCACAACAATATTTTTGAATTTTCGTGAATCGAAATTTCAACTTTTTTTCGATAATTATTGATATTCAGACTCCAGAGAACATTTCTGCACTGGTTTGGTTCCGATCGGACGAAAAACCTAGGACTAGTTCGCAAAAGTAGGTTTTTGACAAAATTTAAAATGGCGGAAAAATTTGCATACCGGAAATGAAATCGGAGATATACGTTTTGTTCTTCAGGGTTCCAGCTTTCCAATGATATAAGACACTTGAGTCTACGACATATGGTCTAGGAGTTATGTGCAGTTTCGCGCTTTTGGTCGCTATAGCGCCACCTATGGGCCAATCGAGTTCATAATTTGATAACCTCTCCTCGATTTTTGTACTACCATTTGGCAAAGTTTCAAGGTTCCAGGTCTTACGGTTTGGGCTGCACGATGCGTTTTACGGCAGAAGAAAAATAATAATAAAAATCTGCACAATTACAATAGGGTTTCAGCACTTCGTGCTTGAACCCCTAATAAAAATCAGCACAATTACAATAGGGTTTCAGCACTTCGTGCTTGAACCCCTAATAAAAATCAGTACAATTACAATAGGGTTTCAGCACTTCGTGCTTGAACCCCTAATGAGCACAATTACAATAGGGTTTCAGCACTTCGTGCTTGAACCCCTAATAATAAAAAATCAGTACAATTACAATAGGGTTTCAGCACTTCGTGCTTGAACCCCTAAAAATCAGGACAATTACAATAGGGTTTCAGCACTTCGTGCTTGAACCCCTAAAAATTGGTACAATTACAATAGGGTTTCAGCACTTCGTGCTTGAACCCCTAATCAGTACAATTACAATAGGGCAGGGGTCGGCAAGTAACTTTGGCCGCGGGCCAATATTTTTTTTTAGCCAGTAGATGGCGGGCCAGCTACACAGAGTAGGCCTATGGATACAAATTAAATAGGCCTATGATGGCGGAATATGATGGGTTGTCACAGTCCGTGGATCATTCGTTCAATCGTTTTTTCAAATTAAAACCAAAAATAAAAATATGAAAAACGACTTGTTTTTCCATTCCTGAACTAAAATGAAAAAAACGAATAATGACGGGTTTTCTGATTTTCTGATTGTGCTCAAATCAAAAATAGAAAAAAAATATTACTGGATAAGACAAATTTTAATTTTGATTTTTAATTTTTAATTTAACACCTTTTAAACAGATCAAGTACTATTGTGGTAACAGATTACAGCCATTTTAATAAAGGTGTGAATAGCAATCATGCCTCATTCGCTTACAGTCCAACTTTTGAACTTTATTCTTTTTTTTTATTATTATTATTTATTCGGGACACACACACACACACCTAAGGTTTAAGGAGGTCTGCGCGGGACAGTTTTTTTTTTTTTGTCCCGCTCCCACGTTATATTCAGCAATCGCTTAAAATACACTCGTTATTCGCCCGCTTTATTTCCCGACCTGACGGGTCTGCAAAATTTAGATCTCGTTTCCATAATCTCATATTCAAATGTCTCTAAAAGAAAGTCTCGGAAAGAAGGAGATTAAGTAGCCTATAATAATTATAAATGCTATACAAAAATTGTGTTCGTGTCAATATAAATATTAGGCTATTTTAACATTGTAGGCCTACTGTCAGCAGAGAAAAAAAAATGCCACAGAAAAAAATTATGAAATATAAATAACAAATTAAATAGGACAAAGCCTATCACTCAAATTTCTAAGCAACATAAACGAAAATCATATTGCCCTACTGATAAATGAAGTAGGCTATTTTCTGTCGAACTATTTCAAACATCCTTGCAAAAAAAGAATGTTGTTGACTGACAATGGTTTCAGTACCAAACAGCTCATCAGAGCTGGTGTACAGGCGGTCAGAATGAAGTGCGGATACGCTGTCAAAAGATGTCGGGAGTGGGCTATTGTCAGTCAGACTGCCCGCTCCGTCCAAAGTACACCAGAGTTCTGACCGCTACCGTCTTTTGACGCGCGAATGAACACAAAGTGGTAAAGCGTATAACTAGACGCGGCAGGCGCGTGGTATCCGGTGGTATACTTTAAAATGTAATCCCGCGCCGCATTATTCCCTATGGGCGTTTCCACAGTATGCGGCTGGTGAAATCGTTGCGCGACTGCGGCTTTTCTCAAGTAGTGGAAGAGTTTTGTGCAGCATTTAGGACTTCCAAAATGTTCCGGCGGGCCAGAAAATATTGCTGGCGGGCCAGTTTTGGCCCGCAGGCCGCCAGTTGTCGTTCCCTGCAATAGGGTTTCAGCACTTCGTGCTTGAACCCTTAATAAGAAGAGACGTTTTGGACAGTTATAGCGTCACCTATTGTCCGATCTTCACGAAACTTGGCATGCTTCTTCACCATGTTCTGACACATCTGCTCATCGATTTTTGTGAAGTTTGGGGTTTTCCCTTAGGTTGTGTAGGCTTTTGAGTGTTTTTTTGTCCCACCCCTTTCCTAAATGACCCTGTTACAGCCAGGCCAATGCAAAAGTTAAACTTTTTTTCAATAATTATTGATCTAGAGACTCCAGAGAACTGTGCTAGACTGGTCTGGTTCCGATTGGGCCAAAAACCAGGGACTAGTTCGCAAAAGTAGGTTTTTGACAAAATTGCCCATAACTATTTTTTTTTGCTCGTAGGTGAATTTGGAGATAGCCATTTTGTCCGTCTGGAGCCACTTCGAGTCCGTCAACCACTTCGTGCTTGAACCCCTAAAAATCAGTACAATTACAATAGGGTTTCAGCACTTCGTGCTTGAACCCCTAAAAATCAGTACAATTACAATAGGGTTTCAGCACTTCGTGCTTGAACCCCTAAAAATCAGTACAATTACAATAGGGTTTCAGCACTTCATGCTTGAACCCCTAATAAAAATCCTTACAATTACAATAGGGTTTCAAAACTTCGTGCTTGAACCCCTAATTAAAGCTGCAAGCAGCATTTATCGGGGTTCAAGCATTTAAGGCCTTTAAGGCCTTTAAGCACAAAAGCATCAAAAGTTATTAAGTTTTATTTAGCAAGCCAAAAAACTCTCTAGCGCCAACTAGTGGCTGATTTCTTTCAAAATTCTTACAGACCTCTAGAGCCATGATTCGAACATGCCTACCGAGTTTTGTTCCGATCACCTTGTCTAATAGGTGTTTAAATTTCATTGGTCGATGGCGGCCATGTTTTTAGAGATACGCCAATGTCCTCATAGACATACATGGCACCTTGGACCAAGACACTGAATTCCAATTTTCAAGTCAATCGGACTAACGGTCAGGTAGTCATAGCCCTTTTCATGTTTTTTTTCATGTTATAGCGCGATTTCTTTACTGTGACCCCAGATTGAACTCATACACATGTGTACCAAGTTTGGTGAAGATATCTCACTTACTTCTCAAGTTAAAGCCATTTTAGTAAAATAGGCTCCTCCCACAACATTAATTTATCATCCCCTAGCGACCAGGAATCGAAATTTCGAATTTTTTTCGACAATTATTGATATTCAGACTCCAGAGAACATTTCTGCACTGGTTTGGTTCCGATCGGACAAAAAAACAGGGACTAGTTCGCAAAAGTAGGTTTTTGACATAATTCAAAATGGTGGAAAAGTTCCAAGCCGGAAATGAAATCGGAGATATACGCTTTGACCTTTATCCGTCCAGCTTTCCAATGATATAAGACACTTGAGTCTACGATATACGGTCTAGGAGTTATGACCAGTTTTGCGCTTTTGGTTGCTATAGCGCCACCTATGGGCCAATCGAGGTCATAATTCGATAACCTCTCCTCGATTATATTTATATAAATCCTAATCAATCCTAAATTTAACTGGGAGCCAGTGTAAAGACCAGAGGACTGGTGTGATATGTTCATATTTTCTGGTTCTGCTCAGAATCCTGGCGGCAGCGTTCTGTATGAGCTGCAACTGTCTTATGGTCTTTTTGGGAAGGCCAGTGAGGAGTCCATTACAATAATCCACCCTGCTGGTGATGAAAGCATGCACAAGTTTCTCTAAGTCTTGTCTGGAAACAAATCATCTTATTCTTGCAATATTTTTCAGATGATAGTATGCTGATTTAGTTATTGCTTTGACATGACTACTGAAACTAAGGTCTGACTCTAGTGTCACACCGAGATTCCTCACTTGATGTTTAGTTGTTTGACCCCTAGAGTGAAGGTATGCGTTCACCTTGAGAACTTCATCTTTGTTTCCAAACACAATGACTTCAGTTTTGTCTTTGTTTAACTGAAGAAAATTTTGACACATCCAACTGTTGACTTCGTCAATGCATTGGCACAGGGAGTCAATGGGGCTGTAATCGTTAGGCGATAGGGCTATGTAGAGCTGTGTGTCGTCTGCATAGCTGTGGTAAGCAATTTGGTTCTTTCTCGTTATTTGGCTCATTGGGAGCATATACAGGTTGAACAGGAGTGGCGCAAGAATTGAGTTGTTGAGCCTTGAGGGACTCTGCATGTCATGGATGTCCACTCAGACTTATGGTCTCCTATACTCACATAATAACCTCTCCCACCTCTCCCATTATGATCGACAGTGTCAAATGCAGCACTGAGGTCGAGTAGTACCAGCACTGATAATTTGCCTGAGTCAGTATTTAAGCGAATATCGTTTATTATCTTTATGAGCTTATCTTCTCTGTGCTGTGGTGCGGTCGGAAACCAGATTGAAAATTGTCAAAGGATCCATTCAAGAATTTGTTCAGCTGATTGAAGACAACTTTTTCAATGATCTTGCCTATGAAAGGAAGATTTGAGATCGGTCTATAGTTGCTTAATATGGTCTTATCCAGATTGCTCTTTTTCAGGAGGGGCTTGACAACTGCAGTTTTCAGGGAGTTTGGAAATCTCACAGAGAGAAGTGAGGCATTTACCACTTCTAGAAGATCTGCTTCTAAACTGTTTAACACACTTTTGAAAAAAGATGTGGGAAGTGTGTCAAGGGCGCAGGTTGATGTTTTAAGGTGCTGTACGGTTTCTCCAAAAATTTTGCCATCAATTTCTTTGAAATCAAACATAGTAACTACTTTCTCAGGTGGTCTGATCTGTCTGACCCCAGCGCAACTCAAGGATGTGCTGATCACCTTTCTGATATTATTTATTTTCTCAGAGAAGAAAGAAGCAAACTCGCTGCACTTGTTGTCTGAAAGCATTTCACTGGGAATCTGGCTTGGGGGGTTTGTCAGTCTCTCTACAGTAGCAAAAAGAGTGCGTGTGTTGTTTAAATTGCTGTTTATAATATTTGAGAAGAAAGTCTGTCTAGCTTTGCCTAGTTCCATATTGAAAGCATGAAGGCTGTCTTTGTAGTTGTTATAATGGACTACAAGTTTAGTCTTCCGCCACATGCGCTCTGCTTTTCTGCATTGTCTTTTCATATTTTGCACTGCTGTTGAGTTTCTCCAAGGTGCTTTTTGTCTGCCACTCTTCTTCCTGACTTTCACAGGAGCAATATCATCAATTACACTTTTAACTTTTGAGTTAAAAGAATCAAGGAGAAAATCAGAGTCCACAGATATGCTTGGTGTTAAGGATATAGCCTTCATAAATAGTACACTAGTGTTCTCATTTAAGCATCTCTTCTTGACAGACACAGATCTAGCTTCAGTGGCAGGAGAGATCAATATGTCAAAGAAAATACAGAAATTATCAGACAGTGCTACATCCTTAATAACAATCAGTGAAATGTTTAGACCCTTACTGATAAATAAATTTAGAGTGTGTCCACGATTGTGTGTGGGTCCATGTACATGCCGAGTCAGATCAAAAGTTTTTAAAACAGTTTTGATTTCTTTTGCCATATTGTTTTCTGCATCTATGTGGATGTTAAAATCTCCAGCAATGGCAAAACAGTCAAACTCTGAGGTAATTGTTGATAACAGTTCTGTAAAGTCCTCAGCAAAGACTGGAGAGTATTTTGGAGGCCTGTAAATAATGATAAGTAAAATGCGTGAAGCACCTTTTAACACAATACCCAGATATTCGAAAGAGGGGTAATTCCCAAATGATATTTGCTTACATTGATAGATATCTTTAAAAAGAGCAGCTAGACCCCCACCTCTCTAAACAGCTCTGCAGACACTCATAAAAGTAAAGTTAGGAGGGCCTGCTTCATTGAGGATTGTTGCACTGCAGCTGTCTTCTAGCCAGGTCTCATTTAGAAGCATAAAATCCAGGTTGTTTGTGGTTAAGTCGTTGACTAGGAGTGATTTATTTTTAAGTGAACAAATGTTTAAAAGTGCTAACTTACTTTTTAACTTAACTTAACTTTTAACTTAACGTCTTACTTTTTGTCCCCACATCAATCTTAGTTTGACGTGTAATAGGCACCAGATTAGTTGGGTTTGATGTATGGCTATTGAAGGCCTTAGACTTTCTATCTTGTAATAGAACAGCAATAGAGGAAGATACAGGCACACTGGGTTCCCGCTTGTTCTGTTAACATTTGAGAACGTTACTGTTATCATAGCGGGGACCCAACACACATCACTGAGAGCTGGTATCAGTTGTTTTTGGTTCACCTTGAGCAGATGGAGGAGGGTGTGGGCCCTGGCGTTGTGGCAGAGGCCGAAGAGCTCTCACCGGAGGGGGAGGGCGAGCTGGGCCCGCAGGCTTTGGTGGTAGCGGTGCCTGTCGTTTTTTGGTTGGTATCTGGGAGCTTGCAGCAAAAGAGTGGGATAGTTTGGTTCCAGCATACACCAGTTCTTCCATTTTCTGTGAGAAGCACAGAAGTGGCGATGCTGGAGAGAGGGAAAAAGTGTCTGGTGAGAGGGGCTGTTGCTCTGGTGTTATCGGAGGCTGTGATATGCTGTCCTGGCTTCCCTGGCTGTTTTCCAGGAAGTCGTCCTTGGGTGCTGAATCTTCGAGCAGTTCTAATATGTCTGTCTGTGGTGAGCTCTGTGGGCAGGGCTCAGCTGAGATTGAGTCCGTGAGCAGAGGTTGTTGTGGCAGAGTGGTGTTATCATTGTCCTTGTGTGATATGTCAACCGCATGTCCATTTTGCTGCTGAAGTGAAGTCCCGTGGTCATTCATACTGTGTCCAGGTGTGTGTGTGCCGTTCAGATTGAGTGGATTGGCACACACTGCAGAAGGATGATTGAGGGAGAAGTAGATATTGTCCTTTAACACTCTTGAACCAAGTTTGTTTGGGTGATGGCCATCCCGATGAAATAGTTGTCTCTGACTCCAGAAAAGATTGAAATTGTCAATGAAGTTTACTCCTTTTATATTGCAGGTTTTTGCAGCCATGTATTTAGCCCAAGCAACCGTGAAAACCTGTTTGTTCCTCTTGCTGGGAGTGGTCCACTGATGAATGTTTGAACTTTCGGTCTTTTAAGTGTTTCGAAAAGTTCATTGAAATCCTTCTTAAGGAGTTCTGACTGCTCTTTATGAATATCATTATTCCCCACATGAATGATGAGTCGATTTGCAGTCTCATGTTTCATCAGTATGTTCTGAAGTTCCCTGTTTACATCAGAAGTTGTTGCTTGTGGAAGGCAGAACGTAGTTGTATCCCTGCCGCTAATGTTTCTGATTATGGAGTCACCCACTATCAGAATCCTGGGCTCGGCAGCGCTCTGAGCTGAGTGTAGCTGACTGCTCGACCTTGAGCGCCAGTTAGCAACAGTCTTAGCTACTGGCCCATTCAGTCTGTGTTCGATCACATTCATCACATTTGGGGATTCCTCATTTACATTCATTAGTACTTCAAATCTGTTCTCAAGATGTGTAGGCGGTGGTAGGAGACCAGTGTTTGCAATCCTTGTCAGAGCTGTATCTGGGGTAGAGGATGTTATTGCGGCAATATGTGATGCTCTTGTGATTCTTGAACCAGAAGAGGCATTTTCTCTTATCCTTGTAGGCAGTTCCTTTCCCCGGAATGTAAGCTGGTTGGGTAAAAGAATTCTGCGTTTTTGTAGTAATCCAAACTTTGTCGTATGAGCACTGTGCTGATTTGCTGAAGTTAAAATTAGGTGATAAAAGGAAATAAAATATAAAAAATGTAAAAGCGATAGAGCAAAGCGTGGAGCAGTGAGCAAGGGCGTCCGAACAGTAGCTGAACAGGAAGTGTGGTAGTAGACGGTTGCATAGTTATAATTTTCTCCCTGATATTATCAATCTTGTTAGTAAAGAAGTTCATAAAGTCATTACTGCTGTGCTGCTTGGAAACTTCTGGGGTTGAGGATTTATTTTTTTAGCCACTGTTTCAAATAAATATCTAGGGTTTTGTTGATTTTCTTCTAATAGGTTTGAAAAATAAGCAGATCAAGCAGCTTTTAAGGCCTCTCTGTATGCAATCGAACTCTCTTTCCATGAAATGCGAAATACCTCTAGTTTTGTTTTCTTCCAGTTGCGCTCCATTTTTCTGGCTGCTCTCTTAAGGGCCCGAGTGTGCTCGTTGTACCACGGCATTGAACTATTTTCTTTAATCTTCTTTAAGCGCTAAGGAGCAACTGTGTCTAAAGTGCTGGAAAAGAGGAGTTAAAAGTTTCTGTCGCAATATCTAGTTCTTCTAAGCTATCCGGGATGCTGAGATGATGAAACTGATTAGGAAGATTATTAATAAAGCAATCTTTAGTGGCAGAAGTGATAGGTCTAACATATTTGTAATACGGAGTCGGCTTTGCAGCCTTGGCTAAATGAAGTTTACACGAGACTAGATAATGATCTGAAATGTCATCGCTCTTCTGCAGAATTTCAACGGCATCAACATCTATTCCATGTGATAATATTAGATCTAGAGTATGATTATGACAATGAGTAGGTCCTGACACGTGTTGCCTAACTCCAATAGAGTTAAGAATGTCTTTAAATGCCCATCCCAATGCATCTTTTTCGTTATCTACATGTATATTAAAATCACCAACAATTAGTACTTTATCTGCAGCCAGTACTAACTCTGATAGAAAATCAGCAAATTCTTTGTTAAAGTCTGTATGCTGCCCTGGTGGCCTGTATACAGTAGCCAGCACAAATGTTAAACGTGATTTATCATTTACACTACATATTGTTACATTTAGCAACAACACTTCAAAAGAATTATATTTAAAACAAGACTTCTCAGTAATTCTGAGGATATTACTATAAATTACACCAACACCTCCCCCTTTGCCTTTCAGACGAGGTTCATGTTTATAACAGTAATCTTGCGGGGTGGACTCATTTAAAGTAATATAATTGTCTGGGATAGCCAGGTTTCTGTCAAACACAGCACATCTAGATTATAGTCTGTAATCATATCATTAACAATAAGTGCTTTTGAAGTAAGGGATCGAATATTCAGCAACCCAAGCTTTATCATTTGTTCATCCGTATTATATCGTTTTTTTATTTGTTGAACATCAATTAAATTTTTACCCTTGAATGGGTTTTGGAGTTTTTTGTATGTCCTAATTCGGGGAACAGACACAGTCTCTATATGATGATATCTAGGTGAAAGAGGCTCTATGTGATGGGATTTATCTGACCTTGGTGACGTGAGACAGCTAGCAGACGGTCGGTTTAGCCAGTCTGTCTGCTTCCTGACCTGAGCCCCAGATTGCCATGTTTGAGCTCTAAGACTATGCGCCATATTACTAGAGAGAAGAGCAGCACCATCACAGGAGGGATGAATACCATCTCTTTTCAACAGGTCAGGTCTGCCCCAAAAACTTTTCCAATTGTCTATGAATTCTATATTATTTTGGGGACAAAAACGCAACAGCCAGCCATTGAGTGAGGACAATCTACTAACTATCTCATCACTCCGACAAACAGGAAGGGGGCCAGAGCAAATTACAGTGCTTGACATCGTACTTGCGAGTTCACACACCTCTTTAATGTTAATTTTGGTGATCTCCGACTGGCGGAGTCTAACATCATTAGTGCCGACTTGAATAATAATCTTAGAGAATTTACGATTAGCATTAGCCAGCACTTTTAAATTTGCTTTGATGTCAGGCGCTCCTGGCTCCCGGCAAACATGTGACTATGGTGGCCGGTGTCTCTATTTTCACGTTCCGTGTTATCGAATCACCAATTACTCAGTGGGTGTTTCACTGAGCGGGGCAAATCGATTTGTTATGGTAATCGGAACGGAAGAGTGGTTTTTTGATCCGCGACTAGAGCGATCCCTCACTGTCACCCATTTGCCTTGCTGTGCAGGCACTAATTCAACCAGAACCGAATCATGTAAAGAGTTTACTATGCTAGGCGCATCCAAAGCAGTATCTAAAGCTCTAGCACTCTTACTATCCTCAATTAAATTTTGGATGCGTGTCTCTAGTTCTGAAATCTTCTCCGTCAGCCTAACTGTCTCCTTGCATTTATCACATATAAATCCTATATTGCCGACAGAGAAGGCTATGCTAAACATGTGACATGAAGTGCAGGTGACAATAACAGGACAAGACATTACTCACCATGTTTGTTCACTGATTCTTACTCACCTGAGCTTTTTATGAACTCAAAGGCACGGGCGCGCGAGAGAAAAATAAATAAAAAATAACTGAGCGCACGGGTGGCGTGTTAACAGGCTAGCAAATTTTTTGCTAATGTTTTGCTAGTAGTAACGGAAGCTAGCGATGTCAGGTTAATCTGAGATGTTGGGTAAGCTGTATTTAGTAGTATAAACAACTAGAAATTGTAGTAAATGACAGCACCGAAGCAAACAAACTCACAACAGGCAGCGAGGCAGACAGGAGCAAGACAGGAACAACCAAATCAGAGCAAACAGGACTGAAGTTCCCCACAGCGGAGCAGAAGACCACCACAGCAGAGCAGACGGGACATGAGATACCCACAGGAGATATCCTTCCGGAGGTATGCCATCGTTTCTGGGAGCTTTGCCACATGATAAAGAGTCTATGGCCTTGCTGAGCTCTATTTAAGAGATTGTAGTGTCAAGCTCTTCCATGACTGGCAGGGGATTTATGTTATCAACTGCTGTTTTGGTAACAATATTCTGTTTCAAGTAAAGTTCCCGGTAGTGTTCCGTCCATCTCTTCATTTGCTTGCCTCAGTCAGTTTTGATATCACTTGAGATGGACTTTAGGGGTGCAATCTTGATAATGTTTGGGCAGAGGGCCTTCTTCATACCCTCATACATCACTCGGATGTTGCTACAGTCGGCAGAAAATTGGATACTCTGACAGAGATTCAGCCAGAATTGCCGCATTTACAAGTGATTCTTTTGGTGTCATTTCTGGCCTTCCTGAGTGCAGCCAGTGTTTTCTCTGAAGGTTCCTTTTTGAAGTTAAGTAATGCAGGTCGTTTTGCTGTAATAGCTGGCTCGAGCTCAGTGATTCCCGCTTGGAACCAGTCTTGGTTATTTCTCCTCCTCTTGCCAAAGATGTCTGATGCAGAGATGTAGGTGGCATCATGGATGTGCTTCCACCTTTCTTCAACATTGATTGGTTGGGCAGTCTTTCAGGGCTTCCTCAACGGCCTTAGTAAATCACTCACATAAAACGGGAATTGATGTCATGGTTATGTTGATACTCTGCTTTAATCGGTGGATTTGCTTAGGATGAAGACGCAATTTGCTACCAACTAAGGAGTGATCCATGTCACAGGTAGCTGCAAGTGATAAGTGAACTGTGTCAATGATGGTCTTCGGGTGATGACGAGGCCCATTTGATGCCAGTGTTGGGATCGGGGGTGCCTCCAGGATGCTGTTCTGTGCTTGAGGCTTGGTTATGAAGAATATGTTGGTTATGCAAAGGTCATAATATGAGCACAGCTCTAACAACCTCTGCCCATACTCATTTAACTTGCCAACACCAAAGTGGCAGATGTTGCGGGGCCAGGGTTCATGATTGACTCCAACCCGGACATTGAAGTCTCCAAGCATATACAGGTATTCTGTGGCTGGAATCTCTCTAATGGCAGTCTCAAGCTCCTCACAGAACTGATTCTTAGCATTGTCTGAAGAGTAGAGTGTGGTAGCATAGATGCTCAGGATGTTTACTGGGCTAGAGTGGGTTTGGGGATGGAGAGAGAGGATTAGCTAACCCTTTCGAAAAGAGCTTTTTATTGTGAATCCCACTCCATGCAATCTCTGTTCCTCTGGTTCTTTTCCCTTCCAGAAGGATGTGTAGTCCTATTTTTGAGGCTACCCTCTGATGGAAGTCTGGTCTCTTCCAATGCTGCAATGTAAATATTTAGCCTCCTCTTGAGTTTGCGTTGATGATGGCCGTTTTCCTGGCATCATTATCCTGTCATAGGTCATCAACGAGGCCTGGGTACAAAGTACTGACATTCCAGCTTGCTAATCACAGGATTTATATTTTTTCCATATTTGTTCTTTGCTTGGTGCAGGGTATACAGTCTGCTCTTTGGTATTTATCCTAAGCTCCAAGCACCCATTGAAGCAGGCAGACTGTGGCAGGTCAGCACTTTATTGACTGAAGACTGCCCAGCGTGTGCAGGTGATAGATGACCAATGGGGCTACGATGGCCCCTCCTACCATCGGAGGCAGCCCGTAGTGCCTGAGCTTATGCCAATCACTCTGGGCTTAGTAACTAGTAACTGCTACCTCCCTTGGTGTTTCTGCCACTACGAGAAGTGGCAGTGGAGTGACCTCTCCAGGGCGCAGGCTTGGGCGAAGTGTAAGTGGGTCCTGAGATGCCCAGTCATTCAAACCCCTCTCTTGGCCTCACTGACTACGTTTACAAGCTGTCAATATTCGGGTTATGGTCGGGTTAAGGTCACTATTTGGGTTTCTGAAACATTCGGAATAACCCGTTTACATGCGTGAGTAGAGAAAGTTACTCCTGTATACATGGAATTGGCAATATCCCGATATAAACGGCGACGCACAGTTAGCGTCTTGACGTACAGACAACCTTAAGACGCAATATGCGTCATTTACGATTCTTCTTCCTGTATCCAAAGACAACAACAACAGCAGCAGCATGCGGATAATGAATAGTTCGGGGCAGATAGCGATCGCCTTTGTTTACGCTTTCCTCCTCGCTCCAAAAGTGTGGTGCTGTGCTGCGTCTCGCCATGTTTACCTCTACTTCTGGTTTATTTCCGGTATACTGCACGCAGGTTTTTGTATGCGCCGTCTCTACTCAAAAGACCAAGATTCCTTGCGAATAGAACATGCGCAGCACACAAATCAATGTTCCTTTTGATGGGGATATGCCGATACGCGTTTACATGACCAAATATTCGGGTTAGAAAAGGGGTACCCCAGGTATCATATCCGGGGTTTTAAAAACCGGGATATGAGCATATTCGGGTTTTTGCCGGTGTTTACATGGCCGTGCGCGACCGGGTTATTGCTAATATCCCGGTTTTGAACGGGTTATTGGCTGCATGTAAATGTAGACACTGATGTAATCCAATGGAATATATGTATATTATTTGAAATACACTGAACTTTAACTTTCCAACTTTTGGAACTACCTTTGTGTCATCCTAAGATGCCTCATTTTGGCAAAATTCTGAGGCATCCATTGCATGTGTCCTGTGTGGTGAAGGCAAGTGTGAGTGTTTTGAGATCATTGTCTTAGAAACCAGCTGTTACCTATAGAGAGTGAAGCAGCTTACTCGGTTCTCACTTGCACCAGAGCTGTAGATTAGACTCAGGTAGACTTTCAAGGCAAAGTTTCAAATGTATAAAGCCACTCAGACTAAAATTTTAGTTTGAAGTGTGTCACAATTGTAAGAATGACATAATTTTATTTTAGTCTAATTCCTAGACTTAAAAATAAGTTTGATTCATAAAGGTTGCTATGTTTTAAGACTAGTTCTCAGATCTTAAATTATTTAAGAGTGCTGGAGAGGTATCCTAATCTAGTTAGGAGTAACAAGATGGCGGCAGAGAGGAGGAGACCACACACTTTCAAACAAAATATAATGTATTTGAGTTATAGGATGACAGGGAGTTGATAAAACGATGCAAGCTTGATCATCAAGGTATTATTTTTGTAACCATCCTAGAAAGAAATGTAATAACTTCTCTCACTCTACAAATCAATGCTCTAACTGCAGAAATGAAAGTAATAATTGAAAAATTATTAATTTTTCAATTATTACTTTCATTTCTGCAGTTAGAGCATTGATTTGTAGAGTGAGAGAAGTTATTACATTTCTTTCTAGGATGGAAGATACATGTTTCAAAATTTATCATTTTTGAATTATCATATTATGATAATTTTTCAATTATTACTTTCATTTCTGCAGTTAGAGCATTGATTTGTAGAGTGAGAGAAGTTATTACATTTCTTTCTAGGATGGAAGATACATGTTTCAAAATTTATCATTTTTGAATTATCATATTATGATAATTCAAAAATGATAAATTTTTGAAAATAAATGAAAGTAATTTTTCTTCACTTATAAGATTGATAATATCAGGGACAAAATTATAACTATGCAACCATCTACTACAGTATCACATCAGAGAGTGCATTGTAGACTCCCTAAGGAAAAATTCGATTCATTTATTGCTATAGGAGAGGAAGAATTCGCTAAACTCATTAAATCATCTAAACCGACAACATGTATGTTAGACCCTATACCAACTAAGCTACTGAAAGGAATGCTTCCAGAGGTCATATATCCTCTTCTTACTATAATCAATTCATCTTTGTCTCTAGGATACATACCAAAAACCTTTAAGCTGGCTATGATTAAACCACTTGTTAAACAAACGCAACTTGATCCTACAGAATTAGTCAATTACAGGCCGATCTCGAATCTACCCTTTCTGTCAAAGATATTAGAAAAGGCAGTATCTTCACAACTATGTTCCTTTTTAGAAAGAAATGATATCTGCGAGGATTTTCAGTCAGGATTTAGACCATACCATAGTACCGAGACAGCTCTCATTAGAGTCACAAATGATTTGCTCTTATCATCCGATCGTGGTTGTATCTCTCTATTGGTGTTACTCGATCTTAGTGCTGCATTTGACACTATTGACCACAACATTCTTTTAAATAGACTTGAAAATCATGTTGGCATTAGTGGAATTGCATGAGCATGGTTTAAATCATACTTATCTGACCGCTATCAGGTTGTAGCAGTAAATGAAGAGGTGTCTTATCGATCACAAGTTCAGTATGGCGTACCACAAGGCTCAGTACTAGGACCACTGCTGTTCACTCTGTACATGCTACCATTAGGAGATATCATTAGGAAGCATGGAATTAGCTTTCACTGTTATGCCGATGATACTCAGCTCTGTATTTCTTCACAACCTAACGAAAACTACCAATTCACAAAATTAACAGAACGCATAGCTGATATAAAAAAATGGATGACTAGTAATTTCCCACTACTAAATTCTGAAAAAACATAGATTCTAATTATTGGACAAAAAACTTCCTCACTTAATAACCTAGAATACTGTCTGTCACTTGATGGCTGCTCTGTTAAGTCTTCGTCGTCGGTTAGGAACCTGGGTGTGCTCTTTGATACCAATCTTTCATTTGAAAGTCACGTGTCTAGTATCTGTAAAACCGCATTTTTCCATCTTAAAAATATATCTAAATTACGCGATATGCTCTCATTGACAAATGCGGAACAATTAGTTCATGCGTTCATGAAATCAAGGCTAGATTATTGCAATGCTTTACTGGGTGGTTGCCCTGCACGCTTAATAAACAAACTACAGCTGGTCTAAAACGCAGCAGCTCGAGTTCTTACCAGAACCAGGAAGTATGACCATGTTAGCCCTGTTCTGTCAACACTGCATTGGCTCCCTATTAAACATCTTATAAATTTTAAAATATTGCTGATTACTTACAAAGCATTAAATGGTTTAGCTCCGCAGTACTTGAACGAGCTCTTAACGCATTATAGTCCTTCACGTCTATTGCGATCTCTAGAATATCAAAATCAACTGCTGGCGGTAGATCCTTTTCCTATTTAGCACCAAAACTTTGGAACAGTCTTCCTACCATTGTCCGGGAAGCAGACACACTCTGTCAGTTCAAAGCTAGACTAAAAACACATCTCTTTGACCTAGCAGACACATAACACATTATAGACTTCTATAATTCAATGTTAGGCTGCATAGATCAGGTCAGCCGGAACCGGGAACACTTCCCATAAATCCTGATGTACTCGTTACATCATAAGAAGAATGGCATCTACGCTAATTTTAGTGTTTTTTGTTTATGTCGAGGTTTTCCCGCAGCCTGCCGGATCCAGGCTGTATCCAGATCTGATGAAGGACCTGCGCCTGGACCCGATGTCATAGCGGGGTGCTAAAGTGCCAACTAGTTTCTCCTTATGGAGGATCCCTTTTCCACTGTACAGATAAAGCGATGTCGGGAAAATTCGGTTCGCATATCTGCCCCGAAGTGATAAAATTCTGTATCAAAATGTTTTTTTTTTTTTTTTTTTTTTTTTACTTTTGTTTATTGATTTTTCAGTGACATAACAAAATCAAGAGGTAACAATTCGGGAGTCAAAACAGTGTCAAGTACAACTGACAAGAAAAAAATGAAATCAGATAAGGAATAATAGTTTAAATTGTAAAAAAATTACAAAAAATAAATAATACTAAAAAAAAAATCCCAAGAACAAATAAACAGAACAAAACAAAAGCGCAAAATGGTCACCCACTGCTAAATAAAAGCCCAATATCTTCACTTACACAGAGATAAATAAAAAAACATCCCAGCATGCTACAAATTCACAGAAGAAAAAACTCACAATTAGTAGACAATCAGGGTGGCTACTCTGGAATAGCCGTAAAAATCAATCCCTCAACATGTGCAAAAAATGGACCCCAAGTTTCGAGCACCTAACTTTCTCCAACTTCACAAACTGAAGGATGTCCCTGATCCAAGACGAGTGAGAAGGTGGCGCAGGAGACTTCCACCTCAATAAAATCAAACGTCTAGCCAATAAGGAGACAAAGGCTACAAAGTCAGCTTTATATTTAGGAAGCTGCAAAGAAGAGATGGGTACGATGTAGAATCTGGCACTGGGTCAGATTTGGGAAATTGGGGCTAAGATTGCGGATGAAACTACGAACTTGAAGATATCTAAAAAAAAATGCTGTCTAGACAAATGGAATTTCTCGGAGAGTTGCTGGAAGGATGCAAATGTACCAGCAATAGACAAGTCCCTAAATGCCTTGATGCCGTAGTCAGACAACAAAGAAAAAGCCCCATCAATTAAGGAAGGATGAAAAACAGGGTTAGCTGATAAAGGTGCTAGGAAAGAGAAGGTCTGTAGACCAAAATAGCGTTGAAATTGCATCCAAATTTTAAAAATGGATTTAACTAAGATATTATTGCAAAAAAGGGAGGGAGAAAAGCTAACAGGAGCGTGGATGAGAGCAGTCAACGAAGCAGGTTTAACAGAAAACATCTCCATACTCAACCATGTAGGAGGAACTGGTGCCCCCTCCAGAGATATCCTAAGCTGAATTACTCTAAGGATGGAAGCCCAGTAATAAAACCTCAAGTTGGGAAGGGCCAAGCCCCCAAGGGTCTTAGGTCTCTGCAACAGCTCCTTTCGCAAACGAGGGACCTTCCTGTTCCATATAAACTCGCTGATTGATTTGTCTAATTTGTGAAAAAAAGACTGAGGGAGAAAGATAGGTATGCACTGGAAGAGATATAAGAGGATATTCATGTTAACCGAATTGACCCTGGCCACCGTTGAAAGTCCATCCGTATCTGATCTAACAAAGGGGCAAAATTATAATCAAACAAATCTACAAATCGGTCTCTAATCTGGATACCAAGGTATTTAAAGCCAAATGGGACCATTTTGAATGGGAAACCCTGAGCAGCATTTTGGGTACCTTGATTTAAAGGAAACAGCTCACTCTTGTCCAAATTTAGTTAATAGCCTGAAATCTGACCAAATGAACTAAGGATGTCAAGAGCAGCTGGAACTGAGACAGAGAGATTGGACACATATAGTAATAAGTCATCTGCATAAAGGGGGACCTTCTGTGCAAGACCATATCTTGTTATTCCAGTGATGCGTGGCTCTGAACGAAGCGCAATAGCCAGAGGTTCAATAGCAACAGCAAATAAAAGAGGACTCAGAGGACAGCCCTGACGAGTGGAGCGGTGCAAAGGGAAATAATCTGAATGGGTGTCATTAGTTCTGACTGAAGCCACAGGGGATGAATAGAGCAACTTAATCCAAGAAATGAACTCCTGGCCAAAACCAAATTTCTCCAAAGCGTAAAAAAGGTAGTTCCACTCCACTCTGTCAAAAGCCTTCTCCGCGTCTAATGAGATTACGGCTTCCGGCCCCATTGATGTAGAAGGATTATAAACAACATTGAGAAGTCGTCTGAGATTAAAGAACCCATGTCTGTTCTGGACAAAACCTGTCTGATCAGGAGAGATTGTCAAAGGCAAAACTGATTCCAGTCACAGAGCTAATAATTTGGACAGAAGTTTTACATCTACAGATAAAAGACTAATTGGACGGTAACTTGAGCAGGACAGAGGGTCCTTATTCTTTTTTAAGAATAATGATATGGAGGCCTGATTTAGAGTGTGAGGTAAATTAGAAAGAGTAAGAGATTCATTGAACATTTCTATCAAAACTGGTGCTAATTTGACAAAAAGGCCTTGTAAAACTCGGTCGGAAAACCGTCCGGGCCTGGACATTTTCCAGACTGCATAGAAAATGTTGCCCGTTTAAGTTCATCTATGGTGATTGGGCCCTCTAACTGCTCAGCAATATCAGCATCTACCCTAACCAACTCCAGTGAGTCAAAAAAAACTATCCAGGGCTGACAGATCAGACCCAAACTCAGAAGTATATAAAGAGGAGTAAAACAGTTTAAACTGATCATTAATTTTTTTAGGATCGATTGTGACGCCAGGAGTAGTATGAATTTGTGGAATCTGCTGAGAGGAGGAAGCCTGTCGAAGCTGATGTTCCAAAAGTTTGGTCGCCTTATCTCCAGATTCATAATAACAATATTTAGCCTTAAATAAGAGCTCCTCAACCTCTTTAGTAGAAAGAACATCAAGCTCAGCCTGAAGAGAGAGACGATCCTTATATATGTTAGGGGATGGGGAGGAAGCATAGATATTATCAAGCTGGGAGATTCGTAACCTCAAATCCTTTATTTTTTCTTTCCTTTGTTTGTTCTCATAGCTGCTGTATAAAATAATTTCACCTCTAATGTATGCTTGCATAGTCTCCCAAAGAAGGGAGGCTGAGATACATGGAGTTCTGTTGGTAGTAAGAAAAAAGTCCATTTGATTAGAAACAAACTTAACAAAATCTGATATTAGAATAGTATCATAAGAGCAAGACTGACAGAATGGAGAAAACGGTTGTCCAGGAGAAAATAATCAATACGAGAAAAGGAGTGAAGTACATGAGAGAAAAAAGAATACATTTTACCAGACGGATTAAGAAAGCGCCATGGACCAGGGACCGAGAACTCATCCATAAAGGATAAAATGGTCTTAGAAGACTTTGAGGGCACTCCTGGTCTAGTAGAAGAACGATCTAATACAGGATTAAGCCAACAGTTGAAGTCACCCCCCATAATAAGTAGATGTGTGGACATGTCAGGTAATTTGGCAAACAATTGATGGAAAAAATTGTCGTCATCCCAGTTTGGACCATACACATTAGCCAGAATCACATAATTACTATATAGCTGTCCCATACAAACACAAACCTTCCATTGGGGTCAGCTATTACATTAGAGCACACAAAAGGAACCGATTTGTGAATCAAAATTGCAACACCCCTAGATTTACCATTAAAACTAGAATGAAATAATTGACTATCCCACCTCCCTTTTAATCAGATATGGCTGGAAGATTTTAAGTGAGTCTCTTGAAGGAAAACAATATGGGCACCTAATTGTTGAAGATGGTGAAGAACTTTGCTACGTTTAATAGGCTGATTTAGACCATTACAGTTCCAGCTAACAAATTTGAGTCCTGTCCCTGATTGTCGTGGCATCCTAGACTGCTGCATGCTAGTCAAGTATTAGTGTACACTGCAGCATGGAATGTATAACAGTCACAGAAATAAATTAAAACATTGGCGACCTGACTAAACAAAACACAAAACACACAGCGAGAGAAAAAGGGAGAACTCCTCACACACCCACCCACCACCCCACAAGCTGAAGCGTCTTCCCAAAAAAGATGTGAGCAAATCCCACAAACTACCAAAAACATCCTAACACGGTCCGTTAACAGCACAAACCAGTAGTGCTCATGCGAGTTTGTAATAAAGCATAGAATAAATATGTAAACAAACACAGTAGCAAAATATGAAAAGTGACTCAAGTCCAAGTGACACAAACTTAAAGCAGGGCAGCTTACCAACAGAAAACGGGTTAAATTTAACCCCCAGTTTACCAAACAAACTGCCAGCCGCTTTCAAGCTGTAGCTCCAGAGGAGACACCAGACTTTAAGTTCACCTTGACAAAGTCCATTGCAGTGGCTGGGTCCTCAAAGGTGTGTGTAGCTCCACCGGGAAGAGTGATCTTCAAAGTCGCGGGAAACCTCAATCTAAACTTCACTCCAGGACATGAATGTAACAGACGTTTAACGTCCGTGAATGCAGCACGTTCCTTCGCAACTGACGAAATATAGTCAGGAAAGAGAAACAGTCTTTTGCCTTGGTGGAGAAGAGGAGCCTCGCTGACCCGTAAAATGTCATTCCTCACTTGAAAAAAGTGCACACGAATCACAAAGGGTCTGTGTGGTTTACCATCACTAGGCTTGGATCGGAGAGTGCGATGCGCACGATCGAGCAGGGGCAACTCCTCCAGGCCGAGGGAGTCCATCAGCAGCTGGGCAATAAATTCGGTTGGACGCACACCTTCGGCCCCCTCCGGCACACCTACCAGCCGTATGTTGTTCCTCCTCGCTCTACCCTCCAGGTTCTCACATTTATCGGTCAGCAGTTTAATCTCGGCTTTCAGCATGGAAACTGTTGAATCCAGTGAAGTTAGCAGGTCACTGTGGTCAGTGCACGCGCGCTGCAACTCCGTGATAGCTTGATCATGGCAGCTAAGTTTTTGTTGCATCGGTTCAATTGCGTGCCTAAGCTCCTCTCTTACCGAAGAAATGTCCGCTCGAAGCTCGCAAGACAGCGAGTCTATTTTGCCGCAAATGTCCCTTTTCAACTGGTCTAACATAGCCCGGAGGTGATCCAAATTGGGCGCACACTCGGGGTCCGTGACCACCTTCGGCGGAGATGCGGGCTCAGTCGAGGGAGAAGCCTTAGCACGGCCTGTGCGAGCCGAGTTTCCACGTGCAGCTGCCATTGTCGGTTGAAATTCCCCCAAAACACACCGAAACTGACCAAGTACTTGTCACAATTGTGCACTGGCCAAATTAATAATAATAATAATAATAATAATAATAATAATAATAATAATACATCACACTTGTATAGCGCTTTTTTGGACACTCAAAGACGCTTCACATGGGGAATAAAACAAAACAAAACAAAAGGGGTTTTAAGGAAAATCTTGAACAGGTGGGTTTTGAGTACTGATTTGAAGTTTGGTAGTGAGTCGGGGTTTCTAATGGATGTAGGGAGTGAGTTCCAGAGGGTGGGGGCGGTGATAGCGAAGGCTCGATCCCCCAAGGTCCGGCGGTTAGTGCGGATGATCGGAGTAAGGCGGTTGGTGCCAGCTGAGCGGAGGTGGTGGGTGGGTTGGTGCTGTTCCAGGAGCTCAGTGAGTTAGGGCGGGGCCAGGTTATGGAGGGACTTGTAAGTGAGGAGGAGGAGGAGCTTATATTGAATGTGATAATGAACAGGTAGCCAATGGAGCTGCTGGAGAACGGGGGTGATGTGTTCTCTGAACCGGGTGTGGGTGAGGAGGCGGGCAGCTGAGTTCTGGATGTATTGCAGTTTTTGTAATTGATTGGTAGGAAGTCCGTAGAGAAGGCTATTGCAGTAATCAAGTCTTGAAGTTATGAATGCGTGAATGAGGATTTCAGCTGTTGACAGGGTAAGGGAGGGGCGAAAGCGGGCAATGTTGCGGAGGTGGAAGAAGGATAGTTTAGTGATATGGTTGATGTGTGTTTGGTATGAGAGGGTGGAGTCCATTATGATACCAAGGTTTCAGACAGAGAGGGAGGGGGTGACATTATGTCCGTCGATAAGGAGAGTAAAGTTCTGAATAGAAGAGAGGAGAGATTTTGGGCCGGTGATAAGGAGTTCTGTTTTATTGCTGTTGAGTTTAAGGAAGTTATTGTCCATCCAGGTTTTAATGTCGGAAATGCAATTGGTGATGGTGGAGAGGATAGCCAGGGTGATGGATTTGGTGGACATGTAGAGTTGGGTATCATCGGCGTAGCAGTGAAAATAGAGTCCATGGTGGCGGATGATCTGACCGAGGGGAAGCATGTAGATGGTGAAGAGGAGGGGGCCGAGCACGGAACCTTGGGGGACACCATGGGTGACAGGGGAGGTGTGGGAGTTGCAGTTGTTAACAGAGACAAAGTGGTGACGGTCAGAGAGGTAGGAGGTGAGCCAGAGAAGTGCTGTGCCAGAGATGCCAATAGATTTAAGACGGTGGAGGAGGACGGTATGGTCTATTGTGTCAAATGCAGCGGAGAGGTCGAGGAGAAGGAGGATGGAAATGGAACCAGAGTTGGCAGCAATGAGGAGATCATTTGTGACTTTAAGAAGTGCTGTTTCTGTGCTGTGGTGTGGACGGAATCCGGATTGAAATGTTTCAAAGAGTTGAGAGGCATGGAGATGTTGGTGGAGTTGTGTGATGACGGCGCGTTCCAGAATTTTTGAAAGTAACAGGAGATTGGAGATGGATCTGAAGTTGTCCAGATTGTCAGGGTTGAGGCCAGGTTTTTTCAGGAGGGGTGTGATGGACGCAAGTTTTAGCGGGGATGGAACAGATCCAGACGTAAGGGAAGTGTTGATGATGATGGTGATGAGAGGGATGAGGATTTGTTGACAGGTTTTGAAGAGGGGAGAAGGGATCGGGTCAAGCTGGCAGTTGGAAAATTTCATGGTTGAGAGGAGTTTGGAGGTTAAGAGGGAGACAGAGGAGAGAAGGAGGAAAAGCTGTGGTGTGTGAGCGGAGTGAGTTGATATTCAGAAAGAGGAGAAGCGGAGGAAGTGGATGCTAGTGAACAGTGTATGGTATGGATTTTGGTATGGTAGGATGACAGGGAGTTATTGCATTTGTCTGTAGTGAATGTGGAGGTTATATTGTCCTTGGGTTTGGTCAGTTTTGAAAATGTGGAGAATAGTGTGCGAGGGTCTGAAGAATTTGAGTGGATGAGTTGTGAGTAGAAGTTGGACCGGGCAGTTTTGAGAGCAGAATTGTATGTGGTTATGGCGTGTTTGTAGGCTTGGGCATGGACAGTGAGACCGGATTTTTTATGGATCCTTTCAAGTTGTTTGTTGTAAAGACAAAGTTTTTTGTCTTTTGAGAATGTGAAGATCTGGGGTGTACCAAGGTGCAGAGGTGGAGAAGGAGACTGAGGCAGTTTTAAGGGGGGCTATTTGGTTGAGGCAGGTGGAGAGTGTGTGGTTGTAGAAGTTGACTAGATCAGAGGCAATCGGATCAGAGGGAAGCGAAGAAGTAGAGATGGCATGGGATATGGAGGAGATGAGAGAGATGGGACTAATGTATTTCAGGTTTCGAAATGTAATTGTTCTTGTGTGTTTGACGGTAGGAGAGGGTGTAATGATATCCAAGGTGATGGCCAGATGATCAGAAATTGTGAGGTCGGTCAATGAAAGGTTATGTATGGTGAGGGAGGGTGTGGAACAGACCAGGTCCAGGATATGTCCATGATTATGTGTGGGTGAGGTGACATGCTGGGTGAGGTTGAAGCATTTTAAAATGTCCAAAAAGTCAGATGTGAATTTTGCTGCCGGAGAGTCTATATGAATGTTGAAGTCACCAATGAGGAGAACGGACGGAGAAATAGAGGACAGCTGAGTTACGAAGTCAGTGAAATCAGAAAGAAATGATGGGCAAGTTTTGGGAGGGCGGTAGATGACTGCAGCAGTGAGTGATTGGGAACCAGGAAGTCTGAAAGCCAAGTGTTTAAATGAGGATACAGCCGGGATGGGGATGGGGTGGATGGAGATATCGCTGCGGTGAATGACTGCGATGCCACCTCCTCGCCGGTCCAGACGGGGGTTATCGATGAAGGAGTATCCAGGTGGGGTGGTCTGATTTAATGCAATGTAGTCCATGGGTTTGTGCCAGGTTTCAGTAAGACAGAGAAAATCCAGTTTATTGTCAATAATGAATTCACAGAGGAGCAGGCTTTTATTGTTAAGTGATCTTGTATTGAATAGCGCTGTCTTAAGAGGCTTTTGTTGTGAAATCCAAGTGGCGGAAGTTGAGACGGGCAGGAGGTTAGATGAAGTCACGTGAAGAGTACGCGGATGACGTATGCGGATGTTGTTGTTGCGCCGGTGTCCAGGCTGGAGTGAACTATGGCCGGACCAGAAAGATTGAATACTGTTTTCGGCACTAAAGTAGTAGAGAAGATTGCGACGGGTGCCTCGGTGGATATAAGGGCGACGACGAAGAAGACAGTGTTATTGCAGAGTAGAGGTGATGTCCAGTGAAGGAGGTGCGCGGTGGTTGAATCTGAGAAGCTGCAAGGACATGTATCGAAGTGCCATGGTCAGAGCCGTAGATGACATGAGCCGCAGAGAGGCCAGCAGGAAGGTCATAAACAGTAGCCGCATAGCTGACAGGCTGCTCCGGAGTGCAGCCTGGCCAGTAACCGGGCTGTAATCCACTGCTCGAGCAGAACACAGCGGGGATGGGCTGAAGGCAACCCCGGGAGCTAGCTTGTTGGTGGTCACAGCAGAGTCACAACGTGACAGGCAGCAGATGCGGCGACCAGGCAAAGACACAGTCCAGATCTTGAGGCAGGAACAGATACCACCGGTACCAAACAAAGTCAGTAGGTAAAACCGTTTATTTGCAAACAAACTTTTTCATCCGGAGTGAGAAGCGTGAATTAGTGAAAAGAAACTGTGTTAAAAAGTTAAAATAAACACAAACTCGCGGAGCAAAAGGGAGACACGTCCTACATGCTCGGTGTCCAACAGCGCCCCCTGTATCAAAATGTTAAGGCCAGACAAGTAGTTTTTTAAGGCTTGGTTTGTAGGGAATTACAAACCCGCGCACATACAGTATATTCAAACTCGCATACCAATAGACTGAACTGGTAATACGCATGTGCACGCCATCAGCGTTCTCACAGGTTTCGCGTTTAAAGTCTCTGTATAGTTTCCTGTTAAAACGGTGTCGTGTTAGCGCCCCCTAAGTTAATAACTAATGATCGTTGCGACGGAAGTGAATCAATCAAATTAACTTTAGCTGGAAAATAACTTTATTCAAGAACTGCTATAAAGCCAAAACAATCTCTGTTACTTTACTATCCTAGTATCTCTGTAAAGCCGCTTTGGAACAATCTACATTGTTAAAAGCGCTATATAAATGAAGATGACTTGACTTGACTTAATTTTTTGGTGAAATTGCAGCAGTGCACCGATGATGACTTGGGCCCCATCAGTTCACAGTTAGTAGGCCTGTCACGATAACTACTTTTTGTTGTGCGATATATTGTCCCAGAAATAATTGCGATAAACGATATTATTGTCATTTTAAGACCATTTTATGTCACTGAATATATTATCATAATATACAGTAACAGCATAACAATGCAAGTAGGCCTACACACTTTCAAATGACAACAACCTTTTAATTCCTTAGATCATGGAAATTAAGTGTCAAAAAATAAATTTGAAACTTGAATAAGTAGTAAATAAACATTTTATTAAAGAAAATAGTCCAACGCCGTGGTACAACGAACACACTCTGGCCCTTAAGAGAGCAGCCAGAAAAATGGAGCGCAACTGGAAGAAAACAAAACTAGAGGTATTTTGGATTTCATGGAAGGAGAGCTCGATTACTTACAGAGAGGCTTTAAAAGCTGCTAGATCTGCTTATTTTTCAACCCTATTAGAAGAAAATAAACATAATCCTAGGTATTTATTTGAAACAGTGGCTAAACTAATGAAAAAGAAAGCTTCAAGCCCAGAAGTTTCCAAGCAACGCAACAGTAATGACTTTATGAACTTCTTCACTTATAAGATTGATAATATCAAGGACAAAATTATAACCATGCAACCGTCTACTACAGTATCGCATCAGGGAGTGCATTTTAGTCTCCCTGAGGAAAAATTTTATTCATTTATTGCTATAGGAGAGGAAGAATTTTGCAAATTCGTTAATTCATCTAAATCGACAACATGTATGTTAGACCCTATACCGACTAAGCTACTGAAAGAGAGGCTCCCAGAACTCATAGATCATCTTCTTAATATCATTAATTCGTCTTTGTCTCTAGGATACGTACCAAAAACCTTTAAGCTGGCTATGATTAAACCGCTTGTTAAAAAACGCAACTTGATCCTACAGAATTAGTCAATTACAGGCCGATCTTGAATCTGCCTTTTCTGTCAAAGATATTAGAAAAAGCAGTATCCTCACAACTGTGTTCCTTTCTTGAAAGAAATGATATCTGCGAGGATTTTCAGTCCGGATTTAGACCGTACCATAGTACCGAGACAGCTCTCGTTAGAGTCACAAATTATTTGCTCTTATCATCCGATCATGGTTGTATCTCTCTATTAGTGTTACTCAATCTTAGTGCTGCATTTGATACTATTGACCACAACATTCTTTTAAATAGACTAGAAAACTATGTTGGCATTAGTGGAATTGCTCTAGCATGGTTTAAATCATACTTATCTGACCGTTATCAGTTTGTAGCAGTAAATGAAGACATGTCTTATCGATCACAATTTCAGTATGGCATACCACAAGGCTCAGTACTAGGACCGCTGCTGTTCAATCTGTACATGCTACCATTAGGAGATATCATTAGGAAACATGTAATTAGCTTTCACTGTTATGCTGACGATACTCTGCTGTATATTTCTTCAAAACCTAACAAAACTTACCAATTCACAAAATTAACGGAATGCAGAGCTGATAAAAAAAAAATGGATGACTAGTAATTTCCTACTTCTAAATTCTGAAAAAAAAAACAGAGATTCTAATTATTGGACAAAAAACTCCCACACGTAATTATCTAGAATACTGTCTAACACTTGATGGCTGCTCTGTCAAGTCTTCGTCGTCGGTTAGGAACCTGGGTGTGCTCTTTGATACCAATCTTTCATTTGAAAGTCACGTGTCTAGTATCTGTAAAACGGCATTTTTCCATCTTAAAAATATATCTAAATTACGCCATATGCTCTCATTGACAAATGCGGAACAATTAGTTAATGCGTTCATGACCTCAAGGCTAGATTATTGTAATGCTTTACTGGGTGGTTGCCCTGCACGCTTAATAAACAAACTACAGCTAGTTCAAAACGCAGTAGCTTGAGTTCTTACCAGAACCAGGAAGTATGACCATATTAGCCTGGTTCTGTCAACACTGCAGAACCAGGCTATTAAACATTGCATAAATTTAAAAATATTGTTGATTACTTACAAAGCAGTAAATGGTTTAGCTCCGCAGTACTTAAGCGAGCTCTTAACGCATTATAGTCCTTCACGTCTATTGCAATCTCAAAATTCTGTCCAGTTAATAATACCTAGAATATCAAAATCGACTGCTGGCGGTAGATCCTTTTCCTATTTAGCACCAAAACTTTGGAACAGTCTTCCTAACATTGAAGCAGACACACTCTGTCACACTCTGTCAGGAAGCAGACACACTCTGTCAGTTCAAAGCTAGATTAAAGACACATCTCTTTGACCCAGCATTCACATAATACATTATAGACTTCTATAATTCAATGTTAGGCTGCATAGATTAGGTCAGCCGGAACCGGGAACACTTCCCATAAATCCTGATGTACTCGTTACATCATAAGAAGAATGGCATCTACGCTAATTTTAGTGTCTTTGTTTATCCCGAGGTTTTATCCTGCCGGATCCAGGCCGTATCCAGATCTGACGAAGGACCTTCGCCTGGACCCTATGACAACGCAGTGTTGAAGTGCCAACTAGTCTCTCCCTGTGGAGGATCCCTTTACCACTCTACAGATAAAGCGTTGTCGGGAAAATTCGTTTCGCGTACCTACCCCGAAGTGAAAAAATAAAATAAAATTCTGTATCAAAATTTATAAGAAAACACCAGTACTTTGTTTAGGCTTGGTTTGTAGGGAATTACAAACCTGCGCACATATATTCAAATGCACATAACTATAGAACCAATTCTTAATGCGCATGTGAACGCCATCAGCGTTTATCACAGGTTTGCGTTTAAAGCCTGTGTAGAGAGAATGGTGTCGTCTTAGCGGCCCCTAATTTAATATCAAATGATCGTTGCGACGGAAGCGAATCAATCAAAACTAACTTTAGCTGGAAAATAACTTTATTAAAGAACCGCTATAAAGCCAAAACAATCTCTGTTACCTTAAATTATACGTTTATCTCTGTAAAGCTGCTTTGAAACAATCTACATTGTTAAAAGCGCTATATAAATGAAGATGACTTGACTTGACTTGACTTGACTTGACTTTATTAAAAAAAAAAGTGCAAAGTAACAAGTAAATAAACAGAGCAATTCCAATAGGGTCCTCACACCATCGGTGCTCAGGCCCTAAAAACACACTTGCAAATGCACAAAAGGCACTTATGGAAATTTTCCATTTCCCCTGTCCTTCTTTTCTCTGTGAAGAAAGGGTGCACGCTATTGCTGAAAACACAAACCCTAGCAGTCAGATGTCCATATGAACAAAGACACAGAAGCTTCCAACAGGCCATGTCTGCTAAAACTGTTTTTCTTTAGTGTGCACCATTTTGCGCTGTGACGTTTATATTTGCAGCAGAACAGTGAATAAATGACAAATGACACTCTTTTCACCATGTCGATGGCCGCTCTGTGTATGAAGGAACTGCCCGAGCCCCGCTGTTGGTGACATTCATTATGTAAACATAATAGTGACAATATATTATGATAATTATCATAATGACAATATATTGTGTCACCAAAAACTATGGAGATCATGTACAATTATTGTGCGATTAGTCAATATATTGATTATTGCGACAGGCCTAAGTAGGGGTGCAGGAAAAAATCTATTCATATATGAATTGCAATTCTGGGCCCTATCTTGCACCCAGCGCAATTGAATTTGAACACCGACGCATGTATCATTCCTATTTTGCACCCGCGCAAAGCGCGCTTTTCCCTCCAGAGAAGCACGTCGCTAAACTAGGGAATGAACTTGCGCTCCCTGGGCGGTTCAGCGCAAAAAAAGGAGGCGTGTTCCAGCGCAAACGTTCCTTGATTCTATTTTGCAGGTTTAGAAAACAATTGCGCCACTAACCAGGAAAAAATTGTTTAAAGTCAGTGGCGCGTTGCGCATGTTATTAATATGCTATTTTAAGGGCGCATGCTTGGCCATAATCAATGTAGCGTGTGCACAACGCGCATACACTTTGATTCTCTCAATTACACAGAAGCAGCAGTTTTCATTTTTGCAAATCATACATTATTACGATAGATAGATAGATAGATAGATAGATAGATAGATAGATAGATAGATAGATAGATAGATAGATAGATAGATAGATAGATAGATAGATAGATAGATAGATAGATAGATAGATAGATAGATAGATAGATAGATAGATAGATAGATAGATAGATAGATAGATAGATAGATAGATAGATAGATAGATTGATTGATTGATTGATTGATTGATTGATTGATTGATTGATTGATTGATTGATTGATTGATTGATTGATTGATTGATTGATTGATAGATAGATAGATAGATAGATAGATAGATAGATAGATAGATAGATAGATAGATAGATAGATAGACAATTTATTATAAAAGCATACATCTAGCTTACACATTTACCCAAATTATCATACGCCTTTTTAACCGAAGTTAATTTGGGTGGGTTTCTCCATCCCCAATGTCCCTGACGAGAGCATTGCTCTCCTTGGCTGTGAACCGCTCCTGGCGCGCGCCTGGCAAAACCGCTGTTATAATAGGAATCCGCTTAGAAAAAGCCAGCCTGCTCTTAAAGGGAATGTGAGATGACGCTCTGATTGGTTTATTTCACGTTACGCCCAAACCACACCTATGACTAATGAAGCTACTTCAGACCAGCCCAATTTAGATTTGCGCCTGGCGCAAGAGTCATTTATCCCGCCGGGAAAATAGCAACAGCGCCAAGACCCGCCCACAAAGTTACTTGCGCTTTGCGCTTTGACACTTGCGTTTCAGATCGTTAAAATAGGGCCCTATATCTTCTATTTACATCGATTCACAAATTTCAAAAATCAATTTTCTAAAGTGTTATACTTCTGTAACTTCACAGTACTACTTAAAGTTATTGACGTTAATCACAATAAGCCACGAACAAGGACTCAACGCGGTGCTCTTGCTGGCGGACACAGAACGAAATACGGGCACTCTCACATACATGCGATCTCTAATTCAGTTCTCTTTCACAGCTACACACACAATTATGTCAAAATGCACATCGTGTGGACTGTGGAGTATTCAATGTAAACAGAATATGTAATGACCGACATGAAATAAAACAAATGGGAGAAAATCAGATATGTAACTATATCCGTGCATTCATTCTTAAAGGGACAGCAGCCAAACTGTTGCCATCCGTTTCATTAATATTAATAAAAAAAAAAAAAAACATACTGCTTTTGACTAAATCACTTTTGTATCTTTAATATGAATCAATTTATATTTAATTCATACAGTGAAGACTATACAGTGTTTTGTTTTTACAGATGATTATTCAATTTCGGTAGTATTTCTTACTACATGTTAAATAAACCTACTGCACCTGAAAAATTTTGTTTATTTAATTTGTATATTTTTTCTTTTGTATTTGTCCTATTGTTTGTAATTTGATGTTTTGTTCCTATTTTTAATATCAAAAATAAATAAAAAAATTCTTTATTACAAAAGACTTTGTGTAATGATTGTAGTCAGCTTAAAGGGCATTTGTTTTATAAAATTGGGTGACTAAAATGAGAAGACAAACCAAATAAATTTCAAGGTTCACATTTAATTCAGTAGGATTTTTTTTTCTTTTAGACTTTTAAACCTATTAAACTGTCTACTGCAGTCAAATAAGAACAGTAACACAAAACTACAATCAAATATATACACATATCGAATCTAAATTTTGTTCAAAATCGAGAATCAATTTTAATTGAATCGTGACCTCAAGAATCGATTTTAATCGAATCGTGAGGTACCAAAAGATTCCCACCCCTCGTAAGCAGGGTCTTACTGTATATAACACTATTTTGACACTAACCAAACTAAAACATAGTAAGGAAGTTCATTGACTTTTCAACTGACCTTCAAACCATGCAGCAAAAGCAAGTCACTTTTATGAGGATTGCAGTCTTCCCTGGAGTTGTTGGAGCCATTTATAGAACTCATGTTAACATCATGGCTCTAACTGTAAATGAGGAGACATATATTAATATAAAAGGATTCCATGACATCAATACTTATTTGTGATAATTTTGCACAATGCAAAACACATATTTTAAATAAATGTACATTTATTTGTGCCAGAGGCACAAACACTAACACGACACACAAACTAACACACAAAGGCACAAACACCAATAGTCTTAATTTGTTGTTTATTAGGTATTTATGAGAAATTGAATTTATTTTGAAGCATGCTGTAATATGTATTATGTTTTATCTATGTTTTATCTATGTTTTAATATGTTTTAACATAGGTTATGTGTTTGGATGTGCCCGTGATGTTGTGTGTTTTAAGCCCTATTGAAATAGCCCCCTGTGGGATTAATAAAGTTGCAAACTATAACTATATTCAAACTATATACTGTACTATAAATGTCCCAGTCTCATAATTATATGATTTTATTATTATTATTACATTCATTGATTGGTGTCATGCTGCCGTGACTACCCGTCCAGACTCACTATTGGCTGATTTAGAGGTTTAGAGGTGCTACCTCAGTTACCACTTAAGTCTTAGACTTTGTTGAAAGTTGCTTTTAATTTCTTTATAAATAGCTCCTACTCTTATACATGTCCTACTTTTTACAAAAAAAAAAAAAAAGTGACACTTCAGTCAAAGCTTAAGCCTATTCTTAAGAGTATTTTTGAGAAGTTTCATACATATGGCCGCAGGACTTTTGTCAGATGCAAGTCAAGCGTTGCTACCTGTATGCTTATATTTAGCATTTACATTATTCTTTTTGCTGGTATGTTTGACTTAACATGCTTTATTTCCAAAAGACGAGCATGCATTAGTTACATAGAGGTTGAGCACTTGTGTTTTATTTCTGCTGTTTTCATTGTATGTATCAATTACCATTTTATTCATTGCATTTATTGTCTCAAGTAAACTGCTTACAAGTCTGAAGTCATGTCTGAAGCCAGTTTTCATCTCAAACATAATCGGTCATGTTTCTTGTCTCTTTCTGCCCCTATAGCCATTGAAACTCAGAGCACCAGTTCTGAGGAGTTGGTCCCCAGCCCTCCTTCACCTCTACCCCCTCCTCGTGTCTACAAACCCTGCTTTGTCTGCCAGGACAAGTCCTCGGGGTACCACTATGGTGTCAGTGCTTGTGAAGGCTGCAAGGTAAACATGCTATTCAATACCAAATGGAACCCATTCAATAAATATTCAGGTTTTCACGCCTGCACATTCTACTACCCTGGCCCCAGGTCTCCCCACTAAACAAACTAAGGTTCAAACCCATTTGTGTTAAATTATTTACACTGAGTGCTGTAGAGCTTCAGCCTAAGCTAAATTATCTTGTTTAATGCTGTCTGAAAGTCTGATTGTGGAGTAATGCAGGTCTCACAGGTTCTTGCAGGATATCTCAACATGAATACATTCTTATGCCATGCTAACACTATCAGTGTTTATGGGATTGACGACCACATTTTCTTCAAAATGTCCTGTCCACACAACAGCCTACATTTTTTATACCCGAGCAAGAGCAGAGCATTTGAGTTTCACACAGACCACAAAACTGATGAAAGCAGCTCCAGTGTATGACAAAGACTGGATCTAAAACCTTCAGATGACACACAGCTCATATGCACTATTTCTTTTCAGAAGTTATTAATGATACAAATGTATATGTAGCTACTTGTTTAAGCTAAGAGATGTTATCTCTAAATCTCTTTACACAAACACTCATCAATGCGGGTGTCTATTGTTGTTGCCATCTCCAGTAGTTTGTCATTGTTGTTGTACCATCTCATCGGTTTATTTTGAAACAACAACAAGTGAACTGTGAAACAACTGTGAAACAACAAGCCTTGGGCTATGTTGCCACCTTATGAACAAACAAATTAGTGCAACAAAAAAAAAAAAACATCTCGGGTTACGACCATAACCCTCGTTTCCTGAGAAGGGAATGAGACGTTGCGTCGAGAATCGACACTTTGGGGAATGCCTTCAGCGTGACGCGTCTGAAGCCTGTATGGAATTAGTCCAATCTTGATTGGTGTTGCGTCATGACGTCACTTGTGACGGTGATGCGGATGCTATAAAAGGACGCCGGATCACAACAGCATCAGCTTCTGATTGGTCGAAGCAAGTCGTTCTCAGGAGCGCGAGAAGTGTGGCCAAGGGACGCAGCGTCTCGGGGAACGAGGGATACAGTCATAATCCGACACGTTCCCTTTTGAGGGAACTCGCGCTGCGTCGAGAATTGACAGTTTGGGGAACAAAATGCCCACTGCGCCACACTGAGAGATATATGCCCTGGTGTGAAGCAATGTGGCACACTCAAGACGAGAGAACTTGTGAACCCGGTGTAGAGGGCAGATCCAGACTGTAATGTTTTATGAAGGTGTGTGGGGAGGCCCAGCCTGCGGCATCACAGACCTCTTGAAGGGAAACTCCTGCTAGCAGAGCTTTAGAGGAAGCCACTCCTCTGGTTGAGTGGGCTCTTATCAGAAGAGGCGAAGGCAAGCTGCGTGCCTCGTAAGCTGAAGAAATAGTTTCTACTATCCATCTGCTGATAGTTTGCTTTGAAGCAGGGGAACCCTTCTTAGGTGACCCAAAACACACGAGTAGCTGGTCCGACTTCTTCTGCCCGAGGTTCTTTGAACATAGGCCTCCAGGGCTCGGACCGGGCATAATAAATGTAGTTTAGCTTGCTCATCCGACACATGTGGTGGAGGATGGAATGCCTGAAGAATTATAGACCGTGCCACATTTCTCAGCACCGTAGGCACATAGCCGGGTCTAGGGTGAAGAATGACCCTTACTCTGCCAGGAGTGAACTCGAGGCAAGAGGGAGCAACGGATAGCGCCTGCAGGACCCCAACTCTTTTTAGGGACATAATAGTAAGCAGGAAGGCTATTTTTAAAGATACAAATTTCTCAGACACCTCATCCAAGGGTTCGAAGGGTGCCAGAGATAACCCCTCAAGAACCACTGCCAGGTCCCACGTGGGGACCCTGGGCTGGATGACAGGCCTCATCCTCCTAGCTCCACGAAGGAAACGTACTATAAGTGGGTGGCGCTGAAGCCACTGGACAGTTAACTGGGTCCAACTGATGTTCTCTGCACCATAAGTTGAATACATTCCATTTTAATGCATACAGTTTCCTCGTGGAGGGGGCTCTAGAGTTTAAGATGGACTCGACAACCTCAGTTGAGAGACCAGCATTTACGAGTTGGTCCCCCTCAGGGGCCAGACCCACAGCTTCCACAGCTCTGGCCGAAGGTGAAATATTGTGCCCTCAGCCTGAGAAAGAAGGTCCCTCCTGATCGGGATTTGCCACGGAGGGCCTGCTAGAAGAGCCATGATGTCCGAAAACCATACTCGGGCCGGCCAGTACGGGGCATACTAGGAGCAAGCTGATCCCGTACCGCCGGACCCTCTCTAGAACCCCTGGGAGCAAAAGCGCTCGTCCATGCCTGCACCTTGGCATCCAGTCCCAGAGGAGCTGGATGCGTGAGGGAGAACCAGAGCGGACAGTAAGAGTTATCGTGAGAGGCGAACAGATCCACTTCCACCTGACCAAACTCCCTCCATATCAACTCCACCGTCTCGGGGTGGAGTCTCCATTCCCCGGGCCTCAGCCCCTGCCTCGACAGGATGTCTGCTCCCACATTGTTGTCCCAGGGAATAAACATTGCTCTGACTGAGAGAAGTTTGCCCTGGGACCACAGAAGAACCTGATGTGCCAATCTGCATAGAGGGCGCGATCTCAGGCCACCCTGTCGAGACCACCAACATATTTTCTGTTCGCACTAGAACATGATGGCCTCTGAGGTCCGGAAGGAAATGTCTGAGAGACAGAAATACTGCCAACATCTCCAGGCAATTGATGTGCAATGAAAGATGATGGTCCTTTCAAAGACCCCTGGTGTAGCGGCCTTCCATGACCGCAACCCAACCTGTGAGGGATGCATCCGTGGTCAAAATTTTTCTCTGACACAGTGCCACCAACACAGGACCTTGGGACAGGAACCACGGTTTCTTCCACATGACCAAAGAACGAAGGCATCTGCGCATTACTTTGATCGTGCAAAATGGGTTCCCTCTGGTCCTGAGCCACCACTGCAGGGCCCTCATATACAGCAGGCCAAAAGGAATCACGTTGGACGCTGCTGCTAGAAGACCCAGAACCCTTTGAAAATGTTTGACAGTGATGGCCTGGCCTAGCTTGATACTCGTTACTGTGGTCAAGATGGTGTTTATATGAGCAGGAGACAACTGTGCCCGCATCGTGACTGAGTCCCATACTACCCCCAGGAAAATGGTTCTCTGTAGAGGAATTAATGAACTCTTCTTGACATTGAGTCTTAATCCTAAGAACCTTAGATGATTCAGAACAACATCTCGATGTTGAACCACCATTTCCTCTGACTGTGCCAGAATGAGCCAGTCGTCGATGTAGTTGAGGATGCGAACGCCTTGAAGTCTCAGAGGAGCAAGAGCAGCATCCATGCATTTCATGAAGGTGCGAGGTGACAGTGCTAGGCCGAATGGAAGAACTCTGTACTGATACGCTTCTCCCCCAAAAGCGAACCGTAGAAACTTCCTGTGTTGGGGAAGGATGGATATGTGGAAGTGAGCATATTTTAGATCTATCGTGACAAACCAGTCCTCGGACCTGATCTGACTCATGATAATAGGTATGGTTAGCATTTTGAACCTGAATCTCCTCAGAGACTGGTTCAATACCCTGAGATCTATAATAGGACGTAACCCCCCATCCTTCTTAAGAACTATGAAGTACCGGCTGTAGAACCCGGCCTCCCTCTCCTGAGGAGGAACCTGCTCTATGGCTTCCTTTGTTAAGAGGGACTGAATTTCTTGTTCCATGACCAGACCCTGCTCGGGGCTGACCAGCGTGTGCACAACCCCGCTGAACTTTGGTGGACGATACTCGAACTGAATTCTGTACCCCTTTTCCACTGTGCGCAGGACCCACTGAGATATATTTTGAAGACCTTTCCATGTGTCTAGATAATCTACTAGGGGGACCAGTTTTGAGAGACTGACCTCTGGTGTTATATTTGGGATTTCGGTGACCTGAAGCAATTGACTGGCAGGAACTAACCGATTAAATTTTTCTACAGGCCTCGTGAGAGGAAGCAAACTCGACAGGGCTGCAATATTTTCGGGCGGACACTGCGATTTACGTTCGCTGGAAACTGATGTGTCCCGAAGCGCATTTAGTGGCAGGAGGCGAACATCGATTTCCTGAGGGCTCCGCGAAGGAGCAAGCTGTTGTTGTTCGATCGCGGGGGGGACCACCCTCAGAGGCCTGCGCATCGCATCAGGACCTCTTTGCCGAAGCCTTCCTCGCCTGAATGACAGTCCTCAGATCGGCTTAGAAGACTTCGGTTGAGGGTGTTGCCTCTGGCTCCAGGCCTTTTGCAGGGGAGCACGAGAGGCAACACTCTCTTTCTGCTGCTGCAGGTATGAGGACCTGGTGGCTGCCTCGTGGGACTGCCCCCTGGCAGCAGAACCACGTGACCAAGGGGGTCGGCGGGGGATAAGTTGTTTAAAAGCGTCTGACTGTCGTTTCGCCTCCTGAAACCTCTCGAAGACAGTGTTGACTGTGTCGCCGAAGAGGCCAGAAGGTGAAATCAAGGCATCGAGGAGGAAGGCCCCATCCTTGTCCCCGATGCCCGACAGATTCAGCCACAGATGTCTCTCCGTAGCTAACAAAGCTGCCATGGAGCGGCCAATGGAGCGGGCCGTCTCCTTGGTAGCCCGGAGAGACAAGTCGACCGCTCAACGCATCTCTCTAATGTCGTCGAGGGCGACCTCCCTACTGTCGTCCACCTCTTTGAGGAGGTTGGCCTGGTATGCCTGCAGGAGCCCCATCGTGTGCAGGCATGCACCAGCCCGACCTGCCGCCATGTATGCCTTCCCAATCAAGGCCGATGTTGTACGGCAGGGCTTGGAGGGAAGCGGCGGAGCTCTCAGGGACAATGCAGCATCGGGCGAGAGATGGGATGCAAATGTCTCTTCAACCCGTGGCATCGTCCCATAGCCCTTCTCTTTCGAACCTATAACGGAAGAATATAGGTGGCCATTGGGGTTTGAAAGTCTAGAAGAGGAGGGCACCTCGGTGTGGAGATCAGTGAAAAACGGGAGGCTCCGGCGCGAAGGCTGTGACCAGGCTAGTTGGATATTTTGAGCATCGAGGTGGGAGAATGTGAGGACTCGCCACCCCATTCTCCTGCCTTTGAGGAGCTGCTGGAGGTTGTGACCAGGGCAGTGGCTAAGTTAAATATCGAATGGCCGCCAGAGAAGCAGGAAGCGACAAGAAAAAGTACACTCGCTTCCTGCTTCTCTGGCGGCCATTCGCTCGCCTGCACCCAAACACCGTTTCTACGGCAACCCAGAGAAATCTCATAAGAGTACAACTCTGGTTGCCCGGCTCACGCCGATGGTGTCTTGAGTGTAGAAAATGTGCCCGCTTCCCAGCGTTCACCCCTACACACAAGCACGGTTCCCCCTGTGTCATTCACTCATGCAGAGCCCACTCTAGAGCTGGCATATGCCGCTCGAGTGTTGAATGTAGGAAATGTGCTCACAAAACAGTGTCCACACCTACTCACTGCCCGCTCTGCTACACTTTTATCCCAGGGGACAAAACCTATAAAGCCGACACACACCGGCTATGTTGTAAGTCTTGTGTCCACCCGTGAGCTCCCACGCTTACTGATAAACACAACACATCCGCTTTGTCAGTCCCCTTAAGAAAGGCTACTGCAGAAGTGTATTTGGCAGCCAACGAGCCGGTAATACTACCCGCTTGCCTGCACGCAACCGCCGTTTTCACGACGACCCAGATAAATCTCAAAAAGAGTGTAATGCCTGGGTATCCGGCTCACGCCGTTGGTGTTTTAAGTGTAGAAAATGTGCCCACGTCTCAGTGTTCACCCCTACACACAAGCACGATAACCCCTGTGTCTCTCACAGAGCCCACTCTCATAAAACTGGCAAATGCCGCTCGAGTGTTAAATGTAGGAAATGTGCCCACGAACCTGTGCCCACACCTACTCACTGCCCGCTCTGTTACACGGCCAAAGTTACCTCTTACCGGTCACGTTATGAATGTAAATCCTGTGCCCGCTCACACTTACTGACAAACACTTTACCCCCAGCGCTGCTCGCGCGTCCCGGTTTTTCCCACAAAATGCTCCCCGTCCAAAGCAACCGGGACATCATATGTAAAACGACCAGCCATCGCTGTCAGCGAGCCGCCGTATTCAAGCACCGAGAGCGCGCGCTCTGCACCCATGCCTTTGATTCAGGTTCTCGACCCCATGAAGTGGGGCGATCGAAACCCAGAGGCCATTCTGCCCTTAGCTGTACATGCAGAAGCATGGGAAGCTATTGCAGGTGTGTCAGAATGGGTGCTGAGCACAGTAAAACAGGGCTATTCGCTGCAGTTCGCTCGCCGTCCCCGCGCTTTCGGAACCGAGACGAGAGTGAATATGGAAGTAGCACACCTACTCCTCGCAGAAATAGCAAAACTGCTGTGCAAAGGGGCCATAGAATCAGTACCTCCTTCTCTGAGCGAGTCAGGCTTTTACAGCCGTTACTTCCTCGTGCCCAAGAAGGACGGAGCTCTCAGACCTATCTTAGATCTGAGATATTTGAACAAAGCTCTCATGAGAAGACCGTTCAAAATGCTCACAACCAGACAGATACTCGCGCAAATTCGCCAGAGGGACTGGTTTATTTCTCTCGATCTGAAAGACTTTCAGATTCAGATAATACCCCGTCACAGGCCATTCTTGAGATTTGCCTTCGACGGTCAGGTATATCAATACACCGTCCTTCCGTTCGGCCTGTCTTTAGCACCCCGTACATTTACGAAGTGTATGGACGCGGCTCTCGCTCCCCTGAGAAATCGGGGTATTCGGTTTTTGAACTACCTGGACGATTGGCTGATTCTGGAACAGTCAGAGATAGAACTTATATCTCACAGAACAGTGCTTCTCAGCCATCTGGAAAGCCTGGGTCTTACGGTCAACTGGACCAAGAGCTCATTACTGCCCAGTCAGTCAGTCTCTTTTCTGGGAATAGAGCTGGACTCTGTGGCTATGACGGCCCGCTTGTTGACACAGCGCGCGTGCCGTGTTTGACACCTGGCCGCGTCTTTCCCGAAGGGCAGCATCGCTCCTCTGAGAACATTTCAGAGAATGCTGGGCTGTATGGCGTCAGCTGAAACAGTGCTTCAGCTGGGCTTACCGCATATGCGCCCGCTGCAACGCTGGCTGAGCTTGGGCTTCCGGCGGCATACGAATCAGAGTGACCCAGAGCTGTGTTTCAGCCCTGGGGCCCTGGTTAGCGGCCGACTGGTACCAGCGAGGGTTGACGATGGGAGCTGTCTCCTACCGGAAGGTCATCTCGACGGACGCCTCCAACTTAGGTTGGGGCGCTCTCTTTGAGGGCAGACTGGTCTTTGGCCTGTGGTCAGACCAGGAGAAATGCCTTCATGTAAACTGTCTGGAGATGATAGCGGTCGAGAACGTGCTGAAGCGTTTCCTCCCACACATACGGGGCCACCATGTTCTAGTCCGCATGGACAACATGTCCATGGTGTCCTACGTGAACCACCAGGGCGGTGTCAGATCCAGGAATCTCTGCAAACTGACAGAACGCCTTCTCGTGTGGGCTCATCACTCGTTGCGCTCGCTGAGAGCCGCGCATGTACCGGGCCACAGGAATGTCGGCCCAGACAGACTGTCCAGTGACAACATCCCCCCGGGAGAATGGTCCCTGCACCCTGAGACAGTCCAGTCACTGTGGCGCCATTTCGGCAAAGCGAAAGTCAACCTTTTTGCGTCAAAAGATTGCCCAAGGTTCCTCTCGAAGAGCGAGGACGCGCTGGCCCAAAACCCAGCTGCCCGCTGTAAGCTTTCCCTCCGATCTCGCTGTTACCACAGGTAATCAAGAGGATCAGGGAAACGCGCCACTCAGTGCTCCTCATAGCTCCGCGACGGCAGAACCAAATCTGGTTCCCAGAGCTGGTGAGGCTGTCGCACGTAGCCCCATGGCCGATCCTGGTGAGGAAAGATCTTCTCTCTCAAGCCGGTGGATCGATTTGGCATCCCCATCCAGAGCGCTGGTCTCTGCATGCGTGGATAATCAACGGATACCCGTTGCCTTGCCAGAAGGGGTCGTGAACACGATCACACAGTCTAGAGCTCCTTCTACGAGAAGACTACGCGTCTAAATGGTCAGTGTTCTCCAAATGGTGCACTAAAAAGAGCCTGGACCCACGCACGTGTGGGGTTTCGTGGGTGCTTTCCTTCCTTCAAGAGCTGTTGGACAAGGGCAGGTCCCCTTCTACGCTCAAAGTGTATGTTGCGGCTATTGCAGCGTTCGCGGAGTCGACGCGCAGCCATGCAATAGGAAGGAACGAGCGTTAGAATCCATGGACCTAAAGTACCTCTCGCTCAAAACCGTTTTTCTGATAGCTCTGTCATCAGTAAAACGTGTGGGGGATCTACACGCGCTATCTGTTAGCCCCGCATGTCTCGAGTTTGGACCAAATGACTCTAAAGTTATCATCAAACCGAGACATGGTTACGTCCCCAAGGCGATTGGCACTCCCTTTAGAGCGCAGATCATCTCCCTATCGGCTCAGCCAGCATCCGATAGCGAGGGCAGTGATAACCTCCTATGCCCTGTCAGGGCGCTGAGAGTTTACATCACGCGCTCCGCCGCCTTCAGGCGTTCTGAGCAGCTCTTTGTTTCGTTTGGTGGGCGCACCAAGGGTCTCGCCGCCTCGAAACATAGCCTTTCCAGATGGATAGTGGACGCTATCGCAGCAGCTTATGCGTCCAAACACCTGCAGTGCCCTATGGGCATCAGGGCCCATTCCACTAGAGGCATGGCTTCGCCGTGGGCTTGGTCCAGCGGGATTTCTATTCACGACATTTGTATGGCGGCAGGCTGGGCCTCCCCCTCTACATTCGTTAGGTTTTATAACCTGGAAGTTCCCGCCTTGCAGGCTAAACTTTTATCAGTCTAGGTGATGTGTATGTTCTGCCCAGTTGTTCATGTGCAGGCTACTCTCACGTGACTACTAGCTTTTCTGGTTGAGCTGCACAAAGGGGTGATATTCTCTAGACATAGACCGGCGGAGCCGCTCTGTATTTCCTTATGATGTGCTTATGTACTTGTGCCGGCCTGCGTTGCTGGCCGCCTGTTCTCCACACGTTTATACATAGACCGGTGGAGCCGCTCTGTATTCCTATGAAGTGCTTATTACATGTGCTGGCCCGCGTTGCTGGCCGCCTGTTTCCCACATGTTTTTGTGTTCCCCGGGCTTTCCCTGGGACTCATGCAGTGGATGCTCGGCGTGCACGGCGTTGACAAGGGGTTCCCGTAGCGTAAGCAACTTACGCAATATGAGAGAACCTCTCGTAAGAGAACGTACTCGGTTACCTAACGTAACCTCGGTTCTCTCTAGAAGAGGGAACGAGTATTGCGTAACCTGCCGTGCTCGCGCCACGAGCTTATTCGCTTCAGTCAATGAAAACCAGAGTTCAGCCTGTTGAGCCCTTCCTTATATACGCTAAGCCACACCCATTCTGGCGGGCTGACGCGTGGAGGGCGCGACGTCACGCAGGGCTCACCGGTAGGCTGCTGCAGTTGCCGCAGAACAGCCAATGAGCACGCTTATACAGCCTGCTGGCTGCCGCACTGCTTTGACAATAAATACAAAATTAAGGATAATTTTTTGGCTTCAGATCTCGAGAAAAGATGACTTTACCCGTAGCGTAAGCAACTTACGCAATACTCGTTCCCTCTTCTAGAGAGAACCGAGGTTACGTTAGGTAACCGAGTATGTTTCAAACTAAAATGCATGTTTGAGCTGTTTTAACTGAAAGCAACTTTTATATTTAGCTTATATTTATATTTAGTGTCCACGTATTTATTTAATTGTTGAGTAGCTAAGTAATAATATCCTCTGCAGGGTGGCCAATCAGAATTTAGTGAGGCCTGTGCCATGTAGATCCGCCCCTGGATATTATTAGCTGAAAGTAACGACGCAGTGTGAAAGCAGAGGCCGGCAATCACACATGCGAAAACAGGCAGAAATATTTGCGTGCTTTCAAGGTGAGAATTGCGGGGAGTTGTATCTTTGTGAATATGTATCTTCATATTTACTTGTAAATATTAATATACAATTCTATAGCTCTGATTGATTTTAAAGTGTCATTTGGCCGCCCACCACTAAGATGGGTCATTGCCCTCTTTGGCTTGCTGAATGTACAAGGCAAACTGTCTGCTTAAATACACTGAAATAAGAATGCGATATTTATCTTTCAATTACTTACAGGCCATTCACACAGAATTGATTTTTGCGGTTAAAAACTTGAGATGCAGGCCACTGCTGGTCTAGTTAAACTTAAAAGTTAAACTTATTTTAACATTTATATGTAACAAGCATTTACAAAGTATTTATCCGAACTGATGCAGCGGAACTGATATCTTTCTCACATCAGTTTTTAATGTTATTTAAAGTACATTATGATAAATGTTTTGCTGGTTACATATAAATTTCAGCTGTAAATACATTTTAAATGTTAGCTGGATACTGTTCATTACCATAGTGATGTATGTTTATGGTGAAAAATAATTCTATAATAATAATTTAAAAAACATCTTTCAAGTGTAGTTAGTTAGCTCATGTGATTTATGTTTCGTTCTTCAGAACTTCTGCTAAGGGAACTTATTTATCCAATTAATGATGAAGAACAAGAAGGTCCCCAGTTTGAGTCCCGGCTTAGTGTGGAGGCCTTTTTGTGTTTGTATGTTCTCCCAGTGCTCCAGTTGCCCCCACAATGATGGACTGCAGCCTAGGATGCTGGGATAAGGATCCATCATCCCTGCAACACTCAAACGGGACAAGTTGATAATCAATAAATATATAATCAAAATAATCACACAAACCTACTTGAAAATAAGATTAAAGGTGCTCTAAGTGATGTCACACGTTTTTTTCGCCAAAACATTTTTTGTCACATACAGCAAACATCTCCTCACTATCCGCTAGCTGCCTGTCCTCTGAACACACTGTAAAAAAACGCGGTCTCTGTAGACAGCCCAGGCTCCACAAACGGCAAGAAAAACAAACTGGCCCAGTCGGGACCACGAAACACAACAAACAGTTGGTGCGTTTCCATTGCAGATTTGCATTAACCGATGTTATGCGTCTAAAACTTCATTTTTCCTCTCGCGATAAGTCATTCCAAAAATCATAGCAACGGACGTTGGTAGGTTTATATATCTCAGCCACCACACTGGCCATTAGTATTAATCAAAGGAGTATGTGTTATCCAATCGAGAAGTCCAGAATTTACATCGGAAAAGCGTTCAAAAGATGGCGAGAACTCCTCCGGCAGAAGGGCTTCCAATCCGAAATTCAGGTGGCTCTGTTTTTGCTGGACAGGTGGGTAAATCCAGTTTGTTTTTTCTAAATGGTTCATGACTGTTTCAGGAAGCACGGAAAGGAGAGGGGTGGGGGGACGGGATGAGGAGGAGGAGGAGGGAGGGTCGAGCTAGCCTCCGTTTTGTTTGACAATACTTTGAACGTCAACAAGAAGTGACGTCACCCAACATCGCTTAGACCTTTAATATAGTGATTATTAGACTTACATATCCATTTACACACTCATTCTGGACCATGTGGTGAGAGAGAAAGGGAAGCAAAAATAGCATATCCAGGCCAGATTGAAAGGGTGACATTAACAGCTTCAAAGGATTAGAATAAGGATTATAGAATATTTCTGTGTCAAATACAGTAACGTCCCTCTGGGCACAGCACCATTGTAAGGGACTTGTTCTAAGGATGAACTTCACGGAATAATAGGCTCAAGGGTGCTCTATAGCCACTGGGTCTAAAACACACACACACGTTTCAAGTTCAAAGTACATGTTTCAAATAGCCATGTTTCACTGTCAAAGAAAAATGCTAATTGGTAATTGTGCCATGTATGATTGTGCGTCTGACATGGGGAAACTTTAATTCAGTTCAATTCACATTTATTTGTATAGCGCTTTTCACAATACATATTGTTTCAAGCAGCTTTAAAGAAAATTCATGTCTACATTACAATTTAAAGTGATCTGTTATCAGACTGTGTCCAAGTAATGAATTTCAGAAATGTACTTATAAAAATCACGCAGTTAGCTAAAATCATGTATAAGTTTTAGGCAGAAACAATGAGCTCATTAAAGTAATTAATTACAAGTTGTGAACATAATGATTACAATATATAGAAAATTTAGGAAAACTTTATGTTTAGATGCTGGTGAGGTATTGTATACAATCACGGATGGATGGATGGATGATAACACCATATATTAAAAAACCTAATCTTGATCCTTAGTCTCTTTCCAGTTTTCGACCTATTGCAAATCTTCCTTTTATATCAAAGATCATGGAGAACATTGTACTGGCTCAATTACAATCTTTCCTGTTAAACAGTTCTATCAATGAAGTTTTTCAATCAGGTTTTAAAGCTTTACATAGGAGGGGCGCGTTATGGAGTAGACGTGCGAACCACGAGGTCCCAACATTTCGCTTAAAAATACTCACTAGCTTACTCAACTCGGTTTAGAGACAGTGTATCGGACGATTTAAGGAACAGAGAAACTACTTTTGTCCAAAATGCCTCCAAAAGGAACAGCAAAAACAGTTCAGACTACTATCCCGGAGTTGGAGGCTAACAGTCGCACAGCTGCTGCTAGCAAAGGTGCTATTGATCATAGCACTTTACAAGCCTTCCGTGACATCGTAAAAGAAGTTATCAAAGAAGAGGCTGACAGTCTACGGGAAGAAATTAAGCTGTCTGTTGATCCCATAACTACAGTGCTTGATGAATGTAAGGTGAAGATACGCGAGCACGAGGACGAACTCAACAACCAGGATGCCTTTTATTGGAGATGGAGACTCGATATGCAGCGCTCAGCAGCAAGTGCGATAAATTACAGGAAAAAGTGGATGATCTGGAGAACAGAGGGAGACGATGTAACCTTCGCTTACTGGGGATCCCGGAGGACCTGGAGCAGCGCAATCCGACCAGATTCATCGCTGGGTTGCTGCATGAGGTTCTGGGTGGTCCCAATGGTCTGGAGAAACCTCCTATCCTGGATAGAGCGCATCGAGCAGCGGGTAGACCCACAGAGGGAGGACGACCACGGCCGTTCATCATATGTGTCCACTACTACCATGAAAAGGAGCAAATACAACGCCTTGCCAGAGAAAAGGGTCGTTTGGAGTATCGGGGAAAGCAGATCTTCATCTTTCCGGACTATAGTGCTGATCTAAATAAACGCCGTGCAGCCTTCAACGAGGTGAAGAAGATGCTCCGGGAGAAAGGAGTGCGCTACAGGCTTTTTTACCCAGCCAAGCTTCAGGTGTCCTTCAATGGAGAAACCAAGATGTTTGATTCTCCTACAGTTGCGAAAGACTTCTATTCCTCTAAGTTTGGGGACGATGAGTAACTGTGTTTCCAGATATACTGGCCTGTGAGTTCACTTCGGAAAGGCATGTGAAAGGTTCGAGTTATGTTTACAAGGCATTTGTTTATACTTTACATTTGTTCTTTGATGAGCCTCTTTCGTGATTACATATTCTTGTAATGTTCGTTTTACACTGTTAGGAAAAATCGTACTCGGTTACTAATGTAACCTCGGTTCTCTCTAGAAGAGGGAACGAGTATTGCGTAAGGTTAGCTTACGCATCGGGAAAGTCTTCTTTCTTCGAGATCTGAAGCCAAAAAATTATCCTTAATTTTGTATACATTGTCAACGCAGTGCAGCAGCCGACAGACCTAGGCAGGCTGTATAAGCGTGCTCATTGGCTGCTCGGCGGCAACTGCTTAAGCCTATCGGTGAGCGCTCTGAACGCGGCAACCAATGAGGGCGCTTCGCGCCCTCCACACCCTTCTAACCGTCAGAATGGGTGTGGCCAGCGTGTATATATTCAGCGCTCATAGGCTAAAATTCTGGTTTTCGCAGTCTGAAGCGCAAAAGCTCGTGGCGCGACACGGCAGGTTACGCAATACTCGTTCCCTCTTCTAGAGAGAGCCGAGGTTACATTAGTAACCGAGTACGTTCTCTTACGAGAGGTCTCTCGTATTGCGTAAGGTTAGCTTACGCATCGGGAACCCTTTGTCAACGCCGTGTGCGCCGAGCATCCAGCCCATGAATCCCAGGGAAACCGGGGAAAACACTCTGCTGGGAAATGTGGCCGGTCGGAGAGACGGGCCAGCGCAGTACAGGCACTTCATGCAGCATATGAAATAGAGCGGCGCGGCCGGTCTATAAACATATAACAGTACAAATAGTAGGGCCGGCAGAGCGAGCCCATACAGTACATAAGCACTCATAAGGGTAGGAGAAAAACGACATAGTCGGTCTCACATGAAGGGAAAAATTCCCGCGCGACAGAGAATAATACGGGCGGCCAGCAGCGCGGGCCAGCACCGACAACAGCGCGTAACGGGAAATAGGAAACAGAGCGGATCAGCCGGTCTGAGTCAAACACTTCACCCTGAGTATAGTACCAGAATAGCGCCAGCATATGAACGTAGTCTGCACACGAGAAATGGGCAGAGCATACATGTCACTTATGCTGACAGTATTTTTGCCTGTAGGGCAGGAACTTCCAGGTTATAAAACCTCACGAATGTTGATGGGGAGGCCCAGCCCGCCGCCATACAAATACCGTGATTAGAAATTCCGCTGGACCAGGCCCACGACGAGGCCATGCCTCTAGTGGTGTGGGCTCTGAAGCCCAGAGGGCACTGCAGGTGTCTGGAGGCATAAGCTGCTGCTATCGCGTCCACTATCCACCTGGACAAGCTCTGTTTCGAGGCGGCAAGACCCTTGGTGCATCCGCCGAAGGAAACAAAGAGCTGCTCTGAACGCCTGAAAGCGGCGGAGCGCGTGATGTAAACTCTCAGCGCCCGGACAGGGCATAGGAGGCTATCACTGTCCCCACTGTCGGATGCTGGCAGAGCCGAGAGGGACATAACTTGTGCCCTAAACGGGGTTCCAATCGCTTTGGGGATGTAACCGTGTCTCGGTCTGAGAATGACTTTCGAGTCATTCGGCCCGAACTCAAGACATGCAGGGCTAACAGATAGCGCGTGCAAATCACCCACTCGTTTGACTGAAGACAGAGCTATCAGAAAAACGGTTTTAAGCGACAGATACTTTAGATCCGCGGATTCAAGCGGTTCAAAGGGAAAAGCCTCTAGGGCCGCTAGGACCAAGGACAGATCCCACGAGGGAACCGAGGGGGGCCGCGGGGGATTCATCCGTCTAGCTCTTCTGAGGAAGCGGATAATGAGCTCATTCCTTCCCATTGCCCGGCCGCGCGTCGTCTCAGCGAACGCTGCAATAGCGGCCACATATACTTTGAGCGTGGAAGGGGATCTGCCCTTTTCCAACAGCTCTTGTAAGAAGGAGAGCACCCGCGGGACCCCGCATGCGCGTGGATCCAAGTTTTTAGTAGCGCACCATTTAGAAAACACCGACCATTTAGACGCGTAGAGCCGTCTCGTGGAGGGGGCTCTCGACTGTGTGATCGTGTTCACGACCCCTTCTGACAGGTCAACGTGTATCCGTTGATCACCCATGCATGCAGCGACCAGCGCTCTGGATGGGGATGCCAGATCGATCCACCGGCTTGGGAGAGGAGATCCTTTCTCACCGGGATCGGCCATGGGGGTGAGTGCGACAGCCTCACTAGCTCTGGGTACCAAGTTTGGTTTTCCCATCGCGGGGCTATAAGCAGCACTGAGTGGTGCGTTTCTCTGATCCTCGAAATGACCTGTGGCAACAGGGAGATCGGAGGAAAAGCATACAGCGGGAGGCTGGGCCATGTCTGGGACAGCGCGTCCTCGCTCTTCGAATAAAACTTCGGGCATTGAGCATTGTCTTTCGACGCAAAGAGGTCGATTTCCGCTCTGCCGAATAGGCGCCAGAGAAACTGGACTGTCTGGGGGTGCAGAGACCATTCTCCCGGGGGAATGTTGTCCCTGGACAGTCTGTCTGGACCGACATTCAGGTGGCCCGGCACGTGCGCGGCTCTCAGCGAGCGCAGCGAGCGGTAAGCCCACACGAGAAGGCGTTCTGTCAGCCTGCACAGATTCCTGGATCTGACACCGCCCTGTCGGTTCACATAGGATACCACGGACGTGTTGTCCGAGCGGACTAGGACATGGTGATCCCGTATGAATGGGAGGAAGCGCCTGAGCGCGTTCTCGACCGCTATCATCTCCAAACAGTTTATGTGGAGGCATTTTTCCCGGTCTGACCACAGGCCAAAAGCCGGTTTGCCCTCGAACAGAGCGCCCCAGCCTGAGGTGGAAGCGTCCGTCGAGATAACTTTGCGGTGTGAGATAGCTCACATTGTCACTCCCCGCTGGTACCAGTCGGCCGCTAACCAGGGCTTCAGAGCTGAAACGCAGCTCTGAGTCACTCTGATGCGGATACCGCCGGAAGCCCATGCTCTGTGAGGCACTCGGGCATTCAGCCAGCGTTGTAGCGGGCGCATTCGTAAAAGACCCAGCCGAAGCACTGCTGCGGCTGAGGCCATACAACCTAGTAACCTCTGAAATGTTTTGAGAAGTACGGTGCTGCCCGGCCGAAGGGTCGCGGCCAGGCGTCGAATGCAACGCGCGTGCTGTCGACAGGCGGGCCGTGTACTGATATACCTGACCGTCGAAGGCGAATCTCAAGAATGGCCTGTGACGGGGTATTATCAGGATCTGAAAAAGCACGCGTCTTTTAGATTGAGAGATATAAACCAGTCCCTCGGGCGAATTTGCGCGAGAATTTGTCTGGTTGTGAGCATTTTGAACGGTCTTCTCATAAGAGCCTCGTTCAAACGTCTCAGATCCAAAATTGGTCTGAGAGCTCCGTCCTTCTTGGGAACGAGGAAATAACGGCTGTAAAAGCCCGACTCGCTCATGGAAGGGGAAACCGGTTCTATAGCCCTTTTGCACAGAAGTGTAGCTATTTCTGCTCGAAGTAGATGTGCTACTTCCCCATTCACTCTGGTCTCGATACGCGCTTGAAAGCGCGGAGGGCGGCGAGCGAACTGCAGAGTATAGCCCTGTTTTACTGTGCTTAGCACCCGTTTTGATGCGCCTGGAATAGTTTCCCACGCTTTTGCGTGTGCATCCAGGGGCAGAATGGCCTCCGGGCTCCGATCGCCGCGCATCGCGGGCTCGAGAGCTCGAAACGGAGGGGCGGGCGCGGCGCGCGCGCTCTTGGTGCTTAGATACGGCGGATCGCACGCAGCGATAGCTGGCCGTTTTACACACAGTGTCCCGGTGGCTTTAGACGGGGAACATAAAGTGTGAGGCGCGACGCGCGATGGCGGCGTCGGGGGCGAAAATGTTCGTTAGTATGTGTGAGCGCTCGAGGGCGGGAACAGGAGTTACATTCAGGGGCGGGCGCGGCGCGCGCGCTCTTGGTGGTTAGATACGGCGGATCGCACGTAGCGATAGCTGGCCGTTTTACACACAGTGTCCCGGTGGCTTTGGACGGGGAACATATAGTGTGAGGCGCGAAAATGTAGTTAGTATGTGTGAGCGCTCGAGGGCGGGCACAGGACTCACATTTAAAACATGACCGGTCGTGCGAGGCCGTGTGACAGAGCGGGCAGTGAGTAGGTGTGGGCACGGAGAAGTGGACACGTGACCTACTTTTAACACTAAAGCGGCTTTTGCCTGCTTCATGAGAGTGGGCTCTGTGAGAGACACGGGATGTATAGTGCTTGTGTACAGGGGTGAGCACAGAACGTGGGCACATTCACTGTACCAGAAACACATACGGCGTCAGCCGTGCAACCAGACATTATGCTCTTTTGAAATTTTTCTGGGTTGCCGTGAGAACGGCGGATGCGCGCAGGCGAGCGGGTAGATACCGGCTCGTTGACTGCGGGGTAAACAGCTGCAGTAGCCGTGGCAACGGGGACTGACAGAGCGTTAAGCTTCGACGGTGGTCCAGCCGCAGGGCTGCGGGATTTAACCGTCTTTTCTTCTCTCGTGTTTAGACGCTCAAAAATACTCGAGCACCCTGAGAAGGTGTGGTGCGAGAGGCGGGTTCGCTTTCTGTAAGTAAGAAAGACTGGCCGCGAGCTCGGAGAAGCAAGCAGCATAAATTTTATTTTCCCCGAGAGCTGGGATCGAACGCGGATCTCTCGCATGAAAGCTTATGATTCTGCCACTGAGCCACAGGGGAAACACATAAGCTTTCAGTTAGCGCGAGCATATAAAAAGCGACCTCATGTGTCGCGTCGGCGTTTGTTTGCAGGCGAGCGTGTGTTTAAAACAGGCTCGTTTACTGCAATAGTAATATTTCCAGTCGCCTGAACTTAAGAGGGGACTGAGAAATGTGTGAGGATTGGCGGTTGTCCAGCCGTAGCGAGACTAACACACTCTTCTCTTTTCGCCGGTGAGTGAGGCGCGCACGCTGAACGCTGCTCGTGACCGTCCGCTTTGTCATCCCTTGAACGGCGCAATCTGCGCGGCCCAACGAGGGGGAGAGCGGGCTTGTTTTCTGTATGTAAGAAAAACTGGCCGCGAGCTCGGAGAAGCGAACAGCATAAACTTTAACTGCCGCGAGAGCGGGGACCGAACCCTGGTCTCTAGCTTGACAGTCTAGGATTCCGCCACTGAGCCACAAGGGAGAATACATTAGTATCATGTCTTGTGACGGCGTTTGCTTGCAGGCGAGCGTGTATTTATAACAGGCTCGTATACTGCAATAGTAACAATTCCAGACTCAGACCGTCCGCTCCTGCCATCCCTTGTGAGCGGCGCAGTTTGCGCGGCTCGAACAGAGGGAGAGGAAACTCGCTCCGAGACCGTCCGCTCCTGCCATCCCTCGTGAGCGGCGTATTGCACGGCTCGAACAGAGGGAGAGGAAATTGCTCCGAGACCGTCCGCTTCTGCCATCCCTCGTGAGCGGCTCAGTTTGCGCGGCTCGAACAGAGGGAGAGGAAACTCGCTCCGAGACCGTCCGCTTCTGCCATCCCTTGTGAGCGGCGTATTGCACGGCTCGAACAGAGGGAGAGTACGGGTATCTATCACATTCGCCTCATCTCCTGACGCGGCGGCGGCGCGGGCAGAGCCGGCGGTTGAGCGGCCGGGAGGGAGAGGGCGAGAGAGAGCTCGAGGGAGAGGTTCCGGCGAGCTCCTCAGTTACAACAGTCTCCGGTGGTCGCTGCGAGCGGCGCTTCTTATTGCGCGGCCCGGCAGGGACAGGCGGAGCGACAGCTTGGTCGAAAACTTCAAGTCGAGCCCGCAGGGTCGACATTGAAAGCTCTTCGCACTCGGAGAGTGCGGTGGCGGCGTGCCCGCGGCCCAGGCGGAGAGCGCAGGGAGGTGGCGGTCTCCGTTGCTGAGCGGGGCGCGGCACGAGCCGCAAAAACGAGGCGTTTTTACAAAAACGCCTCGTGCTCTTTTAGAGTACACACAGAAACAGTAATAATGTAAAGGATATGTCGCCGGATAGCGTAGCAGGCACGGATGGCTGAAGGCGGCGAAGACGGCCGGCTTCCTCAGGCGCTGTCCTAAGCTTGCTGGTCGCTGGTTTCAACGGCGGCGGCTCTCAAGATCCAGCGATGCGAAGAGCGTCGCTGAAGACAAGAAAATCAGAATTTTAGCCTATGAGCGCTGAATATATACACGCTGGCCACACCCATTCTGACGGTTAGAAGGGTGTGGGCTTCGCGCCCTCATTGGTTGCCGCGTTCAGAGCGCTCACCGATAGGCTTAAGCAGTTGCCGCCGAGCAGCCAATGAGCACGCTTATACAGCCTGCCTAGGTCTGTCGGCTGCTGCACTGCGTTGACAATGTATACAAAATTAAGGATAATTTTTTGGCTTCAGATCTCGAAGAAAGAAGACTTTCCCGATGCGTAAGCTAACCTTACGCAATACGAGAGACCTCTCGTAAGAGAACTAAACCAAAGTAACATAATTTATTTATCAAGGTTCTTATTATTATTGACTTAGCTACTTAAATTTGCTGAGTTACTACTCACATAATCAAACAAGATAGATATTATTTGGTTTTATTCAAAGAGTAGACGTTTGCTAACTATTATTTATTTATTTTTTAAATTTTTTTTATTATTATTATTATTATTATTTATTTATTTATTTTCCTTCCATTTAGTTTATCATATAATTATAACGAGTTGTGTAGGCTATTATTCTTATAGGTTTGGGACCTTCGTAAGGAGAATGGATCTCTTAGAGGAAGTAGAGATGCTTCAGGGATTTGGTGTTTGTCGTTTGGGGACAGCACTTTTGGGGAAGGGGGGTTATGTGTATGTTGCGTGTTGTTTTTTTTATGTCCTTGTTATTTTTCTTTTTTATGTACGATTTCAGATTGCAGTTGAGTGTTCTTTATATTTACCAAAACATTTTTTTGTTTGTGGTATGTCATATTTTACTTCCAGTAGGTTTTGACAGTGACTCTCCCCTCCGATAATCTTTCTTCTTTAACTAAGAATGGCTCCCATGTCAATTTTATAAGCTGGAATGTGAGGGGGATGAATCACCCAATAAAATGTAATAAGGTACTCTCTCATCTTTCTAATCTTAAGGGAGATGTGGTGTTTATTCAAGAAACACATCTTAAGAATTCTGAACATCAAAGATTAAAAAGGAGTTGGGTTGGCCAAATTTTTCATTCTAGATTCAATGCTAAAGCTAGAGGAACAGCGATTCTTATCAATAAAAATACTCCCCTCATAGTTTCCGATACAATAGCTGATTCTAATGGTCGATACATAATCGTTATTGGCTCATTGTTCAATACCCCACTTATTTTGGCGAATATATATGCCCCAAACTGGGATGATTACATGTTTTTTACTAAGTTGTTAAATTCTTTGCCCCAGGTTGATAGTCACTTCCTGATTCTTGGCGGGGATATGAATACAGTTATGGACCCTGTGCTTGACCGTTCTTCGGCGAAGCATTTTTCAATTTCAAAATCTGCGCAAGCTTTACAGTCTTACTTACAGACGTATGGGCTTGTGGACGTTTGGCGACTTCTCAATCCCTTAGCTAAACAGTACTCCTTTTTTTCAACGGTACATCAAACATATTCACGTATAGATTATTTTTTTGTCGATAAAAAAATTCTCCATAAGGTTAAAACGTAATTATAGCAGCATAGTTGTATCAGATCACAGTCCACTTATTTTAGAATTCAAGTTTCCGGAACAATCACATGCATATGTCTGGAGATTTAACCCTCTCTTATTGTCTGACGATTCATTTACAGATTACATCTCCAAACAAATTGAGCTATTCCTGGAAACAAATGTCACCTCAGATGTGACTTATAGTCTTATTTGGGAAAGCTTAAAAGCCTTCTTACGAGGTCATATAATATCATACTGCGCCAATGCTAAAAAGCAGAAACAGAAACGTTTAATTGAATTGACAGATCTAATAGCACAATTAAATAATCGGCACTCTTCAAACCCTTCTCCGGATTTGTATAAACAGCGGATGGTATTGCAAACTGAATTTAATATGATTTCGTCCCAACAGGCTGAGCAGATGATTTTCAAGTCAAGAAGGTTATGGTATGAGCATGGAGAAAGGGCATCAAAAATATTAGCACACCAATTACGGAAGTCAGAAGCCACAGTTCATATCTGAAATTAGAACCCGAGAATGGCCAAATTACCACTAACCCTCAAAAAATAAATGAGAGTTTTCAATCTTTTTATTCTGGACTCTATCAATCAGAATCCTTGCATTCACCCGAGTTGTTCGATAATTTTTTTGACGAATTGGTTGTCCCAACCTTAAATCTTACATTTAAAGAAAAGTTAGATGCATGCATCTCTGTTGAAGAAGTCAAAATGGCAATAAGTTCAATGCAGGGGGGGAAGTCACCGGGACCCGATGGCTTTCCGGTTGAATTCTTTAAAATTTTCAAAGATAGCCTTGCTCCTTTATTGCGCAACATGTTCATAGAATCTCTAAATGCAAAATCCCTGCCACCGACGTTACGGCAGGCAACGGTGTCGCTACTACTGAAGCCGAACAAAGATCCATTAGACTGCTCCTCCTACCGCCCTATATCTTTGTTGAATGTGGACTTTAAAATATTGTCTAAAACTCTGGCTATTCGACTTGAGCAGCAATTACCTTCCTTAATAGCTCCGGATCAAACTGGCTTTATTAAAGGTAGGCTTGGATTGTTCAATTTGCGTCGTTTTTTCAACATACTGAACACACCATCGGCATTAACTCCAGAAATTGCCTTATCACTTGAAGCTGAGAAGGCGTTCGATAGAGTGGAGTGGGACTATTTGTTTTATACTCTTAATGGCCCTCATTTATCAATCTTGCGTAGAAATGGGCGTATATATTGGCGTAAGATTATGCTTACACTCTTCTCATCGCCTGATTTATGAAGCTGTGCGTACCTTTGAAATTCTGGTGTACGCAATACCTGCCCTTGATAAATGCCGCGGCTGAAATCGATCGTCATTAGAATAACACGCCCCTATATATTCAAGTCTCCGCTTCCCCCACGCCCTCATTTTACGCCATGGACACGCGGAAGACGGCAAAGAAGAGAAACTTCTTTGAGAAAGAGAAAGCGAAACCAGGGAAGTGGAAAGAAACAAAATTGATTTCTAGATTTTTATTATTAATGACGCTTATTGTTATTTAGAAGAATAATTTCGTTATTATTTGTATTATTATTTAAAATAAGAAGAATGGCATTTTTATTATTTTGTCAGTCTGAATTCTTTTTTTGGTCATTGAAAGCCTTTCATTACTAAACCCAGTCCGTGCACACCTGCCGGGCCTAACCCTGGCCTAACCATCGTTTCAAAGAATAGTACGGCGAGCGCGTCGAGTATAAACGCCTCGTCCGTTTGGGGAGGTGCGCGCGCAGTCCGCGGAGACTCGCGCTGCGGAGCCAGGCGAAAGTATAAACAAGGCTTGAAACGTCAGGTAAAGCGCACAGGCTCGCAACTTAAGGAATACATATGCCTACAATTCAAATGCTTTGGTAAATTCACACAAATTAAACATTGAAGTCCATGTTGCACAAAAATAAACACTGAAGTTTATAATTACTATGTTGTTGTTTTTTTACAGTGGGTCATAATATATTATATCTTTTAGTTTGTCAGTGCGTTTTGTGGTGTTAGGAATTGTTTTTCTGCGCATTCCCGCACTCAAAACGTGCGTACACCACCTCCTGAGCTGGCGTAGGATTTGAGCGTGCCGTACGCCAACGTCCATATTGATTAATCTCAAAGTCACCGTGGTTTTGGGTGTACGCCAGGTGTACGCTGGAAATTTGGTGTAAGCACTTTTGATAAATGAGGGCCAATAAATTTGGTTTTGGACCTAAATTCATCTCCTGGATCCGCTTACTCTACTCTTCCCCATTGGCTCGTGTTAGGACAAACTCTTGTTATTCTCCCTATTTTCCACTTCACCGCGGAACTAGGCAGGGGTGTCCCTTATCCCCTCTTCTTTTCGCTTTGTCTATTGAGCCCCTAGCAATCAAGTTAAGAGCAGAAAACAGGATCCAAGGCATCCATAGAGCAGGTCAAGAACATAAACTCTCATTGTACGCGGATGACCTCCTGTTATATGTGTCGGATCCTCTTGGGTCTCTTCCTCATGCTTTCACTATCTTTAACAACTTTGGCAGTATATCAGGCTACAAGTTAAATATTCACAAAAGTGAGTTACTCAAAATTAACTCTAAGGCAAAAAACATTTTGTTTGACAATTTCCACTTTAAGGTTAAATCAGACTATATAACTTACCTGGGAGTCAATGTAACCCGCTCATACAAATTACTCTATGAAAAAAACTTTGTCCCACTTTCTGAAAGAACAAAATCTGATTTAGAGAGATGGAATAACTTGCCATTATCACTGATTGGCCGTGTCAATTCTGTAAAAATGAACATATTACCAAAGTATTTATATTTATTCCAGTGTATTCCACTCTATTTACCAAAAAAGTTTTTTGTTACTTTAGATAAACTTATTTTAAAATGTATTTGGAATGGTAAATCTGCACGTATACGCAAAGAGTTTATGCAAAGGCCTAGATCACAAGGTGGTCTGGCCTTACCAAGTTTTCAACTTTACTATTGGGCAGCTAATATACGTAACATGCTTTACTGGTTTAGTGATTCAAATTTCGAAACTCCCTCTTGGGTGCACATTGAAGCATCTAATTGTGGGAAAACATCTTTACCTGCTCTGCTGAGCTCAGCACTTCCCTTAGAATTGCACACATATAAACACAATCCTCTGCTTTATGACTCCCTTAGAATCTGGGTACAATATAGGAAGAAATTTGGTTTATTTGGAATATCAAGGAAAGCACCTCTGTGCTCAAATCACATGTTTCCACCCTCCTTGAATGATTCGGCTTTTGAGACTTGGAGCAGTAAAGGTTTACAGACTTTAAAAGACCTTTTTATAGATGGAATTTTTGCTTCATTCTCACAGTTGACTGACCAATTTAATATACCTGGTACTCACTTTTACCGTTATCTGCAGATACGCCATTTTATAGCTAGTAGATTCACAACCTTTCCTAACTTGCCAGAGATAACTCCTCTGGATAATATTCTTGATATAAATGCTCGTAAGAAGGGAGTGATTAAAGAAATTTACTGTTTACTGCTAGAAATACACACCCCTTCTCTCTCCATTATTAAAGCTCACTGGGAAAAAGATTTGGCGATAAATTTATCAGATGATCTTTGGGACTCTATGCTGAAGAGGGTGCATTCATCCTCTATTTGCGCCAGACATGGACTCCTTCAATTTAAGGTCCTTCATCGTTTGCATATTTCTAAGGAGAAGTTGGCTAAGTTTTATCCAGATAGTGATCCAATGTGTAATCGCTGTAAAGCAGATATTGGTTCACTTTTACATACCTTCTGGACATGTCCTAATCTCAATAAATATTGGACATCTATATTCAACACTTTTTCTGAGGTGTATAGAGTTAATTTCACTCCCTCTGTTTTGACTGCACTTTTTGGGGTAGTACCCTCTAACATTTCTTTAACTAAACATTATTCAAACGCTATAGCTTTTGCCTCTTTGCTTGCGCGGCGTCTCATACTCTTAAGGTGGAAACAGGAACATCCCCCAACACATGACCAATGGATCGCTGACATTATGAGGTTTTTAAACATGGAAAAGATGAGATGTACTCTAACTGGTTCATTGTCTAAATTTAATAAAGCATGGCAGCCATTCTTAAAATATATGGAAACTTTCAAAATGTGCACTATACCTTGTCATGAAAAATCAGCCACGTCTTAAATGTGATAGCTTAACTGCTGAAAATCTGATCCTATTTGTTAAACTCATTATTTTATTTTATTTATTATTATTTTATTTTTAGTTATTTATCGTTTGTTTTGTTTGTCTTTTGTTGGTTTTGTTTAATGGTATTTAAACTGCTTAATTGGCTAACCTTAAATGTCTAATTATGTTGTCTTCTATGTTGGGGGTTTTTGTTGTTGTTGTTTGAAAAAAAAGGCACAGCAGAGAGAAGTTTTCATTGTGCTATGTTGTAAGCTGTCAAAAATCATAAATAAAATGAAAAAAAAAAAAAAAGCTTTACATAGCACTGAATCTTCTCTTTTAAGAGTCTTAAATGATATATATCTCACCACTGACTCAGGCAAACGAATGGTTTTGGTCCTTTTAGATCTAAGTGCTGCTTTTGACTTAGGACTTTGTGGCTCTGTTTTACAGAGGTTTCACTCTTACTTGTCAGATAGATGTTTTACTGTTCACTTGGGACAATACTCATCCACTAACAAACCCTTTGGTTGTGGTGTTCCTCAGGGATCTATCCTTGGGCCTGTGTTATTTTCTCTGTATTTGCTTCCCCTGGCCGCTTTTTTTTTTAAAAAAACATGGTGTCTCTTTTCATTTATATACCGACAATACCCAGCTTTATCTTCCCTTGCAATGCAATAATAAATATACTCTTCAGCCGCTGTTAGATTGCCTAAACGAACTTAAGTCATGGCTTTCAAGCAATTTTTTTAAACTTAAATGAAAACAAATCTGAGTTGTTTTTTTTCGGCCCCAAGGAAAACTGTGTTTTTGATTTTGATCTTGGCTTTCTCACCCCATATAACACAAAGTGTGCCAGGAATCTGGGCTTCCTATTGACTCCAGTTTAAAGTTTGACAAACAGATTTCAGCTGTTGTCAAGTCATGCTTTTACCAACTTCGCCTTCTTAGTAAAGTGAAGCCCATTTTATCAAGGAGTAATTTGTTACATCTAGGCTTGATTACTGTAATTCTCTGTATTATGGCATTTCTTAGGCTTCCATCTCTCATCTGCATTTGGTTCAAAACGCAGCCTCTAGACTACTAGAAGCGAAAGTACGACCACATAACACCTATTTTAATGTCTCTGCACTGGCTTCCGGTAAAGTATAGGATTGAGTTTAAAATTGTATTATTTGTCTACAAAACCCTGAATAATTTGGCATCTCAATACTTAATGGATCTTTTGATTCCGTACACTCCATCTAGAAACCTGAGATCCTGTGACCTTGGCCTTCTCACATTTCTTAAAGTAAAACTTAGTGAAAAAACATGGTGATCGTGCTTTTGCCGCTGCTGGGCCGAAGCTGTGGAACAGCCTTCCTCCTTCTATTAGGCATGCCCCATCTATCTGTACTTTTAAATCACATCTTAAGACTTATTTATTCACCTTGGCTTTTAACACTCTAGTTTGTCTTCCTGGATTTCACTTTTATTCTATTGAGTGCTTTTTGGCTTGGTATTTATGTATGTATATTGGTTTTATTTTTGCGTTTCTTTTATTCCTTGTAAAGCACTTTGGTCAACTTCGGTTGTGTCTTAAACGTGCTCTATAAATAAATGATTGATTGATTGATTGATTGATTGATTGATTGATTGATTGATTGATTGATTGATTGATTGATTGATTGATAGGGTCTTTTTGTTAATCTACCCGAGGCAAACTTTTGTTTATAAGCATAATTAGAATAGAAACGCCACTTTTAAGTTTGACTGTATTTTCATTTTTGGTCAAATTGCCTTTTGAATGGGAGTGCTTGGGGCACTTCTATGATAGCATAAAAAATCGCTATTTTTAAAACACTAAGAAGGCTCGACCCAACATGAAACTTTGCTCAAAGTATCACCAGGGGATCTACACATGAACTTGAGCATTGAGAACATTGTTTGTGTACACAGTTTACTAAAAAGAAATTTTTTTAACAACTCACTGTAGCTGTGTCCGCAGGCATTTTGACAGTCAAAAATAGTCGATCTCCGAATGCAACACAACAGGGAGGAGAGTAAAGATGGAAAGCTCCTAAAGCTTAGTTCCATATAAATTCACAGATAATTTGTTGTTTTGTCATTAGTGAAAATCAATATTGACCTTGTATTTGAAAAAGGATGCTCATATAAGAAGCAATACTAAAATTCAGAGTCAGTTCATTCACATTCGGAGATCGACTATTTTTGACTGTCAAAATGCTGGCGGACACAGCTACAGTGAGTTGTTCAAAATCTTTCTTTTTAGTAAACTCTATGTACACAAACAATGTTCTCAATGCTCGACTTCACGTTAAGAGCCCCTGGTGATACTTCAAGCAAAGTTTCATGTTGTGTCGAGCCTAATTAGTGTTTTAAAAACACTTTTTTATGCTGTCATAGAAGTGCCCCAAGCACTCCCATTCAAAAGGCAATTTGACCGAAAATGAAAATACAGTCAAACTTAAAAGTGGCGTTTCCATTCTAATTATGCTTTTAAACGAAAGTTTGCCTCGGGTAGATTAACAAAAAGACCCTAGGTTGCATTTTGATGAGAGTTGCCCTTTAAATACATAATCTACTCCTGTTTCATGGGACACTGCACACCATGCAGCATGTCTTTTTGATAGAAGTGTGTATTTTAAACAGGGATGTGCATTTGTATCATTTTGAATTATCATGCTTATGATTCCTAATTCTGTGCCTGGTGACTTACAAACATAAAGCCAAGAAGATTGTGAGTCAAGCCCAAAGACACAACTGATGCATATGGCTTTCTCCTTTTCTCATCTGCTCTTTTCCATTAGCATACTTTGTTTGATAATGGGTAGGAGATCTGATTTGAATTGGTAACATAGTGAGGAAAACATATGGCTGAGCATACTTGTATGCATATGCATACAGAAAAGACACATCTCAAGCTAAGCCATGAAGGCGCCAGACTTGCTGCGGTCTGTTTGCTTTGACTCTGTAATCCTTTTTGACATTGGCATCTTTCTGACATGCGTCCTCTGTCTTTCTGTTGCTTTAAACTTGCTGTCCCTCACAAGTTTTCAAAAACTTTGAGAGATTAAGAGGAAAAAAAATTTGAATCGAGAATGACTTGCTGGCATCTTTTCCTTGGATGTGTTTTGTGTTCACAATCCAAGTTATAAGCAAACGCACTGTGGTTTTATAGCAAAAACTCCTTCTGAGGTGGAGTTTGTATGGATTGGGCACATATTGCACTCTGTCACTGGCTTAAACTGTATTTGTAGGTGTAGAAGAACAGAGCACAACTCATTCACTTTGAAACTGCAGGTTCCCTATTTATTTAATTAAATCACAGCATTTGACAGTGTATTAATCATTGCTTTTATGACCATACAGACATATCATAATTGTGATTTTATTTTAATAAATTGTTCAGCTCTGTTTTCAAACTACTTTGAATCAATGATTACCTTGAAATAAACCTTTAATTTCATGTTTTTCTCAAAAAAAATATAATACGTTAAAAACAGCCTAATACAATGTTTTTGTGTTGTTTTTAAATCCCTTGTGAAAAAGAAGTGTGCTTAGTTGTATTGGATGTACATTTATAGTAAAGTGTATTTAAAAAGAATGGTGGGTACAAGCACTGTGAGTTACTCTCCATTAAAGTGCTTTGCGCTCGTTTCGCATATCGCGAGTTGATCTGGCTGGGAAGCGGTAGACGGGTCCTTCTAGTGCTGGGCGGTGTACCGGTTCATACCGAATACCGGTGTTTATTTTTGTTATGATATGAAGTTTTAAAATACCGCAGTACCGGTGTATGTCGCTTTTTAACGATCGGAACGCGGCGTGACGCGACACTGTTTGAGAGGGTCCTTTTTCACTGTTGCACTGTGGTGGTGATGCACGTGTTACTAAGTGTGACTTTGAAGGTGGATACCGGTAGGTTAAACTATAATTGATAGCTGTCAAATTATATTGTTTCCCATACACTGGTTCACAATATCAACACAGCCTTTTGGAAAATCTATTTGTGGTTGGCATTGACATCGTTGAATAAACATGAGCACTGCACGTTTCAAAATCAAAACGCGGCGCGGGTGTTTTTATATGAATGTATCTGAAGTGAACTGACGGTCTTTAGAAAAGTTTCTTTGTTATTACGATTGAATCTTTCTTTATCTTTCCTGATAAAGTAGCGTTTATGAGCGTTGCTGCTTTGTGTACAGCCGTTACCGGGGAAACCACAATTTCTGCCGCTCCTAAAGCGCCAGTGCTGGCACCTCTTTGTAAACAGCCTTGCAAACCTGTATTAATACTAGTGTGGATTTTTTTCTACAGTATTCACTCATGACAGTAAAATAGGGCATTCTAAGTCAATCTACTGCAGTATTTCCTCTCTCACTCAGTGAAAAATGTGTTTTACACCCAGTCATGTTTAAAAAAAAAAAAAAAAAAAACATCATATAGGCTACCGTGAAACCGGTGTAATTTAGAAAAGTACCGTGATGTGGATTTTTGGTCATACCGCCCAGCACTAGGTCCTTCCCTTTCTCACGTTCGTTCTTCAGATCGTGTCATCCTCCAGTTCGCTGCTAAAGAGAACGCCTCCCTCTGTGCTTCTTCAGAGCAGGCTGAGGATGTAGGTTCTCTTGTTAATAAAGAATCTAGTGGCTTGGATTTAGTGGTAGATTATGGATCTATTGGCAGATTACGGGTCCGTTATATATGTATAATGCGAGGGAACGTCCTGGTTGCGTATGCAACCCACCGTTCCCTGAAGGAGGGAACAGAGGACGTAGTCGACGTCGACTGAATGGGATCACGCTAGGGAGCCTGTCTTCTTCGAGCATGTTAGAACGAGCCAATGCGCGCATTGGCGTGCGTGAGACGCATCGTGCGCTCATAAATACGGAAGCAGATGCACGCACCACTTGTTTTTCGCTGAGGAGCCGAGCGGAACTCGGAGTCAGCGGTGGTCCGGCTATAGTGGCAAAGGGACTACATCCTCCCTTCCCTCCTTCAGGGAACAGTGGGTTGCATACGCAACCAGGACGTTCCCTTTAAGTCGAGAACCTCAGACGTAGTCGACGTCGACTGAATGGGATCTTTAACGCCACTGTCTCTGTGTCTTGGTGTCTCAACTCGAGGCAACGAAATGCCAAATGCAGTCAGAGGGCACCCAGAGCTCTGTTACTGCATGCCCTTTATACGTGGCCCCTCAGCCAACATTTGGAGGACATTTGTTCCAGGAGCCACTAGCCCGGGAAAACAAAGGTCTGCTTATGGGCTGAGGGTTTGGCGACATGCCAAGGTGTTTGTTTTCTTACACGGAGCTTGTCGCTCTGCCACGGCCACCTCGGGACTCGGCCGTCAAACCAGTGCTGAAGCAGTCTCCATATGGAGGAAGCCGTGCGGCTGCATCTGCCATATGCCCCAGGAGCCTCTGAACGTTTCAGTGGGACCCTTTCTCACTTCTAAATAGCACTGAGCTGGCACACCTCACTTGAGAGATGCACTAGACCGAGACCACCTCCATACTAAAAAAGAGATACTCGGCATTTGGGCGAGATTACTCTATCCCAGTTGACCTGAAGACCCAACTGGCTATGGAGCACTCGAAGGGTAGGACCATGTACTGATACTTCGTATCTTCGAACGCAAGAACACAGTAAGCCTGTGGAGCGGAAAGATAGAGATCTGAAGTACACGTCTTTCAGGTCGAACGCTGCAGACCAAGCTTGGGGACGGGACATTGAAAATGCAACTCTGTGTTTACAAGTGAACGGAGGCTTTTGAAAAAGGGCCCGTATCAGTTGGCACAGAACCAAGATGGTCTTAACCCACCACATAATAAGGGTACAATGAAGTATGGGCTCTGAAGCAAAACTCCATACCGGCTGGAGAGACGGCTAGCATGCGTCCTTCGCCAGTAGGACTGTGGCGCACACACACAGGACAGGAGCTCTGCTCAACACCTAGGTGTGAATATCACTGAGCCTGGGCGGAAGCCGAGCGAAATGAATCGCAAGCCGGGTCTGAAGGTACCGAATGGGGCCAGGCTGGGCATCGGTTGGAAGCGTTTTAGACTTCGACAAAACCGGACCAGGGGCCAGGGAACCACAGACGTACCCGAGGTGGGGCAGCGAGGTGGAGGATAGGGATCCGGCTTGAGAGGCCCGAAGCGGGATCTGCGTGTGCGGTGCAACACTTACCTGACTCCAGTAGGTGGCAGGGGATGTGTGAGAAGGTGGCAGGGGATGTCTCCTCGAACCGCTCCCACCTACTGGAGGGCAAACAAGAGGGGGCTGAGGGGTGCAAGGCTTTACAGGGTCACACACCACCAGACTTGCCCTCTTGGGGCCCAGGAACAGATGAATTTGCTCTTTCTTTGAAGTGTGTGTACCGCTTGCTCCGCCCTTTTTTTTGGGAGCCAGCGGTGGAACAGACACACACACAAACCAAGACTCCACCCGGCCCTCATCCGGAGGGAGGGAGTGGATGACCAGGGTGGCAGCAGTGGGCCGCCGGGGCAGAATGTGCCGGATGGCCTCCGTCTGCTCTTGGGCAGCAGAAAACTGCTGGGCGCAGTTCTCCGCCGCATCGCCGACCAGCCCAACCTGGGAAATTGGGGAGACCAGGAACCGAACCTTGTCCGCATCCGCCATACGACCAGGCTGAGCCAACGATGGCACTCCTGGACCACTAACGTGGACATCGCCAGACCGATCACGCACGCCACAACACTCGTGTCACGGAGGGCGGGGTCGGATGCAGTGCGGAGCTCACCTATGAGCGCACGGTCTGGACTACCCTCATGCATGTCCACGAGTGCCCTGGCCTGAAAGACCTGAAGCAGTGCCATGGCACGCAAGAGGAGGCAGCTTGCCCACAGACTTTGTAAGCTCTGCCCGTCGGAACGGGCAAGAACTCACAGGCCTTAGGGGGGAGACGAGGGGCCGCATCCAAAAAGCAGCGGCCGCCGGACACAGGTGCACCTGTGTCGCGCTAGACTGTTCCATTGGAGAGACAGCCTCGCAACCCTTCACCGCTCCTCTGTCAAGGGTAGTGAGGGTGGAAAAGCTTATTCAGGCAGTTTCTGGCAGAGAAAGGTGCCGTCTACAACCTGGTAAGCTCTTCATGCACATTGGGAAAGAAAGGCACTGGGGCAGCGAGCTGAGAACCAACGCAGCGCATTCTGAGATACCAGTCATCCAACCGAGACTGTTTGGGACACGGTGGAAGATTCCAGTCGAGCCCGACAGTCTCAGCGGCCCGATTCAGCATAGCTGATGTTTCTGGATCTGGCTCGGGCAACGTTACACTCCCAGAGGGAGACAACGCAGCCGAGACATCATTTCCAGAGGTCAACTCACCCTTCGATGCTGCAATCGGCATCCTGTCCCCTGGAGAGACCCGAATGAAACGGCTGGTCGGTCCATTACAGAGGGACCAGCGTGCTCAACGGGGCTCCACCGGCTGCGATGTGATAGAGGAGTGAAGGGCCCACAGGGATTGGTAACCGGGTGGGAAAGCCTCACTATGATCCTCTGATCACCCATCCCACACGGCGCCGTAGCGGGGCGTGGTAATGGGGACTCCAGCTTCACACATGAAGGCAAGTCTCGATCTCAACACCGCGATAGTCATATCCTCGCAATGAGAACATAAACTATCCACAAAAGCTGCTTCAACGTGCTGCATATATACACATACATTACTGTATATACACATATATAATACAAACACATGATACAACCATTGTGACTGTCTATATAGGGGGACAGGGAACGATCGCATCCAGAAACGCACGGGTGGAAAGGCATCTTGAAAAAAATGCAAACACACCCATGTTGCTCTTTCAGGAAATGAAAAACTCTCACCAGTGCCGGAGCACACAGGGGAATGACCGCGGCAACACTGAACAGTGAACTGAAACAGTGAAGCACTCACTTTTCCGCCCTCTAACCAGCCGTCAACAAACGCAGAAATTTGATGCTGTTAAAACAGCAGTTGAGAGATCATAGCTCGCGATCACCGCTGCACTCGGGCTGTAGTATCACCAGCAGCTGGAAGAGTCTTCATAGAAGAAGCACCGACACACTAGCTCGTTGTAATATAACAACACTCTTCAGAGACATTGACGTGAAGACCGATCGACTCCGAAGCGAAAGACAAGTGGTGCGTGCATCTGCTTCCGTATTTACGAACGCTAATGTGCACATTGGCTCGTTCTAACATGCTCGAAGAAGACAGGCTCCCTAGCGTGATCCCATTCAGTCGACGTCGACTACGTCTGACGTTCTCGACTGAAAGGGAACTGAGCAGACGGGAGATTCCCTTTCTCTCTTGTTCCTATGATCGCGTGCAAATGAATTGTGTGTTTGCAAGCTATGATTTTATGATTCTTTGTTGAAACTGCTCTAATATGAAAACAACTATATTCAGCCTTTCATCCAGAACGTTTCTACTTTTCTGTTTGAAATTTGGCTGCATTTAATTCAGAGAAATGATTTAATACTCATCTGATTTTAAAAGTTAGATGCCTGTATTAATATCTTGTCTGGCTTTTCTTTAATTCTGAGAAATAAAAATGGCAAAATAGCTATCTGGTGATGGACTTTGAGAACGCCACCTCCAAAGAGCAAGTGCTCAGAGTTAGAGCAGATTTCTGTCCGGTGAACAGGCCTTCGTCATGTGTCTTTTTGCCCTCTTCGTTGACTTATTCGACTATCATGGGTGCAAGAGCACATGGTTATACGATGATGCCCCAGTTGGAAGAGACGCTCGTGGGCGATCTCTCCTGGGAACTCATTGTCACTTAAAAAGTCAGCACTCCCAGCCAAGCCATGCAGAACAACATTCACATTGGTAGGGAAGGCTTTTCAGTCATCGGGTCATGCAGGTTCTGCTCTGGACATCATGGCAGGCCCCCAGGACGGGGCACATCAAATATATAAGTAGCTCTGTCCCGACACCCTCACTACACCACTGATCCATCCCCGCCACCTTGCATGCAAGGATCAGTTCATGTTCTTCAGATTAACATCCATTGCACTAGCCAGTGGCATAAGTCAGAGCAGCTGTTCATTTGTTCTAGGGGCCACAACAATGGGGGTGGCCGCCACAAAGCAAACTATGTCGTATTGGGTGAGGGATGTCTACATCAACATAGACTGTGGTCTTGACCATTTGCGACACATTTCATGTCAAAGAAGTTCAACTTTTAGAAATGCGTCTCAAAACCTTCATTCTATTCCACTACACTGTGTATCATGTTTTTAAAAGCAAAAAAGCATTCTATCTGCGTTCATTCAGCTCACTGCTTTTCATTCTGTGTGAACACCTGAACTGTGGTCAGTGCTGCACCCCCTCCTACCATGACAGACAGACTAGTAAACTGCATTGTTCAATGAGAGACTTTTATCGTTATCACATTCTCATCGAATAGCAAGTAAGACAACCATGGCCAGGGAAAACTCACCCACAGTTTTCAAAAAATAATTATTGACATACATGATACATGTATATTGAAATGCTAATGATGTCAGGGTAAGCAGTCTTGGTGCATTGTGTACAAGCAGGTTATCTATTGTTTCAGGTAAAATACTATTATAGTAATGAAATGAAAGGCCACAGAAGTGAACTTAAAGAGAGTACACTTTCATGGCTGTGAACACACTTAAATACGCTTTTAAAATGGTGTTTTTCAAAAATGATATATGGCGCTACCCTAAGAAAGGTCTATAGAAGTAATTATAAAATTACATTTAAATATGTAGCAAAGTCCTACTTAAGTTGAAAATACTTTTAAGTTAAACTAACTGCATTTAATATACATTTAAAATATAACACAATTCTTTTCTTTTCTTTTCTTTTCAAATCACATGCAATTAAGTGTCCAAAAACATTACATTCTGTTTGCACTTAAATTGTGATGTGAAGTCCGATTCATTTCTGTGAACAGATTCTTTCTGACATTATTTCAATTAACCTGTTCAGAAAACCAATTCACTAGTTCATTTAAATATTTACGCAATGGCGTCTTGTATACGCAATTCCACTATTAAAGGAACCTAATAATGATGTGAAACGCAGATGTTTTACATGTCTAAATGAGTTGACAAAACTGGATCACAAAGAATCATATACTCCTGGATATTGGCTCACTTTGAGTCTAAGTGTCAGGCATGATCAAAAATGAGTTTTGATTGAGTAAGTTGTAGATATGTGCTGACTTAAGCTGCAAAATGTTTTAGACAGTTTAGTTGATTTGGTGAACTAGTTTAACTAGTCCAATAAAAAAAATACTGGTTCATTAGAACAATTCATTTGTAAACCAGACTACACTTATTTATATTCTTTTAAACGGCAAACAGTGCTTTTATTTCTGAGTATTGTTGTCTTATTTCAAGTACAAATATACTATGTTGCCAAAAGTTGGGACACCCCTCCAAATCATTGAATTCAGGTGTTCCAATCACTTCTATGGCCACAGTTGTATAAAATCAAGTACCTATGCAGACTGCTACTACAAACATTTCAGAAGGAATGTGTAGCTCCCAAGAGCTCAGTGAATTCACCGTGATCGGTTGCCAGCTGTGCAATAAGTCCATTTGTGAAATTTCCTCACTACTAAATATTCTACGGTCAACTGTTAACGGTATTATAACAAAGTGGAAGCAATTGGCATCGACAGCATCCCAGCTACGAAGTGGTAGGCCACGTAAAATCACAGAGCGGATTCAACACATGCCGAGGCGCACAGTCGCCAATTTTCTGCAAAGTCAATAGCTACAGACCTCCAAACTTCGTGTGACATTTAGATTAGCTCAAGAACAATGCATTGAGAGCTTCATGGAATGGGTTTCCATGGCCGAGCAGCTGCAGCCAAGCCTTACATCACCAAGTGCAATGCAAAGCGTCAGATGCAGTGGTTTAAAGCATGCCGCCACTGGAATCTAGAGCAGTGGAGACGTGTTCTCTGGAGAGACAATTCACGATTCTCTGTCTGGCAATCCATTGGACGAGTCTGGGTTTGGTGGTTGCCAGGAGAACCGAATTTGCCTGACTAAATTCTGCCAAGTGTAAAGTTTGGTGGAGGGGGGGTTATGGTGTGGGTTGTTTTTCAGGGGTTGGGCTTAGCCCCTTAGTTCCAGTGAAAGGAACTCTTAATGCTTCAGCATGCCAAGACACTTTGGACAATTTCATGGTCCCAACTTTGTGGGAACAGTTTTGGAATTGCCCCTTCCTGTTCCAACATGACTGCGCACCAGTGCACAGAGCCAGGTCCATAAAGACATGGATGAGCGAGTTTGGTGTGGAGGAACTTGACTGGCCTGCACAGAGTCCTGACCTCAACCCGATAGAACACCTTTAGGATGAATTAGAGTGGAGACTGCAAGCCAGGCCTTCTCATCCAATATCAGTGCCTGACCTCACAAATGCGCTCCTAGAAGAATGGTCAAAATTTCCCATAAACACACTCATAAACCTTGTGGAAAGCCTTCCCAGAAGAGTTGAAGCTGTTATAGCTGCAAAGGGTGGGCCAAATCCATATTAAACCCTACGGATTAAGAATGGGATGTCATTAGAGTTCATGTGCATGTAAAGGCAGACTTCCCAAAACTTTTAGCAATATAGTGCATCTAAAAATGAAATCTAGATGCATTTACTAGAGAAGAAAAACAACATATTAAGTCTTGTTTTCTGGGGGGGAATCTAATTGAAGTGCATTTTTGCTTTAAACAAGCAAAAATATCTGGCCTGGCTGATCCATGACAGTACCTCTTCCCTCCATGGCCTGCTCCTGAGGGCTGTGGACCCCAATGTCCTGGTGGCCGGCTTCTGCCTCAGGGTGCTGGACGATCTGGATAAGTTTCATGGTAAGTGGTAAGGAGTGATGGATCTAGGATGTTATCCCTGGAGATCCATGAACGTTCTTCTGGCCGATAGCCCTTCCAGTCCATGAGATACACTAAAAGGCTGTTTAACCCTCTGAGGTCGGCAAACGCGCCGGCGCGTTTTGCCGTATTTTCTTCACATTGTAGCACTATAAACTTAAATTACTCCGTCATTTATGGTCATACAGAAAAAAGAAATATAAAAAAATAATCTGTGATATTTTTTACTTTTGTAGGTGTCCACCTACAATCAAATCAAAACACTGTGCTTTTGTAAAATAAAGAAAATAAACAGGGTGTGCGTTCTGCCTCTCCGTCGCGGTGAACTTTTTTTTCTTGAGCACGTCTATAAACTGAAACAAAACTCAGCGAATACTTGTCACACATTTATGAGCCATATACCTTTATAAACATTTAAGTGTGTACTTTTAAATGATCGGATTCGTACTGAAAACAAATATTCTCTGTTTAAGTAATTTGTATAAAACCAACAAGATGTCCAGCTTCTCAAACGCTTGCTCATTACAGTTAATTTGGCCACGCCCACTCGCGTAAAAGACATTCACATGCAAATCTCCACATGGGACGCGAACGCGCTCGTTACCTCAAAAACAAAACACCAAAACACTTCACAAGTCTCTGCTTTTCGTCGAGTTTGAAAGACGCGCCGTGAGCTTACATTGGAATTACCTCAGAAGAAGAAGAACGCAATTTGAAGACAAGGAAGATGTAAGGTAAGAAATTCTTACATATTAGTTTGTTATTGTTGCATAAATTTCACATTGCAGTTGAACTGTTGCTAGATATATGGTGAATATTATAATATTTAGACCCGTGTTTACTGTTACTGTGTTTGTGGATATCTCAAATGTAGATATGTATATGGTAATCATAATGTTTTATATTTGAGCGCGATCGCGTTTGAATGTATCATATTTGGATCGCGATCACGTTTGAAAAGCACCAAACGGCTTCATGTTTTTACTATTATCTCATTTCATATCATCATAACGAATGGAAACATTTGAAGTAACATGATAATCAATATATTTTTCTCTAGCTTAGTTGTTACTGAAATATTTTGGAAGATTTATAGGCTGATATGGTTATTGTTATTATTATTTTATGCAGCACTGCGCATAGCCTATGCCTATAAGGCACAACAAACCTGGTGTTCATTATTGTTGGAAACATTTATGTGTGTGTGTATGTGTGTATTCTGTGAATTTTAAAAAGCAATTTTAACCAGAAAAATCTAAAATTTATTCCCAAAAATCGTGCAGGCCTATAGTTTCTTTTGATATCAGTATGTTCACTTTTTTTTTTTTTTTTTTTCAGGGCCCAGATGCCACTCCTGCTGACTTCAACATTCACATGAGTCTCTGTACATGAACATGGTAAAGTGAAAATCAAACACCTTGGAAATGAAAGGTATGTACAATGTTTTTAGGAATGGCACAAAGGTCTCTGTCTTTGGATAATTGTTTTCATTGTTTTTGTTTTGTCATTTGTTTTGTATCTTTGGATTATGTTGTGTTGTAAATGAATCCAAAAAATCTAAAAGCCATTATTTTTTAACCTGTTAACCGTTGCCAGAGCGCGGGCGCACTGAAGCGTTTTTTTTTTATAAATAGTTCAAAGTTACTATCAGATTTAATGTTATACCTTGACAAACTATACATCATTACAAAGATATAAGACTCAAGTTTCAGAATTTGACCACTATTGTATTCTGAGAAACTTATAGCGACAGTTATTTCTTAATTTGTGTCAGGAGTTATGAAATGAAAAAATGAGTCGATACCTTTGATATGAATTATGCGCGTCAGCCGCTTTCATTCATAAAAAAACTCCCGTGCCGTCGTCATGACAGCGATACACAAAACAACGTCCTTCTGGGCTTTTAGCTAAAAAATGTGCAGATTTGGAGAAATATTGATATATTCTCATAGGTTTACATCAGATTTCTATAGACAGGAATAATATTTATTGAATTTATACCCAAATGCGTCGATGTAATCATTATGAGCGTTTGTATACTCTGTTAATGTGTTTTCAATTCATACCAATAGCCTGAGGGCGCCCTCGCCGCCCTGTGCACAGTATTAGAACATGAAGAAGTGCCATAATCATGTGACAATCCAGGAAGCCTCGAACACACACACAGCTAACAAGAGATCGCGCTGTAACTATGGCTGTAACATGGAGATACAGTCGTTTTGAAGACAATAAACATGTTTGCTATGATATTTGAGTTACCTGTGTTTTTCAATCCATGCCAGGTATTTCCATAATAATAGATTATATTTATAATGTAATGCTAATCTATATAGACTATCATTGTGCAGAACAGTATACAATAGTATATTTTCTGTCTGATTTTTTTATCTGAAGCCAAATTAGATCACAGAAAATTATTTAAAATACTCGATTTGCTTTATAAAGTAAGTTTATAAGCACAAACATGGTTTTAATCTCATAAATTGTCGTGTATTGATGGTGTGCTAAGCTAACATGCTAGCTAGCCCTAGGTGCACCTGCCACCTAGAAGTTATATTTTTATTATTTTTTGAATGCTTACTGAAATGTTTCTTTATTCAAGAAATGCATTTAAAACAGTTTAGAATGTAAGGGTCAACTTTGAGAAATTTAATTAGTGACTGAAACCATATGAATAGCATGTGAATAGCCAGTCGTTAGTAACTATAATGCAGACAAAAGAAATGCATATTTAGAGCCATAGCCAGGCTGGAGAAGTGTGAATGTGTGCAGGGGGAGACTGAGACTGAATGGGGATCGTTTGCACCACAAAACAATAAAGACAATATACTGCATAGATGGTAAGAACATGACAATAAATATCAGTAGCATTTTAGCATCAAATCAAAATAAAGTCACATGACATGGTCTTGAAAAACATTTCACTAAATACAGAGTTTTGGACTTATTATCTTTAGATTTTAAACATAAAATGTTTAGACATGTGGCATTAGCTGTAGTGCATTTCTAGATTGCTCCAGGGCCAACTTCAATTTTATTTTCATGAGGATGTTTCATAAAAAATAATTTCTAATAACTTTACAAAACTTTGAAGCTATTTATAACAGTTTTTGTCATTATGACAATAATTAATTTTACATTACAATAAACTGCCAGGTGTCAGCTTTCAAATGAGATCATACTTGTGCTTTTAGTACAAAGGGTTCATGAACTGTATCTGTTTCAGTTTGGGTATGTCATTTCTTGGGATTTTTCAAAAGTGGGGTTGCAGCTTAACAGGTTAAATCTCCTCATTCTTTGTGCAAGGTTGCTCAGAATGATAGGGCCTGATAGCTCCTAATAGGGCCATTAGGGAGTGTCTTTGTCTTTCTCAGGTGTGAAAAGCTTACATATTAATGAGCTCCCGCATAAAGCTTTTTCACACAAAACACGTCGTAAAATTTTTAAATCAATATATTGTCTTATCTGAATGAGCAGTCAGGGTGATTTTCACATAGTTTTGGAGCAAATATTCTAGGCTACGTCATACAATTTTCAAAAGTCTTGTGAAGAAATAATCAGTATGGGTTTCATGACCTTATTTCAGTGAGAATTTTTTTTGTATTTTCACAAACCACGCATAAATGTCATTATCTCAAAACAACAAACTTTTACACACATGCTGCTGATATATTATTGTAGCAGAGTTTGTGCTGAATACAGTGTAATTAGACTTTAGCCATGAAAATGTAGCAACAATGACATCTGCTTTTACATTAAGTGGATCATGTGATGGCAAAACACATCGTCTTTGTCCTTGCTGGTTAATAATTTCCCCAGAGGGACATTTTGAGTCACAAAGAGGACCCTGTTTTGAGAATCCCCCCTGAAACCCCCCATGCCTTTGAATCACGTGACAAGCCTCAAAGACATTCCAGAGCACACACACCCACACACACACACCCCCACACACACAAAACCTCCTTTGAGTGCAACTTCATGTAGAAATATGGCTCTTGAATGTATACCTTCCGATATGTATGTGTGTGATTAGCTTTGCTTTATAATAGAGGTGTGGTTTGCTATAGTAAAATCCTTAATTCTGAAGATTCATTGAAAGAAAATCACTCCATAGGATCTTGTAACCTGGTCATAAACTTTTATGGCTCCAAAGCTGCAGCTCATCCAGTTCCTTGGCAAACCAACATTCCAACACATTGACACACATGGAACTTTTCGTGGAACTCTTCAGAGAAAACTCTTCAAATGTTTGATACATATTCCTTTGTTTCCCAGGTGCCTTTTATTGTGTCAAATTTTATTGTGTGTTTAATCAAAACTTTAAATGTGTGTAATTCTGCATATCTCCTGTAACTTCGCATTTCTACAACCTTCATGTGATGCGTTTGATATCTCTGTAATTCTCTCAATCTAACAGAGTCGAATTCCAATAGCAGAATGCAGTAATATACATTGTTTACACATTTCATATTTCTGGAACCGAAAGGCTTAAGTCAATCGTCACTGTAACTCGAGCCAGGAGATCGTTCCAAACGAACAAAGGGGTCTTCCAGCTAGAAAAATCTCGACAGAGGATTCGTCCTCCACGAAGAAGGGGGTGGTACAAGGGACACTGATAAAAGTCCAAACCTCCAGTTTCCTCTCTCTCTCTTCTCCGGCCTCTCTCACCCTTCCTCCTCTTCTCCCCGGCGCAGCGCTTCTCCAAGGAACATCTGAAGAAGGCCCTGGCCTTCTCTATAGAATGAACACATGTTCGAGTCGTAGCTGCGTCCTTTGCAACCAAGATTTGCAACCTCTCCCTTCCCGGGAGATGAATCTGAACTTTCTCTGTAACGTTACATTCAGTGAGCCTTTTTAAGCTTCCCGCGACACCGGAAGACGCAGCAGAAACAGGACACCATCCTCGCTTCCTGCCTCAGCTTCAGCCTCACCTGAAAGAGCACAGAATCTTGCAAGTAGGCTATATTGATTCCTATAAAAGCTGTTCCAGGGGTCTCGTGAACTTAGGTTTCTGTATGTAATAATTACTAGCTTTTCCCTTCTCTCTATTTCTTTCTTTCTTTCATGTATTCTGACCACGTTATTGTTTTATGTTCTTGTTCGGTTAAATGTTTGTTTGTGTTTATTGTTTGCATTTTTGCGTATGTTTATATTCGTAGCCCATATAATCTCTAGTCTTACATTTATTAAAATTCATTAATACTTTTCACTGTCTCTGTGTTTGAAAGCCCGCTTTTATAAAGTCAATGAAATAAAAGATCCAGCTACAAGCTCGATATTATAGACTACAGTGAGTAGTTTTAATTAATAAACTCAGAAAGTTTGATGTTCGTGGCCAGAAGATAAACTTTCTTGGAGTTTGTAAAGGGATACCCCTTCTTAACTGTGATAATCTCACATTTATTCGCTGGACGAATGATTGATGACCAGACCAGTTACAGAACAAGGTAATCTCGATAATTGATAAAGTAAATGTACATGCGATTTCTGAATTATTATGACCATGAGTTATAATTATTAATATTTCCAAAATTCCCTATATCCTTGAGCTAATTCACATTTACCCAGAGTCGTATATGCTGCAAAAATGTCACAAGTAACAGAAATAAGCACAAATGTCAGAGCATGTCAGAACACCTCCAGGGCCCAGAAAACAGCTCAGACCTCAGAGGGTTAATGCGAAACAGTAATGTGTAAAACTGTGTAAAACATGTTCAGTATGGTGTACCACAAGGCTCAGTACTAGGACTGTTGCTGTTCACTCTGTACATGCTACCCTTGGGAGATATCTTTAAGAAGCATGGCATTAGTTTTCACAGTTATGTTGATGATACGCAGCTCTATATTTCTTCATACCCTGACGAAACTTACCAATTCACAAAATTAACGGAATGCATAGCTGATATAAAAAACTGGATGACTAGCAACTTCCTACAACTTAATTCTGAAAAAATAGAGATTCTAATTATTGGACAAAAAACTTCCTCACGTAATAATCTAGAATACTGTCTAACACAGGGGTGCCCAATCCTGCTCCTGCCGATCGACTGTCCTGCACAGTTCATTTCCAACCCTAATCAAACACACCTGCCTTTAATTTTCAAGTTATCCTGAAGACCTTAATTGGTTGCTTCAGGTGTGTTTGATTAGGGTTGGAGATAAACTGTGCAGGACAGTCGATCGACAGGAGCAGGATTGGGCACCCCTGGTCTAACACTTGATGGCTGCTCTGTCAAGTCTTCGTCGTGTGGGAATGCAAATTTGTTAAAATGTTCAATTTAGGTTTACATTGAATTTAGCATGTTAAAGGTATAGCGGAGGATTTTCTTTTTCCGGGTGGGTAGTGTAAACTATTGGTCCACCTAAGTGTCAATCATTCTGGTGATATGTTTACGTAAGGCCGTCGTACGTGCTCGTCCCTTAGTTTTCGCTTTCTGCGCATGCGCACTTTCGGGTGTTTATGTGTGGCGAGCTAGAGCTCAGCCATTCATTGAAGCTCGCCGTTTCACCGGGTCCTTTGAAAAAGTCTGAGGGTCGCAAGAGAAAAGTTTGTACGAACTGTATGAGAAGAAGAGAAAGGCCTCAGAAAAGAGAAACAAGATCAGAGTGTTTTTGGGAGATTGTTTCACACGATGGCGTGCGCTGAAAACACAGGTTGGGCTTCCCACTGATGCCTCAGTCGCGAAGTTTCTACTTGACAGGTAAAGTTTGGCATGCTATTTGGAGAAAAAGTGCAAATCTTCTTTTGGAAAGTAATCTTGCATGAGCGATGCCGACAGCAACTTGTAAACAGAGCGTGCACGAGGAGAACCTCGCACACGTTTAATAGGCGTTCCCTAGTAGAGTGTTGCGCATGTGCTTTTTTTCAAAAAGTGGAGAGGGCGGTTCTTATCTAAAATTCGGAAAGATCCTCCGCTATACCTTTAAGGTTAGGTATAAATTATGATTATCAGAGTTTTCTAAGCAAAAGACTCTGGTCAGTCCTGTTTTACTGAAACTCTTAATGGCTCTCGAATTTTGTGTTTTAACAAGAGAGTCCTGCCAGTCCTGTACTCGGGTCTCAGCATTTGAATAGATATGCTGAGTGAATTAGGGTGGGCAGCCCTCTCAGGCTAGAACCGGTTCCTAAACCTGTCTTTTTGGTTTCTGCCCCTAAATGTATATAAACTGTAAGAGAACATTTCACTTATTCAGACTTGGTGACTGCAGCTACCGACAGCTCGTGTTCTCAATAAAGAATCCTGCTGAAGACACAACCAAGTCTCCTGGTCTTTCGATTCTAAGTTCACAACAGTCGTCGGTTAGGAACCTGGGTGTGCTCTTTGATACCAATCTTTCATTTGAAAGTCACGTGTCTAGCATTTGTAAAACCGCATTTTTTTTAATCTTAAAAATATATCAAGGCTAGATTATTGTAATGCTATTATGGGTGGTTGCACTGCACGCTTAATAAACAAACTACAGCTGGTCAAAAATGCAGCAGCTAGAGTTCTTACCAGAACCAGGAAGTATGACCATATAAGCCCGGTTCTGTCAACGCTGCATTGGCTCCCGATTAAACATCGTATAAATTTTTAAATATTGCTGATCACTTACAAAGCACTAAATGGTTTAGCTCCCCAGTACTTGAGCGAGCTCTTAATGCATTATAGTCCTTCACTATTGCGATCTCAAAATTCCAGCCAGTTGACAATACCTAGAATATCAAAATCGACTGCTGGTAGATTCTTTTACTATAAAGCACCAAAACTTTGGAACAATCTTCCTAACATTGTCCGGGAAGCAGACATACTCTGTCAGTTTAAATCTAGACTAAAAACACATTTCTTTGGCATAGCATACACATAACACATTATAGACTTCTATAATTCAATGTTAGGCTGCATAGTTTAGGTCAGCCAGAACTGGGAACACTCCCCATAAATCCTGATGTACTTGTTACATCATAAGAAGGATGGAGTCTACGCTAATATTAGTCTCTCTGTTTATCCGAGGTTTACCTCAGTCCGCCGAATCCAGGCCGTATCCAGATCTGATGAAGGACCTGCGCCTGGACACGATGACAACACAGTCTTGAAGTGTCAACCAGTCCCTCCCGTTTACTGAAGTCAGCCGGATCCCGGCCGTATCCAGATCAGATGGTGGATCTGCACCTGGACCCATCCATGATGCATCCCTCAAGTGCCAGCCTCATCAGCCCTGTGAAGGCCTCATCGACCCGACAGCCATCAGCACTGATCCTCAACAAACTCGTCTCCATACCAGCGTGATGACTCCGACCTCCATCCAGATGGAACTGGATAAATATTCTGAATGTTCTGATCCAATCTGACTTCTGACCTGTAATGCTGCCTGGATCATAATCATACACTGTTCGTTCATTGGCCAGAGGAGAACTGGCCCCCGACTGAGCCTGGGTTCTCCCAAGGTTTTTTTCTCCATTCTGTCACCTGATGGAGTTTTGGTTCCTTGCCACTGTTGCCTTGGCTTTTGGCTTGGTTAGTTGGGGACATTTAATATTCAACAATTTTATTGATCTGCCTTACTTAAGGTGGACAATGACGCAATTTTCTTCTAGAAACAAACTTTGTTGTATTATTTTCATGTTATCATTTTCATGTTATCATGTTATCCCTTCTTTGATACAATCTGCATTGTAAAAAGCGCTATATAAATTGACTTGTAAAACTTGGTGAGTGATAGGGTTTAAGCAGTAAAACATGAAATGAAGGTGGATCCTGTAGTGCAGCGTCTCACTCTCTCGGAGCCAATGATCGACAGGAGGGACATCCGATGGTTCCCCGAACCACAGGAACAGTGGAGGCTGGTAGCTGAGCATGCACTAGAAGGGAGTGAGTCCGGGTTTCAGGCTGACAAAGGGAGTTCTGTGCATACTCGGCACAGCCTAGGAATTGTTTCCAAGGGTTCTAGTGGCCATGGCAGAAGGTTTCTTAGGCACATGGATGGAGTCGTGCCATGCTCCCTTGCTGCTGAGACAGCACTGCTCCTACCCCAGTGGTGGACTCATCGACCTCTGCGATAAATGGCTTGTTGGGGTCTGGATGGATCAGGAGCGGTGCGCTGGTGAAGGCTTCTTGAGGCTCTGGAAAGCCTGGGTCGTGGCAGGTGTCCAGGACAGGGACTTGGGCTTGTTTTTAAGGGGGTTTGTTGGTGGACTGATTATGTAATTCTGGATGAAACAACAATACAAGTTAGCAAAATCTAGGAAACCCTGGAGTTCTCTGATGCTTGAGGATGTTGGCCAGTTGTGTACCACATTGACCAATACCAGTGGTGGAATTCTTCAGAACCAGGAAGGGAATCACTGTGGAATAGTCTGACTTGTAACTGGATGGGTCCTACTGAATATATCACATAGATGGGACTTGGTAATGGGTTTTGGTGGGCCTCTTGACGTTAAGCTGTTGGCAGATGGTCCCAGAGATGATGTTTCCGGGTGATGCAGAGTCAATGAGGGCGAGTACTGGAAGAGAGAGATTAGGAGCAGTAAGGTGAATGTGAGACGAGTGTTATCCAGTTGCATTGGCTCTGGTTCTGGAGAGCTGGTATTATCTGGCTGGCAAGGTTTATGCGGGTATGGTTGGTCCTTTAGGTCTTCTAAACAAGGCAGCATACGATGATCGGTGCGGATGGAGAACTGGTTGAATCTTTCATAGCTGATCGTTTCATCATATGCAGCAAGATGCAGTCACAGCCTGGCGTTCAATCCCTGCCGATTGGTGGTAAGGAGCAAGCGTTTGTTCCATCCGCTGCCTGCGGCGAGGGTTCTAAACTGAAGAGCATATTCACTTACAGACATTTTTCCTTGACGAAGAAGATAATTTCTTGACCAACTGAAGAATCACCATCGGGAATTCCAAACACCTTGCAGAAATGAGTGGTGAAATTAGAAGTGGTGTCAGAAAGTAATCGCTTGAGCGCATCCACAACCTCCTAGAATGGACCCGGGTTGCTCATCCTCAAAGCGTTTTGTATCTTAGCATGTGTTGCCAGCCACCAACTTCATACTGGCCCTTATAACACAGTATTCAATGTCCCTAATAATTATTTGTCACTCATTGGCCGAAGTGACAATAAACTTTCACATTGTTCAATAAAAATTGTAACATCAGCAGACTTTTTTGAATCACCAAACTGAGGAAAATCCACACGAATGGGAGGCTTTACCAAAGTGGCTTGAGACATGGCTCCTGGACTCCCTGCTCGGCCACTAATTGCAGTAGGCGTAGAGCTATCTGCGGGTGTCCAGGACAAACAGTTCCTTTGAAAATTCCTCTTAAGCTCTTCTTCCCACTTCTTATCTCTGCGCTGAAGACATGCTACTAGTGTCTCATCTAAATGTTTCAATTTGTCAACTGAAAACTGTTTCAAGTTTTCAGCCACTCTATCTATTAAAGCGGGAACTGCCTCTTCTTTATTCAAAATGCTTATGGCGTTCTTCTAGAATATCCAGACGTTCTCTCTGAGAAGCTCTATCTGCTTATATATTGTATTTACTCCATCTCTTACCACAGGCTCCTCTTCCTCTCTCTGATCTATATACATCTCATTTAGGAGACTAGCAAGTTCATTGACCACATTTCGTGGTGTTTTAACAATGCTTCGGTCATGGGCCATTAGGGCGTTTGATTGGTCGAAATCTTGACTACACTGAACTATCCTTGCCATATTTTCCTCTGACATTATCCTATCCATTATTTCACCCTATTTTAATGTTTTCTGTAATACTGGTTTTGTGTAATGATACTATAATTTAGTTAACTGCTATATACAAATAAGTTACAAATACATTTGCAATGCTGTACAACATCTCATGAATATCAAAGAAATAGTAATAATAATAATAAACCTACTAAAACAACATACTGACAACATTAAAAAAAAACTATACTTATTTTTTGTCATGTCAACTCTTGGGAGATTGTTCTGGTAATAGATATTGGCATGGTAATGGTTATGGCATTGTTAATGTATTTGGTCTTGAATAGATCTGCTTTGCTACTTGCTATTGCAAATACCTTCACAGACATTGCTGTGAGCATGTAAGACATGCTGCTGCCGCCCATGTAACATACATGGCAGATTAACCCCATAGCAGATCTATACAGGTGGAGCTGGGGAAGGTGGAGGGTTTCTGAAAGTGTGCTACAGACAGTAACAGCAAACAATGGCAAGTATTTGAATGTTTGAGCAGCAAGCTCATTGGTCGCTGATGCAACAGCAACCAATCAGCTGTGCTATGTAGATAATGACATGATTGCTACCAATCAGTTAATGATCTAGCAGCCTGCACCATTCAGAGTTTCATGCCAGAACTATGTAAATATCACAAACCAAATGACATCCAATTCCCACACGGGTCACCAATCTGTAACAAACCTCTTGTATTTAATAATAATAAGAGTGCGTACAGCACACTTCAAGGGCAATGGGTGGATTTGGTTGCAAATAAATAACATATATAAATATACTAGATCAATTAAAGATCATATAACTTTAAATATCAAATATCAAAAAACACAAAAACATGATATATTTCAACAGCATGCGTGTATTAACAAAATTCCCCCCATCCAACAAACATTTATGACTTATCGTCATTCACAAACAAACATGATAGACTCAAAGACACCATCATGTTAACAACACCACAGCATAGGATTCTCAAAGTCCATTCTAAAACCTGTGAACACGAAACACTTTGCGGTAATTTCATTCATTTCAGTAGTCATTAAAGGGGTCATGAATTGAGAAATAAAATTTTCCTTGAGCTTTTGATATATAAGAGGTCATCATACTATAAGAATATTCTGTAAGTTTCATAAATGGAACTTCCTTGTTAGTCCAAAAATAGCTTTTATTGAAACCAAGTCAAGAGAACAACTCGTATTGGAATGTGCCTATTTATGATGTCATAGTGTCACAATCAGGTTCAGATGAACAAAAGGTTCTTTAACCCTCTGGGGACCAAGGTGTTTTTGGGGCCCTTGAGATGTTCTGACATGCCTTGACATTTGTGCTTTTTTCAGTTATTTATAAACATGTTAATGGCAAAGGTGTAAATTCACTCTATATAGCACAAACAGGGCTACCATAATATGCGAGCAACTTGTATGTAGATGTTTGTATTTTTAAGAGAATAATGTTTATGCGTGGTTATTGGAAAAAATTAAAATGAAAGTTGCTGAATTAAGACCACAAAACACATATTAAATATGTGTCCACAAGACTTTTGACTAATGGATGTTGTCCCTTTGAGTTCTAGCTTCAAAATTATGTGAAAATAGTCTTGCTTTATCGTTCACAAAAAAAAATACATTGATTTAAATGGTGTAAAACAGGTTTTGCTTGGAAAGCCAATATGCGAGGGGGAGGAGTAGTTTACACCTTAGATTACAATGTCCCACCCACTCTGCATAATGACTCTGCCTAATGAGCCATTCTTTCAGGTGTGACACTGACTGAGCCACAATGCAAGGACAAAAGATGTATTTAGAAGAAGACTTATATTGACCATTTAAGATTTCGCTTACATCTCTCTTGTAAATATGTTTTGCTATTTTATTAAAAATGTTACAATTACAACAATAATTACAATTTCAACAATATTTCAAGTGTACTCTTTCTTTGTAAAAAAGAAAAAGAAAAAAAGATTATAGGCCTACATTTTATCATAATATGTATTCATTAGTTTGAATATAGCCAACATTAGAACATCTAACATCTTAGTCTATGACTTTATTTTTGACAATATATATATATATATAACGTTAGATATGAGCAGAAATTGCTAAACAAAAGCTTATTTGATGTGGCAGTATATTCTACAGTAGCCTAAAAACTGTACCCAAATCTAGTCAACAAGTGACTGACTGTAACGTTGTTTTTATGAAATATTAGGGCATATAAATGCTAATTTGCAGTTTAATACGTTGCTTATACAAATACATTTTATTTCAACATATTCCAGTCGATTTTTACTCATCTCAGTAGGCTATAGCAAAGCAGTTTATTCTTTCACACACAGACGCGCGATTTATATTTAGGCTAAACAGTCTTTACAAATATGTACCCTTCATTCATCTCACAGAAAGGCGAGTCATATAGAAATACGATTCATCTTTTTGCGGTTTACATAGGCCTACACTAACGTTATTCCATAACGTTATTCCACACTTGAGAAAAGAAAACAGCCTACCTCACTCCTCAGCGGGATCTGCTCCTCATATCAGGAGATATTGCTCCTCATATCAGCACTGTTCTGAGGAATCTTTTCTCCATAAGGTAGGCTATATTATGCCTCACTCGATCGCGACGCGCTTTGTTTACAGCTGATGTGGGCGTTTCACAGCTCTGAAATAGTTCTCAGAATTTGCGTTTGAATAGCACGCGCTCTCCGGGGGAGTGGTCACATTACTGTGAATTAGCTCGTAATGAGCTCGACTGGAGTCGCTCTCTTTTTATACAGATTACAGAAGCTGAGAATATTTGTTTTTTATATAAGTTACTTAATTTAACAGATGCGATCTCAAGTTTTATGCCCGTGGGTCTGTCTGCCTGTTTGACTGAATTTTCGCGGAGTTATAGATCATTTTCGAACGCGTTTCAAATGGGAGTTTACTGACAGAGAGAAGGCAGAAATCGCATCATGTTAATTTTTCTTTATTTGTCATTTTCTTTATTTGTCAAAAAGCAAAACACTTTATTTTTATTGTGAGTATACAAACTGAACAGGATCGATTGATGTATTACACGAAAATGAAAGATCAAAATTAACAGAGCATTTAGTGTTTATTTTCATTGCTAAAAAAAAAAAAAAACGAGCAAAACGCGCGGGCGCGTTTTTGGTCCCCAGAGGGTTAATAAAACATTCAGGTAATCTAATAGCAGGAAGGTAACGTAACAGTGTTTGATACACAGACAGTACCGGACAAGGAGTGCAGGTGAAGGAACAACTTAAAAAGGAACACACATGAGGATAATTAATCACATACAGCTGACACATATAAACTAATGATAACAGTAACCAAGGAGACAAACGAGTGGCGGGAATCTGAACAAAGGAGACACGTGACAAATGAAAAAAAAATGAAAGTTCATGAAAACAAAATTTAAACAAAACAGAATGGTGATACATAGATAGGTGAAAGATCACCTATGCAGAAGAAGATCAACATCTATTTCTTCATTTTTACCACTGTAGCCCCGTCCACTTATTCGCTTATGACAAGTAGTAGGTAAATAACATACGTGATGCTAACACTGGATCGATCAACTAAGCGATAAACATGCCTTTGAAGAATGCAAAATGTTGTGCAGTGCCAGATTTTGGAAGAACACAGGAACTGCATAACCTTCCTTTTGACGCTGGATTTGATGATAGACTGAAATGAACCCCCTGGGGTTGGCGAACGCGCCGCCATGTTTTTTTTTTTTTTTCTCACATAACAGCTGGACTTTAAACACTTTGTCATACAGAAACATGTAATACTGTACATCATTCAGTTTTATTTGTGTACACTCACAATAATGACAAAACTGCTTTTGTAAAATAAAGAAAAGAAACAGGGTCCGCTTTCTGCAGTCTCAGTCTCTGAACTTTTCTCTAAAATGCATCACAAAAATGAACTGAAACTCAGTGAATACTTGCCACACATACATGAGAGATATGTCTTTAGAAAGCTTGAAGTACCTTTAAAAATATTATCAAATATTCTCTGTTATGTAATCTATATGAAACCATGAGAGGTGCAGTCTTCCCCATCTGACTTTGTTTACTTTAATGTGACCACAACCACATGCAGCACAGCCTATTCACACGGTAATCATCCATGTGAGCCATACAGATATCATCTGTAAGTCATTTATTCTTACTGACATCAGTTAACGTGTTATTGTGACACAGAGTTGGACAAGTTACTCCCAAAATGTAATGCATTATATATTACTAGTTATTGTAATTTGATAGTAATTAGTTACATTACAATATTACTGTCTCTGAATTGTAATGCATTACACTACTTTTGCGTTACTACCAAGTTACTTTCACCAAAATAACCACAGAAATATGACTAGGCGTTCTAAAATGCTACAATGTAGTTAATTTCTTGCTCATTATGCATCCAGTGGAGGGTGATGTGGTATAGCATAATGACTGTGTAGGAAGGTTCATGGAGCAATACAATAAGTAACAATCACTGTCAGAATGACAAAAGTAGACAAATGATCAAAGTCTGGTATATGATGGTAGAAATACCAAACACAAAAGATCTAGAGCCCACTATAATGCAACCTATAGCCTAATGACTTGAGAAAGACACACAACCTCTTTTTCTTTTCTTTTCTTTTCTTTTCTTTTCTTTTCTTTTCTTTTATATTCTTTTATTTTATTTTATTTTAATTCAAGTTTACAGCACACCTGGCATGCATAGGTTGGACACGAGTCTCTTCACTTCTCGAGTTCAAGCAGTATAAAAGTATAGCTACTTAAATAATTTATAATAATAATAATAATCTTAATAATTTTGCTCTCTTACATTCACTAAAATATTAAAACGTTATTTTTCACCTCTGCTGTGTTTCACATAGATTGCAATTGACATGACTATTACATTATTGTCCTTTTCTCTGACAAACTGAAAATAATGTGAATATGTCTATCTCACAAAGTTAGAATTTGTCTCTGCAGTCATCTCAACTATCGAATTCTAGCAATTTTACCCGCAGAGTTTTTCTTGCTGTGTTGGAAATTATTTTTTTTTTAACAACACCACTTAATTTTGGGTGAAAATGCTTTGTTCTAACGTGCATTACTGAGATTGTAACGGGTTGTGTTATATTATTAATATGGGACATCAGTGGCTCAGTGGTTCATGTAGGTTGTCTACAAACCGGAAGGTTGGTGGTTCAATCCCCGGTTCCACCTGACCAAGTGTTGAGGTGTCCATGAGCAAGACACCTAACCCCAGCTGCTCCTGACGAGCTGGATGGTGTGAATGTGAGGATATATGTAAAGCGCTTTGGTGACCATAGGTCTGTGAAAGCGCTATATAAATGCAGTCCATTTACCATTACATGTGCTAGATAAGAGGCCTCACCAAAGGGGTCAGTTTTTTGTAAGAGGCCTACTAGAGCCATATCATCTGCATATTTTATCAATTTAAAGGTGCTATTATTTATGGAAAATTCATTTGTTAATAATGAAAAAAGTAAAGGGGAAAGAACACTGCCTTGTGGGCAGCCTGTACTGATAGTATGCACTCCTGACAAAATGCCGTTTACACGTACCCTCTGAGGGCGACAGGAGAGAAAGTCTCTGATCCAAAGAATCAAGCCCTTATCTATGTTAATATTGGCTAGTCTTTGCAGGTGAATGTGTAGCTCCATAAAATTAAATGCTGCACTTAAGTCTACAAATAGAACTCTAGCATGCCCTTTAGGGAGTGCAAGCTGTTTTGAAATGGAGTCTAAAAGGACCAGCACAGCATCATCAGTCCCTCTGTCACTTCTGTAAGCGAACTGCAGTGGATCTAACACGCTGGTTACTTGAGTGGTCAGGAGATCTACCAGAACTCTCTCTATTGTTTTACACAATATGGAGGTGATGGCTATGGGTCGGAAATCTTCAGGCTTACTTGCACCAGAAATGTATTCTATAAGTAATGCCATGTCGATTAGCATTGCATTATAAATATAATTTATTCTTATGAAAATACCCGAAATGGCTTGAAGAAGACAGATAAACCATATATTGTTGCAGTCGTGTGTTTGACTTCCTATTTAATAAGTCAAAATTTTTCTATCTTATTTTTATTCAGCTACAGCAATAGCTACAGTATATTAGGGATTTCCTGGGGCAAATTCCAAATGGAAGTGAGCATCCCTATGCCCTACTCCCTTCGAAGGACAGAGCCCTTGAAGTGGGGACTTTGGAGGGAGCAGAGCAATTGTTTGCCATTATGTAGCCGTTTGGAATGCACTTGGCGAAGGGAGCAATGAAAGACAACGTAATTTCCTCATTATCTTCACCTGGGATGTTCCCATGACAACGCAGCACGGTGTCCATCAGCTGAATAGCTGTTCTTAAGACATACATGTCTTATTATTGCTGTTAATGTAACTGTTGCAAATAAATATACATTTTATACAAAAAAATAAAAAAATGTAAGTAAACATATGGTAATCCATACATTTTTATCTACTGATTGTTGCTTTCTAATTATTTATAGTTATAGTCCACCTGCATTTTCCCATAAAATTAAAGTATTATGTTAAGTAAAATTATGATTATTTTAATTACTATATTATTATATTTATTCTTAAATACTGTATTTGTATTTTTAATAATGAAATAGTGTTATTACTATAGCCATAATTCTTATTTGTTATATTTTTTTATTTACTACTAATAATAATAATCATAATTATTATTATTAGTCATTTTGATCTACAAGCACCAAATTTTTCGGCCAAATTGTGCAGCCCTACAAGTAGGCACAAAAAACCTGGTTATCATTTTTTGTGAATGTTAAATTGCAAAACACTATTTTAACCAGAAATATTGCAATTGGATTTCCCCCTAAATCGTGCAGGAGCATAGTTGCTCCTGATATCAGCATGTTCACAGTTGTTTTGTTGTTTTTTACAGGGACCAGATGCCACTGATGAGTCCTGCAGACTCAAACTTTCACACGAGTCTTTTCAAACTGTTTTTCTCTGATGACAGGGTAAATGACAGCTATGTTGAACAAGAACTGTTTCGGGAATGGCACAAAGGTGTGTGACTGTTCAAGTCTCTGTGTTTAGGTCAGTGTGCTCAATAATGTGCCTATTTGTCCTCCGTTATGCGTTATGCATATTTGGATTATGTTGTTGTAAAAAAAAAAAAAGCCATTCTTTTAATCTCCTCACATTCTTTCTTCTAGTCCCATTCAGCTGATAGGGCCATTAGGGGAGGGTCTTTGTCTTCCCAGGTGTGAAACACATCAATATTCATGATGACTCCCCGCATACAGCCTTTGTGACACAAAACTCGCCTTACAAATTTTAAATCAATATATCTACCAATATAGTGACTTAAAAATAACAAATCACAAATCAAATTACGGTATGAAGACACAGGAGAGGAAGAATGATGGTGAATAATGATATTTATTGAATAAAGGTGCAGTGATGAGGTGAGCAGGTAAGGGAGAGTCCAAATGGTGATCTTGGTGGAGACACAGAGGGAAGGAAGATGCTGGAGACAGGGAGATTGCTGGGACAAAGGGGAATAGCCCACATACAACAAACGAGGTTGGACAATAAACTGTGGTGAGGAGTGTGCCTTTGTATTGGCAGTGATGAGGGTGATGGTGATGTGCAAGTGTGTGTGATTAGAAATGAGGAATTGGAAAGCTGGGAACCAAGGAAAGTGATGGGAAATGAAGTGAAGAGGATGGTGACTAGGTGGATATGTGACAAACCATAAACATATTTTTCTCAAAACTACAAACTTTTACATACATACTGCTCACATATTATTGTAGCAGAGTTTGTGCTAAATACAGTGTAATCAGACCTTAAAAGTAACCAATATAAGCACAAATGTCACAGCATGTCAGAACACCTCCAGGGCCCAGAAAACACCTCAGACCCAGAAGATTAAAAAAACGGATGCTTCTATATTGGATCCGACAGGAACGGGACAACACACTTATGTGAGTAAAAACGTTTTTACTGTGTCACTATTGCTTTGTTACAGATTGTTTGATATGTACTGATTATGTGTATGTGTCTAAGCAAAATCACCAGTGACCAGTGATTTCTGATATGTAATGATTCATGTACAGTCAGATGTTCTTTGTCTCAGAATAGTTTATTGCTGTTTACGTGTCAGTAAATCAAACCAGTGACTAAACGGTCAACTTTACGGTCAACTTTATATTGTTTCTCTGAGTAGGATGAAAATAATCATCAGTTTTTTAAACTGTGATTAAATTATAAATAGAAAACAATCAAAGAATGCTCCCTTTACAATCGTTAGAGCTGTCGATCACACAGCACAAGCTTATAAATGACAGTTTTGGAAAACTCTCGCCAAAACTCTTAACTTATTTACATCGTGTTTGCACTGTTAGTTATGATAAAAGCATTTGTGAGTGCAGAAATCAAGTTGCAATGACGAGATCACTGCATTCATGCGCTCAACTTGTCTGTCATTGGCTACAATGCTCATCACTGCAACCTTTCATGCCAAAATCTAAATATAATGCTATTGATCTAAATATAATGTTTTAGATCTAAATATAATATTATAATCAACACTTTTCACAGTTATGGCTTCCACACAGTGTAATGATACAGTACTGGATGCTGATTTTCTATTAGAGTTAGTACTGGCTGTTGATAAAGTTATAACTGTTGGTGATTTTAATATCCATGTAGATAATAAAAAAGACGCATTGGGATTGACATTCTAAACTCTATTGGAGTTAGACAACGTGTCAGGGCCCACTCATTGTCATAATCATACTTTAGATCTAATATTGTCACATGGAACCAATGTTGAAGCTGTTGAAATTCTGCGGCAGAGCGATGACATCTTAGATCATTATCTATACTTCACTTAGCCAAGGCTACAAAGCCGACTCCATTACAAATATAGTAGAACTATCACTTCTGCCACTAAAGATTGCATTATAAATAATCTTCCTGATCAGTTTAATCTCTGCAGCGTCCCAGATAGCTTAGAAGAACTCAATGTTGCAACAGAAACTATTGACTCTCTGTTTTCTTGTACTTTAGACACAGTTGTTCCTTTGGACTTAAAGAAGATTGAAGAAAATAGTCCAACACTGTGGTACAAACACCCATTTCGTGGAAAGAGAGTACGATTGTGTACAGAAAGGCCTTAAAAACAGCTAGATCTGCTTATTTTTTTACTCTCTTAGAAGAAAACAAACACAACCCTAGGTATTTATTTGATACAGTGGCTAAATTAACAAGAACTAAAGTTTCTACTTCTGACATTTCCAAACAGTACTATTATAACCATTCAACCGTCTACAACAGTATTGCATCAGACACTGCCTTGTAGTGTCCCTGAGGAAAAATTCCATTCATTCGTTGCTATAGGAGAGGAAGAATTGTCTAAATTCGTTAAATCATCTAAATCAACAACTTGTATGTTAGACCCTATACTGACTAAGCTACTGAAAGAGATGCTTCCAGAGGTCATAGATCCTCTTCTTAAAATCATTAATTCATCTTTGTCATTAAGATATGTATTAAAACTTTTAAGCTGGCTATTGAGCTGACTATTAAACCTCTTATTTAAAAAAACGCAACTTGATCCTAGAGAATTAGTCAATTACAGGCCGATCTCAAATCTACCATTTCTGTCAAAAATACTAGAAAAGGCAGTATCCTCACAACTATGTTCCTTTTTAGAAAGAAATGATATCTGCGAGGATTTCCTGTCAGGATTTAGACTTTATCACAGTACTGAGACTGCTCTAATTAGAGTTACAAATGATTTGCTCTTATCATCCGATCGTGGTTGTATCTCTCTATTAGTGTTACTGGATCTTTTGATTAGATTCGAAAATTATGTTGGCATTAGTGGAACTGCATTAGCATGGTTTAAATTAAACATATCTGACCGTTATCACTTTGTAGCAGTAAATGAAGAGATGACATATTGATCACAAGTTCAGTATGGAGTACTGCAAGGCTCAGTACTAGGACCATTGCTTTTCACCCTGTACATGCTACCCTTGGGAGATATTATTAGGAAGTATGGCATTAGTTTTCAGTGTTATGCTGATGATACTCAGCTCTATATTTCTTCATGCCCCAACGAAACTTACCAGTTCATAAAATGAACGGAATGCATAGCTGATATAAAAAATTGGTTGACTAGTAATTCTGAAAAAACAGAATTTGCACATAGTAACCTAGAATACTGTCTAACACTTGATGACTGCTCTGTCAAGTTTTCGTCATCAGTTAGGAACCTCGGTGTGCTCTTTGATACCAATCTTTCATTTGAAAGACACGTTTCTTGCACCTGTAAAACCGCATTCTTCCATCTTAAAAATATATCTAAATGATGACATATGCTCTTAATGCCAAATGCGGAACACTTAGTATATACGTTCATGACCTCAAGGCTAAATTATTGTAATGCTCTACTGGGTGGTTGCCCTGTACGCGTAATAAACAAACTCCAGCTGGTCCACAACGCAGCAGAGTTCTTACTAGACCCAGGAAGTATGACCATATTAGCCCGGATCGGTCAACACTGCATTGGCTCCCTATAAAACATTGTATATATTATAAAATATTGCTGCTTACTTACAAAGTACTAAATGGTTTAGTTCCCCAGTACTTGAGCAAGCTCTCAATGCATTATAGTCCTTCACGTCTATTGCGATCTCAAAATTCTGGCCAGGTGATGATACCTAGAATATCAAAATCAACTGCAGACAGTAGATCCTTTTCCTATTTAGGACTCTGTCAGTTTAAATCTAGACTAAAAACACATCTCTTTAACCTGGCATACACATAGAACATTATCCATTTCTATTATTCAAATCAGTTAAATGATTGTTAGGTCAGCCAGAACGGGGAACACTTTCTATAACACCCAATGTACTCGTTACATCATAAGAAGAATGGCATCTACGCTAATTTTAGTCTCTCTGTTTATCCCAAGGATTACTGCAATCAGCCAGATCCAGGCCGTATCCAGATCAGATGGTGGACCTTCGCCTAGACACGACCACAATGCATCCCTGAAGTGTCAGCAGAGATTGTGTGAGCTAGACTTTCCCCTGTGAAGGCCTCATCGACACGACAACCAGTGGCACTGATTCTTAACAAACCCGTCTCCATGATTACTCCGATCTTCAACCAGATGGAACTGGATAAATATTCTGAATGTTCTGATCTAATCTGATTTATGACCTGTAATGCTGCCTGAATCATAATCATACACTGTTCGTTCATTGGCCAGAGAAGAACTGGTTTCTCCCAAGGTTTTTTTCTCCATTTTGTCACCTGATGGAGTTTTGGTTCCTTGCCACTGTCGCCTTTGGCTTTTGTCTTGCTTAGTTGGGGGGGATATAACAATATTATTGATCTCCCTGCATTGACACCATTATATGAGAACTGAACTGAGCTGAATGATGACATCACTGTTTTCTCCAAAGCGGCTGTATAGATAAATTAACTAAATTAATAATTTTTTACAACATAAATGAACAATTACTGAACTTACTTAAGCTGGACTATGACATTATTTTCTTCTAGATCTGCTGTACAGCCAAAACAAACTTTTGTTCCATTATTTTTCTGTTATCACTGTAAAGCTGCTTTGAAACAATCTGTATTGTAAGCGCTATATAAATAAAGGTGACTTGACTCTCTGAGAGCTGTTTTTGAGAAAGTTCCAAATGTAATACTTGGTTTTTCATATGCAAAGATGTTAGCCAATCATAGCAGTGGGCGTTTACACAAAAGTCTCACAGCAGACACGCCCCTTCAAACAGAGCGTTCAAATCAGAAGGCTAAAATCAGGGTAGGAAAAATGCCTTTTATTTCTAAATTATGACCATTTTTAATGAAAAATCATACTAACATTATAAGTGAACCCCAGGAAACATTATAAAATAATAAAGTAATGCAGTTCATGACCTCTTTAAGAGAACACAGTGGTTCTTTCCGTTAACCACCTGCCGCTTACCACCGTGCTCACCTTGTGCATGTGCAACGTGATCTCCGATCTCTCTGTGTGAGTTTGTGAGAGTGTGTGATGTGTGCGAGTGATGTGTATACGCACATACTAGGGGTGTAACGATTTGTTTTAACAACGATTCGATTCGTATTGCGATTCGTGGTTGTCGATATGATTCAAGGACGATATTGGTTCATTTAGAACGATACGATCCGAAACGATTCAGTGACTTGAAATCGATTCAGTGACTTTTTAGCCAAAAATTATTGTAAGGGAATCAGGTATCAATTAATTATGGATATAAACAAACAAGTAAACAACAATTCATGTCAAATGCATTCACATTTTATTTGAATAAAGTAGGGCTGCACGATTATGACAAAAATCATAATTGTCGATTATTCCCTTGAAATTGTAATTGCGATTATTAATTACGATTATCACAACATTGAATGATGTTTTGAATAGTTTGGCCATGGGACCTACATTTCCCCATGGTCATCAAGCCGCGACCCACCTTTTTAGGAATTATATAGGCCTATTATAATAAATTTGTTTACACAAAAATTGTTGACACACAAGTTCTGTACCCCTTTACTTAACATACAAAAAAAAAAAAATTGTAATATGACAAATACTGATAAACAGTAGGCACTGCGAAGTTAAGCTTTTAAGTTTTTGTTAATACAATCTTGGTATGAGCCACCACAGTCATATAAAAATATACAAAATAACCAGTAAGTTGAATTTTGTTATGGAAACAAACAACAATTAGGCTACCATGGTGATACACAATACTTAGAAGAACTGGTAAAGAACATGGAAACTGCTCCTGATAAATAGCAACACAGATGACGTACCAATAACGTAATTTATTGGTATTTTACTTTTATTTCGTAACTTACTAATTTACGACTTGCATGCTCGTATTTCTTTGCGCGCGCGCCGCCACATTTGCGCGTGCAATTGAAAAATGGCCACCGCCACGACAGAGCCCTCTGCCAAGATAGGCGCCGCCACGCCACAGCCCACTGCCCACTGCCAAGATGGCCTCACCGCGTGCCTGAATCTCCGGTCTCCGTCCTCGTCCTGAGGTGACTCCAGAACAAAACAAACTTTGTTGCATTAATTAGGGGCCAAGCACCGAAGGTGCGGAGGCACCTATTGTAATCGTTAGTGTTCTTATTATTAGGGGCCAAGCACCGAAGGTGCATAGGCACCTATTGTATCTGTTCCCGTTCTTCTTATTATTATTATTATTAGGGGCCAAGCACCGAAGGTGCGGAGGCACCTATTGTATCTGTTCCCGTTCTTATTAGGGGCCAAGCACCGAAGGTGCGGAGGCACCTATTGTTTCTGTTCGCGTTCTTATTATTATTATTAGGGGCCAAGCACCGAAGGTGCGGAGGCACCTATTGTATCTGTTCCCGTTCTTCTTATTAGGGGCCAAGCACCAAAGGTGTGTAGGCACCTATTGTTTTTGTTCGCGTTCTTATTATTAGGGGCCAAGCACCGAAGGTGCGTAGGCACCTATTGTATCTGTTCCCGTTCTTCTTATTATTATTATTCCGTTTCTTCCGACTGGGAGTCTATGGCAGCCCATAGAACCGATTGCGGGAAAGTTGTAATGGTTTGACATTCTGATAGAGGATAGTCCCAACATTAAATACACCAATTTTGGTGTTTCTAAGTGAGACGTTTCGAAACAGCGCCACCTAGTGGTGAATTTTTTTTTTCAAATGCTTATAACTTTGGGTGTGGTCGACTTATTTTCACGAGACTCATCTAATTAGACTCCTGAATCCTTGCCGAGTCCTACGATACCAAACATGCTAGGTTTACGGTTTGTGTAGCGTTGTGATTTAGCGCTTAAAAAACATTTGGCGATATCTTCGAAACCGCTAGTCCGATCGAGACGAAACCACCGTCAGAAGTTTGGAGACATAGGTCGATAGCTAAACGCCAATGCCCAAATGCGAAAATATTGATAGTAAGGGGTAGTAAAATTCAATCAAAGTCATGTGTCAGTCATTTTTACCTGTTTTTTCATATAAATGTCTATAACTCTGAGGTGAATTGAGATATTTTCACCAAAATTGACACACATATGTATGGGCTCACTCTGAGGACACATAAAAAAATTGTGGGACTGAGCCTCTTGGTGGCGCTATAATAGAACAAAACATGAAATTCCCATTGACTTCAATACAGCTTTGTGAAATAAAATGCTATACTAAACAAATGCATTGGTGTAATATTACGAAACTCAGAATGTGCCAACAACACCATCCCCTGAAGGTACTCAAAATATTTCTAAACAGCGCCACCTAGTGGTCAAAAGCTATAACAAAATTTCCAAAAAGGCTAATAACTTTTGAATAAATCTGGCTATTGAAATGCCACTGGTCTTAGTAGATTCCTTGGGTCAAGCCGAGAACATAGATACCAAGTTTTCCTTATTTGGCCGAACTTCCTGTCCGCCATCTTGATTTTCAGTCAAAACCTACTTTTTCGAACTCCTCCTAGACCGTTTGTCCGATTTTCACAAAAATCGAATCGTATCATCTCCAGACCGTGTCGACTAAAAGTTATGGATTCCGTGTCAATAGACGAAACCGTTTTCGTATAGCGCAGCAGCAAATTTGAGGCATGATGCTAATAGCACTATTCAGGCTTTATCTCTGCAATGCCTTGACATATTGACACCAAACTTTGTAAGTGTCATTGTCACTTCATTCTGACCACATCACATCAGTTTTTTAACTGCGCCACCTATTGGTCGAAAGTGATAATCCATTAAATCATATTTTTCATTACTGTTTCTATGATTTTTCAGGCATTTTGCCTAAAATCCTCTTTAAATGTCTTTAATTGCTCATTGTTGCAGTTGGTCTGACACGTCTTGTCGTCTTATTCTGCTTGGCCCCGGTAATGGCTGCTTGCAGCTATATTTATTATTCTTCCGCCATGGGAGTCCATGGCAGCCCATAGAACCGATTGCGGGAAAGTTGTTTTGGTTTGAAATTCTGATAGAGGACAGTCCCAACATTAAATACACCAATTTTGGTGTTTCTAAGTCATTCCCTCTAGCGCCACCACCTGTATAAAATTTCACTTTTATTTTGCTAACCCTAGAGATTGGCATGGTTTTATTTCAGTTAGCCTAAAAGCTAGTTTGATTTGCATTGAGAGATGATCTTATGGAAAGTACCCCATGCCAATCTCTAGGTATGGTGAAGGCTATCTGATGATGTGGGTCTATTGTAATTCCAAAGGCCTAGGGAACTTTATCAGGATGCACAGTATCCTAAAAAAATAAATAAATAAATACTTAAAAATAAAAATCTGCCTGCCTCTATGGGAATTTAACATAGGGGTGTACTCACTTATGCACCATGTATTTTAAGGAAGAACATTTATTTATTTACGATACATTATTCATTCACAAAGAAAATTGGTGTCCTTAAAGGTTGGATTTTTCCTAATTTTTTTAAATTAAGGCATTAAGTTCAATTTCCAAAATATGATTTTTTATTCCTCTTTTTAGTCAACTTTAGCATGGGTGTATTCACTTATGCATTGCACTGTATGTATATATATATATATATATATATATATATATATATATATATATATATACAGTGAGGAAAATAAGTATTTGAACACCCAGCTATTTTGCAAGTTCTCCCACTTAGAAATCATGGAGGGGTCTGAAATTGTCATCGTAGGTGCATGTCCACTGTGAGAGACATAATCAAAAAAAAAAAAAATCCAGAAATCACAATGTATGATTTTTTAACTATTTATTTGTATGATACAGCAGCAAATAAGTATTTGAACAACTGAGAAAATCAATGTTAATATTCGGTACAGTAGCCTTTGTTTGCAATTACAGAGGTCAAACGTTTCCTGTAGTTTTTCACCAGGTTTGCACACACTGCAGGAGGGATTTTGGCCCACTCCTCCACACAGATCTTCTCTAGATCAGTCAGGTTTCTGGGCTGTCGCTGAGAAACACAGAGTTTGAGCTCCCTCCAAAGATTTTCTATTGGGTTTAGGTCTGGAGACTGGCTAGGCCACGCCAGAACCTTGATATGCTTCTTACAGAGCCACTCCTTGGTTATCCTGGCTGTGTGCTTCGGGTCATTGTCATGTTGGAAGACCCAGCCTCGACCCATCTTCAATGCTCTAACTGAGGGAAGGAGGTTGTTCCCCAAAATCTCGCAATACATGGCCCCGGTCATCCTCTCCTTAATACAGTGCAGTCGCCCTGTCCCATGTGTAGAAAAACATCCCCAAAGCATGATGCTACCACCCCCATGCTTCACAGTAGGGATGGTGTTCTTGGGATGGTACTCATCATTCTTCTTCCTCCAAACACGTTTAGTGGAATTATGACCAAAAAGTTCTATTTTGGTCTCATCTGACCACATGACTTTCTCCCATGACTCCTCTGGATCATCCAAATGGTCATTGGCAAACTTAAGACGGGCCTTGACATGTGCTGGTTTAAGCAGGGGAACCTTCCGTGCCATGCATGATTTCAAACCATGACGTTTTGGTGTATTACCAACAGTAACCTTGGAAACGGTGGTCCCAGCTCTTTTCAGGTCATTGACCAGCTCCTCCCGTGTAGTTCTGGGCTGATTTCTCACCTTTCTTAGGATCATTGAGACCCCACGAGGTGAGATCTTGCATGGAGCCCCAGTCCGAGGGAGATTGACAGTCATGTTTAGCTTCTTCCATTTTCTAATGATTGCTCCAACAGTGGACCTTTTTTCACCAAGCTGCTTGGCAATTTCCCCGTAGCCCTTTCCAGCCTTGTGGAGGTGTACAATTTTGTCTCTAGCGTCTTTGGACAGCTCTTTGGTCTTGGCCATGTTAGTAGTTGGATTTTTACTGATTGTATGGGGTGGACAGGTGTCTTTATGCAGCTAACGACCTCAAACAGGTGCATCTAATTTAGGATAATAAATGGAGTGGAGGTGGACATTTTAAAGGCAGACTAACAGGTCTTTGAGGGTCAGAATTCTAGCTGATAGACAGGTGTTCAAATACTTATTTGAAGCTGTATCATACAAATAAATAGTTAAAAAATCATATATTGAGATTTCAGGATTTTTTTTTTTAGATTATGTCTCTCACAGTGGACATGCACCTACGATGACAATTTCAGACCCCTCCATGATTTCCAAGTGGAAGAACTTGCAAAATAGCAGGGTGTTCAAATACTTATATATATATATATATATATATATATATATATATATATATATATATATATATATATAAATTTTAGTCTGGCACCAGTTTAACTAGTAGCTACAATGTAAAGTTTATGCAACAATAACATGCTTACTATTATGGGTGGAAATTTCTTCCCTTAAAAATCTCTCATCTTCAAATTGCATTCTTTTAATTCTTCTGAGGTAAACAGGTAAACAGCACAGCACAAACACAACGTGTCTTCCAAACTCGATGAAAAGCAGAGGAGTACTGAAGTCTGATTCTTTGTTTAGAGGTGATGAGGGCGTTTACAAGTCAGCATTCCTTCACATGGACGATTTGTATCTGAATAGCTCTTGCACGCGTGGGTGTGGTCACATTAGAGTTAATGAGAACGCGCTTGAGAAACTGTACCTCTCGTTGATTTCATACGGATTACTTTAACAGAGAATATTTGTTTTTGATATAATTTACATAATTTAAAAATAGAGTAAAGACATAAAAATCTTTGTAAAGACATATGTCTCATGTCAGTGTGACAAGCATTCGCTGAGTTACAGATCATTTTCTGTCGTGTTTCAGAATGAACTTCATATTCAGAAAATGTTTATTTTCTTTATTTTACGAAAAACAACATTTTGTTTTTAATATGAGTATACACAAATAAAAGAAGACATTTAACAGTTTTGAATGATGTATAACACTTATATGTAAGATCAAAATCAACAGAGTATTTTGAGTCTATTTTGCACTGATAAGAAAAAAAGCGAGCTGGTCTCGCCGGCGCAACCGCCGACCCCAGGGGGTTAAATACACAAACAAACCGGAGAGCTAACAAGATAAGACGAGACACACCTGAACAGAACTAACTAATCAATATGTAACCATAGAAACAAACAGGCAGGGGCGGAGGAAGACTAAACTGAACTAATAAACAGATAACCAGACACCGACAAGAACAGAAATCAAAACCGACTGCCAATGTTACACAAGGTTACTTTTGTAACCCCCGTTCCCTGAAGGAGGGAACAGAGACGTTACGTCATAACGACTGACAAAGTGGGATCTCGCCTGAGAGCTGCATCATGAACCCCGTCCTGCAAAGTGCGTACATAAGGAAGCGTGGTGCACTCGGTCATTTAAGTTTTGCACTGAGGAGCTGAGACGATGTGTCCTGGCCGGGTGGTGGTACAGCAATTGTGTCGACAGGATGTAATGTCACATAAGTAATCTAGATAAGTTACATTTGTAATCTAGACATTCCCTATCAGTCAGTCATGTTTGATGTTACTGCACCTGCTGTGGTGGAGAAAGGACAGGGCTTTAACGCAGGGAGAGTTGATCACTGCTGTTCCTTCTTACCCACACGGTGAGACTATTTGGATAACAGTGGGAAAGCGTGCCCATTCTAAACAGAAGGGGACCACATCCTGTCCGTAGGGAGGTAACATGTGGAGTTTACACATATGGACTGACAGATTGGGCAGTGCTACATATGGAAGGTCTCTTTGGTAAATCCAGCCTTTCTAGGGTGAAGTCAATACCGGCAGAGATGGCAGGGATACGGGTTCGCTGACAGGGAAGCCATACTGTGGAAGACTACACTTGTAGGGGAATCACAACACATGGGCACCTAGTCTAGCGCAGGGGCTAACCTTCTGGGCATACACAATGTAATAGAATGATGATTAGTTATGTCTGAGTGTATGACGTAATTGATGACGTGTATGAAGGGGAGAGTTTATAGAAGTGAACTGTGTGTATGGCCGGCTAACTGAATAGTTGTTAACAATTTCACCAATAGATTCAGTAAAAGTTCAAAGAACAGAATCAAGACTGGACATTGTATTCTTTTGCAACATACAAGGGTTTATTACATGGTGTCAGAGTGCCGATCGTCAGGATGTGTGCATTATGACTGAAGAAGCATTTAGAATGCTCAAGCCTGAGAAAACACTCCTCAGTGCTAAGACTGTACTGAATAGCCCAGGTGGCCGTTTGTACTGTATCGGTCAGTTTACAACACACACAGAGTTAAAAAATAACCGGTACTCATTCAAAGTGTATGTTATCAGAGGAGAGACCCCTAGCAACCTACTTAGCTGAACAGTAGCTGAGCAGATGGGGCTGGTGAGGAGAATTCTGGAAGTGCACAGTGCAGTAATGGAGGTTGGCTTACTAAAAACACAGCCAGTGAAGATCTCATTACAAGAAAATGCACAGGCCTACGCAGTATATGCTGCGCGCAGGATCCCAATCCCCCTCATGACCTGTGAAGGAGGAACTGAACAGGATGGAAGCTGAGGGCATCATAGAGAAAGTAACAGAGCCCACAGAGTGGTGTGCACCGATACTGCCAGCTCATAAAAAGTCCGGACAGGTGCGTATATGTGTCGACCTCAGGAAGTTAAATAAAGCTGTCAAAAGAGAAAGGTTTGTTTTATCTACTGCAGAGGAGATCACAGCAAAACTGACCGGCGCAAGAGTGTTCTCCACACTGGATGCAGCTGCAGGGTTCTGGCAAATACCGCTGGATGAAGACAGTCAAAGACTGACAACCTTCATTACTCCTTTCGCCAGGTACTGTTTCAAACGCCTTCCCTTTGGAATTTCCAGCGCTCCTGAAATTTTCCAAAGGAAAATTATGGAAACTCTAGAAGGCCTGGAGGGAGTGGACATTTACATGGATGACATCATCATCCATGGAAGAGACGTGGCGGAGCATGACCAACGACTACAGTTGGTGATGGAACGATTACAATCAGCTGGCCTGAGGTTGAACATGGGGAAATGTAGGATGAGGAAAGAGAAGCTAAAGGTATCGGCTATTAACAAACTGCCTCCACCTAATAACGCCCAGGGGTTAAAAAAGAGTTCTTGGGATGGTCAATTACCTGGGAAAGTACATCCTAAACTTAGCAGACGTGGGCCGGCCGCTCTACGATTTGCTGAAAGTCAAATCAACGTGGACATGGGGCCCAGCCCAACAAGCAGCTTTGCAGGAAATAAAAGGACTCCTCATGTCCTCACCTACATTAGCATTTTATGATGCAAAAAAAAAACAACCATGGTGTCAGCAGACGCAAGCAGCACTGGAATTGGATTTCAATGGATTTCAAACACATAACCTCCAGCCCACATCACCTACAAGGGAATGGGCATGCCGTACAAATAGCCAAAATAATCCTAAAGCAAAAAGACCCCCTTCTGGCGCTTATGTGTTACAGATCCACTCCATGCAGTAGTACAGGTGCCAGTCCAGCAGAACTCTTGATGGGTCGGAAAATTCGGACAACCTTACCCACCCTTGACAGTAATCTGTTACCTAAATGTTACCTAAAAAAGCTTTCTACTACAACCATGGTGTGAAATCCCTACCTCTCCTATATCCAGGGAATCAGGTCCTCACCAAAGTGGACACTCAAAAATCCTGGCTGACAAAGGCAACTGTGATGAAGGGGAGGGTCACACCTCGATCTTATCTGTTGGAGACAGAGCAAGGGGGTATGTTACGCCGAAACAGATGCCACCTACAGGAAGTGCCAGTGGGGAAAGCACCAATAACAACATCTGTAAACACCCCACAGCATGAGACCGCACTACCAACAACAAAACACCAGATGTTCCAGAACAATATGAAACAAATCCAAAGTCTCCTGACGGACTGATACGAACCAGGTCTGGCAGGACCACCACAAGTCCTGGACCTATAAATAAGGAAAGAAAGATAAGAGACAGAAACGCATAGTATGGCTACTTTGAGAAATGTTAAGAGATGTTAAATGCAGTTCACAGTAAACCCAAGTTAATACTGGTTCATTTGAGACTGTGTATGTTCTACCTATGGAAGGAAATGTTACGTGTATGCTTGAAGTAACAATGAAGCATTTGTTATAAGGCAAACAATAGATTTGTAAAAGGGGGAGATGTAACAGAATGATGATTAGTTATGACTGAGTGTATAACGTAACTGATGACATGTATGGAGGGGACAGTTTATAGAAGTGAAATGTGTGTATGGCGCGGCTACTGAATATTTGTTAACAAGTTCAACAATTGATTCAGTAAAGGTTCAAAGAACAGAATCAAGATTGGACATTGTATTCTTTTGCAACATACAAGGGTTTATTACACACACGAGTGCTAGACCTAGCATCAGACACCTCTGCTGCGTCTGACTGCCAAGGGTGCTGGAGGAGCTGCATGCAGGGTTCGCCAGGTGGGGCAGATAAGCGCACGTATCCCATCCTAGGAGGGGAGTGCCGGATGGCAGCTGGTCCCCCCAATTACCCTTTTGAGGTACAACAGCCTGTCACTGGCAGCCTTTTTAAATAAAATTAACAATGGTTTTACTACAGCAACACACAACTAATTACAGGCATGTCGACTGAGAAAATCACAAAATATTTTAGTGGTCATGAAAATGTATTCAGATTTAGCATATTAGTGATGCATTCACCTCATATATAATGACACACTGCTTTCCCCTAAAGGAAAGTCCATGTAAGTTCAAGTGCATGCTTTTAAACGTAATCGGTACCGACATCATTATTGGTGACATTGGCCCTGTATTTACTTGGAACCGGATCCCTAATGCACATCAGCCAAAACACGGCATTAACTGTAAACTTAGTAATTGATGTGACAGTTGAATACAATAGAATCAAAACAATAATGCCACGATTTTAATATTCATAGGAATTTTCATGCATTCGTATGTCTGTAAAGTTGTTCATACATAAATAATTGACGTTTTAGTGCTGTGAATACGTCAATATTGTATGTTTCAATATGTAAATGTACCTTTGGGAGAACTACACCTTACTTAAAAATATACATGTATTCTCGTGAGATCACATTAAATATTATTAGGGTTTGGTTGTTGCTCAAATTAAAATTGAGTTTTCATATTTTAAAATGGTTAATAATGTATTAGAATTTTTATAATATATAGTCTGTCGGAATTCTGGGAAACATTTTGGGTAAAGTTGGAGATTTTTAACCCTTGTGTTGTCACGGATTGGCCAGGTTCATCCACCACAATCACCCAGCGATCACAGTCACCTGAGTTTTAATAAGTCTCACCTGCACCCCATCAATCACCACTGCTTCATAAGCACACCTCACGCACCTCTCATTGTCCGGGCTCGTTTATCCGAAGCGGACTCATAGTGCTTCTCTCTGCGAGTTTCACTACTAAACTTACCTGTGTTTACTTACTTGTTCTCTACGACGATTCCAGTCTGTTCCAGTCTGTCCAGATCTCATCTCGAGTGGTGTCCGAGCCGTAAGCCTGTCTGTCCCATCAAGTGGTGCGTGAGTGTGTGCTGTCACCTGTCATCCTCTTCATACGACGATCATCTCCACTCTGAAGTCTCATCCTGCCGTTCCTGCAAAAGATACAGCGATCATTCATTCACAAATTACATTCAAGAACTCTGCACTCCTGAACTCTGATACTCACCTAAACTCTGCACGTTGAATCTTCTTGACACTCAGCTGTTTAAATAAACATTACATCACTACTTACCTTGTTGTCCGTCTGCTTCCGTAACAGATTAATCGTAGGCCTCATTTATTTGAGAGTAGGCATCTCATTTTTTTGAGTAAAAAAAATATTATTTTTGAATAATTTTGGAAATATTAAATAAAATCTGAAAAAAAATGGCACTCATGATCACACTAGTCTACTTTAATTTTTCACCAGGAATTTTGTTTTGAAAAACTTTTATTTTGTACAATATGGCACATTGTCACCCTCGTGGTGTTCCCGGTCAAAAATGACTGGACTACAAAAAATAGCTTATAAATCACTCGTTATGCAATATTATCACCCAATATTGGATTCAATCTTTTTGTCAACTTGTTCTCTTTCAGTTAGGACTGGTTTTATATTTCTATTTGCATCTGATTAATCGTAGGTCTCATTTATTTGAGAGTAGGCATCTCATTTTTTGAGTAAAAAAAACATTATTTTTGAATAATTTTGGAAATATTAAATAAAATCTGAAGAAAATTGGCACTGATGATCACACTAGTCTACTTTAATTTTTCACCAGGAATTTTGTTTTGAAAAACTTTTATTTTGTACTCTTTTGTAGAAGAGAAGTGGGGTGGGGTGAGGTGGGAGGTAAATAATTGATGCAGCACTTTTGTTTTTTAATCTGTAAATGAGACACTAAGACACACTATCTGTCCCCCATTAGGATAACAAGATGGAAGATAATGATCCTAGTTAAGACACAGTTTACATTGAGAGCGAAAGAGAGCTCTTCAGGTATAGCTTTTTTGTTAGATGCTTTTGTTAAGGATGGATAAACCAGGTGAAGTGAACCAGCACTTATCTCCATATCTGGAGTGCTGGACAATCATCAAAGATCCTCACACTCACATAGAGCCAACATTATCTTGTCCATTAACCCCCTGAGGTCGACGGTATCGCTGGCGATACCAGCTCGCTTTTTTTTTTTATCAGTGTAAAAGAAACTCATAAATACTCTGTTGACTTTGATTTTCCATAGGAGTTTCATACATCAATCGATTCTGTTATATGTGTATTATTTTTGTGTATACTCACAATAAAAACAAAGTGTTGTGCTTTTCGCCAAATAAAGAAAAATAAACACGAAGCGAGTTCTGCCTTCTCTCTGTCCGTGTAGTCCATTCTGAAACGCGTCCGAAAATGAATCATAACTCAGCGAATACTTCTCACACAGACACGTGATATATCTTTATGAAGCTTGAAATCTCTTCTTTTAAATGAAGTAATTTATATAAAAAACAAATGTTTTCAACTCATGTAATCCGTTTGAAAGCAACGAGAGGTACCGTTTTTCCTTCTCCCTTCATTATCTCTAAATGAGCTGCGGCCGCCCCGCCCCCGGCGCGATTCACATGTAAATAGTTAGGTGATCTAGTATGCATCGCATACGCCCCCCGATCAATGCCATAAAAACACAGTTTCTTCATCAGACTTACTGATAGTTCATCGCGTTTTAAATATGGCAAGCTTCTCCAGCTTCTCCGCCCTTCAGATGATTCTGGACAGCGAGGAAGACTGCACCTTTTCCTCAGAGGAAGATGAAGACTCGGACGACGAACGGCAGCATTTTGAAGAGCGAATTGATCCCGCCGAGGACACAATTTCGGAGTAAGTTTTACTGTTATATAATTATTTTTCTGACAATTCAGACTATATCTGCTTAGTGTTGGCTAGCTTTTGGCATCTTACATGAAAGATTGCATAACAATGTATATGTATATGTATATGGTTTAAGGTTTTGGTTAAACTATCACACTGCTTATCATGCTTCAATACTGCCTTATGCACAGATGTTTGTGAATACAGGTGTAAATGTTTGAAATGTAGTGATGTGTCGTTCGCGAACGATCCGTTCATTGCGTGCGTCACTAAATGCATGCGGCCTTTATGGCTCATCAACAGATACTCACGGCGACGCTGTGATATTTCTCTGTCCTATGGACCATCAACAGATATATACATAGATGTGCGTCCATAACAATTAATTGCCCATCAGTTTGCTTTGGATAATGTATGCTAAATATATATATATATTTTTTTTTTTTAGGAATATGGCTGCAGCTAGCTCTCCTTCTCCAGAACACTCACAAAGGGGCACGCAGTTCAGTTCTCCGTATGATGGAGAATCTTCCTGAGTAAGTCCACAGACATAATATTTACAGATGAAATATAATTGTTTACATCATCATAGTATAAAAGTACATATTCTTGTGTGATATTACAAAAACTGTTGTCTTTTTTTATCCATGGCCATTAGTGATCGATAATGATAATAATACAGTGTCTTTGATTGTGTTATCAGTATGCTCACAGTGTGTTTTGTTTTGTTTTTTACAGATGTGACAATGAACTTGTCCAAGCACCTGTCCCGAAGAGAGCCAAGGCTAACCAGCAGGCAAGCAACAGGCAGTCCACTCTGGCATGGAAAACAGAGACTGATGTTGACATGGTTCCACAGACTGTGCGATTCCGTCCTGCACGAGAAACTGGACCGCAACTGAGCCCTGTAGACTCACATTCGCCCATGAGTGTATATAAACTATTTTTTTCAGAAAGTGCTGTCTCAACTCTGTGCCACAACACAGGAATTTACTGTGAGATACCTGCCTTTACTTTTGTTTATTGCTCACAATTGTTTTGTTTATAGCAGACTGATTAATTTATTTTGCTCACATTTGATTTGCTTAGAGCAAATTTAGAACATTTAGTTCCTCCACATAGAGGAATTACAATAAAACAGATTGAAAAACAAAACCTTTGAATCTCCTCTTCTTTGTTCAGGCACTTGATGGCCCATAAGCCACTGGAAGAGTGTATGTCACACCCCTGGTCTGAATCTCATTAATATTGATGGGCCATTGGGCCATTAATATTGATGGGCCACCCCTCCCATGCATAAACCTCTTCTGACAAAAAAACTGTTCAGAAAAGTTCAAATCAATGTACTGTTTTATGAGAACAATAAAGCAGGATGCTTTTCACATCATTTTGAAGCCAGAACTCGAAGCTACAAAATTCATTAGTCAAAAGTCTTATTTACACATATTTAGTATGTGTTTTGTGGTCTTATTTCTGCAACTTTCATTTACATTTTTTCCAATAACCACGCATAAACATTATTCTCTTAAAAATTCAAACATATACATGCATGTTGATCAGATATTTTGGTATCCCTGTTTGTGCTATATAGAGTGAATTTACACCTTTGCCATTAACATGTTTATAAATAACTGAAAAAAGCACAAATGTCAGAGCATGTCAGAACACCTCCAGGGCCCAGAAAACAGCTCAGACTCCAGAGGGTTAATCTGTGTCATTTACCTGCCACCTGTTGTAAGTCACCTGAGAACAGAAAAATCTACAGAAGGAACCTCAGCCAGGTGAGCAGCCAGATTTCAAAGAGTCAGAACACACAGTTCAACATAAGCCGCATTTCCACCGCAGGGACTTTCCCCAGGAACTTTGAACTTTGGGGTGGTACTCTGTGTGTTTCAACAGCAGGAAGCAGGGTCTAAATGAATTTCCGGGGATAAAAATTTTCCCCTCAGAAAGTCCCTGCTTGCGAGGTAGTATTTTTTCAAAGTTCAGGAACTTTCGGGGGTGGGACTTGAGCACTGAACATGCTGATTGGTTGAGTTCATGCCGCATTCTGATTGGTTGACTCCATGCAGCATTTAATTTCAACTACCATTTTTAAAAATCCGTTGCTGTGCGTGCAGTCCTATATCACTGCACTAATTTGCCTATTCTTCAAAGTACTTTAGACTGTGGTGGAAACAGAAAGCAACAGGTCTGGGGGGGAAAAGTTTTTGGGACAAATTATTCCAGGTAATTTCGATGGAAACGCGGCAGTCATCTGACATCTTTCTCTACAGCAGGGGGATCCCTGTAGCCTTGAGGGACATACTCCTAATTTGCATAGTAAAATTTTATTACGGTTCACACCTATCAATATTGAGATAATTGACATGGTTGCCAAGGTATCGTGGGTGGTTGCTACAATGGTTACTTGTTTACAGACTCAAGCCAAATCCAAGCCTGAGTCTACCCCAAATCTCAATAATATTCTAATATTTTTTTTCAAAGGCACTGTAACACACACAGGCTGTTTGACCTCAGCAACTAACTGATAGCACAGTAGTATATTCACAACAGCCTTGGCCTCAGCCTCAACACACTAGCTGAACATTACTATAAACAACCAATCATATTATCCATCAATGAGATGATTCAAGATGGAGCCGTGCATGGGAATGCTTTGAGTTGGCATCACCATAAATCATATATTTGCTTAGCCAACTGAAGAATGCAGGGAGATATTTGTGTTGCAGTGAGTAAAGCAGGAGACCCCTTTAGCAAGATCTGCGAGCGATATTCTCCAGAATGGAATTGTAATTGAGTGTTTTCTGCAGGAGACTGATATCTAGTTATCTGGTGCAGGGTGAGACAAATGGCGAGTCACATGATTTTTGTCAAGTGCCACATATGACTCCTGATCCATAAGTTCCTGACCACTGGATTAGACTCTGTTGTGTGTACTTAGTCTAACCCCCAGAACAATACCAGATCCCCTAAGACCCAGACCAAGACATACCAGGCCCAGACCAAGAGTTGGCCAAAATTTAGATGCAGAGCCATTTTATTTATTTGCAAATTCTCTATAACAACTTAGCTTGAGATAATTATCACCTTCAGTTCATTGGAGATAGTTTGTCAACCAGCTTTTCAGCAGGGTAGACCCATACCAAGATTTAGACCACAAAATCAAGTCTCTCTCTCTCTCTCTCCACAGGGTTTTTTTCGTAGAAGTATCCAGAAGAACATGGTGTACACATGTCACAGGGAGAAGAACTGTATTATCAACAAGGTGACTCGGAATCGCTGTCAATACTGCCGGCTGCAGAAGTGCTTCGCTGTAGGGATGTCTAAAGAGTGTGAGTGTTAAAAGCCTTTATCCTACACACACACAAACTTAAGCTCAGGAGTTTGTCCCTTCAACAGATACATATTATTTTTTCACACCTTTTTCTTCAACTTTCAAACTGTGGAGTTATCTGCAATTATATTATTCATTGTAAGTGATTCAGTAACAAAAAATATCACACTGTAATATGCAATTGTCACTAAAATGTTGTGCCCTTTGTCTTTGAGATTTATTTAAGAGCTTTAACTGTTTTGTCTTTTTTTATAGTCAGCATAACTCGACTGACAGCAGTTTTGTCAGAGGTGAGATGTGTTGGTAGCCCTGTTTAGTGCACTGTCCCGTATTGCTTTCCACCCCAATTTCCTATGACTCACCAATATAACCCAAATTATTTTGTGCATTGGCTATAACTAGGTGTAAAACATTTTGAGAACGGACTATTATAACATCCAGAATTAGAATTATCTTGTGACATTAAAGGGGTCCCGTTCAGAAATAAAAACAACAACTGAAATTTCTTTATAATCTCAATTGTTTCTCAATTGTTTTAATCTCATTAGATAACAATGAGATTAAATGCAGCACGTTACTGCTGTGAATAAGACCATGGCAATCTCGCATTTGTCATCTCTAGAGTTTCAAAAGAGACCTCAACAATGTCTCAAACTACCTTCTTCTTTTAGTCATTAAAGTTAATTTAGATTGGTTGCTTTGAAGCTATACCTACCAAAAAAACAGACAAGATTTATAGAGCGCACTATTGAGAATTTCTTACTGTAAAAAATGTATCCGTCCAATCATTTAATAACCATTAAACATAACTAAGAACATAACATTAAGGCATAAAACTGCAACATTTGTACAATAATTTTGTTCTGTGGTTATAAAACATAAAAAGAAAGGTGATTGTTTGAACCTGGATGATATTCTATATGGAATGAGTTTCTCAAAGGAATCTATATGTGATAATTTATTAGAGATACCTATTATCCCATTGAGTGGTTACTTAATTAAATCTGTATGTCTTCAATTGAAAATGTTCAAAAACAGTGTTACAGTTCAACAGGACTCCAGTGATTAGCTTTTTTCACTAGGAGTCACACTGTAAATTGTACCACTGTGGCAAGTTGTACACACCATTGCTTTAGATTCAGAATACCACCACTCAAGTCATCTGAAGCAGTTTGAATTTTACACATTATTACCGTGGTTTGATTGCATCAGCACTTTCCTGTTCAGGTCGACCTCACACTCTTATCCTTGGTGCAGGATAAGAGATTCCATGCTCTTCTTCTGAACAAAAAAGCGACAAATGCAGCAACATCACAGTGTTTTTTCTATTTCCTGTTTTTTAGATCATTGTATGCAATTGACTCACTGAAGTTGGAGAAGTACAGTAGTGGCCAAAAGTGATGTCTGGAGGAGATATTTGTTTTTAATGACCCTACAAGTTCAATTAAACCATCAAAATATGAGGAAAATATTTTATATATATTTTAAATATTTTAAATATGAGGGAAGAACAACACTGATTTTAAGATATTTATCTGACAAAATTATTTTGGCAAAAAGACAAACTACAGGGGTTTTTTTTACTATGCAAAAACATGCATAGAAAAACAAAAATCTTTCAAGAAAAAGCATACATTGACTACAACATAATCAGTTATTATTAATTTGTTTTATCTTGTTTTTGCATGTGTTCATAATTTCTTTATATGACAGCCTGGCCAAAAAGTATGTCCTCACAATTTGGCATGTTTCATTGCATTATCACAAATAAAACAATTGACTCCAAGCACAGCTACACAATATGCTTAAAACATCTTTTTTGGCCATTTGCCCAACAAATTTCATATTATGAAATAATAAAATATCTGTTTGTATGAATATCTGAGCATGCAATATATGAAAAGAAAGAACAGACCCTCTGCTTTTAAACAAAAAAAAAGTTTTATTCTGTTATATTCTATCTTCACGCATTTTTTTTTTTTTTTTATCAACACTTGAATGTGGGTAAGTTTCATAAAAAAGCAACATTTTGAGCAAAAAGCTGAGAAAATAGCATTTTTGTCAAAGACTACATCTAGATGGGATTCAGAACGATGATCAAAACACCCCCAAAGCTTGCACAGTCCCTATAGCACTTCCTGGGTCAACATTTATTTCAGTAACATTAGGACATTTTTATTTATATACTGTTTATGGCTGATTATCGCATTATTTTTAATATGCATCTGCTTACATATGAGATCGTTTTGATCTGGAGATACCGTACTCGTTCAGGAGATGCGTAATAGCGCCCCCTACCTTATAACAGTGATTACACAGAAAGCCGTAAAAACTCATTATTGGCAGGGAGGCATTTTCTCATAAATGACGAGTTAACTCATCAAAGAGTTAACAGAATTTTTATGATATTTGAATAAAGGGTGAAGATTTCAATTTTCCTAGGCTGGACCACTTTTGGCTACTACTGTAGGTGGCAGCTATCTATAGATGGACCTCAGCTGAAAGGCCTGTTACATGAAAATTCCGCACAAATAAAAATGTGTTTGCATGTGATTTTCAGACCAAAGCAAGTGTGAAAAAAAACCCAGCAGAATTAAATAAATTAAAAAAGGCACTTATTGTCACAGAGTCACCAGATCAGCCCACTCGTTCACTCTCCCGGGAATTCTGATTCACTGCACCTGCACTTCATCATCAACGCACACTATATAAAGACACTTCCCCTTCATTTCATTGTCTGGTCTCGCCCTTACCTGAACGTACAGACTCCTCTAGTCACCTGAAAACCCCTTACCTAAACTCCGTCCTCGAATCTCCGATTCCCGTCACCCGCTTCCTGTCTTCTGTCTCCTGTCATCAGCCTGCCGTATCCTGTCCCGCCATCTGCAAACAGATATCATTGTTTTCATCAAGCTAAGTTCATCATTCTGTTCTGATTCTCCATTGCATACTTACCAGTCTCATCTGCTGTGCCACTCCGTGCCTCTGTTCAATAAACATCAGTTTCAACCATTTACCTGTCTGCTTCTCTCTGTACCATGACAGAAGACCAGACCACATGCAGAGTCCCACGGAGACTGCAGCGGATCGCCCCACCGATCCGTTCGCAGAATTGGTTCATGCAGTTCGCCTTTCCCTTCTGCCCACCGCGTCAGACAACCCACCTACCGTTCCCACCGATGTCCTTCACACTGCACGCCAGTCACTCCTGCACTCCAAACCAACTGCTTCATCCGCTGCCTCTGCCAGTCGGCCCGACCAGCGACATTCACCGGAGAGGCGGAGGATTGCAGCGGGTTCCTGTTACAATCCTCCCTATACTTCGAGATTCAATCTCACCAGTTCACCAACGATCGCGCCCGAGTGGCCTTTGACATTTCCCTGCTATCTGAACGTGCACTACAGTGGGCTCAATCTCTATGGCAGTCCAACGCACCCGTCACTACTTCACTATCAGTCACTTTAAAGAAGTGTTTGTTCAAACAGCCTCGGATTTGTCAGTTCACGACCAGTTGTTCAACTGATTCAAGCCAATAACTCTGTCAGTGCATACGCCCTCCAGTTTCGCACACTAGCTGCCACCAGCGGCTGGAACGAGTCTGCACTTCTCACCACTTTCCATCAATGCTGACATCCGCCAGCTCATGGTTGTGTATGACGATGCTATGGGAAGAGATAACTTCATCCAAAAAAGTTTCTCAACGTCTCACAGCCTGTTCTCTCCTAAATCCCGCTGCATATCCTCTGCCCATGGCACCATCAGAGCACCTGAACCTTTGCAAGTGGATTCTTATCATCTCACACTGCCCTCATCGACTCTGGTTCCGCGGGGAACTTCATCTCAATCCAACTCCTCCAGAAACTGAACGTCCACAAGAAACGCTGCTCTTTTAGGATCTGAGAATCCACACCATCCAAGGAAAGCCACTGGGGTGTGGTAGAATCCGATCACCTCTCTCCCACACTGACGCTCCGCATCGGAAATTATGTTCAGTGTGCTGGAAGGATCCACCGCTGACCTCATTCTGGGACGCCCGTGGATGACACAACACCAACCGCACATCAACTGGGATACTGGGGAAGTTTTCGAATGGAGTGATGCCTGTTTCCAATCCTGCCTTTCTTCAGTCCAGAAATCATCCAAGCCTCGCCGTGTCCCATCTATCACTCCCACACTCTCCATCAACTCCACCACCATTGAGAGTCCGGAGGTGGATCACAAGGTGGAGATCCCTCCTGAATACTGGGCATTCCAGGATGTCTTTAGTAAGCGGTTGGCAACCCAGCTTCCACCACACCGGCCATGGGACTGTGCTATTGACCTGCTACCTGGGGCCACTCTACCGAAGTGTAGAGTGTATCCACTGTCCATCCCAGAGCAGAAGGCCATGGTGGAGTATATCCAGGAGGCACTTCAACAGCAGTTCATCTGACCATCAACATCCCCTGCCACTTCCAGTTTTTTCTTTGTGGCCAAGAAGGACGGAGGCTTGAGGCCGTGCATCAACTACCGACACCTCAACTCTCAAACAGTCAAGTACAGTTATCCATTTCCTCTGTTCCCGGCAGCTCTGGAACAACTCATATCTTCCAAGCTGGACCTCCGGAGTGCTTACAACCTCATTCGTATACGCTGAGGTGATGAGTGGAAGAGTGCTTTCGTCACTCCTTCAGGCCACTATGAATATCGAGTTATGCCGTACGGCCTGTCCAGCTCACCAGCAGTCTTCCAAAGCTATATGAATGAGGTTTTCCGAGAATTCCTTAACCGATTTGTCGTTGTCTACATTGATAACATCCTCATCTACTCCCGGAACCTGGCCGAACATTGCCTCCACGTAACGCAGGTCTTTGAGAAACTCTGCCATCACCATCTCTACCTCAAGCTGGAAAAATGCGAGTTCACACCACCTCTGTCCACTTCCTAGGGTACGTCATAGACCAACATGGCATCCAGATGGACCAGAGGAAGGTGGATACAATCCAAAACTGGCCTCAACCCACTAGTCAAGTCAAGTCATCTTCATTTATATAGCGCTTTTAACAATGTAGATTGTTTTAAAGCAGCTTTACAGAGATAAGCGTATAATTTAAGGTAACAGAGATTGTTTTGGCTTTATAGCGGTTCTTTAATAAAGTTATTTTCCAGCTAAAGTTAGTTTTGATTGATTTGCTTCCGTCGCAACGATCATTTGTTATTAAATTAGGGGCCGCTAAGACGATACCATTCTCCGCATACACAGACTTTAAACGCGAACCTGTGAGAAACGCTGATGGCGTTCACATGCGCATTTAGAAGTGGTTCTATACTTATGTGCGTTTGAATATATGTACGCAGGTTTGGAATTCCCTACAAGCCAAGCCTAAACAAAGTACTTGTCTTTCCTTATAAATTTTGATAAAGAATTTTATTTTATTTTGTCACTTCGGGGTAGGAACGCGAAACAAATTTTCCCGACAACGCCTTATCTGTAGAGTGGTAAAGGGATCCTCCATAGGGAAAGACTAGTTGGCACTTCAGCACGGCGTTGTCATCGGGTCCAGGCGAAAGTCCTTCATCAGATCAGGATACGACCTGGATCCGGCAGGCTGTGGGAAAACCTCGGGATAAACACAGACACTAAAATTAGCGTAGATGCCATTCTTCTCATGATGTAACGAGTACATCAGGATTTATGGGAAGTGTTCCCGGTTCTGGCTGACCTAATCTATGCAGCCTAACATTGAATTATAGAAGTCTATAATGTATTATGTGAATGCTAGGTCAAAGAGATGTGTCTTTAATCTGGCTTTGAACTGACAGAGTGTGTCTGCTTCCCGGACAGTGTTAGGAAGACTGTTCCAAAGTTTTGGTGCTAAAAAAGTTGGGGATGCTTAAATTGATTAATCGATTCACCAGTGCTATTGATCTGCATTACCAAACGTGGATGTTTTACACCAGAAACAAACACTGATGTACTATTTTATTTAATACTGTGAAGCTGCTTTGATACAATCTGTATTGTGAAAAGCGCTATATAAATAAAGTTGACTTGACTTGACTTAAATAGGAGGAGGATCTACCACCAGCAGTCGATTTTGATATTCTAGGTATTATTAACTGGCCGGAATTTTGAGATCGCAATAGACGTGAAGGACTATAATGCGTTAAGAGCTCGCTCAAGTACTGCGGAGCTAAACCATTTAGTGCTTTGTAAGTAATCAGCCGGGCTAATATGGTCATACTTCCTGGTTCTGGTAAGAACTCGAGCTGCTGCGTTTTGTACCAGCTGTAGTTTGTTTATTAAGTGTGCAGGGCAACCACCCAGTAGAGCATTACAATAATCTAGCCTTAAGGTCATGAACGCATGAACTAATTGTTCCGCATTTGTCAATGAGAGCATATGGCGTAATTTAGATATATTTTTAAGATGGAAAAATGCGGTTTTACAGATACTGGACACGTAACTTTCAAATGAAAGATTGGTATCAAAGAGCACACCCAGGTTCCTAACCGACGACGAAGACTTAACAGAGCAGCCATCAAGTGTTAGACAGTATTCTAGGTTATTACGTGAGGAAGTTTTTTGTCCAATAATTAGAATCTCTGTTTTTTTCAGAATTTAGAAGTAGGAAATTACGAGTCATCCAATTTTTTATATCAGCTATGCATTCCGTTAATTTTGTGAATTGATAAGTTTCGTTAGGTTTTGAAGAAATATACAGCTATATTTCTCAGCATTTCTCAGTATCGTCAGCATAAAAGTGGAAGCTAATTCCATGTTTCCTAATAATATCTCCTAATGGTAGCATGTACAGAGTGAACAGCAGCGGTCCTAGTACTGAGCCTTGTGGTACGCCATACTGAACTTGTGATCGATGAGACATCTCTTCATTTACTGCTACAAATTGATAACGGTCAGATAAGTATAATTTAAAACATGCTAGTGCAATTCCACTAATGCCAACATAATGTTCGAGTCTATTTAAAAGAATGTTGTGGTCAATGGTGTCAAATGCAGCACTAAGATCGAGTAACACTAATAGAGAAATACAACCACGATCGGATGATAAGAGCAAATCATTAGTGACTCTAATGAGAGCTGTCTCAGTACTATGGTACGGTCTAAATCCGGACTCGAAATCCTCGCAGATATCATTTCTTTCAATAAAGGAACACAGTTGTGAGGATACTGCCTTTTCTAATATCTTTGACAGAAAAGGTAGATTCGAGATCGGCCTGTAATTGACTAATTCTGTAGGATCAAGTTGCGGTTTTTTAACAAGCGGTTTAATCATAGCCATCTTAAAGTTTTTTGGTACGTATTCTAGAGACAAAGACGAATGAATGATATTAAGAAGAGGATGTATGACCTCTGGAAGCATCTCTTTCAGTAGCTTAGTCGGTATAGGGTCTAACATACATGTTGTCGATTTAGATGATTTAATAAGTTTAGTAAATTCTTCCTCTCCTATAGCAACGAATCAATCAAATTTTTCCTCAGGGAGACTACAATGCACTGCCTGATGTGCAACCTGGTCTCACAGGATTCCGTGAAATGTCCACGTGCCCTTAACTCAAAATCCGTGGAGCCATCACGGAATCGCCCCAAATTCCGTGATGCGGCCACGGATATTACTCCAATGCAAGTCAATGACACTGATCTTCCGTGGTCCGAATACGGATACCCGTTTCAATGACGGAGTACAGATCTCACTCAATCGACGTGCTTTGTCATTTGGAAACGCAACATTTGAAGTATTTGTGAACTTTTCCAACAACAAATGCTATAATGACGTTAACCTGACTGTTATTGAAGCTATTGCATTGTCCTGTCATCATAAAATTTCGGTTTGTTTCAGTTAGCCTAACCAAAGTCCCGTGGTGGCACCACGGACCTCAACAACCTGACCTCACTCATGGACGTTGTAATGTTGCTGGCTTGTTTAGGAACTTATAAGCTTTAGGTCGACTGTGTTGCAATGGCATGTAATTAACTTGACATTTTGTCTCGTCCTGTCATCATAAAATCCAGTTTGATGACGTTTTACACCTATTGCTCGCTTGGCTATAGTCAGATCTAAAATCTGTGGTAGGAGCACGGAGTGAGTCTGTGGTGAGACCACAGATAACTCCAACGCGCAAGTCAATGACACTCATCTTCCGTGGTCCACACACGGATACCCGTTTCAATGACAGAGAACAGATCTCACTCAATGGACGTGCTTTCTCATTTGGAAACACAACATTTTAAGTATTTATTTATTTTCCAACACCAAATACCACAAAGACTTTAACCTCTCTGTTATTGTAGCTATTGCATTGTCCAGCCATCATAAAAATTCAGTCTGATTCTGTTAGCCAAACTGAAGTCCCGTGATGGCACCACGGACCTCAACAACCTGACCTCACTCACTGGATGGTGTGATGTTGCTCACTTGTTTAGAGACTTGAAAGCTTTATGTCGACTGTGTTGCAATTTTGTCTTGTCCTGTCATCATAAAATCCAGTTTGATGGCGTTTTACACCTATCCCAGATAGCACACGTACGTCGGGCCGACGTTGGCCCGATGCACAAAGTTCCATCGGCACGATGTCGCTCAGAGATCGTTTGCTCATCGGCAATATGTCGCCTCGACGTCGGCCTTTGATCGCAAATGATCTCCGGCCGATGTTTGAACGATGCAAAGCTGTAAATCTTTTGCCAGCTCTGCATGGGTTTTATAGGACCTTTATTTATATAGGTCGGACCTTTCGGGCTACTCCTTACATTAGACACCATGCGCTGCTTTCATTGACGCACGCACTTACGAACACACACACACACACACACACACACACAAACACACACACACACACACATACAGAGCGGAGATCGCGCTGCAACACTCACTCAGCAGCACATAAACTGTAGTCAACATTGCCCCGAGACTTAAATTGATAAAATAGCTTTGATACTGAACACACATACTTGTTTTTGCTACGTCGTGGGGACTCATGACTAGAAGGGTACACGTGGGGACACCAATTTCTAAATACAATAAAGCCATAATTTTTACACAGAAGTGTCTGGGGGAATTTTTGAATCCCCAAAATCAACTTTTTTATCAGAAATTCTTAATTTTAGAAAGGTGAATATTTGTCAGGTTTTTCTATTCCGGTGGGGACCTGCCTATTGTGTATTACCCCAAACCACCACCGAGGGGCGCTATTATGAGTTATCTGTAGGTTATCTAGTTTTAATACAAATTTAAACCTGTACCAGTTTAACAATAAATATTAAGTTTGGATCATCATTAAAGAGTTGTTTGAAAGGGAGAATTGTCTATATTTTTATGGATTTTTACTTTATTTTACAATTTACTAATTCCCATAAACTCCTGTATTTGAATAGACCTTTTTTATGTATGTAAACAGTGACAACAGCCTCACCTCTCTTCCTGTTTAACAGGAATCTATTTTTCTTCAACTGAGAATGTGAAAAGGTCCACATTTTGATAAGACAGTCATGTTGTATGACAAGCAGGAAATGTTCACGGGTATCATTGTTTGCTGAATAATGATCTGTGCATACTGGAATCAACTCTGAATTAAAACACGAGCACATGCTGGCATTCAACAGGGTTGCAAGATATATTGCTATTTGTGTTTTTTCTTATTCGTCATCCTAAAAATTTGTCACGCACAGAAACCTATGAAACCCAATGAGTGCGATGTCTATTTATGCATTGCGGGATAATTCACAAAACAATACAAAATGGAATCTTTAAGGAGTGAGGATGATTTTGTTGTCCTCTCTCTTCTTAAAAAGAGAAAAAGAAAGAGGAAATATAGAGTCCATCCAACAATCCTGAGATCGTAGAGAGGAAGAAGAGTTTACTGCGGGATTATCCCTAACGATTCAAGATTTACTTCAGGATGTCAGCAGCTCAGTTTGAAGCTTTGCTAGCGAGACTGGAGACACATATTAAAAACAAGACCACCAAGTTGTTTGATCCTGAATAGTTCTAGATTTTGGCGTTCAATTGTACGGTGGCTGTGAATTGTCAAAACACTTCTAAAATACTTGCTATGGATGTGAAAAAGCAGAAAAATTGAGACGGAAATTGAAAGTTTCGCAGGCAGTGTGTAAATGTGATAGACACAAAGTGTCACATTCACCGTCTATCTTCCTCATCTGTGTGTGCACTACACTTTAGGGCTGAACGATATGGACAAAATTTCATATCTCGATTTTCATGCCAGATATCTCGATATCAATACAATACGATATGACTACGTAAGTACTAAAAAAAACAATACATTTAGAGTTTGTAAAATACACACTGATGTCTATGGAAGAGGTAATAATAATCCTTTCCATTATAATTCGACACGTTTTATTCATGTCAGATACACATTGTGTAAGTAACTTCAATGTTTACTCTATTCTATTCCCAGTTCACCAGCCACTTACTTTTCAGTATTTCGGGAGAAGTGGATGAATTCACGTGTTGTAAACATAGAGGTTGTCAATCCAACAGATCCGATTCTCTGAACTGCGTCTGCGGCACAAACTAACACGGCGGCGCCCATCGCGCATACAGCTCAACTAACGCGATCGTTATAAAGGTGTTTAAACAACAATATACTTCCACTTGCATGTATTTGACAATCGGAATATCAGATATTTTATGCCATAGCTAACACATTTATATTCTGAATAAAAAAGGAAAAATTACATTAAAGCAGATCATCATTCATTCAGCGCTGTTGCTGCTGCGGTGTGTCACGTGACAAGCAATGACGCGTCACCATGGAAAAGCCACCCCCCCTCTCACAATATAGTTCCCATGTCCCTGGTAGTGTGCGCGCGCTGGCTTTAGCGGTGCATTCAAGGGCATTCGTAAAACTGATGTTTGTTGTGACTGCCAGAGTTGTATGCAGGGCGAGCGCGGAGAGGGGAAATCTATATCGTCTATATCGTTGCTTTTTTCGCTAGTAATATCTTGAAAGTTCATATCTAGATTTAGATACGATAACGATATATTGTTCAGCCCTACTACACTTCCCATCATCCTCCTTGGCACACCTGCACTCTATCAGTCATCATCATCATCACCTGCACTCCCTCGTTAACAAGCCCTATATATTCAGCACTCTCCCTTCACTCCTCGTCTGGTCTCGTCTCATGTTAATACAAGACACAAAGACTCCCTTCCTACAAGACTTAACCTACCTGCATAATCACCGTTGATCCCGATCCTCTTCAGCCAGTCTTCATTCCGTCATCAGAAATTTCATCATCTTCATCTGGATAAGAGAGAGAGAGAGAATTGGTTACCATTCAGTTAAGCTTCATCTGATTCTCTACTTCCTGTTTTACTCACCATTCACGCTGTGACCGATCCATTCTGCTATTAAAATATCAAACTTACCATCTTGCCTGCTTCGTGTGTACGAAACCTGACAGAAGACCAGACCCAAAATGCAGAGCTCCACGGAAACCCTGTGTTCCATTTTTCAAGATGGCAGGTCTATAGAAGCATACATGGAGGAATTTCTGCTCTACAGCCACCTTTCCACCTGTAGTGAGGTTCAATTAATGGACTTGTTTTGCAGTGGGTTAGACAGAGCCCAGCACAGAGCCCTCTTCATCGCTGGTCCCGTCTAGCGCAGAGCCCTCTTCATCGCTGGTCCCGTCCATCACAGAGCCCTCTTCATCGCTGGTCCCGTCCAGCACAGAGCCCTCTTCATCGCAGGTCCCGTCCAGCTCAAAGCCCTCATCACTGGTCCTGCCCAGCACAAAGCCCTCTTCACCGCTGGTCCAGTCCAGCACAGAGCCCTCTTCATCGCTGGTCCCGTCCAGCACAGAGCCCTCTTCATCGCAGGTCCCGTCCAGCACAGAGCCCTCTTCATCGCTGGTCCCGTCCAGCACAGAGCCCTCTTCATCGCTGGTCCCGTCCAGCTCAAAGCCCTCATCACTGGTCCTGCCCAGCACAGAGCCCTCTTCATCGCTGGTCCCGTCCAGCACAGAGCCCTCTTCATCGCTGGTCCCGTCCAGCACAGAGCCCTCTTCATCGCTGGTCCCGTCCAGCTCAAAGCCCTCATCACTGGTCCTGCCCAGCACAAAGCCCTCTTTACCGCTGGTCCAGTCCAGCACAGAGCCCTCTTCATCGCTGGTCCCGTCCAGCACAGAGCCCTCCTTATCGCTGGTCCAGTCCAGCACAGAGCCCTCTTCATCGCTGGTCCCGTCCAGCACAGAGCCCTCTTCATCGCTGGTCCAGTCCAGCACAGAGCCCTCTTCACCGCTGGTCCCGTCCAGCTCAAAGCCCTCTACATCGCTGGTCCCGTCCAGCTCAAAGCCCTCATCACTGGTCCTGCCCAGCACAGAGCCCTCTTCACCGCTGGTCCAGTCCAGCACAGAGCCCTCTTCATCGCTGGTCCCGTCCAGCACAGAGCCCTCCTTATCGCTGGTCCAGTCCAGCACAGAGCCCTCTTCATCGCTGGTCCCGTCCAGCACAGAGCCCTCTTCATCGCTGGTCCCGTCCAGCACAAAGCCCTCTTCATCGCTGGTCCAGTCCAGCACAGAGCCCTCTTCTTCGCTGGTCCAGTCCAGCACAGAGCCCTCTTCTTCGCTGGTCCCGTCCAGCACAGAGCCCTCTTCATCGCTGGTCCAGTCCAGCACAGAGCCCTCTTCTTCGCTGGTCCAGTCCAGCACAGAGCCCTCTTCATCGCTGGTCCCGTCCAGCACAGAGCCCTCTTCATCGCTGGTCCAGTCCAGCACAGAGCCCTCTTCATCGCTGGTCCCGTCCAGCACAGAGCCCTCTTCATCGCTGGTCCAGTCCAGCACAGAGCCCTCTTCATCGCTGGTCCCGTCCAGCACAGAGCCCTCTTCATCGCTGGTCCAGTCCAGCACAGAGCCCTCTTCATCGCTGGTCCTGTCCAGCTCAAAGCCCTCTACATCGCTGGTCCCGTCCAGCTCAAAGCCCTCATCACTGGTCCTGCCCAGCACAAAGCCCTCTTCACCGCTGGTCCAGTCCAGCACAGAGCCCTCTTCATCGCTGGTCCCGTCCAGCACAGAGCCCTCTTCACCGCTGGTCCTGTCCAGCACAGAACCTTCACCGCTGGTCCAGTCCAGCACAGAGCCCTCTTCATCGCTGGTCCCGTCCAGCACAGAGCCCTCTTCATCGCTGGTCCAGTCCAGCACAGAGCCCTCTTCATCGCTGGTCCCGTCCAGCACAGAGCCCTCCTTATCGCTGGTCCAGTCCAGCACAGAGCCCTCTTCATCGCTGGTCCCGTCCAGCACAGAGCCCTCTTCATCGCTGGTCCAGTCCAGCACAGAGCCCTCTTCACCGCTGGTCCCGTCCAGCACAGAACCTTCACCGCTGGTCCAGTCCAGCACAGAGCCTTCTCCGCTGGTCCCGTCCAGCAGAGAGCCCTCTTCATCGCTGGTCCAGTCCAGCACAGAGCCCTCTTCATCGCTGGTCCCGTCCAGCACAGAGCCCTCCTTATCGCTGGTCCAGTCCAGCACAGAGCCCTCTTCATCGCTGGTCCCGTCCAGCACAGAGCCCTCTTCATCGCTGGTCCAGTCCAGCACAGAGCCCTCTTCATCGCTGGTCCCGTCCAGCACAGAGCCCTCTTCACCGCTGGTCCCGTCCAGCACAGAGCCTTCACCGCTGGTCCAGTCCAGCACAGAGCCTTCTCCGCTGGTCCCGTCCAGCACAAAGCCCTCTTCACCGCTGGTCCCGTCTAGCACAGAGCCTTCTCCGCTGGTCCCGTCCAGCGCAGAGCCCTCTTCATCGCTGGTCCCGTCCATCACAGAGCCCTCTTCATCGCTGGTCCCGTCCATCACAGAGCCCTCTTCATCGCTGGTCCCGTCCAGCACAGAGCCCTCTCCATCGCAGGTCCCGTCCAGCACAGAGCCCTCATCACTGGTCCTGCCCAGCACAAAGCCCTCTTCACCGCTGGTCCAGTCCAGCACAGAGCCCTCTTCATCGCTGGTCCCGTTCAGCACAGAGCCCTCTTCATCGCTGGTCCCGTCCAGCACAGAGCCCTCTTCATCGCTGGTCCCGTCCAGCACAGAGCCCTCTTCATCGCTGGTCCCGTCCAGCACAGAGCCCTCTTCATCGCAGGTCCCGTCCAGCACAGAGCCCTCTTCATCGCTGGTCCCGTCCAGCGCAGAGCCCTCTTCATCGCTGGTCCCATCCAGCACAGAGCCCTCTTCATCGCTGGTCCCGTCCAGCACAGAGCCCTCTTCATCGCTGGTCCCGTCCAGCTCAAAGCCCTCATCACTGGTCCTGCCCAGCACAAAGCCCTCATCACTGGTCCTGCCCAGCACAGAACCTTCACCGCTGGTCCAGTCCAGCACAGAGCCTTCTCCGCTGGTCCCGTCCAGCAGAGAGCCCTCTTCATCGCTGGTCCAGTCCAGCACAGAGCCCTCTTCATCGCTGGTCCCGTCCAGCACAGAGCCCTCTTCGCCGCTGGTCCTGCCCAGCTCGGAGCCCTCTTCGCCGCTGGTCCTGAGTAGGGGGGGGCATTAAGCCTCCACCGCCATGGCCACCCGAAGGGTCCTCTCCGCCATGGCCACCTCCTCAGCCTGCTTCACCATGGCCGCCCAAATGGAGGTCTCCGCCAGGACCGCCCGAGGGGTGGTCTCCTACTCCGCCATGGCCCCCTGACCAGTCTGCTCCGCCATGGCCGTCTGGACCATCCTTGAGTCCGTCCATTCTACACCCGGTCCACCTCCCCATCACGGACTCCAGGATGCCCACCCCCCCTCCCGCGTTTCTGCTGCTTTCGGTGCGGGAGTAATGTCACATCCACCGTCTGTCTTCCTCATCTGTGTGTGCACTACACTTCCCATCATCCTCCTTGGCACACCTGCACTCTATCAGCCATCATCATCATCACCTGCACTCCCTCGTTAACAAGCCCTATATATTTACATTTACATTAAGTCATTTAGCAGACGCTTTTATCCGAAGCGACTTACAAATTAGGACTAAATTAAGCGAGTCATCATGAGGAGGCAAAAACAACACAAGAAGTGCTCAAAACACAAAGTTCAGGCATTATTCAGAGTATCATAAGCCCGATAAGTGAGGTTTTAAAGGGAAAGGGAAGGTTAGGGATGTAGACTCGTAGGAGTGAGTGAAGGTAGGAGGGAGCTGAGCCTGTGATAGATCTGTAAGCAAGCGTCAATGCCTTGAACTTGATGCGAGCAGCGAGAGGTAGCCAGTGCAGAGAGATGAACAGAGGAGTGACGTGTTGAAGACAAGACGAGCTGCAACATTCTGGATCATCTGTAGGGGTTTGGTTGCACATGATGGAAGTCCAGCCAGAAGAGCATTGCAGTGATCAAGCCTAGAAATGACCAGGGCCTGGACGAGGAGTTGTGTTGCATGCTCAGTTAGGAAAGGCCTGATCTTCCTGATGTTGTGCAGTGCAAACCTGCATGATCGAGCTGTCTTTGAAATGTGATCTGTGAAGGTCAGCTGGTCATCAAACGTTACTCCAAGGTTTCTGACCGACCTTGATGGGGTGATTGATGATGAATCTAGCTGGATAGTGAAGTCGTGCTGTAGAGATGGATTGGCAGGGAGGACGAGAAGCTCAGTCTTTGCCAGGTTGAGCTGCAGGTGATGTTCCTTCATCCACGTCGAGATGTCCGCCAGGCAGCTTGAGATCCGTGCAGCTACTGTGGGATCATCTGGTTGAAACGAGAGGAAGAGCTGTGTGTCATCAGCATAGCAGTGGTAGGAGAAACCGTGAGCCTGTATGATGTGTCCCAGTGATGTAGTGTAGATGGAGAAGAGGAGGGGACCAAGAACTGAACCCTGAGGAACCCCTGTGGTCAGTTGATGTGCTCTGGATACCTCGCCTCTTCATGTGACCCTGAAGGACCGACCTGTGAGATAGGACTCAAACCAGTGGAGTGAAGTTCCTGTGATGCCCAGTGATGAGAAGCTGGATATAAGGATCTGATGATTCACAGTGTCAAAGGCAGCAGAAAGATCCAGGAGATCCAGGATCCAGATCCATATATTCAGCACTCTCCCTTCACTCCTCGTCTGGTCTCGTCTCATGTTAATACAAGACACAAAGACTCCTTTTCTACAAGACTTAACCTACCTGCATACTCACCGTTGATCCCGATCCTCTTCAGCCAGTCTTCATTCCGTCATCAGAAATTTCATCATCTTCATCTGGATAAGAGAGAGAGAGAGACCTTGGTTACCATTCAGTTAAGCTTCATCTGATTCTCTACTTCCTGTTTTACTCACCATTCACGCTGTGACCGATCCATTCTGCTATTAAAATATCAAACTTACCATCTTGCCTGCTTCGTTTGTACGAAACCTGACACAAAGTGAGGTCGTATATTTTTTAATGAGCGAGAATTTTGGACTCAGTGTGTAAGGACTTTAAGCTGTCTTTTTTTTAAACCCTTAAACTCAACACAAAACTATCTGTCTGTATTATCTATCAATCTGTCATCTGTATGTCTTTATATCTGTCTGTCTATCCATCTATCCAAGTTTTTTTTTATGCAAATGTGCCACAGTTTTGGACCACACTTCCCCAAGAAAAGTTTGAAAATTTGGGTAATTACAAGAAAAACAAGAATCTACGATTTCTTAATGCTCTTGAACATTTATTTAACTTGTGTTATGAAACACATTTTGAACATCTTGTTGCCTTCAACAAACAGGAAGAAGAGAAACATCTAGCTAAAGGACCTTTTCTTCTACATTTTTCGCTTTAAGGCATCAATACGATTCTTAACATAAAATTTCACCCCCTCCCAACTTCTCCCCCGAAGTGCTGCTGGTGACCTTTCAATGCACTCCATGCACTGGGCTTTACCAGGAACCTTTCCAGAGTGGATGTAGTCCATCAGAGTTTTTTCCACAGCCTGGATCTCTTCTTTAGACCACTTTCTCCGTGGGTTTTGTGAAGATACTGAATAAAATAAAAATAAATATTAGTAATTGTGATTGGGATAAAAGTAATTGTTATCCCACACGACATGAACGTGAATAACATATCAAATAAATACATGATCTTCAGTTTTTCTCATTGTTTTACAGTTTTATACATACGTTTTTGCTAAAATCTAGTTAGCATGGTTGAAAATCTGTAAATTCTGGCACATGTTTGCAAGCATGATACCTAGTAACAATATAAACAGTGATCCTGTATTAAAAAGGACTATTTTGTCAAAAATATTGCTGGTAATTTAGTCACTATCTAAGATGTGTAATGGACCTGGGCCGGAAATGGACCAAGCCAAACATGACAAAATATTTAGGTTTTATTGGTCATAACCATAAATACTGCTTGGGAAATTGAAGTACATTTGTACAGGATGACCTTTTCCTTTTCTTTTCTTTTCTTTACATGTTTAAGCCTTTAGAAACGAAACATTTACGATATAGGACCTAATTAAAGCTGCACATAATGGGAGGGGTTTACCCATGCTTAAATTAAATTGGCCCACGGTGAACAACGGCAACAGATCTTAAAAAACACAATTATAAGGATTTTACTTGGAAATGAAAATATAGTTTCATATATTTATGATCAATATATTATATGGTGTAAATATACTGAAAATATTTGTTATATTTTACAATATATTGAATAATACACAAGGAATTGCCACTTTTCATTTATAAAAAATATATTAATAATAATATATTTAATAGCCTATATATAATAATATATTTACACTGTAAAATGTCATTAATTGAGTGTACTTCAAAAGCATGAGGAACACGATTTCCTTACATTTCTTAAGGGTGTTTTAATCAAAGTTGTAAGTTGCTATACAAAGACTTAAGAGTGTTGGGACAATGATAGACTTCGTATTTATTTCTATTTATTAAACTGTAAATACTTTGTGCATGTCTGAAACTTCACTGAATAAATGCATTTAAAAAAGAATAACTCCAATAGAGTTACATAGTTTTTAGATAAAGCAACATGCAGCATATTCTCAATGTTTCTTGCTCTTCTGCTGGACTGAAGCACAGGCTCTGTTCTTCAGCACAATGATGACCCACGAAACTCAGACAGCACAAACCCTTTAAACCCCAACAGAACATTAAACACTAACAGATCTCTGAAGATCTCAGCAGAGGAGGGTTAAACGGCTCCACAAACAGCATTACCAGCTTCACTTATTACTAACCAGAATGACTTAATTTCTCAATAAGAACTTGTGTAGACGTCTGACAGAAATCAACATTTATATTTAGATTTAGCCTAGATGTTTTTGATTTTTTGAAAATAATATAATATTAGTCACCAGATTGTGATCAGTGTTTGCTTTAGTTGGGCTCTCGACTTTGTAACATTATAACATCAGCAGAAGAACAAGAAACATTGAGAATATGCTGCATGTTGCTTTCTTTAAAATGCAGAAATCTATTGAAGTGATTTCTATTAACTTCTATGTTAAGTTGATGTTTTTTGTATTTATTCAGTAAAGTTTCAGTGAAATAAATACAAATAAATGCACAAAGTCATTGTCCTGACACTCTTTTGTATGTTTTTCTATTAGAAACTTTCAAATTTGATTAAAACGCCCATGAAATTTAAGGAAATTCATGAATGTTTTCCATGTTTTCGAAGTACACTCAATTTTACAGTATAAATATATTGTGAATACATTTTTTTTAAGTATATTTACACCATATACTGATCATAATATATTGATCATAAATATTGGAAATATATTTTCATTCCGTCTAGTCTCGAGCCTGAATTCTCAGACAGTTCTGTCCAATATAACACTAGAAATGGTCCGTAAAAAGACGCTGTATGGTGAGAAGTAGCCAGTAAAATAAGCACTTCCTCCACTTTGGATCTGCCATGCTGCTGTTACAAAACTCCAGCACAGATCACTGAGATATAGACACTTTCTACTTTTCACCAAATTTGACCTCCACATGAAATTTAAAGATTTAGTTCACCCAAAAATAAAACATCTGTCATTAATTACTCTCCCTAATGTCGTTCCAAACCTGTTAGACCTTAGTTTATCTGCGAAACACAAATGAAGATATTTTTGACGAAATACGAGAGGATTCTGTCCATCCATAGGCAGCAACATCATTACAACTTTCAAGGCCCAAAAAGGAAGTAAAGACATTGTTAAATAGTCCATGTGAATACAGTGGTTCAACCTTTAAGTTATGAAGCGATGAGAAAACCTTTTGTGTACAACCTTCTTCTCTTCCACATCCTTTGCCTACGCTAGACGATCCTACATCAGAACGCTCCTGTGTCAGCATCACACGCATGTGTCGTAGTGCTCACATGACCAGCGTCGGCCAATGATGAGCCGGTGTTCTGACGTAGAACCCGGAAGTGCTGCACTGTTTACACTATGTCAACAGAGTAGGAGAATGACGTGGAAGAGAAAAAAATCGTTGAATTAAGTCGTTATTTTTGTTTGGTTTGTGCGCACAAAAAGTATTTGCTTAATAACATTATAGGTATAGCGGAGGATCTTTCCGAATTTTAGATAAGAACCGCCCTCTCCACTTTTTGAAAAAATGCACATGCGCAACACTCTCCCTGCTCCCGAGAGGGAACGCCTATTAAAAGTGTGCGAAGTTCTCCTCGTGCACGCTCTGTTTACAAGTTGCTGTCGGCATCGCTCATACAAGATTACTTTCCAAAAGAAGATTTGCACTTTTTCTCCAAATAGCATGCCAAACTTTACCTGTCGAGTAGAAACTTCGCGACTGAGGCATCAGTGGGAAGCCCAACCTGTGTTTCCAGCGCACGCCATCGTGTGAAACAATCTCCCAAAAACACTCTGATCTTGTTTCTCTCTTCTGAGGCCTTTCTCTTCTTCTCTTACAGTTCATACAAACTTTTTCTCTTGCGACCCTCAGACATTTTCAAAGGACCCGGTGAAACGGCGAGCTTCAATGAATGGCTTAGCTCTAGCTCACCACACATAAACACCTGAAAGTGCGCATGCGCAGAAAGCGAAAACTAAGGGACGAGCATGTAGGACGGCCTTACGTAAACATATCACCAGAATGATTGACACTAAGTGGACCAATAGTTTACACTACCCACCCGGAAAAAGAAAATCCTCCGCTATACCTTTAAACTGTAGTCACATGGACTATTTTAATATCTTTACTAACTTTCTGGGCCTTGAAAGTTGCAATGACGTTGTTGCATATGGATGGATCAGAATCCTCTTAGATTTCGTCAAAAATAAGTTCATTTGTGTTTCGAAGATGAACAAATGTCTTACGGGTTTGGAACGACATTAGGGAGAGTAATTAATGACAGAATTCTCATTTTTGGGTGAACTAACCCTTTAAGGGAACTCTGTTGTCAATATAAATGGGTCTCTGTGTAGATTCCAATTGAAATGACTTAATTCTGACTGAACTTTCACAAAAAATGGAAAGTGTGACACATTTCATAAGAGATTTGAAAAACAGCTTACCCTTTGTTGTGTGTGGTTTGTCCAAGTCCTTGCCAATTGGCTGCAGTTCTTTATCCTTGCCTGTTATAAAACATATGAGCACAACTGAGGAGACTTTAAATAAAGGTAATATACAGTAATGGCACAGAATGCTGACTAAATGGATACCAGTAATTGTGCCACACATCTAATTTACCAAATATATTGGGGTTTATTTTGTTTTGTTTTTATGAAACTGTGTTTTGTTGTAACTGTTAGAACAGGGGATTGTTTTTATACTTTTGAACAAAAGATCAAAAGCTGAAACAACAAAAATGTCTTTTCACTTTCTCTTCTCATATTAACCAATAATGCCAATATTAGCAAGGGGCACTGTGTGCAATTAAGTACTCTTTTTTTCTGTTGGTACACACAGAATAAATTATACTATTTTCAGAAAAATGTATAAGGGAAAATTATATAAAATTATCTTAAGAATATATATTATCTAGGATATAAAAAAATAAAAGCAAGTGAAAACATGCAAATCATAAAGTACTGGTTGTTAAAAAGTAAAACAATATCAGAAGTCTTCATAATCCTCCTGTTAAATTTAAAACGTATTACCTTTGGATGGTTGTTGATTGTGTTGTTCAACTTCATTAGTGGACTCCATTGATTTGTCTGGACACATAATAACCCTCTTTTAGTAAAAGAATATTCAACAAGCACTCCTAAATATCAGTAAACACACTCAAATTTTTCTTCCAGTAATATTCAAGCCTTTTCTAGCTTTCCCATCATTCCCTTTCAGTAGCTGACTACATACCTGCTGAATCTGAAGGTGAAGCACCATTTCCAGTCTCATTTTCAGAGTCAATCCATCACTGTCCATCAGTACTCTCTCTATAAAACACAGTAAACACATAAGTAAAATTAATAAGTAACGAACAAAATAGTTTTTAAACAGCTACATTCAACCAATTTGATAATGATTTGATAATTTTCAATCTGCTAGTTTATTTATTTAAATCAATCAATTGAAAATTTCATTGGCATTTGACAAAATAAAAAATCTATGGAAGAATACATGTAAATGAATTTACTTGGCCTGTTTTACCTTGTGGATCAATCTGGATCTCATCAAGATTCCTTCCTTTGAACTTAGATAGCTGTCCTCGTTCCATGGCCATAAGTACCTTACTTATTTTTGCAAGCTGTAATGTGCCTTCGGGTAACCTATAATACTGCCGATGGACTCGGATGTCATGTCCGAGGAAGTCAGCGAGGTCATCCATTTCATTGTCCTTTAAGTTGAGCACCTTGGACATAGTGGCCATGTGCTTTCTCAGTTTCGTGGAGGATAATGCCTCTGGGTGTTTTGCTCCACAGCTTTGAGCAATCTTACGAATAACATCTGATCCTCTGAAGTGACTGAGTGCTTGTGGTCTTCCAAACATGAATACATTCTCATCGGGCACTTCACAGTTACGGCGAGTCTTGACAAGTAGCTCCATCGATGTCAGCATATCCGGTGTGAGAAGAATGGGGACCTTTCGTCCTCGTTTGCCTCTTATCTCGATTCTTTGGAAGTGCTTACAAAGCTTCTTCTCAAGGTCAGACAAAGCAAGCTCTACATCTGGATGAGTCAACGAGGTATCCCTCAGTGTAAAAGCAATAAGGGACATCTTGGATACTTCTTCTCTTCTACGATTAAAAAGTATTACCTGACAAAGTGTCATTTTTGCAAGTTCTGCCCAGTTCTTGTTACTGGGTTCTTCCTCAAGTTTTGTTTGGTACTCCTTACTCTGTCTGTCAAGATACTGGTGCATTTTTTTCACATCTTCAGCGAAGGGAAGGAGTTGCGGAGAGTTCCATTTTGCCTCACTCAAATTTCGAAGGGCCTGGGATGACACACACTCACTCCATTTAGTGTCACAGATTTGTTTGAAGGCCTGCACATTGTTAAGAGCATTCTTATCGCCTGACATCATAGCCTCGCATTCAATAATGTTGGCCAGTTTCTTGAGGTTGTGCCCTAACTTTAGTGCTAAAGATGGTGCTTTGAATGTGTTAGTTTCATCATTCAAACCAGACACACTGTGAACTGCTTCGATCACATGAGGAAAATTAGCAGGTACAAAGAAGTCTGACACCTCCTTCAACTTGCCAGTCTCTTTTCCTTGGAGAACTAGTCGCCCTGTCTCACGCATCTTTTGCCTGATATATTCATGTTTTGTGACATCATGGCCATGCTTATTAAAGAGATGCTGCCCTAATTTTAAGATGATTTTCTCTTTGCGGACAACATTTGTTATCTTATCCTCATGCATTTCAAGCACCATTTTCCAAAATCGTGCATTCACACTCTCTGGAACTGGTTCAGTATACGAGCAAAGGGCCTGAACTCGAGTTTTTCCTGGCTTCATTCCTTTGACTTTTTTGCTTAGATGGCATCTCTGCATGTGTCTCCATAATGATTTCCTCTTTAAGTAGGCCTCACAGTTTACACAGTGCAAGTAATCACTTGCTGTTACTGGTGCAACGGATTGCTGTCGGGGTATCACCAGTCCTTCTCCTTCTTTAAGCACCCGAGTATTATGACAACGGTTCCCTTTATTTCTCAATAAACTCAGCTGTAATCTTCGCTCTTTAGACCCTTTCGGAAATGCAACTGCTCTTGCCACCTCTGGCTTATCTTTGTGCTTTGATTCCAAATGGCGAGCCATTTTACTGAATGGTTTAGAGCAGAACAAGCAGAAGTACTTTTTGTTGTATAGTCTGCCGCCATCTGTTTTCTTCTTCAGCATCATGACCTTCACATTAGAAGTATCAGGTGAAGAGGATTGGCCGCTGATATGCTCATCCGATGAAGAGTCGTCGCCGCTGTCACGTTCGTCACATAAAGAGGATTGTCCAGTGTCATTTTCAACACATGAAGAGATTTCAGTAGCTGAGGAACTAGAACGTGTCACACGCTTTCTTTTACATGGTTTAGATCTTGATGTTTTTGACTGAATCTTTCTTCTCTTTTGCTGTTTGACATTTTTTGCTAAACTCTCTTCCTTTGCTGACCTGTCACTCTCTGATTGATCCTCTGTGTCCGGTATATACTCGCTGAAATCTGAAATTGATTCTTCTGTTTCATATCCAAGCATTTTCCTGTCAGGCTGTGAATAAAACGTACAAGTTAGAAGTCTTGATCAGGAATGCCAAGACAAACAACATACTGCAATTCTGAATGCCTGTCCAAAGTGAAACATTCAGTGTGCAGATTTTATAAATAACACTGCAACTTAATTTCCAGGCTGGAGTGGCAATAGTAGTAGTAGTGGCATTAGCGATACATGAATATAGCATAAAAATCATAACCATTGAGTCGAGTCATTGCTGATAGAGATATATGTCAAGACATCCGATCAGACATGAAGATGTGCACTTAAAGAAACACAAGATTATAATATGAACAAAAGAAAAAAGATTGCAACACAGGTTTCTCATTTGCTCTGCATTCAGATATTATTGGCGCTTTTTTTCGCAGAGACTCATAGCATGAGTGTGATCATCTGATGAGTGAATAACTCTTCTGACAGTCATCTAAGAATGGGGGGAGGTGGGCGGGTTGGATGAGCATCCCTATTGGACGAATCTATTGGTAATGACCATAAGCACAGTCTGTATTTGCATCAAGGCAGGCAAGAACCTGAGAGGTCTGATGATTCGCCAAACACCGGTGGCATGCTTGAGGAAGGGACAAGTGGAGCAATGCAGTAGCAAGCATTTCAAGTTTCAAGGTGCCGACTACAGAACCTGGTCAGACGGAGAAGGACTCACCCCATAACCTCCATGCAACACGAGTCCCTATACAAAGCAGGAAGTCTGAACAGCGTCAGGTTAAGTGACCTGCCGCTAAGTAAAAGGAGTGGCTTTAGTTGGATGAGGATGTAGAGAATATCCTAGAGAAGACATCGAGGGGCAATGGGAAACTCCAGACTATGTGCACACTCATAATGAACATAGGCACAGAATGTTTCGGTGTCATTGAAGAACAGGTCAAAAGTGATCTAGCTAAACCTATCAGAAGTATCTCCTCAGGGAGGACTGCTCACCACAGCACAGGACTGGCAGCGCCAGGTTGACCTAGGAAGGCAGCTTCAGTTCCCAGAGAACATCGCATATCACACGGCTCGAAACCATCAGTAGCGAACATCATTAGCGAAACCAAGTGGTTTTGATAGAACTAACTGTCCTCTTAAGACAGGATTGAGGAAGCCAGCGAGTTAAAAAAGGCAAAATATGAAGAGCTCGTCTCAGTGTGTTGGAGCAATGGCGGGAGATCTCGGTGCGAGCCAGTTGAAGTTGGATGTCAGAGCTTTACTGGGAAATGAGTTCAGCAAACTCTAAAACTTCTCGGTTTTAAAGGGAAGAAGAGCTATCAAGAACATTCATGAGGCTTCTGAAGAGGCCTTGCAATGGGCGGATCCGTGGCTTTATTTTGGGGAATCTGTGGCTCACTCTCTAGGGTGCAGACTGAGCACTGTGACCTGGGCTCAAATCTAACCCAGGCCCTCTACTGCATGCCAACAAATTAGCAATGTGTGGGCCAACTGCTGACTAGAAGGGCCTGCTGACTGAAAACGGCAAGCTCAAAGTTATGATGTTGAAAAATGCCCCTAAGTTCACTTGTTTTACGAACATGAGAATGACCTAGCAACCGAAGGTATATAAACAAAAGCATTTAATACAACTAACCTTTGTTTTCATGCTCTGATATAAAAACATGGTCTTCTCCCGTTCATCATTTACAGATTTTGTGTGCCCCTTCATGTAGCGTTCTTCACAAGCATTGTAATGTGCTCTAAGTTTCTGGAGGTGACCCAAGTGACAGCTTTGAACCTACAAAACAAACAAACAAAAACGTTTTTTGGAAGCTTTTCTTTTGCCATTTATGCTACCTCCAGAACTGAACCTTCAAATAAGGATTTATTGTTGACAGCAAACACTCAACCAGATGAGCCACAGGGGATCCCCTATATTCCACGGAACAACTCATAAAGAGCAGGAAAATAAAAGGATAAAATGGAAAAAAACTCAAATTAGAAATGTCTTAGTTATGGATACAGTGTCCTGTAACACAATTGTGTTTGTCCGGTAGGGTTCAGTTGGTTGCCTGACACATACTTTTGCTGGCTTGGTGGTGCAGATTGCCTTTTATAATGCCTTGGTTGAGGCCTACTTCGAACCCTGACTGATTTAACCATTTAATCTAGAACTAATTCTTGAGATAAGGGACAAAACATGTCCTACACACAAAAGCCCTCTTTATGTTAACAATAAAGAAATTTATCAAAATCAAAATACTTAAAAGTTCAATCTAAAGGAAATCTGGATACTCAGGACATTCAATGCTTTTAATTTCTTTAATATTATTTTAAATACATGCGCTATGTTTGAAAAACACATGTAATTTAGCCTGTCCTCAGCATGAGGTCACAATGTAAAACTGCCAAACAAAGTGTTTAAAAATGCAACACATTCAAAAATATCCATTTAAATTGAAAGACAGATATGAAATATATCAAACAATACAAATATATAGTTAGTTATAGTTAGTACATGTAGTTAATTAATACTACTCAGTATAATGTAACTACGTCACTTTAAAATAAAGTATAATCATTTTGGTTTTGCAATATGGGGAATTATTGTATTAATTTTATTTACATATTTGGCCTGATTAACATGCCTTATATACATCTTTACATCTACTGTCACCATGAATTCAAAATTTATGATTCTTATTTTTAATGGAATATTTTTATTATAAATAATTCATTCGTATCACCGCAATAGCAAACCCTGATGTAATGGACTTCAAAGACAGAGTGAACATGTACAATGGCATTTCGCACTGCTTAATTAATGCAGGTCAGGCACAAATAAAATGTACGCAATTGTTGCGATTTATAGACAGACTACAGATACTTAGATTCACATTGGGAACATTTCTGTTGCTGCTACAGGGCGGCACATAATAATGCTTACCGTTACACAACCCAACATACACTTCTTGTGTTCTGTAAATAAATAAATAAATAAATAAACGTTTTTCTCCTTTTAGTGGTACCGTGTCTTATTTTGGAACTGGAAGGATTGCTGTATAAAAATTAGTTAGTTGTCTTAATTTGTTGTCTTGTCAATCAGTTAGTCAGTCAGCTCCTTTACTGAACGCAATAATTACATTATTACAGACTTTACACTGTTGTTGGGTGAATCAAATTAAAATAGAATGCTTTTTAATACGTCTAACGAAGTTATTTCATTTTCAGAAAAACCTGTTCCCTTATATGGTTCATTAGCTGAGTGAGACCTTTGTCTATAAATACATCAATTTATAATAATGTAGTATTAATTAATAAAAAGTAAAAACTAACTTCTAAAACTGTTTTGTCCCTTACCTCAACCATCGTTTTTTTTTATACATACATATATATACACACACATATATATATATATATATATATATATATATATATTAGGGATGTCAATTTTCACAAATTCCCATGATCGATCGTCGTTTAAATTAACGATCAATTAATCGATTAATCGTTAGCCTTAATACTGCGATATGCGTCAACTGCAGTGGCATATGGCCAACAGCATGACAGGGTCTGCAAATGCTAATGTTCCTCACCAAATCGATTAGAATGGTTTTAAATAAAAGGGCTAGTAGGATTGTAAAATGTTTCGATGTGATTGATAATTAAATTAATTATTTAATAATCAAATATAACTACTAATACAACGCGTCACCAGCGCCGCCTCATATGCGCTAGAATGTGTGACTGTTGTGGACGCGCTCTTCCTGGAACAACTGCACGCGCTGAATGAATCTGCTACCGTTAAACTGGAGCACTTTGCTAGCACGTTATTTATCTAAAAGAAACGCATCCTATATGAGATTAATCAGATATATTTAAAATAAACAATATTACAAATTATATCTGCACAAAATGACGCAAATTCATGCACAAGTGAACTTGAACTAAGTTACGTGCCATTCATTCAGAACTACTCCTTTTGTGGACGCGCTCTTCCTGGAGCAACGCGACACGGCAACTAAACCCAAATAATTCACAATGTTTTATTACAATATTGTTCTCTTTATAATGTTATGTAATATTACAGTCCCAATAGTCATTATTAGTCGTGCACTGCCGTTTGAGCTGCGCGCGCTGAAGCTGACGCTTTACTACAGAGTTCTTAACCAAATGCATCCAATATGAGATAAATCAGATATAGATAGGCATACACAAAATAAACAGTATTACAACTTACATTTGAACAAAACAAAAGGCTGCGAATGCACACGCAAACTTACATGATGATGAAGGTGTAAAATGGTCCCAAACATAACTCCGGCGCGCTCGCTTTACATGTTTCGCGGTTCAGGTTGAGCAGCACGCCGCGAACCCGCATGAAGACCTGCTTAATCGATGATCGATAAGTTCTATTGATTAAATGTAGACCAGACAGTTTTTGGGTCCCACTGACTTCCATAGTAGGAAAAAAATATACTATGGAAGTCAATGGGACCAGAAACTGTCTGGTTACTGATATTCTTCTAAATATCATCTTTTCTGTTCAGCAGAAGAAAGAAATTCATACAGGTTTGAAACAACATGAGGGTGAGTATATGATGACAGAATTTTCATTTTAAAAGTGAACTTCTCCTTTAACAAATGTCAATAGAACGGGAAGATTTTAAAACAAGTCGTTCATTCATAAATACACAAGATCGCTGTGAAAATACAGACCGGAAGACAAAAGACAACGAGCGCAGCGCTGAAAAGGGGCGGAGCTACATAAGGTCTATAGGGTTAGGCTTAATACATTTAAAATAAGTATCAATCTAAGGCTGATATCAATGATATCAAACCTGTAGTTACCACAAATTTAATGTGAACTGTGACTTTTAATTTCATACAATGATAAAAAAAATGACAACAAAACAAACTTAACTACAGTATCCACTGAAACTGACAGTACACAGGACAACATGTTGTATTTACTCGACACGTACAGTTAAGTAATTATATCAATGTCCAGTTACTGAACCATTACTAACATGTCAGAGTTTAGGGATAATTGCCCAAATTTATTTAGCCATTAGAAATTAATTTTCACCAACGATGAATGCATGTAAAAATACATTTGTTAGATATCAGCGAGGTATTTTTTTATCTTTATATCGAACATGAAAAGTACACTTTAGGTTTCACAATAACATGATCATATGGCTAGACATATTTATATTGTTTAATACCACAGTACCAAATCTTCTGTCCTTTGAAAGCGTTTCAAATGTTTAACAAAAAAGTAAAAATACTGAAATGTTTTCATTAAAACAGGTTATTCATTAAAACATTATTTACCTATAAACAAAAGATAGCAGATTAAAAGATTGATTTTCATGCACATCCATGAACTTGGCCTGGTGATGCAAGAGAATGAAAGGAGGGCGCATGGGGGGCTATGTTGGATATTTCTTTTTCTCCAAGGTTGTGCTTTTAAAAACCCCGGTTACTCTGCCTCATTAAGCTACATATAAGCTTTAAGAATTAGGCTATTTTAAGTAATAAGTGACGCACTACAATTTGACATACCACAAATGAATAAAATGTGTTTTGTAGCCTACTATTATCTCCTCATTATCTCACCTGTGCATCCAGAGCTGCCATTCGAAACATTAGTCTGCAAGAACAAGTGTCATAGACAGTCAGACATCATGGTCAAACATCACATTACACTATTTAAAACTGCAATGGTACAATTTGGCAATATATTAAAGAAATTGACATTGTAACATAAAACAAAACAATTTCATTTTGACTGAAAATAAATGCCATTTATCGTCTGGTCTTGAAAACTGCATTACAGAAGTAGAAAAACTTGTCCTAAATTTATTAAACTTCCCTCTTGCTTTTTTGAAACCCATTATTGATGTTCAGTGTGATAAAACGCATGAATCTCAGGCCTGGCCTCAGACTCCTCATGGCTGCACGTGTAGGCCGCAAAAGATCCAACTCCTGGCCATCTTACATTAATGTTATCAACAGTGAGCTAAACATCTAAGTGAAGTTACAGGGACGCAAAATATGTCTTTCAGAAGTAACATAAAGACAAAAACATTTTAAATTAGGCGAAGATTTAAAGCGGATTACCGCTGAAAATGCAGTCACCTATGCAATCCTAACTGTGGCCTTAAAACATGAGCTTAAGACTCGTAGGAATCTAAAGCCCTAATGGATATATTATTATTAGACTATCATTATTTTCATTTTGGTACATTAATCTATACTTTCTGCAAAGCTGCTTTGAGATTATGATTAATGTGAAAAGCGCTATAGAAAATAAAATGACGTGACATTTACGTTACGATATGTGCAAACAATATGCAAGTTAAATAAACAGCATCATATTATTTTGAGATACTTGTAAGTTACAAAAAGTCAAACACTTACTTTTTCTTCGGATGTCTCGTCTCGTCTCCATCTCGCCGTGTCCGTCTCATCCCTGCCTCTCGAGCCTCTGAGTGTCGCAGGTGTGAGACCCGGGAGAGTGGGGGAGGGGGAGAGGCGACGGTCGCGGTGGGGACTCGAACCGATCAGGTTCTGTGTGATCTGTGTCAGCCATTACTGACACTCGCTCGTGTGAGACCCGGGAGAGGGGACGGTCGCGGTGGGGACTCGAACCTCAGGTTCTGTGTGATCTGTGTCTGTCAGCCATTACTGACACTCGCTCGGCGCACTGTATATATATATATAGCTATGTTTATTACCCACGCTTTTTATTTTTTCTTGTGCGGTTTTTGTATTCTTTTAAAAAAAAGATGTATGCACATATATGCTCTGATTATATTGTGTATAGGATATATGCTGTTATAAAAGAAATACATTTTCTGCTCAAATTCAGATATAATGTTTTTTTTAAGTACAAATAAAATGACAGAATGTAGATGTTAAAAGACATATTAAATGTAATATTAAAAAAAAACATTAATGAAAGGAACCAATTTGGAACTATTAAACAACTCACAAAAAGATTAACATTCATAAAAATAAAAAATAAAAACTATTACAAGACCTTGTCATTCTCCTCACGACTGTTAAAATAACAACAAACATCTTCACAGAAAGTGCTTCTTGCTCATACTGTTCAACATAATAACTGACACCATGTATTGCTAGCACTTCTCCTGCTACTGCTTTCTCTCCAGACACACTGCTTGCTGTATTCCTCTTGTGTAAGTCGCTCTGGATAAAAGCGTCTGCTAAATTAATAAATGTAAACGTAAATATGCTCACCTAAACAGCAGTCCGCAGGTAGAGGAGAATGGAGAAAGACTTTATTTGCAAACTACATAAATTAACTGTCAATTCAAGTTAAAAATACTATCACATGATTTAATTTATGGTAAGAATAACACATAGTAAAAATAAATCAAACGATGATGCGGTTTCTCCACACTGGGAACCCTTCTGGCCCAGCATTGGTGCAGATTCTCCCACAATTACATGAAACTATTTATAACACCTAACTTAAACAGAAATAAGAGTGTGTTGTAGACATTTACGTTTGCATGTGTACTGCATACAGTACATGTACGTGCATACATCCATACACTGGTGTGTGTTAGTCAGACTAGTTATTATGACAGTGCTCATCACTTCCAGGATCTGAGTTCACCTTGTCAGAGTAGCCATGATGATTTAGCACCTGTGGTCACCAGCATCTGGACCCAGAGGTCAATGTGCTGCTAGAGTTAGGGTTAGGGTTAGGGTCAGGGTCAGGGAGAGGTACTGGTCCACCACATCCAGATGCTGACAGCACCTCTGCTTCATGCCCTGCTGGCTCTATTATCTGCTCTGCTAACAGGACTGCTGGTGATGGTCAGTCCTCCACTGTGGCCTGTAGCTGCTCCTGCTGCGACACTGGGAACGGGAGCGCAGACGCTGGCACATGCTTACCTCAGCAGCACAGGGGCATTAGCCATGTTCTTAGCGATCATTGTCCCACTTCTGCTTTACTAACAGCACATCTGGATGCTGGATCAGTATTTCTACATCTGTTTATCTCTCACTCTGTGCTGTTCACTTCCTTCAGCTTCATGAGAAGATGTGTCTGGCTCGTTCTCCCATACTGAGCGCTCCGCTCTGCTGAGAGTCCTGCTAAAGCAGTGTCAGTCTCTCTCTGTTAGCTCAGAGCATCTAGTAAAGCACAGGGTGTGGAAGACTACTGATAAACTGTGAGATATGAAGTATGATGAGGGTGTAATGTGCTGCTCTGTTAGCCTAGCGGCTAGCATTCACCAGAAAATAAAGGCATAAAAATAGTCTGTTAGTAGTTCTAACAGTTATTAGATTTGAAATAACAGCAGCTGCCAATTTTAAAAAACAAAGATTGTATATTGTCAGGGCCTGATTATATATATATATATATTCAAGTTTATTAGTGATCTGTTGAAAGTGAACTCTTTGATTCTGTTTAATGTATGCAGAAAGGCAGAAGTGTATTCCAGAGTGGAAAAACTGTATTATCATTTACTGATCATGATTTAATTAGATTAGAATTAAATGATAATTACATATTAGAGTAATTATATAATAATGTATTATAATTACATGAACAAAATCACTTTGGAGTGTTTTTAACCTAAACTGACAATTAATTGATGTAGATTTAGTAGATAGGCGAGAGGCGAGACTGAAACCCCGGAGTTGGCAAACCTCGTTTGGTTTCTTTCCTATTGTCATCAATAATGAGTATATGAATATAGAAAGATCCCTGATAAATTACATAAATGGCATTTTTAACAGATCTGTTATATTCTAATCATTTGATTCCTTATGAGGAAATATAACAAAGAATTTGATTTTTTAAAGAATCTAAATTAAAAAAATAATATTGTTTGTGGCTCAGTCTATCCAGAATTTTCATTCTAGTGTATCAACAGTAAGTTTATTTAATTCTGTTTATTTTATAAATTAATATAAATAACTAAATAATACACTAATATCTAGTATAAATATATATAATTAAAAACCCTATTAACTTATCTTACTGTAGTGAAAATACTTTAATTTTATTATTGACCAATACCCCCAATAGGGCGCTAGAGAGCGACACACTTTTCCAGAACAATGTGACTCGTGGGGACGGCAATACTCTGTGTGACCACCAGGGGCGCATAGATACACACTCACAGATTTTTGTCTTGAAAACGGTCTTCATGAGGACTTCAGAAAAAACTGCATGGGGCGTGTCTAGACACTGTCAGGGAGGTGCCTAGGGGGCTCTGCCCGTGGGGACCTCAATTTAGGTCCCCACGAGTCTGTGTGCATTCAGGTTGAAGTCCCCACCGGGATAGAAAAACAAGAACACATGAAACTTTCATCCCTCTTAATGGTCATATTCAAGAAAAAAAGTGGAGTAGTTTTACACTTCCATCTTACCTCGCACGCTTTCAACGTTAAACTGCTGGAATACATGCTGTTTCTGTGAACAGTAAACACCGCCTTCTATGATTTGATTGGCTATCTATTTGGATGGTCGCTGTAAGGTAGACCAGCCTAAAATGTAACTTTTAAACCTTTTTGCCATCCTAAAAACAGAGCGGAGCAAGAATTTCCAATATTGAATTTCCAGTTTGGCCATTTCTAACTATTGACATACTATTGTTATTATTGACGTATAATTATACACTGCAAAAATGCTTTTCTTACTTAGTATTTTTGTGTTGTTTCTAAAGCTAAATTATCTGCCAGTGGGGTAAGAAAAATAATCTTGTTTTCCAATTGAATCAAGATTATTTTTTCATACCCCACTGGCAGATAATTTAGCTTGTTTTAAGCAAAAATTACTTAAATTACTTTCTGTTCATCTGAAAACAAAATAGAATGTCTTATGTCATTTTACTTCTCTAGTAAATGCTTCTTGATTTAAGAATTTTTAGATATTTGGACTGGAAACAACACAAAAATACTAAAGAAAAGCATTTTTTGCAGTGTAGGACTTGTCCCCCTCAATGTCTATGTACATATATACAGCCCTGGAGTTACTTGACTATCCAATATGAAAAAAGTAGGCTCTACTGACATTGAAAAATATCTTCTTAATTTTTTGTGTAACTGTCTCTAGTATAATGAACAGACACAATTCAAGTTAAGACATTTTAATGACACCAGAAAGAACTCCAGGAGAAAAGGGATCAAAAAGGAACAGCAACAATGTAGAGAAGGATTCTTCCTGGCAACCTGTAACAGAGTGAAAAACATTGAGAAAAAGCAGTTAGGACTAAAGCTAAGAATAAAATTGTCATTACACTGGATAATATAATTAAACATCTAACAACAATCAAAGGTACATCAGCTGGCAAACCATTTAATAGGTTTAATAGTCTATTTAAAGGGATTGATTGTGGTGGGGAGTTTGCTCAAACTATGGCAGCGATACAGCGAATAGTTGTTCTAAAAGACGACACCGTCCGCGGAGTGCTTTCAAAGGCCAGTGAAAGCATACTTTCAGTTAAGTTGTAAGTATTCGGATGCTAACTGTTTCTCATGGGTTCGTATGGTATTTTAAACATTTACAGGGGTAAGTCTGTGATTTTATTGCCATCCGAATCCATAATGTCAGTGTTTTTTCTCACCCAACCCGCGTACATTTCTTAATTTCTTTTATAAAGAACACCGCTTTCTCACATAACGCAGTGAAGCAGCCCCTGCACGAGTGAATAAATGATTCTCGAGCCATCAATATCAGCAGATTCAGCAGCATCGCCACGGGCAGCACTGGGTAACGTCACACGTAAGAAGGAATATCTTTAGCAGCTTCCTAAGGTATGGTTCGGGGAACACGCCTATAAACGTTATACCTTTAGTTAAGTTATACCTTAAGAGTCTTCGTAGCGCGCTAAGAGACAACGTTATCGGGAAACCCAGCCCAGGTGTTTATGAATGAGACACTGAATTAATTGGTTTTAAAAGTGTTTAAATTAATGATTCAATTGAGTATCTTTTTTTTAATAGACTGGAACATGTTATTCTGATGTATGTTATCGTGATCTCCATTTTAAACAAAACAAAAATGATTTTAAACCAAATAGATTCTCAGTTTATCCTGAATTAGGGGCCATTCACATATCATGTCTAAAAATGTGTGGAAAGCGCTCTCTCCTTTCTAAAAGCACTTGCGCTCCCGTCGCGTCTGTCGTTGCTATGCAAGCATGAACTGCGCTCTCCGTGATGACGAGGAAGTATCAGCAAAGGATTAATTGATTTCTAGCCCTTGCATTAGCTTACTACTACTACTACTAAATATACTACTAGATATATTTATGGAGATGAGAAATAAAAACTCGCCCTGTACAGCTATGATCAGCTGTTCAGCCGAGTTTTCCATGTTGTTACGGAAAGGCCAAAGCTGATCGGTTAGTTTTTGTCACATGACCTGCAGTGCGCTTGTGGCATTCTGAAAAGTTTAGATGTTTTCATCTCGCTGTGGCATATGCATGCCTGGAAAAACGAGCACGCTGCATCGCATGCGCGTCACTTCTATTATGGTATTACCAGTGTTGTCACACTTGATTAACTGGTGGGGAAATATCCGAACGTATGACTTATAGAAGGTACAATTAACTAAGAACGTTTCGGGAAACACGTATTAACGATAAGGTACAGCTTAAGGTATAACTTAGGAACGACGTAGCGTTAAGAGGGTTTCGGGAAATCCAGCCCTTATCATAATTAATAACGTGTTTCCTGAAACGTTCTTAGTGTTGCGCTTTTATTGAGCAGGTCATGCAATAACATAAATTAGTTATTTACACCAATAATATGATGCGGCTGCTGGGCAATCTGGTGAGTTTTGGAGGTAGAGCATTGAAGAGAGGGGTGTGTTTGTTTGGGTTCATTCCAAATATCAACTATGTCCAACAGCGTTTTTGAAATATCGCTTACCCCACCTTAATATCTGGCAGTTTTTATGTCCATTTATAGTTGCCATCATCTGAAGTCTTCACAAGTGAGGCTGGATCCAAACTGGAGCTGCTATAATCTGTAGTGAACTTGCTGAGCATCCTGAGATAGAAACAGGGAAGCAACAGAAGAAAGATTAGCATAGTTGCAGTTCATATTATTTCAGGCAAAAGATGATCATGTGCACTTTTTACTATTTCATCACATATTAACTGTAAAACAAGATTATGAGATGTGTTAACAATGCTTGGCTAAAGAGATGTGTCTTTAGTCTAGATTTAAATTGGGAGAGTGTGTCTGAGCCCCGAACATTATCAGGAAGGTTATTTATGAAAGTAAAAGAGTGGCAAAACTCGAGAGCATAAAGATGTGAATTTGAGAACTTGTCCCCTGTAAAATACAAGTCCAAAGTTGAATTTAGAGATTTGCACTCGCAGAACGTGACTTAACGCATAGACAGTGATATTAAAATAAATAAATGATAACTCTGAAAACACCATACTAATTAAAAATAGACTACTATGTACAGTTAAGCGTTTTCCTCATATAGAAAACTAGTAGAAAACGCTTAAAGATCCCATGGCATGAAAATTTCACTTTATGAGGTTTTTTAACATTAATATGAGTTCCCCTAGCCTGCCTATGGTCCCCCAGTGGCTAGAAATTGTGATAGGTGTAAACCAAGCCCTGGGTATCCTGCTACACCTTTGAGAAAATGAAAGCCGGTAATAATCATAAATGTTTCTTGAGCGTCAAATCATCATATTAGAATGATTTCTGAAGGATCATATGAAGCTGTGATGCTGAAAATTCAGTTTTGATCACAGGAATTAATTACATTTTACAATATATTCACATAGAAAACAGTTATTTAAAATTTGTTATATTATTTCACAATATTATTGTTTTGAATGCTGTCTTGGTGAACATAAGAGACTTCTTTCAAAACATAATTTTTTTTACCAACACAATTAGTGTATGTTTGACATTAGTCTATGTTTGAAGTTTTACTTACTAATCATATGGTTCATAGCGCCTTAGAGATGGTGATCCGAGATGATGATCCGCCCAACTCTGCTACGGTGGAGGCCAGGGCATCAACATTGAAGGATCTAGGAACACAACAAACCATTTGTCACAGAGCCAACAATATTATTATATAATGCCAGGTTTATTACAAGTAAGAAGCTATAGCTAAGCTATATTATATATACAGGTGCTGGTCATACAATTAGAATATCATCAAAAAGTTTATTTATTTCAGTAATTCCAGTAAAAAAAGTGAAACTTGTATATTATATAGACTCATTACATGCAAAGTGAGATATCTCAAGCCTTTATTTGCTATAATTTTGATGATTATAGCTTACAGCTTGTGAAAAACACAAAATCAAAATCCCAGAAAATTTGAATATTACATGAAATCACACAGTAATTACACAGTGATACCATGGTCATTGAACCAGGTTTTGGTTATTTTGGCAGTGTGGGCAGGTGCAAATCCTGCTGGAAAATGAAGGAAGCATGAAGTGCTCTGGAAATGTCCTGGTAGACGGCTGCGTTGAGTGGACAGCACAGTGGACCAACACCAGCTGATGACATGGCTCCCCAAACCAACACAGACTGTGGAAACTTCAAACTGGACTTCAGGCATCTTGGATTGTGTGCCTCTCCATTCTTCCTCCAGACTCTGGGACCTTGGTTTCCAAATGAGATGCAAAATTTGCTCTCATCAGAAAAGAGGACTTTGGTCCACTGTGCTTTATTAAATCCAGAGTCAACGCAGCCGTCTACCAGGACATGTTCAGAGCACTTCATGCTTCCTTCATTTTCCAGCAGGATTTGCAGTTGCCCACACTTCCAAAATAACCAAAACCTGGTTCAATGACCATGGTATCACTGTGTAATTACATGTGTGTGATTTCATGTAATATTCTCATTTTCTGAGATTTTGTGGTTTTCACAAGCTGTAAGCCATAATCAAAATTATAACAAATAAAGGCTTGAGATATCTCACTTTGCATGTAATGAGTCTATATGATATACCAGTTTCACTTTTTTAACGGAATTATTGAAATAAATCAACTTTTTGATGATATTCTAATTATATGACCAGCACCTGTAAGCTACAGCAGAAGTGAAATGCTTTTCTGAGATGAGTTTCTGAATCTATTTGACCTGCATCTGGGCATGGAGTACCTATGGCCTGAGGTAAGTAGCTTGAACTGGCAGGACAAAGGATGACTAGGGTCAGCTGCCTTCTTTGCCACTCTGTTGGAGTAAATGTGTGAGAGAGGGGGAAAGTTAATGCCTGCAATCTTGCTACACGTCCTAACAATACTCTCTAATCGTTTTTTTGTAGACAAGGAACCAAACCAGCAGATAAAACAGAAGGTTAAAACAGACTCAATAAAACAAGAATAAAACATTCTCATCAAAGCGGGGTCAATGTTAAAATTCCTGTCTATGGTAAAAATGCATTTGCTGCTGGGCTTTGGCACAAACAGCATCAGTGTGTGATTCAAAACATAGCTTACTATCAATTATTGTGCCAAGGTACTTGTATTCTTGTACTATCTCAATAGGTTGGCCATCAATGATAGTGAGGGGGGGGGGGGGGGGGGCTCTGTTTCTTAAAATCAATAATTAATTCTTTAGTTTTGGATTTCCTACCTGTATTTCCAACTTCTCCAGCAGCAGCTTTCTTCAGAAATGTTGAAGTCGTGGAGCTTTCCCTCTGTTATGGGTTATTTTGTTGCTGCTGAAATCACAGAACATTTTTTTATCAATATTTGTTTACCATTGAGCTAGTTTCATCCAATTTCCTCACTCCATGTAAGTGACGTCACCGATTAGGTCTACATACGTTTATGTTTACGTTTGTGTAAAATAAATGAGCTCACTTCCAAGTGAAACCTTTACAAAACCACTCATATACACATAACAGGTGATTAAAAGCCCAAACTTTCATAAACAAAAGCTCAACCGAGTTAACATTAACTTAGCTTAACTTAACGTAGCTGCTACCTCTTCTGAAAACGGTTGATGCTAACGGACTTTTTCCGAAGACACAAATCCATGTCTATAAAAGTAAATATTCAGCATAAGCGTATCAATTACAAGTAAGAGAAGTGTCAAGAACAGTTGTGTGTATTATCCGTGTGATTTTAGAGACTATATCACCTGAAAGCAGTGAAAACAACAGCGAGAGAGAGGGAGTTTTCCTGCTTACCAGTCGCAGTGGTCCCGCGGCGTTTCCATGGCAACTCTGCGCCGCGTCCGCTCCAGTGTTTGAAAGGGACTTGAAAGTTCACGCGCACAACGCGACATCGGCCTCCCGTATATTGGGCCGACCTAAAGCCGACGTAACGGAGCTGGGAAATAGAGCACTGACTGACAAGAGATCTGCCTACGCCTGGCCGACGCCTTTGCGATGTTATAGGGAGGGAGGCCGACGCTCGATGTTGGGCCAACGTCGGCCCGACGTACGTGTGCTATCTGGGATTGCTCGCTTGGCTATATAGTCAGATCTAAAATCTGTGATAGGAGCACGGATTGAGTCTGTGGTGAGACCACGGATAACTCCAATGTCCGTGATATGGTCACGTAATTTAATCTATTGATTCGTGCCACGGACACGTTTATTTCGTAATTTTTCGTCTTTCGTGATTACAGCTCGATTATTTCTGCCTGTCGGCTGCAGCAGAGAAGCTGTTTAATCAACATTTATTCACGAGATCTTATCGTGGTTTATGTATTTTTTTTTTAATGTTATTATTTCGGTCTTATTGCCAGGGAAGCTGGATTGTTTTGCTGTTTATTGATATTTTTAAAATGATATTTTATTAGTAGGAAATCGCGCTGAAGAAGTCTCGTTCCAAACACATCGCGATTTTTGGCATCAGTTCACGTGTGTCAGCTGTTGGTAAGTAGCCTAGTAAATAAATACATAAATACGCTGTCCTAATAATGTGTGATATAATGTCTTTTCTGTTTGTCGATATTAATCTGCCAAATATATCTGCCATTTCCACCGAGACTTTGCGTTTCATTGCTTTCTAATTAAAAATATATGATTAAACACTGCCTGTCACGTGACGTGCTATAGGCTTAGATATTCATATCAGATTAAAAATAGTACAATTAGTTAAGTTGTATTTGTAGTAGAAGCACAGTAAAAACAACACTTACCATGCTTTTACCACAGTGACATTAGTTTTACTGTGATAAGTGTAGTAAAAAGACAGTAATCACAAAACTTACCATGCTTTTACCACACTATTGGTAGTTTTAACGTGATACTTATTGTAAATGCACAGTAACCACAACACTTACCATGCTTTTACCACAGTAACCCTAGTTTTACTGTGATAGGGTGTGGTAAAAGAACAGTAACCACAAAACTTACCATGCTTTTACCTCTGTATTGATAGTTTTAAAGTGATATTTGATGTAAATGCATATTAACCACAACACTTGCCATGCTTTTAACGCTTTATAATGTAACATCCAATATTTGTAAGGTAAATCAGTACTTTTTTCCTTTAAATAATCATATATATTATACATAATTATATTTTCTTTTCTCTTTTTCCAGCTGAAAAGACCAAAAGGGCCTTTCGGACTCAGTCAGCCCATTATTGTTTGAGGAGAAGTAAACGGAGGAGACGGAAAGCTGCAAAGGCAAATGTTCACAATGGTATGTATGTGTTGGGTTTTAATCAAACATTTTATCAAGCATTTGTTGTTTCTTAAAACTTTTCTCACAAAACCCATATCCCAATCAGTACAAACATAGTCTGAAAGTCTTAATAATTCACAAGATTTAACAAGTTGTTAAATTCGTACGATACTCGTACATATTTGTATACTCGTACACAATCCTGCAGCTTTTACTCCTAGTGCTGTCATTGGCTACTGCCTCAATTCCTGTACATATTTATAGCGATATTTGTAAATCAGTTGCGCCACTTCTTGGAAAGTTGTCGGATATCACACACACTGTCAGAAAGTTTATATTAATTGCAAATTGGTCCCCGTCTGTTCATGTTCCAGTGATACATGATGTCTCTCCACACCTCATAACCTACCTCTGATTGCAAGAGTGGAAAAGCTTATCTGACTTGTCACATGACATCAGATACTCGATTATTTTGTCATAATCAGAATGTTACACTGCTGATAACTGTCCCGTTTGCATGTAAATCATTTTCGTATGATCATTGCTTGCTATTAAAGACATACTTTTATTCATAGAAATGCCCACATATCAGTGAACTTATAACATAAAAATACTTTTAACATTTAATTATGCAACACTCTTTACAGAAAACATATCATACAGTTATAAACTGACTATTTGCAAGTAATGTATTAAAATTACCTTCCTTTCTGTTTTGCAGGATTGCTTAGTCCTTTTTTTAAAGCTCTACAATATCAAACTCAACAGCTCTTTTAGGAGCCAACCATTACAAGAGCTACTAGTGAGTCGCAGCGAATCTTGCCATGATCAGCTCTTCCCAGGTGAAGTTTCTAGAATATTGCAATCAGTATTTACTCATCAAATGTTCTCTCCTGAATCATATGGTAAATTAACTTATTTAATACTGTCTTAATTTATGTTTCAGGAACAATAGTAATTGCACATAGAGTAAGTAGAGACTATCTTGTTTTACAGCAGAGAAGGAAGACCAGTCCTTATATCAACGCAAGCTAGTCGAAAAAGTGCTTTGTTTCGGGTGAGGAAGGAACATCTGGTGCCCAAAGAAGACAGAAAAGTGAGCGAGTCCATTGGTATGTCTTGAATTGAAACAATGCTGTAAAATGTAGTACATAATTTGATGTTGACAATTTTACATTGTACAGGTTTTCACTTGGTTTTTGATCATGTGAAGCTCTTGAAACAAGTGACAGAAGAGTATGTTGTCTGGAAAAAAATCAAGCATCACTGGCAAAGGCTCAAAAGAGACAATACCTTTCTTAAAAATCTTTTAAAATAGGTTGCTGTTGATATGGGTAAAACAGTTTTTGTTCAGTACTTAGCTTATATTATGTGCTCCAATATATATATATATATATATATATATATATACATACATAATATGGAATGATTTTCCGGACATTTTTCAAAAGGAATTGCAAATTGTATTTGCAATTGCGTTTTCAAATTGTGCACGCATAAAATGTGACATAATCCAAACGCAAATGCAAATCGCGCATTACCGTTTGCATTTTCGTTTAAGCGAACGCACAGTGACTGCCAAATTTAAAATGGAAATGCAAAGTCCGTTTGCAACTGTGTTTCCCATATCTTACGAGTCTTGACCCTGTCATATTTAAATAGCAATTTCAATTACCACGTCTGCTTTTTCACTTTCTCAGCGTCGCGTATGTAGCCAGCCAAAACTCAAATGAAATCGTTATTTTAAACAATGGGGGTAGTTGGTGAAATTGTGGAGGACCTTATGATGCTCGCAGCAAGTTGATGACAGTACATCCTCTACAGATGTCCTCTTACTCAGAAGCCATTTCATTTTGGATAAGTTAAATGTTTTCGTGGCCTTGACCAACATCAACATCAGTAGCCTAATGTTGTCTTCGCCAACCTCAGTGAAGTAGCTAATAATAGGCTTTTTGTGAAGGACAGGACAACTAAAGAACCTGGACGTCCTTTACTGGACATAGCACAAGAGATGAGTGTCGGTGCTAGGTCTCACCCCTTCAAATAAGTGTTCTCAATTTGCGAAATAATTCAATAAAAATGCTGTCTGTTGCAGTTAAACCTGTGTGTGTGTGTGTGTGTGTGTGTGTGTGTCACTAGCGGCGCAGGATTTTGATTGTAGGTGGGCCTCCAGAAAACTGGATGGGCCAGTTAAAATAAGCCAAAAACAAAAAACGGGTTCCCCTTCATCTCCGTTTCAGTGCTTTTCTGCGGCACCGAGGACAGCGACTAACTATACCTGAATTTAATGCGTAGTTAGCATAGGTTTAAAAAAAAAAAACGGATTTTTTTTTTGCTGCTTTTTTAAGACAATTACAGTTTAATTTAATTTATTGTTTAATAAAATTATAGGCCTATTATTTTTTTAGTTTATTAACAGCAACAACAGCTGTAAAGATGAAGTTGACGATCGTCATCTCCATATAGTGAACGCGCCTATAGAGAGAAATGCACATCATGGATTACATAATCAGAGAGTAGCCTTTTTCTTTTCGTTTTAAATTGTTAAAAATACATTTTGGGCTTTCTTAAGATATATTTCATGTCTGTGAGGCATACGTTGAGTTTCGTTAAGTTAGGATGAGATGCGCTCCTGTTCACGAGCAATGCAATGACCGCGCGGGCGCCTCAATGATTTTATTGTCTGCTATATTTCCTTTTTAATTTATTAAATCCAGGCAATAAAAAAATATTGGTTGATAAAAAAAATATTAAAATTAAGATACAATTTATACAAAACGAAATTCACTTAAAAAGGCTTTCTACAAAACAAAAAGTGGTCAAAATCATGTCTGACCCACATCTCTCGATATATTGCGCATCCTATCTTACTCGTGCGGTTCACTTTTCATAATCAACATAGATGAAAAAATAACATTATAATATTTTAACAAATATGTAACTAAATGAGCTTATTTAATGGCTACAACATGTATAGTACAGACTCTCTATTTGTACAAATTGCTGCACATTCATTTTATTCTGAATTTTGCACGCATAAGTTGAAAGGCATTTGTTTGCATGCATAGTAAAACATATCTGCAACATTTATCAAGTTCACTGATAATTATTATCACTAATTATTATTATCACTAATTATTATTATCACTTAATGAATAATGTAACAAGGACAAAGCATGTAAACTGCGTTGTTTAGAATTGAATGGATCGCAAATAGATCCGAATGAAGAAACGTACAAAACCATAGTAGAAATGGATGGGCCCGGACCTAAAATGTAGCGCCGCGGCTGGTGTGTGTGTGTGTGTGTGTGAGAGAGAGAGAGAGAGAGAGAATGTTTGTTCCACTTTACATTTATGGTGTAGTCTATTTGTTTAGATTTATGTGGGATTTAATCATTTTAAATTAATCTCAACTGTGAAATGGACAAAAACAAAATTATACATAGGCTACTTTCAGACCAATTAAATCAAACCCAGGTTTTTTTGTGTGTTTAGACAAATAATGTAACAAAAGTCACAAAATTCCATGACACTGAGATAAGGGAGATATGTTTTTTTGAATGGGGGGAAAATATCAAATGAGATCCAAACAGAACCCAAAGACAACATGATGGTTTAAGAAATATTCATTTTAAACTAAACCAAAACCAAATCTTTATCTCAGTGTCATGGAATTTTGTGACTTTTGTTACATTACCTACATCTGTAGAGGATGTACTGTCATCAACTTGCTGCGCGAGCATCAGGTCCTCCACAATTTCACCAACTACCTCCATTGTTTAAAATAAATCGGCGTCTGTCTGTTCAGGGCATCACCTCTTAACCGTCGACTGTGAGTGACGTCACGTCCCAACACGAACACGCCCCATAGCATAATCCCACCCTTGACGCTGATTGACAGGTTTCCGTGTAAGGCATCGGAAATGGAAATACTAAGGGAATTGCGATTTCATTTGAGTTTTGGCTGGCTACATACGTGACGCTGAGAAAGTGAAAAAGCAGACTTGGTAATTGAAATTGCTATTTAAATATGACAGGGTCAAGACTCGTTAGATATGGGAAACACAGTTGCAAACGGACTTTGCATTTCCATTTTAAATTTGGCAGTCACTGTGCGTTCGCTTAAACGAAAATGCAAACGTTAATGCGCGATTTGCATTTGCGTTTGGATTATGTCACATTTTATGCGTCCACAATTTGAAAACGCAATTGCAAATACAATTTGCAATTCCTTTTGAATAATGTCCGGAAAATCATTCCATATATATATATAATAAATACTTCAATGTGTATATTATATAATGTACTGACTGCTGCTTTGTAAATTTATGTAAGGAACAGGCAACTCTGGCCCTTTGCATTCTACTTTTTGAGGTTAGTTAAGAGTTAACCTCCAACCCTAATCAAGCACATCTGAAAATTTTAACCAAATTCTTCAGGTTTATTTCTAGACAATAGGCAGGAGTGTTTGAGGTCGGAGCTAAATCTGCAGGACAGTGGACGCTGAGGGCCAGAGTAAACCATCACTGCTTTAAATAATGCAGAACATAAGCTGACCCGACTGGCCATTAAACAACTTTATTTGAATGGTTTCTGTTTTCTGTTTTACTTTCAGACCAGGACTGGAGAACGCCTGACAATGGGATGTTGAGACTTCTTCTTCTGGTTGAGAAAAAGCGACACCACATCAGTGATCACATCTTCTGTTCTTCAACTGAACAAACTGTTTAGACGAGGAAGAAGAACACGAACACGATAGAGACATGTACAGGGAAGAGCAAGAAACCAGTTTAGCTGTGATAATGAATCATTATTTTCCAACACAATATCAAATCTGTTTTCTGTAGGTGACTGAATATGATTCTCTGGCACTAATTTTATGGCTTCAGCAGCTGTGAATGGACTATTATGATGTTAATGTATTTTTGAAGACACATTTTTATTTATCTTGAATCTCATTTGTCTTTATGCTACTTTATCAACTTTATTCTGTGTCCTCCAATAAAGTGTTGTTTAATAAAGTATGGTGACTATTGTGTATTGAAAGTGGTGTTTGGTACAGTAAATAGACATTTTTATTTGAGAAATTTTAATTTCTTATTTCTTTAGTTTAATTAATTAAAAAATAACTAGGCCTACATATAATTAATAACTTATAAATTACTACATATAATTAATGACCATGATTCTTTTACTTGGGACATAAAAAATGTAGATCTGGTTAATGATTTGGGACAACAATGCAACAAAAGTTGCACATACTTGCATGTATGCCAGTTTGCAGTGAAATAAAAGGAAGCTATGTGAATAACAAGAGGCTACAGTGGGCTATCTTGCTATAAATACTTAACGCTTAATTGAAGATGATCCATGTTGATCATTCTAGCACATCTACAACTGCTTTTTGAATGAAAGCATATATCACTGATGTCAGGCATATAAGCAGCAATCAGAGGGGGAGGGGGAGGGGGGGGGGTGAAAAGGAAATGTTGGCACTGTTTTTTTGTTGTTTTACTGAATGGTGCATTACCCTTGTGTAATAGTAATAGTGTGTGTAGATCTGTGTAGATTGTATGGCCCAGCAATGGCCCCCAGAAGAGCAAACAAATGCACATTTCAAATGGCTGTAACTCGAAGTCCGGTTAGTGTATCAAAGAGAAAATCGGCAGGACGACTGCTTATGCTATGTATAATAAATAATGGGCGTATCTGCTGATCAATGCAGAATGATTGGTCAAAACATTGGTTAAAAACACTCTAACTTCATAACTTTTCATTTTATTTAAAATACTGTATACATAGTCATTTAATTTCATCATTTCAAACTGTTTAACATTTCATTTCTAACCGTTTAATTTCAATTCTCATTTATGAGTTCACATTCATGTCAAACAGTTTAACATTTAATTTCAAACAGTTTAATTTCAATTTTTATTCATGAGTTCACATTAATGCATTTCATTTAAAACAGTTTAACATTTAATTTCAAACAGTTTAATTTCTCTTGTTTATTACACATTTCACTTTTTAGTTCACTTTAGTTGAATAAAAATTTTAATTAAACGGTTGGAAATTAAATGTTAAACAATTTGAAATGATGAAATTAAATGACTATGTATACAGTATTTTAAATAAAATGAAAAGTTATGAAGTGTTTTTAACCAATGTTTTGACCAATCATTTCTGCATTGATCAGCAGATACGCCCTATTTTTCTTTAGAAGCATTGGAAATGTTTGGTGCCAAAAAGGCGTATTTGATGTTTTTGCCATATTTTCAAGATTTTGCAAGGTTTTAGAATATGTTCATCGTGTTAATATGCCATAATATGTTCACTTAAGAACTTACTCATATAAGTATGTATGTGGTTGCAATGTTGTGGATGAAGGTTAATAAATACAGTTGATTGAAGTGTGGTCAAAATTTTGTTTTGGCTCTCCTGTAAAGTTGGTCAAATGCCACTTGCGCCCTTCTGGCTCCAAACAATGTGTAGGCCATACATGTATTTTTTAGAGCCAGAAGGGCGTAAGTGGACATACACCCCTCTGGCTCCAAACAATGCTCAAACTTTTGTGTTTGGTCTTTGTTGTTTCGTTGCTTTATTCAATACAGGTTGATTTCTGATGTGTCTTTTTGGCACAACTAGATAGAGCTCATCAAGACCTTTAATTTGATATATAGAACTCATTTTCGCCCAAAATGCCACTTACGCCCCTCTGGTTCCAAGCCCTCGATATGGAAAGCTGGCATAAAGGTTATTTTTAAAGTGCTCACAGTAAAATATCAAATTTCAGCCTGTCCCTCATATATGTCATAAAGGTTTGCGCAATGAAGATATCCAGTTGTCCATTAAATATATAATTTATTTAACATTTATTGTTTTATTACTAAACGTTTTATACTACATTACCCACATATCTCTGTCATTCTATCAGTGGAACAGGAAGCATTGTTCTGTAGTTCATTGAAATGTGCAGACATGCTTAGGGTTAGGGTTAGGATTTCGGTAAAGGAGTAATTTCTCACATTATAGAGACACTTTATAGTTAGCTTAATGTATAACTAATGTAATAATAACACCAAACCATACTTTGTAACATGAAGCGCCAGTTTATATGGGTTAAACGATTGTCCAATCACAGCGAGTTCTGCGATAAAGTCACGGCCAATACAAACCTAGCTGAATAAATGCGTCACACTTACATGCCCATTTATGGCAAATGATGACAGATCTCTTGTGGTTCCGGCTGCAGGGATAGATATCTTAAATATTTAATTAAGGCTGTTAAACATGTATTATTTCTAATTAAATTATAACTCATATTTAAAAACAAAAGACTCTTTGTGTGGTTACCGTCCAAAAACGAGTTCACATGATCAATGACACAAATTTGCTTATTTGATTAGACTGATGCATAAATGCATTTGAAGGAGAAACTTTTTTCTAAGCAATGGCCAACAGCAGGGTAGTTTTGCAGTATTTTAATTAAAGATAATTGCATGTAGGCCTACTAAAGTGCTTCTAACATTTACAGTGTATGTATAGTCAAAGATATATAAATTATATTCAAATAAATGTAACAAAAGCACAATGAATGGACACAATTTTGAAAGCTTATTCCAATATTTAATGTCAACTGTTTAAAGACAAATGTAGCGCCAAAACTACTGCACAACAGTATAAAAATCAGTTAATTTAAAATATCCAGATACAGGGGCAATCTATTATAGTGACACATACATTAACGTTCAAAAAATTGCTATCTTGAAGTTATATATTTACAAACCAAAAGATGAGATTCAACTTTGTTATGTGAAAATACATTTGTTTCGTCGCTAAAGAACAAATAGGCAAAAACATAAGCACAACATTTTACATTCTCAACTTTCATTCTATATCCTTGAGATTATTGGTCACTTTTATTGTAACTATGCAATAATTATGTCCTTTAGCAAAACACCTGATGAGCACTGACCCTTTTTTATAAAGGCATTAAGCAGAAATCAAGTACAGTTTATGAAGCTGAAAAGAGAAAACAAAATGCTTTAACAATATGGAAAAAGATAAATCACTATATTCAGTATTGGTTCTGCATATATCTAAAAAGATGATCCTGAGGTGGAGTGGGACTCCACATGAGGACTTTCAGAAACTGAGACAGAGCAAAGGGTGCACCTCGCTGGACACATCCTACGCATGCCCAAACAACAACACCCAAACACAGTGATGAAGTGGACACCACCAGGAGGATGCAGGAGACAGGGAAGACCAAGGAAGACACAGAGACAGATGTTTCATGAAGACCTGAAGAATGTCAGTGTCCCATGGGAAGATGTGGAGAACTTGGCCACGGATTGAATACGTTGGAGGACACTTGTTGCCCAATGTGCCCAGCACAGCACTTGATGATGACGTTGTGAGTTTATCCATAACTGTGGGATATGTTTTCTGTAAAGAGTGTTGCATAATTAAATGTTAAAAGCATTTTTATGTTATAAGTTCACTGATATGTGGGCATTTCTATGAATAAAAGTATGTCTTTAATAGCAAGCAATAATCATACGAAAATGATTTACATGCAAACGGGACAGTTATCAGCAGTGTAACATTCTGATTATGACAAAATAATCGAGTATCTGATGTCATGTGTCAAGTCAGATAAGCTTTTCCACTCTTGCAAACAGAGGTAGGTTATGAGGTGTGGAGAGACATCATGTATCACTGGAACATGAACAGACGGGGACCAACTTGCAATTAATATAAACTTTCTGACAGTGTGTGTGATATCCGACAACTTTCCAAGAAGTGGCGCAACTGATTTACAAATATCGCGATAAATATGTACAGGAATTGAGGCAGTAGCCAATGACAGCACTAGGAGTAAAAGCTGCAGGATTGTGTACGAGTATACAAATATGTACGAGTATCGTACGAATTTGACAACTTGTTAAATCTTGTGAATTATTAAGACTTTCAGACTATGTTTGTACTGATTGGGATATGGGTTTTGTGAGAAAAGTTTTAAGAAACAACAAATGCTTGATAAAATGTTTGATTTAGGGTTAAAACCAACACATACATACCATTGTGAATATTTGCCTTTGCAGCTTTCCGTCTCCTCCGTTTACTTCTCCTCAAACAATAATGGGCTGACTGAGTCCGAAAGGCCCTTTTGGTCTTTTCAGCTGGAAAAAGAGAAAAGAAAATATAATTATGTATAATATATAGGATTATTTTAAGGAAAAAATACTGATTTACCTTACAAATATTGGATGTTACATTATAAAGCGTTAAAAGCATGGCAAGTGTTGTGGTTAATATGCATTTACATCAAATATCACTTTAAAACTATCAATACAGAGGTAAACGCATGGTAAGTTTTGTGGTTACTGTCCTTTTACCACACTCTATCACAGTAAAACTAGGGTTACTGTGGTAAAAGCATGGTAAGTGTTGTGGTTACTGTGCATTTACAATAAGTATCACATTAAAACTACCAATAGTGTGGTAAAAGCATGGTAAGTTTTGTGGTTACTGTCCTTTTACCACACCCTATCACAGTAAAACTAATGTTACTGTGGTAAAAGCATGGTAAGTGTTGTTTTTACTGTGCTTCTACTACAAATACAACTTTGGAACTAATTGTACTATTTTTAATCTGATATGAATATCTAAGCCTATAGCACGTCACGTGACAGGCAGTGTTTAATCATATATTTTGAATTAGAAAGCAATGAAACGCAAAGTCTCCGTGGAAATGGCAGATATATTTGGCAGATTAATATCGACAAACAGAAAAGACATTATATCACACATTATTAGGACAGCGTATTTATGTATTTATTTACTAGGCTACTTACCAACAGCTGACACACGTGAACTGATGCCAAATATCGCGATGTGTTCGGAACGAGACTTCTTCAGCGCGATTTCCTACTAATAAAATATCATTTTAAAAATATCAATAAACAGCAAAACAATCCAGCTTCCCTGGCAATAAGACCGAAATAATAACATTAAAAAAAAATACATAAACCACGATAAGATCTCGTGAATAAATGTTGATTAAACAGCTTCTCTGCTGCAGCCGACAGGCAGAAATAATCGAGCTGTAATCACGAAAGACGAAAAATTACGAAATAAACGTGTCCGTGGCACGAATCAATAGATTAAATTACGTGACCATATCACGAACATTGGAGTTATCCGTGGTCTCACCACAGACTCAATCCGTGCTCCTATCACAGATTTTAGATCTGACTATATAGCCAAGCGAGCAATAGGTGTAAAACGCCATCAAACTGGATTTTATGATGACAGGACAAGACAAAATTGCAATAAAGCTTTCAAGTGTCTAAACAAGTGAGCAACATCACACCATCCAGTGAGTGAGGTCAGGTTGTTGAGGTCCGTGGTGCCATCACGGGACTTCAGTTTGGCTAACAGAATCAGACTGAATTTTTATGATGGCTGGACAATGCAATAGCTACAATAACAGAGAGGTTAAAGTCTTTGTGGTATTTGGTGTTGGAAAATAAATAAATACTTAAAATGTGTTTCCAAATGAGAAAGCACGTCCATTGAGTGAGATCTGTTCTCTGTCATTGAAACGGGTATCCGTGTGTGGACAACGGAAGATGAGTGTCATTGACTTGCGCGTTGGAGTTATCCGTGGTCTCACCACAGACTCACTCCGTGCTCCTATCACAGATTTTAGATCTGAATAATAGCCAAGCGAGCAATAGGTGTAAAACGCCATCAAACTGGATTTTATGATGACAGGACGAGACAAAATGTCAAGTTAATTACATGCCATTGCAACACAGTCGACCTAAAGCTTATAAGTTCCTAAACAAGCCAGCAACATTACAACGTCCATGAGTGAGGTCAGGTTGTTGAGGTCCGTGGTGCCATCACGGGACTTTGGTTAGGCTAACTGAAACAAACCGAAATTTTATGATGACAGGACAATGCAATAGCTTCAATAACAGTCAGGTTAACGTCATTATGGCATTTGTTGTTGGAAAAGTTCACAAATACTTCAAATGTTGCGTTTCCAAATGAGAAAGCATGTCGATTGAGTGAGATCTGTACTCCGTCATTGAAACGGGTATCCGTGTGTGGACCACGGAAGATCAGTGTCATTGACTTGCATTGGAGTAATATCCGTGGCCGCATCACGGAATTTGGGGCGATTCCGTGATGGCTCCACGGATTTTGAGTTAAGGGCACGTGGACATTTCACGGAATCCTGTGAGACCAGGTTGCGATGTGATACTGTAGTAGACGGTTGCATAGTTATAATTTTGTCCCTGATATTATCAATCTTATAAGTGAAGAAGTTCATAAAATCATTACTGCTGTGTTGCTTGGAAACTTCGGTGCTTGAAGCTTTCTTTTTCGTTAGTTTAGCCACCGTTTCAAATAAATACCTAGGATTATGTTTATTTTCTTCTAATAGGGTTGAAAAATAAGCAGATCTAGCAGCTTGTAAAGCCTCTCTGTAAGTAATCAAGCTCTCCTTCCATGAAATGCGAAATACCTCTAGTTTTGTTTTCTTCCAGTTGCGTTCCATTTTTCTGGCTGCTCTCTTAAGGGCCTGAGTGTGCTCGTTGTACCACGGCGTTGGACTATTTTCTTTAATATTCTTTAAGCGCAACAGAGCAACTGTGTCTAAAGTGCTGGAAAAGAGAGAGTTAAAAGTTTCTGTTGCAATATCAAGTCCTTCTAAGCTATCTGGGATGCAGAGATGATGAAACTGATCAGGAAGATTAAAGCAATCTTTAGTGGCAGAAGTGATAGTTCTAACATATTTGAAACACGGAGTCGGCTTTGCAGCCTTGGCTAAATGTAATTTACACGAGACTAGATAATGATCTGAGATGTCATCGCTCTGCTGCAGAATTTCAAAGGCATCAACATCAATTCCGTGTGATAATATTAGATCTAGAGTATGATTACGACGATGAGTCCTGACACATAGGGCCCTATTTTAACGATCTGAAATGCAAGTGTCAAAGCGCAAAACGCAAGTAACTTTGTGGGCGGGACTTGGCGCTGTCGCTATTTTCCCGGCGGGATAAATGACTCTTGCGCCAGGCGCAAATCTAAAATGGGTTGGTCTGAAGTAGCTTCATTATTCATTGGTGTGGTTTGGGCGTAACGTGAAATAAACCAATCAGAGCGTCATCTCACATTCCCTTTAAGAGCAGGCGCACTTGTTCTAAAGCGGATTCCTATTTTAACGGCGGATTTTGCCAGGCGCGCGCCAGGAGCGGTTCACAGCCAAGGAGAGCAACGCTCTCGTCAGGGACGTTGGGGATGGAGAAACCCACCCAAATTAACTTCGGTTAAAAAGGCGTATGATAATTTGGGTAAATGTATAAGCTAGATGTATGCTTTTATAATAAATTGTCTATCTATCTATCTATCTATCTATCGTAATAATGTATGATTTGCAAAAATGAAAACTGCTGCTTCTGTGTAGATGAGAGAATCAAAGTGTATGCGCGTTGTGCACACGCTACATTGATGATGGCCAAGCATGCGCCCTTAAAATAGCATATGAATAACATGCGCAACACGCCACTGACTTTAAACTATTTTTTCCTGGTTAGTGGCGCAATTGTTTTCTGAACCTGCAAAATAGCATGCACTGTAAAATATAATACGTTGACTTTACTTAGAAAAGGTGAGGAAACCGATTGCCTTAAAATTTCCAAGTAAAGTAGTGTATTAATGTTGTTAATCAAGTAAACTCAAGCACTCTTGAATCAAAATCATTAGTTGTGTTAACTTCTCATTAGAGTTCACATTACTAGGAAAATATCAGGAAACCGATTGCTCTAAAAAAAGCAAGTAAAGTGAAATAGGAATAGTATGTGGTACTGACAAATGCTTAGTTAATATAGTTCACTTACACAAGAGTTCCAGTAACTAAAAAATAACTGTAGAGAGTACTTGATAATTTACTTTAAATGAAATGTATTTGTCACCATGGTTGTGTTTTGCATGCTGAATGATGAAGTCTGTGTGAGTCAAGCATGATCAATTACAAGATTTTCACAAATATAGAGGGATTATATAAACCCAATTAACTGTTTCAGAAGGTGTTTAGGCATAAACAGTAGCAACACAATTATAAAAGATCACTAATTGACACGAGTTACATTATACACCATTCATATTTTCTCTCGTGCGTGCGTGCGTGCGTGTGGTATTACTTCTCTTTCTTTGACACTAAACAACTGATTTATTGTTGCATCACTGCATCAACAGAAAGAGAATCATAATAAAGAAAATATAGTTCCAAGTGCCCAACCAAAGGGATCACTAATCGCCATAATGGTGACTAAAAATATTTTAGGAAAATCAAAATAAATTTATGAAGTCAACTTATGTTATGTTCTTACAAATTTTTCAGTTGTATTGACAATTCAACATTCAAGATTACTTTGGGAAATGAGTGAATGCAAACAAAGACAAATAACTGCAGAAGTGGAGGAAATGAGTGAAAGGTCCATTAAGAATTTCCCTGCCTCAAAAACCACACTCAAATCAGTAAATAAAACATAGTATGTGAATAGTACAGATTACTAGATTTTTACAATTAAGTTAAGACATTAAGTAAAGTTAACTAAAAAAGTTTTAGTAAGAACCACTGTTGGATTTTACAGTGTGAAGGAACGTTTGCGTCGGAACACGCCTCCTTTTTTGCGCTGAACCGCCCAGGGAGCGCAAGTTCATTCCCTAGTTTAGCGACGTGCTTCTGTGGAGGGAAAAGCGCGCTTTGCGCGGGTGCAAAATAGGAATGATACATGCGTCGGTGTACAAAGTCAATTGCGCTGGGTGCAAGATAGGGCCCGTGTTGTCTAACTCCAATTGAGTTTACAATGTCTTTAAATGCCAAACCCAATGCATCTTTTTCATTATCAATGTGTATATTAAAATCACCAACAATTAGTACTTTATCTGCAGTCAATATTAATTCTGATAGAAAGTCCGCAAATTCTTTGATAAAGTCTGTATGGTGCCCTGGTGGCCTGTATACAGTAGCCAGCATAAATCTCAAGCGTGATTTATTGCTTATACTATATATTTTTACATTAAGCTCCAATGCTTCAAAAGAATTATATTTAAAACTTGATTTCTTAGTGGTTTTCGAATATTCAGCAACTCAAGCTTTAGCATTTGCTCATCTGTATTATAGCTGTTTTTTTATTTGTTGAACATCAATTAAATTTTTAACCTTAGATGGGTTTAACCCTCTGGGGTCTGGGGTGTTTTTGGGGTCCTTGAGATGTTCTGACATGCCCTGACATTTGTGCTTTTTTCAGTTGCTTATAAACATATTAATGGCAAAGGTGTAAATTCACTCTATATAGCACAAACAGGACTTCCATAATATGTGAGCCACATGTATGTACATGTTTTCATTTTTGAGAGAATAATGTTTATGCATGGTTATCGAAAAAACTAAAAATTAAAGTTTCTGAAATAAGGCCACAAAACACATACTAAATATGTGGCAATAAGACTTTTGACTAATGGATGTCGTCGCCTAGGGTTTTTTCTTCAAAATGATGTGAAAATCATCCTGCCTAATCATTCACATAAAACGATACATTGATTTTAGTTTTGTGAAACACTTTTAGTTTGAAAAGCCAATATGCGGATGGGGCGTAAACGCTCCAACAGCATCATGCATATTTAGTAGTTCATACCTGGTGAGACAATGTCCCTGCATACTTAATGAGCCATTCATTCAGGTGTGTCACCTATAGCTAACTTAAATATACAAGCTTCATAAAAATGATCATTCTAGGAGAAAATTTCAGATGGCATTTAGAGGCTTTTGCATCTGAACTCTTCATATATACACACACATATATATGCATGCACATACATACTTTATAATCTTTTCAAAACTAGTCAACGTCTTTCAAAACTAAAGTATACATTTTATCATACGTATTTCAAAGTAAAGGATTCATTAGTTAGTTGATGACTTTATTTTTGACAAAACACATACAGTATTCCTCATCTCAGTATAGCAATAGAGTTTGCTAAAAGCTGTTCATTCAATATTTCAGTATTTGAAAATCTATCATATTTTGTAAAATTACATTTATATTTGCATTTATGTCAAAACCTAGACACTTATAAACATCAAAAGGACATTTATTAATATGTATTCGTGTCAAAATGACAGATTTTCCTATTCAATTTTGCATGGAAACGCTTCCAAGACGCTTGCGTGTCACGTGAAAAATAGGCGTCAGTTCTATTTCTAGCATGCACACGTTTTCCACGTTTTCCCGCGCGCGTCTCACACAGGCAGTGTGCAAACTCTAAACTGTTAACTTGGGAGCCGAAATAAAAACGGACACGCCACGCAGCTGAGACGCTTACGCCACGCATCCAGTGTTTCACCGGCCTTATCCAGCGGATGTGAGCGTTTCACAGGTTTGTATGGATCGCCTCACATTTGCGTTTGAATAGCGCGGTCTCCGTAGGCGGAGTCACATTAAAACTTAATTAGCTGAGATGAGAACGACTGACATCTCTCTCTTAACATACATATTATATAAACTGTGAATATTTGTTTTTTATAAAAATTACTTCATTTAAAAGAAGAGAATTCAAGCTTCATGCCTGTGTGTCTGTATGCCTGTTTGACTGAGTATTCGCTGAGTTACAGTTCATTTTCGGACGCGTTTCAGAATTGACTTCACTGACGGAGAGTAGGCAGAACTCGCATCATGTTTATTTTTTGGCGAAAAGCACAACACTTTGTTTTTATTATGAGCATACACAAAAAAATACACACTAAACAGGATCGATTGATGTATAACACAAGCATATAAGATAAAAATTATTATTATTATTTATTTATTTTTTTGCACTCAGATGGCCGACCCCAGGGGGTTAAACGTTTTTTGGATTTCCAAGTTCGGGGAACAGACACAGTCTCTTTATGATGATATCTAGGTGAAAGAGGCTCTATGTGATGGGATTTATCTGACCTTGGTGACGCGAGGCCGCTAGCAAACAGTCGGTTTAGCCAGTCTGTCTGCTTCCTGACCTGAGGCCCAGATTGTCATGTTTGAGCTCTAAGACTATGAACCATATTACTAGAGAGAAGAGCAGCACCATCCCAGGAGGGATGAATACCATCTCTTTTCAACAGGTCAGGTTTGCCCCAAAAACTTTGCCAATTGTCTATGAATTCTATATTATTTTGCGGACACCACTTAGACAGCCAACCGTTAAGCGAACACAATCTACTAACTATTTCATCACTCCTGCGAACAGGAAGGGGGCCAGAGCAAATTACAGTCCTTGACATCGTACTTGCGAGTTCACACACCTCTTTAATATTAATTTTGGTGATCTCCGACTGGCGGAGTCGAACATCATTAGTGCCGACATGAATAATGATCTTAGAGAATTTATGATTAGCATTAGCCAGCACTTTTAAATTTGCTTTGATGTCAGGCGCTCTGGCTCCCGGCAAACATGTGACTATGGTGGCTGGTGTCTCTATTTTCACGTTCCGTGTAATAGAATCGCCAATAACTAGGGCACAATCATTCTCAGTGGGTGTTTCACTGAGCGGGGCAAATCGATTTGTTATGGTAATCGGAACGGAAGAGTGTTTTTTGATCCGCGACAAGAGCGATCCCTCACTGTCACCCATTTGCCTTGCTGCATAGGCTCTACTTAAGCCAGAACCGACTCATGTAAAGAGTTCACTATGCTAGGCGCATCCAAAGCAGTATTTAAATCTCTAGCACTCTTACTATCCTCAGTTAAAGTTTGGATGCGTGTCTCTAGTTATGAAATCTTCTCTGTCAACCTAACTGTCTCCTTGCATTTATCACATATAAATCCTATATTGCCGACAGAGAAGGCTATGCTGAACATGTGACATGAAGTGCAGGTGACAATAACAGGACAAGACATTACTCACCGTGTTTGTTGACTGATTCTTACTCACCTGAGCTTTTTATGAACTTAAAGGCGTGGGCGCGCGAGAGAAAATAAATAAATAAAAATATCTGAGCGCACGGGTGGCGTGTTAACAGGCTAGTGAATTACTAGCGTGTTGTGCTAGTAGTAACGGAAGCTAGCGATGTCAGGTTAATCTGAGATGTTGGGTAAGCTGTATTTTAGTAGTATAAACAACTAGAAATTGTAGTAAATGATGGTTCAAAACAAAGAAATATGAGACTTAAACGGAGCTTACAGCACCGAAGCAAACACACTCACAGCAGGCAGCAAGGCAGACAGGAGCAATCGATCAGGAGCAATCGATCAGGAGCAATCTCAAGATCACTACAATCAAGGAACTCCAATGCTTTTTCGGAATTGCTAACTTTAACAGACGATTCATCCACAACTACAGTCTTCTCAGTTCTCCATTAACCTCAGCTCTCAAAGGCTTGCCCAAGTCTCTGTCCTTGACCCCAGCAGCTTCAGAAGCCTTCCAGCAACTAAAACAGGCCTTCCAAACCGCTCCGATCCTAGTCCACCCTAATCCAGATCTCCCGTTCATCATCGAGGTGGATGCCTCATCCACTAGGGTCAGAGCGGTCCTCTCGCAGTAGCAGGGTGACCCTCCCAAACTCCATCCATGTGCATTCTAAGAAGCTTTCCCCAGCGGAGCAGAACTACGACATCGGAAATCGAGAGCTATTCGCCATTAAACTAGCTCTCGAAGAATGGAGACACTGGCTGGATGGAGCACATCACCAATTTGATGTCATCACTGATCATCACAACCTCGAATACTTGAGAGAAGCAAAGAGACTCAATCCTTGTCAAGCCTGATGGCCTTTATTCTTCACCAGGTTCAATTTCACCGTCTCATATCAACCTGGGGAGAAGAACTGTAAGGCAGATGCCTTATCGCGTCTTCACCAACCTGCGTTAGGGTGTTTATTAATATAACTCCATTTGTAATCATCTGAAAGAAGAAAGTCATATACACCTAGGATGGCTTGAGGTTGAGAAAATCATGAGGGTAATTTTCATTTTAAAGTGAACTACTCCATTACAATCTGCACAGTATCAGTCTGCATCCCATGAGTGGTCTTTTACTGCTTAAAGTAAAGTGACAAAAACAAAGTCTTTTAAACATCTAAAAAGCTTTATAATGTGGTCATAATATTTACAAGTGTCCTTTGTCTGCTTTAAGTAAAGTAACAAAAGTTAATTCTTCTTTTAAACAGCCATAATATATCATGAAGTGGTTATAAGTGTCATGGTGTGGTGCAGACTGATGGGTTGAGGTGGAGTCCTGGTCGTGGAGGTTGGAGTTGGAGACCGGGGATCCACCGACCATGCTGGAGTTGAACACTAGTAGACCCGCAAACTCACCTCACTTTAGGTGGCATGTGAGTGAGCTGTGGGGCTAGCAGGAGGTGGTGACAGCGTGGTTGAGGAAGGGATGATGGGAGGAGGTGGGAGAGGGAGGCTGGGTGGGAGTTCAAGAACAGGGTCAGGAACAGGCTCAGGAACAGACTCAGGCTCAGGCTCGGGAGCAGACTCAGGAACAGATTCAGGCTCGGGAACAGACTCAGGCACAGATTCAGGCTCGGGAAAAGACTCTGGCTCAGGCTCAGGAGCAGACTCAGGCTCGGGGACAGAAGACTCTGGACGGGCGGTCTCGGCGGGACGAGACTCTGGACGGGCAGTCTCGGTGGGACTAGACTCTGGACGGGCAGTCTCGGCGGGACTAGACTCTGGACGGGCAGTCTCGGAGGGACAAGACTCTGGAACAGGAACTGGAACAGGTCTGGTAATTTGGATAGTCCTTGGGGCAGGAACAGGTCGATGCACAGAACGGGGAACAGGAACAGGTCTTGGGGTGGCGGCGGCCATCCTGGCTGAGGGCTCAGGCGGTGAGACGGCGGCCTTCTGGGCTGAGGGCTCAGGCAGTGAGGCGGTGGCCATCTTGGCTGAGGGTTCAAGCGGCGAGGCGGCGGCCATCTTGGCTGAGGGCTCAAGCGGTGAGGCGGCGGCCATCTTGGTTGAGGGCTCAAGCGGTGAGGCGGCGGCAATCTTGGCTGAAGGCTCAAGCGGTGAGGCGGTGGCCATCTTGGCTGAAGACGAGGGTTCAGACATGGCGGGCATGAAGTGAAGAACAGGTTCGTCAGGCATGACGTGAAGATCAGGCTGGTCAAGCAGTGTTCTGGATCGGTCTCTTTCCAGTCCAATCCTGTGGTGTCTGGGAGGTCGCTATGGTGGTGGAAAGTTGCCCCGATCCAGAACAGGGTCCTTAGGGTCTCGACATCCACATCCACATCCATGCTGGTGGTGGCAAGACACATAAAGTTCTTTATAAAAGATAAAAGGATTAGGGCTCTCCTGAGCCAGGACGATCATTTGTGCCCTATCGTCCATTTTGGGCGGTCCGTTCTTCTGTCACGGTGTGGTGCAGGCAGAAGAAGACGAAGGAGAATCAAAAGCTCCAATACAAAGTTTTACTTACTATATAATTTATCCATAAACAGCAAACTTGCTATACTGGAACATCTTCATCTTCATCTTCATGCAGACATTAAGGACTTAAAAGCCAGCCTCGAATTTTCTCAATCACAGATCGACACACTCGCATTAGAAAACCGCGAGCTAAAAGGAACTGTCTCAAACTTGTCCAACCAGGTTAATCATCTCACCAAAAATCGAATCATGAAAGATAAAATACTAGACCTCCAATGCCGCAGCATGCGTGATAACCTCATTTTTTTCAGGAATTCCTCTACCAACATCTACACCTGACGGCCCGGAGAAAGCAGTTAAAGAATTCATGCAATCATCCCTGAAAATTCCGCTAGAGACAGTTAACAGGATTACCTTCCACCGAGTACACCGTCTCACTTCTAAAGACAACAAAAAGCCACCTCCGATAATCGCCAAATTCGAACACTACAAGCATAAAGAACTCGCTAAAAGCAAAGGAAAAGAACTGAAAGGTACATCATTCGGACTAAACGACCAATTCCCTCAAGAAATACAGGAAAGAAGAAGAGCCCTCTTGCCCATAATAAAACAACTCAGGCATGAGGGCAATCGAGCCACACTGTCAGTCAATAAACAATTAAATCTCTCCCCCTCCTTGCACACACCCTCACACACACACCTGCCCATCTTGTCATCATACATTTTCATAACTGCACGATCACAACATGGCACCACTTACGTTTCTGACTGTTGTGGTTAAATTCTTTTCAGGGGAATGACTTCAGAGATATTTGACATCAGAAAAAATTAGACTTTATTAACAAACAAAGCCGAGTGCCCCTCTGCAGAAAGACCCTCCAGAAAGATTGCCCAGCAAACGTATATACCCTCTCCTTGTCCCAAACATGGTAATACATTCTATAGGTATTTTGAGAAATAGTTTTGTACCATGTGACATTACTGAAATAGAATTTTCTGCTGTAACAACACCTTGTGCTCTCAGGTTCCAAAGCCAGCCAAAGTCACCCACAGACAAGGAAATAATAGTGTACAAAAAAACAGTTAAATTACTTATTTTCTAAATAATAAAATCTTCAACATTCCCTCCTCTGGGGCTTATTTAAGCCCCACATTCGCTATCCTTTTCCAGAGTGTAGTTTCAAAATCCAGTCCCCTCAGTTATACTACCTTAGTGACTAAATTAAGTCACTCATTCTTATTTTCAATGACTGAAATTATGCCACCATACTCCGGAGGAGCAATCGAGCCAAACATCTTTCTCCATACATTTTCTTTCTTTCAGTTGTTTTTTCTTTTTCAATGGAGAAAGTAAAAGACTCGAATCCTCCCTAATCAACCATCAAACATTGTTACAAGTGTGTGGATGAAATTGGTTCAGCATTGTCTAATTGTCACAGTTATGTAGAATATGTCAAACACAAAAAATCCCTTATACAGTTAAGAGTTCTCTTGCGGTGTAGATATCCTCTTCGACCCAGACAACCAGGATCTGGCTTATTCATTTTCTTCTTCATCCTTATCCGAGGTACTTCAATCAACGTCCAATGATTGTAAATCTCAATTTGGTTTATAAGCTCAATCTTAATAATATATGATTTGTTGCCCTCTCAAATTAGTTTTCATTATCTTCTTAATATGGGAAGTATGTAATAACCCTCTTTTAATATTGCAACTCCAAAAAACATTTCTAATTTTTTAAATCAATTTTCCTTAACTTTTTGACTCAATCATAATTAATCTCCAAACATAAGTCATTCTACTTTTTCATGTAATTGTTTTCATTATAATAAAGGCAAATCATTATAATAAATCTTTGCTGATTATAGAAGAATAAATGATTTAGTTTGCATGTTTATTTCGCATAATCCATATGAATTTTTATTTAAAATAGGGCTGGGTAAAAATAACTTTTTCTCTTTTTTATTCGCTTCTTATTCTTATGAAGGAACGTCAATTCACTTATTTTTAAAGAATAAATTTTTTAGTCAGTCATGTTTTAGTTGATGTACAACCATAACATTGTAGTGCATCTTCTATCCATTAAATCGCAATATGCTTCGTTATAACGTTTTACATTTCAAATTCTGTCTACTTTATAATCAAATTTAAACAATAAATATCTCACGTGTTGCAGCTTTTTCTCATTATAGCTCCTCAGTTCAAGCATACCTTAACTGCATACCTTTTCTTTTTTTCTACTTTCTAAATGAACTATCATGAATGAACTTAATTATGTCACATGTAATCACTCAAACTAAGAAAGCTTCAAGAGCAATGTTACATTTACTTCATAAAAGTAATTCAATGAACTCATTAGACAATTAGAAAAAATAACTCTCGAAAATAACTTTTTATACTACCTTACATATTCACTGTACGGTCATTTCTTTTTTCCGTATAACTAAATAAATCTATACGTTCTCAACCATTTCAAACATAAAGCATTATAACTTAATTATTGTTAAAACTTCCTTTCTGTATTTTAAGTTTCTGCATACAATTAATGTTAATTTCATTTTTTCTAGAATGACTGCTAAACCATTATCTAAACTTATTTCTGATAGAATTTCAAATCTAAGGAATAATTCTTTGGTCTTAAATTTAATTACTTCTCTTGACCCTCCTCTGTTGATCTCATTGCCTTTACCCATCTCTATCTTGTTCATATAATCCATTACCGTTTTATTAGTCCTTCTGATATATGGCCTATTTTTGTCACTGTTCCTTTCCTACCTTTATTTTTGTCGCAAATTTCTCTTGTATACAGTCAAAAATTGCAAAAAATGCCTTTTATTTAATTTTCCTTATTCTTTTTCCTTATTCTTAATTTAGCCGTTTAATTATTGTCCTTCCTTATTCTTTTAATCCCTCCCCCCTTGCGCAGGTGAATACCTGTGCATCTGGTTTGAGAATATTCAAAAGTATGTTTTTGTGCAATAACCTGTCATTCTTACCCCCCTCTGGTACCACCATATATATTGTTCATAAGGCAATAATCTACATGGTATTGAACAGTCTATATGCTATAACAATTTGTTTGTTATTGAATTTGAACAATTTCCATCTGAGGTGGTCGTTCTGTTAGCACCATTCAAAATACATTTAATTAGTCAAATAGCATATTGAATCAAATCATAATTCAAATCATAAATGAAATCAAATATTTGTTAATAGTCAGTGTTAATCTTTTCTTTAATTTTCAACTGTAGTCTTAAATTAATTACTTATACCCCTTTATTGACAAATTACATTCGAGTACCCATTTTGATCTATTTTAAAATGTCATTTAGGTCGATTTGTATTTTCCTTCATGACTTGTCTTAATTCGCACTGTGCTATGACAGTTACTTGAATTAGTCGCTTATCATTCATTATTTTCATTTGTTTTCTGATTTTTCATTATTGTTTCTACATTGTTTTTGATATATTCTTTAATTCAATAATTTTTCTTTCTTGTTGGGTTATTATTAAGTTGTTACTAGTGTATTCAAGGGCTTTAACATTAAATTTAAAGACAGTTTGATTGATGTTGACTATTGTTTGAACTTGTACTCATCTCTGTTGATTCTCTCTTCTTTGCACAACTCCTTGAAAGTTTCTTATTCTGCAACTTTTCATTTAAAGTTCTTCTTTTTCCATTCATGTTGATCATTGTGAGTTGTAATTGGCTTTTTCCTTTTCTCTCATTGGCAAGGGAAGGTCATTGCCAGCATGTCCTTGAAACCTCACTCGCTGTTGTGGGGGGTTCCTGGAGTCGTTTGGTGTATTTTAAGTTGAGAGCCATGGACTCAAATGTCACTTTGCTGATCAATGTTCAAGCTTCTTCTGAGATGACAGCACTGTCACTGGTTCTTTTTGTTTGAATCGTCCCAGAAACCTTCCTGGAATTGAACTGTTCTCATCTGTGAATGAAACCTTCATTATTTCTGTTAGTTCAGTTAGTGACAACAACAATTTAAATCATCTGCTCATCTGGCCCATTGTCCTTCTTGGTGTCATCTGTAAAATGATCATGTGGGCTGAGTGGTGTTTTGGCCTCTTTTGTGTGTTTTCTGCTCATTAGCAGTAGGGCTTTACCCCTATATTACTTTTTACAATTAGTCAATTCAGCTCAGTTATCTCATTGTTTTGAGTCCCACTATCAGCATACTAGTTATCAGGCATCTTGGACAACACTCAACCCACTTTACTAAAAGACAAACAATATTTCATACTTTTGACAAAACGTCAGCTCCTTCGTGATATGCTGAAAAGCAAGTCAGATGTGTTATTCTCCATCATGATATTCTGAAAGGAAAGTCAGATGTGTTAGGCGCTGCGCAGAATGTAGTACTGTTTTGTTTTCTTTTGCAATTTTTTTTCATTTTCTTTTTCTATTGTTACTACAGTTTTGACCAGGAAATTAACCAAATCCATCCATGGTCATTATTTTATTGGGCAGAATATGCCCTGTGGGCCCACATATGAAATTTAGATACAGCTGTAGGCAAAATAATTGATTTGCCTTAGTGTACACTCATTCATTCATAATCAGTCACTCATCGGCCATCACACATTCTTCTTCCGCAGGTTGTGCTCTAAATGCGGAACTTACAAATTTAGCTGTGGAATTCCTAAGGTCTGACAGACAACACCACAGCACAGCTACGCAACACTATTCAGAAGTGTCAATGATCTTAAGGTTTAGTTTACCACTGTTGTTACAAACCTTTTTTCTTGTTTTTTCCCAAACTCTAATAGATTAAATATTTCAGAATAATAGGCCTTAGTATGGTGCAGTTGAGAGTAAGACAGCCAATTGTAATTTCTCAAATGCATTTTGTCATTTGTTTGGTCTACTTATTCATATTCTTTTTGTTTTTGCTCATGAGCTGATTTAAGAAGAAAACTGGAGATCTCTGCCTAATCTTGGATCCATGGCCAATAACATTTCCATCTCATTATCCCAGTTTTGACAGCATTTTTAATTTCATAATTATTGGACTTTTGGAGTTATGTATCCTTCTCCAATCTATCTCTATAAAACAATTATTAAAACAAGATGGAGTGACCAGTGTTTTTGTTTTGCAAGCAAAAATAATAATTCTTTGACATTTTGTGTCTTTTTCTTTGCCAGAGAATAATTCTATCATGCTTTTAGCCCTATAGTTGTCTAATATAATAGCCCTCACTATACCAAATCCAGCCTCAGTTTTAAATATGTAGTGAGTTGAGCACCCACTTCTCTGTATTTTCTTTTCTTATAGAGCTGGACTTGTACCTATTGAAAGAGCAGAGAGGGTTAGTTTAGCAGAGAATATAAAGAATTGCCATGAGACCAGTGAATAATCAGAATGAATAATGTTAATATATTATTTAACCAAATTTGACGCAGTCTCTAGAGTGATCATAAGGTTTTGTCACACCTGTGGTGCCGTAAGTGTCAGTTCTTCTTTTTTTAGATCAGTGTCTGTTGACATGTTTTTCAGCCTTGCTGTCACTCAAAGGCCATTGCAGAGTTGAGAATAGGCTCTGCTGCTTCTCTGTCTCTTCTCAGTTTGGGCTTTTGATCGATCCTGTAACAGTTTTGCATCTCAGGATTTTTCTTTGTTTTCAGGAAAAGTCTCAAGTGAAAGATTCACCTTTTCCAGTCTTAATTCAGTCTTTCTGAGTCTTTTTGAACTTCAGGAGGGGAGCTGAGAACCCCTCACCCACTCTCTTCTTCTCTCTGCATTCGTGTCTCTGCATTCATGTCTCTGCCCTTTGCCCTCTTGTTGCTTCCACAGGACACTGAAAGATGAACACTCAGATCTGCATGAGTCAAATTGAACTTTTACATATAAGCTATTAGCTCTTTATCTACATGCCACTGCATATTTTCACTATTTCTTTTATATAAAAATCTCACTGGTTGACCATAGCATTTCCCTCATTCTATTAGTAAGCAGTTCTTCATTGCAAGAAAAAGCAAGCTAGTTCTGTTTTTCTATACCAGCAATAATATAACTCTGATGATCTGAGAATAATTCAATTAAATAATTTTCCCTATCATAAAATCAGGCTTCAATCTTTCTTCTATATTTGCATGCTGTGTTCACAATAATCTAGCATGTTTCTCAACAATCATCAAGGAATTCTTCTTATTTTTTACTCTCATCAACTTCTGTAAGGTATTTTTGACTTTTGAAACTTGGTCACTCAATCTTGCTAACCTTCAGCACTGCACCAATTATTTTTTTTCTTAACACAAACTTATTAATCTGCAATGGAATACTTTTTCCACTCTGTCGTCAGGGATAATGAGATACAAATTTTAGACGTCTTCAGATATAATATATAATATATTAAGCACGTGCAATCTTATTTATATTCATGTATTAATATTCATCATTACATTTATTGATTAAATATATATCTTATTATTTTAACTTATTTTATACTACAATATTCTTTATAGTTAATGTCTTGAAACAATTGTTTTCCCTTACTTTTCTTTCTTTCTTTTTTTAATACACACCATTTCAGTCCCTTCATTCACAGGTCAGTCACACATTCTCTGTCCCTTCAAGCAACCAGGGTCAGAGGTCACTTATTTTAAACCACAGGCACAGTCACTCAAGACACAGGATCCCATAAACACTTACACACACACTATTCTGTACTCCCTGTCAGATCTGAACAATACATTAACAGATTCACTAATCAACACAATGACACTTTTAACTATCCTACTCCATAAACCTCTGTGATTCACTTCCTCAACACAACAGAGTGAAATAAGACCTTAATTCCCCTGAGCAGACTCTTATTAGATTAATAAGGTACCCGGAAATTGACTTTATCTGCAATCATGCTCATTTGTATCCTTCAAGGCCCTCTTACAAATGTCTGCAGATCAACCATCTATAGGCTAAACTACACCTGTATCAATCAATGCCCACTTACAGGTATAACACATAAATAACTGATATCCTTATATCAGTACGCTTGTCATCCTCAAGGCCCTCTTGACAAGTAACACAAAACTTAACTGATATCCTTATCAGTGAATTCAAACCCTCTGTGTGCATGCTTTTTGCTCATCATCCTTCAAGGCCCTCTTGATGAACAAACACAGAACCTTACGTACGTACGTCAAAACTCTTAGCGCTAAATCAGCATCACCAGTAGTTATAGAATCCACTCAGGATTAAACAAGCACTGACAAACACTTTTGGGAGCTCCCCCGCGCTTTTACCAACTACTTGACATACAAAGACAATACATGCAATTTTTTCTGACATCAAACATCCCAATTTTTAAGTTCTTTAAATTTGGAGAAGCTTGTCTTACCACATCCGGGCCACTGGTGACTAACACATACCTTATTCAAAAGCAAAAACTGCTCACCTCAAAGTACAGCGGCCACTGTTGTCTGTGTCAGTCACCAGCGATCCCTTCGTGGCTCCTTCAGCTCCTAAGCCACGCCCCACTTTGGGCGCCATTTGTTGTGGTTAAATTCTTTTCAGGGGAATGACTTCAGAGATATTTGACATCAGAAAAAATTAGACTTTATTAACAAACAAAGCCGAGTGCCCCTCTGCAGAAAGACCCTCCAGAAAGATTGCCCAGCAAACGTATATACCCTCTCCTTGTCCCAAACATGGTAATACATTCTATAGGTATTTTGAGAAATAGTTTTGTACCATGTGACATTACTGAAATAGAATTTTCTGCTGTAACAACACCTTGTGCTCTCAGGTTCCAAAGTCAGCCAAAGTCACCCACAGACAAGGAAATAATAGTGTACAAAAAAACAGTTAAATTACTTATTTTCTAAATAATAAAATCTTCAACATGACTTGGAACATACGTGGGGGTGAATCTCAGGCAAAGAGGATCAAAGTCTTTAATCATTTGAATAATTTAAAAGCTGAAGAAATAGCTTACAAGCTTACAAGCTTACAAAAGCTTACAAGAAACTCACCTCTCAGAATCGGACTACACCCGCATCAAACCAACATAATTCAGTCACCTATTTTCAGCACATTACAACACAAAACAAAGGGGAGTTTGTATTTTGATTAGAAAAAATATCTCATTCACTCATACCACCATCACAGACCCAGAAGGACGTTTTATAATCATAAACATCTCTATTAACAGCACCCCTGTTACTATTGCTAGTGTTTATGGTCCTAATACAGATGATCCAGTTTTTTTTCAAAACCTCTTTTCCTCCATCTCAACTCTATCTGACTGTCCCATCATAATCGCAGGCGACTTCAATACAGTTTTAGACCCCACAATAGACAGATTACTCAAAAAACAAACGAATCTGGCAATCCACAAAAATAATAAAACAGTTCATGAGCGATTTTGGCCTTGTCGATAGTTGGCGTCTTCAGCACCCAGACTCCAAAGACTACTCTTTTTTTCTCCCCAGTCCACCACTCTTATTCCCGTATTGATTATTTTCTAACCAGCAACTCTATCATGCCAAATATCACTAATTCAACAATACATCCCATAGTTATTAGTGACCATGCTCCGGTTACAATCAAATGGAACAAAACCAACCTACAGAAACCCAGTAGCAGACGGCGTTTTAACACATCTCTCTTGCAAGACCCCAAATTTATCAGTTTTATTAGGAGAGAGTGGACACTCTTTCTAGAAATTAACGATTCCCCTGGATCCTCCCCATCCCTTCTGTGGGAGACAGGAAAAGCAGTGATTAGGGGAAGAATTATTTCATACTCGGTGTATAATAAAAAGAAAGAAAAAGAACAGGAAGTAGAATTAAATAACAAAATTAAAAAACTGGAAGAAATCAATGCAAGCAACCCAATAAAAGAAACACAGTCGGAACTAAGAAAATATAAATCCAAACTCAATGAAATACTCAATAAACACACTCAATTTATGATCCATCGTTTAAGGCAAGAACACTTCCAACATAGCAATAAATCAGGTAAATACCTAGCAAATCAAATTCGACGTAACAAAGAAAAAGCAACAATCCCAGTCATAATGAACTCAGCAGGGAAGCTAACCAGCTCACCCGAAGAAATAAATCAGGTTTTTTACAATTTTTACAATAAACTATATTCCTCAGAAATAAACCCCAATCAGGAATCCATTGACTCATTTCTAAACAGCATCAAATTACCACAACTCAAATAACAAAATCAAACAAATAACTTAGAGTCACCCATAACTCAACAAGAACTGTATGCTGCTCTTAAACTAATAATAAGTATGCCTAATAATAAGGCACCAGGTCCGGATGGCTTCCCTGCTGAGTTCTACAAACAATTCTGGTCCATCTTGGCTCCCCTTTTCATCAGGATGATTACTGAATCGAAACAAAAAGGAAGACTTCCAGCTAGTTCCACCACAGCATCAATTACACTCCTCCTTAAGCCCAATAAGGACCCAACAATGCCATCCAGCTACCGGCCAATCTCTCTTCTTAATGTTGACAACAAAATAATCGCCAAAACATTAGCATGCAGACTAGAAGAAGTCTCTCCATCCATTATCCACCCAGACCAAACTGGCTTCATTAAAGGCAGATTCTCATCCTCCAACACCCGCAGACTGTTTAATGTCATGTACCACTCCTCAACTCTTCAAGAAAACACCATTATAGTAACTCTTGGCACAGAAAAAGCTTTTGATAGGGTCAACTGGAGTCTCCTGTTCTCCACTTTAGGGCGGTTTGGTTTCGGGGAATCGTTCATTAATTGGGTTAAACTTCTTTACACTTCACCTTCAGCCACAGTGATCACCAATGGTCTAACATCACAAAGTTTCATTCTACACCGGGGAACTAGACAGGGATGCCCACTCTCCCCCTTTCTATTTACCATCTTCATTGAACCCCTAGCAGCCGCCATCCATCAGAATCAAGGGAGTTCAGACTTAAACTATGGATCATAAAATCAGCCTCTATGCCGACGACATCCTTCTCTTTCTTCAAGACCACACAGCATCAGTGCAAGAAACCATTAAACTCATTGACACATTCTCTAATATTTCGGAATACTCAATCAATTGGAATAAGTCTGCAATTCTCCCTTTACACTCGAATAACTGGGATGTGTCAGCCCACTCTTCACCTATCCCACTCTGCACTAACTATATCACATATTTAGGGATAAAGGTCTCCACCAGGCTGTCAGACTTATTCAGTCTAAATTTTTCCCCACTGCTCAATTCAATAGATGATTACCTACAGCGCTGGATGAACCTCCCTCTCCATCATGGACAGGATATCAGTCGTCAAAATGACAATATTACCAAAAATTAATTATTTATTTCCACTGATTCCGACTCAGCCCACCCCACTCTGGTTTAAGTCACTCGACTCATCAATTACTAAATTCTACTGGAAAAATAAGACACCAAGAATCAAACTGACCACTCTACAAAAACCTAAAGTACTGGGAGGACTAGAGGCTCCACACTTCCAGCACTATGCCCTGGCCAACCAGCTTAAATACATCTACAAATGGTTACATCCCACCTCCCTCGGACAACACCTGGCTAGACTTAGAACAAGTCAGTCAGTCAAAAAACATCCATCCTTCAAAGCACCAACAATATCATCCAGTCTGACAGCCTGGTGGAAATTTTACTATATCACTGGTTCACCTGTAGCACCATCAATTCGCACCCCGATTTGGAATAACCCTGACTTCACTGCCAACAAAAAAACACTTAACTTTCGCACATGGATAGGCAAGGGCATCACTCAACTCCACCACATCATTCAAGACAAAAATCTGGCTTCATTCTCTAATTTGGTCCAGAAGCACGGCATTGAGAGCAAACACTTCTTAGAATATCTACAAATTAAATCATCTATTCAAGCAAAAATTAATATCCAAACAGCTAACCTGGACATCCCCCCACCAATCTTGGAGCTGATCAATATTCCCTCCCCTAAAAAAATTCTCTCCAAAATGTACAAAATTATATCCCATTTAGATAAAACATTAAGCCTGCCATACCACAAATGGGAATCAGACTTGTCCATTACTCCCGGTGCCGACTTCTGGACCCATATATGTAAAAACATCTATCTCATGACAAAAAATAGTAATCTACAACTAATACAATACAAGGTACTTCACAGATCTCACTTCACTATACAGAAATTGTCTAAAATGGGGTTTGGTTCTGATTTATGCTCTCACTGCATGCAAAATAAACCCAGACATTCATGCTGCCTGGCAATGCACTCCAGTCAACCGATTTTGGGTAAATGTCACGGAATCACTCTCTTCCATCTTTGGCTGTCACATCCCAGCAACCCCTTCCCTATGCATTCTTGGTGATACTACTACAATCAATTTAAGCACCTTATACAATAAAACACTGCTAGTAGCACTGACTATCGCCAAGAAAACAATCCTCATGAACTGGAAATCAAGGAAAAAAATACATATCACTCATTGGAAAAACCTGTTATCGGATTATATATCAATAGACAATCTATCAACTCCAAACTCAATCAGTACTCGAGATACACCCTCCCCATGGTCACCCTTCATCACCTACTTACAGTCATGACCCTCTGCACCTGAGATCCAAGTCACAAGTTTAGATCCACATATTCCTCCGCATCCACATGTAAATAGCCACAAACACTAGGGCGGAAGATGGTAGCTGGAACAATTATTATTATTATTATTTTCATTTTTATTATTCTTATTAATATTATTATTTTTTATTATCATTAGTTACATTTAAATAAAATCTCCCTCTCCCCCTCCTCCCTCTTCCAATTTTTTATTTTTTCCTAATAACTATTCATTTTCCCTCCCCTCTCTCTCTCTCGACTTCTCTCTACTCATCCCTATTCTGCCTGGGCCAAATGGGTGGCTCGGACGGCCCGGTCTGATCAGGTTGTCATGTGGGTCTGGTGTTGGTCGGTCCCGTGGGGTATCTGTGGGCTCTGGGCCCCCATGGTGCGCCCTCCTAATGCGGACATACACACACCCTATCCTGGTAGCACACAACACGCCTTACTCTCTTTTAAATGCTCTACACATTAGGTTGCACACACCATACTTCCAATAATAACAAGAACAACAAAACAGACTAGGGTAAATGAGGGGTGCATGCAGATGCCTCAGCAGGTATTTTACTGCACACCTCATTTCTTTTAATTCACACATTCCAGAGGAGGCATATATCCACTAATACACAGGGCGAGTGCGTCATGCAGGGGGAAATCTGGACAGATATTCATCCTGCTTGACCACTTCTTTTAAGGCATTACATTAGAGAAATTTCATAATTTAGCCATTCACACTCATACATAGGACAAGAGTGGCGGGTTAGGTGATGGTTCTGGGGTCGGGATGTGGTTGTTCGTGGGGGGGGGGGGCGGTCCAGGGGGCCTGGGGATCGGATGACGCGCGGGGCCCTCCCTGTGCCGTCTCACCATGGTATGGCTTGTGCGGGGGCCGGGCGGCAATGTGGCTATGCATGGGTGCCCAGGCAGTTTGTTTATTCAGTCAACCAATCAATCAATTGTTTTTTTTTTTTGTTTTTTTGTTTTGTTTTTTGTTTTGTTTTTTTTCTCTGTAACCCTCCTAGGTGATCCTGCTTCCATTTTCCCGGCCAAACAACAACCCTGCATTCCCGCCCGTCCCCCCCCCCCCCAACCCCGCCATTTCATTCCTGTCATTTCATTCATATTACACAGTCAACCTGTATGCAATAATTCTCAGCCTCTATATCTGTTGTTAAATGTTATGTCATATCAAGATATAAGTCAATGTCGTGTCAAGATACGTCTTTTGTCTAGTGTACATGTGTTTGTTGTTTGGTGTAGTACTCTTATGTCTATTGTATTGTTACATTTTGTTTGTAACTTCATTCTTGTTTGCAAAAAAAAAAAAAAAATAATTATAATAATAATTCCAACAGGTACAGACAGGCAGAGTGTGTGCACACGTGTGTGTGTACCAGTGATGCGAACGTTACTTTAAAAAAGTAATTAGTTATAGTTACTCACTACTTGTTCCAAAAAGTAACTGAGTTAGTAACTGAAATACTCTATAATAAAAGTGATAAAAAGTAAAAAAAAAAAAGTTGCTATATGTCAAAGAATTTGGAAACACTTTGCAGTTTGAATGTCCTGTATAAATAAAATTACTGAGTATGTTTTCACTGTTCGATCGTGTCCGCGCCTCTCACACACACACACACACACACACACACACACACACACACACACACACACACACACACACACACACACACACACACACACACACACACACACACACACAAATGTAAACACTTTGCGACTTTTCGATCGCTCCCGCGCCTCTCTCCCTCTCTCTCTCTCTCACACACAGGGCCGGAGTGGGGCCACTTTTCAGCCCGGGAGTTTCAGGCCCAAGACCGGCCCACTTTTTTCATGGTGGAATTCCAAATTAGCACTTTTTCTAAATTGGATAAATGAAGCAACAGTTCAGCTCTTACTATTGTGTAGTTTGTATTAATACCATGGGTTAACAAATAATGTAAAAGTTAAATAATAATTCACTTAGACTTTATAAGAAGCAATTACGACTTTATTTCACACAATTCTGACTTTATATTTCGCAATTCTGACTTTATAACGCGACTTTATATCACAATTCTGACTCTATAACTTGCAGTTCTGACTTTATAAGCAACTGCAACTTTATTTCACGTAGTCCTGAATTTATATCTTGCAATTCTGACTTTATAAGAAGCAATTGCGACTTTATTTCACACAATTCTGACTTTATATCTCGCAATTCTGACTTTATAACACACAATTGCGACTTTATCACACAATTCTGACTTTATATCTCGCAATTCTGACTTTATAACACGCAATTGCGACTTTATTTCACATAATTCTGACTATATATCTTGCAGTTCTGACTTTATAAGCAATTGCGACTTTATTTCACACAATTCTGAATTTATAACACACAATTGCGACTTTATATCACACAATTCTGACTATATATCTTGCAGTTCTGACTTTATAAGCAATTGCGACTTTATTTCACACAATTCTGAATTTATAACACACAATTGCGACTTTATTTCACACAATTCTGAATTTATAACACACAATTGCGACTTTACATCACACAATTCTGACTATATATCTTGCAGTTCTGACTTTATAAGCAATTGCGACTTTATTTCACGCAGTTCTGACTTTATATCTTGCAATTCTGACTTTATAAGAAGCAATTGCGACTTTATTTCACACAATTCTGAATTTATATCTCGCAATTCTGACTTTACAACACGCAATTGCGACTTTATTTCACGCAATTCTGACTTTATATCTCGCAATTCTGACTTTATAACACGCAATTGCGACTTTATTTCACGCAATTTTGACTTTATATCTCGCAATTCTGAGAAATAAAGTCAGAATTGGGAGATGTAAACTCGCAAGTGTAAGATAAAAAGTCACAATTATCTTTTAAAATGTTTTATTCTGTGGCTTAAAAAAAGCTTCCATACCTCCTGGCCTCTTCCTCCCATCCATCCTCCCTGACGCGTTACGGTAGGGCCGGCCCAGCTATCGGTAGGCGCCGGCGGTGCCGCGGTAGCCTACCTGAGAAAACGTTTTGGAAAAGACGGACTTTGGACCCAACCAACTCTATAGGAGGGGAGGGGAGAACTCCCTCACATGGTACAACCCATGCAGAGGCTGCGTGCTGCGGTGTCAGAATGCGAAACGTGTGTAGCCTATGTAACTAACGTGACATTGAAATGTGAAAAAAAAAAAATAAAAATTCCTCGACCGGCCCAAAAGTGAAGCGGCCCACCGGGAATTCTCCCGATTACCCACTCCGGGCCTGATACTTACTCATCGATGCTATTTTGCTTGTATGGCGAATAGATTTACTGATTTTGCCACCTTGAACTTAAGCACGAAAGTACAGAATGATGGGTCTGGTTTGTCCTATAGCCACGACGTGGGTCGACGCCTAATCCTGCATGCTAACCGGCATCACAGTACAGTACAATCTATTTACTGTTAGAAGATGGGGGGAAGAGGGGGGGAAACAGTCTGCCGCTGTCATGAGATAATTAATTCAAGCGCACAGTGGAAGTGATGAAATATGACGTTGTTGTTCCTTTTTTTCTTGCAACCCATATTTCACTAAGGGTGTGTTTACACTTGTAGTTTGGTTCTCCTGATTCTTTTGTTCCGGACCAAAAAAAGAAAATAATACATTTAGTCCTGGTTTGCTTAACGTTCACACTGTCAAATTTAAGACAGAGCCAAAAGATACCAAAAAAATGTATATACTTTGTGACGGAATTTAATGGACATCTAAAACAATGCTGTTCTTTGGGCTAATTAAATGCTCTCGTTGTATGTGCAAAAATCGAAGAGTTTATAAAATGTGTAAAAGAGTCAAAACAGCGGCAGAAATTCCACCATTGCACATAAATGAAGATCTGCTGCAAGAAGACAGAAATTATGATGCCTGTACCGAACTGTAATGGGCAATGTAGCTCCTATGATGAAAAAAAAAACAGGTATGCCTCAGCATTCTGTCCTTTTTAGGGTGTTTTTTGTTTTTGTCCGTGCTGCGTTCATATTTCAGTCGAACCGCCACCAGAGTTTGTTTGGAACGTTTTCATGGGTCTCTGTCCGCTTGTATGGTTCTCACCATGGTTACGAATGGCAGCGTTCACACCTAATGAAATAAACTACAATAACAGAGCAATCACACCAGAGTTTGTTTTAATAAAATCAAACCTGCCAAGTGTGAACACACCCTAAGGGTACTCTTAACCGTATGACTTAGTTTAATACGTTTTCTTAACTTGAGGGCTTTCATGCAGCCGAGCCCAGACCCTTATCATAGTGTTTGCTGATGATATGCATGCTCCCTGTTCTGGGTTGCAGCAGTGAATACCTCTTACATCTTGGTTGCGAGTTACGCTGTCCACCTCTCTGCTGAGTGGTTTGCGATTGTAGCTCTGTTTAGCTTTGTTTTGAATATCCATCTTATTCTTTGTCTTTAAACTGCTAAATACAACTTAATCATCATTAACATAATATCTGGTATTATCTGATATTAACCCGGTTTCACAGACAAGGCTTAGATTAATCCAGGAGTAGACCTTAGTTCAATTAGGGCATTTAAGTAGCTTTTATAAATGTACCTAAGAAACAGGGCCGGATTTACCTCATATTGTGATATAGGCAAAAGAAAATTTTGGTTTATGACGGTTTTAAAGAATATTGTAGCTGTAGCTATGTGGGCGCTCATTTTTTTCCTCTGTTTTTCTTGTTGTTTTTTTTCAGTCATTTGGCCAAAATCTCACATTATAATGAAGCACTACGTACAGGTTATTTGGGCTATGACTCGATGACAAAAAGATGCTCTTCTCCGCTCCTCAAATACATAAAAGATTACCCTTTATGTATTCAGTGTTTCTTAAGTAAAGAAAACACTGTAGTTATTAAAAGAACAAAAGTTCTTTATTTACCCTTGATAATAATAATAAAACAATGTTTCTCTTCAATGTAATTGGCCAACATATACACTAATTTTACTGCGAGCCAGAGCGGCTGATGTCAAAGCAAATTTAAAAATGCTGGATAATGCTAAATGCAATTACTCTTAAGATTGTTATTTACGTCTGCACTAATGATGTGCAATTTCTTCCGTCAGAGATCTCTATAACAAGAACAATGTCAGACACTGTAATACACTCTGGCCCCCTCTCTGCTATCTGCAGTGGTGTCTACAGAATAGTATAGGTTTTAATTGGACAAGTTTTGGGGGAAGACCTGATCTATTAAAAATAGATGGTCTTCATCCCTCCTGGGGTGGTGCCACTCTTATTTCAAGAAATATGGCACATAGTCTTAGAGTTGGTAATTGACTATCTGGGGCCCATGTCAGGAAGCAGACTCACTGGCTAAACCAACCGTCTGCTAGCCACTTCACTTCACAGAAGCCAGATAAATCCCAACACATAGAGACTCTTTCGCCTATATATCATAATATAGTGTCTGTTCCTCAAACTAGTAAACACAAAAAAGTCATGAACCTATTCAAGATTAATAATTTAATTGATGTTCAATAAATAAAAACAGTTAAAATATAGATAAACAATGATAAAGCTTGGGTTGCTTGATATTAGATCCATTTCTACAAAAACATTTTTTGTAAACAATATGATCACAGGTTATATATGCTCTGTTTGACAGAAACCTGGCTAAAAAATAGCTTATGTTTAAACAACATATTTTAAATGATTTTACCACCCAAGGTTACTGTTATAAACATGAGCCTCATCTGAAAGGCAAAGGGGGAGGTGTTGCTGCAATCTATTGTAATGTTTTAAGTATTACTCAGAAGTCTTTTTTCAAGTACATTGTTTTCGAAGTGATGGTGCTTGATATAATGGTAAATGATAAATCCCTGTTGACATTTGTACTGGCTACTGCAACACATTATCACTCCCAACTCGTCACATATTGACACTTGGTCAGGACCCCTGGGCTTCACTTTTCAACGTACCCCTTTGGTGCCATACACAGATGCAATGGTCATGGGTATTTTAATCAAAAAAAGAAATGTGAAGTCTGCACACTGCAACCTACTCCAGATAAATTTATTGAAAGCACAACGTTTCGACTATCAGGTCTTCATCAGGTACGTTCATGGGTATTTTAATGAAATTATATATTGGGGTATAATTTTTCTATTATGACATTTATGTTAGGGTGTGATTTTCAATTTAATCAGCCAGCATAATTTTAAATTTTTATTGGAGATTTCTAAATAATCTATCCAATCAACACATCATCAGCAATCAACACATCTGTCCTATCAGCATGAGAGGTGGCCTATATACACAGTCGACTCACCTACATTCCTCGACAGTTTTTCAGCATTTGGTCCCGCCCATTTGTTTACAATGTCAGAGATTGAACTCTTTCCATCTAGTGACGATTCCCTCGTTGCCCAGGATCCTTCGCAGCATCTCACTGATGCAACGAGCACCTGTGCTCGACAGGACACCACAACCGAGCCTCCAGGAACACTGCGCGGTCATTGGCCCAGCCGCGCCGCTTCTCGTACCCCAAGACGCCAAGGCTTGCTCTCACTCCACCATCTTCTTCAGCATCCTCCTACACCTCAGCACACCCCACAATCCCTGCAATAGAAAAGCAAAGTAATAAAGCAAAGTAAGACCGATCAAACAAAAAAGGCCATTTCATATACATTTTCAATCTCCTATCACCAATTCAACTGTACCAATCTCTCTTAGCCTACCTACATTTCAGAAGCTCGCAGGCTAAACTCCCATTCGACCCACTCTTCGCAGATGACTCCATTCGCCCCGTCACACGATTCTGGTTCCAAAAACACTTTAAGTCCATTTTGCTCCAATCCGCCATCCCAGCAGACCACTTTTCCAGTCACAGCTGCCCAAAAAGGCCTCTCCCAGCAGCAGATCCAAGCACTTGGCTGCTGGTCATCGGAGGCTTTCAAGATTTACATTCGTTCAAATCGCTTCCATATCAATAGAGCTCAATGAACCCTCATCCGCTAAATTCTTTAGCGTCAACTTGTTCTAATACACCCAACCCTACAGGCTCACAGCTCCCACAGGTTCCCCATTTCCCATTCCAACTTGCTTCACTGCTTCATCAGTGTCATCTGTTCCGCTCCCGCAGAAACTCAGTTCTGGACAGTTGGAAAGCAAGTTGAAAAGCAAGTACTGCTGCAACGGTGTCATTTACTTCGCTCCCGCAGGAGCTCCGTTTCTCTGTCTAATTTTGTTCCACTGTTGGAAAGCAAGTTGAAAAGCAAGTACTGCTGCAACGGTGTCATTTACTTCGCTCCCGCAGGAGCTCCGTTTCTCTGTCTAATTTTGTTCCACTGCCGCAGAATTATCTCCTCCACTCCTGCAGGAGCCCTATTTCTCATTTCAACTTGCTTCACTGCAGTGTTATCTCTTCCACTCCTGCAGGAGCTCAGTTCTCTGTCCAACTTGCCAATTGGATAGTTTGGAAAGCAAGTCGAAAGCAAGTTTGGTTCCACTGCCACAGCAGTGTCATCTCCTCCTCTCCAGCAGGAGCTCATTCTCCGTCTAACTGGCTCACTGGATAGTTGGAAAGCAAGTCCGAAACAATCATTTCCACTGCCGCTACAGTATCATCTACTCCACTCTTGCAGGAGGTCTGTTACTCCGTCCAAAACTTGATCCACTGCCTCAGCAGTGTTATCTTCTCCGCTCCCGCAGGAGCCCTGTTTCCCATTCCAACTTGCTTCACTGCTGCAGCAGTGTTATGTCTTCGGCTCCCGCAGGAGCTCAGTTCTCTGTCCGAATTGCCCTTTGAATAGTTGGAAAGCAAGTCAAAAAGCAAGTTTGGTCCACTGCCGCAGCAGTGTCATCTCCTCTGCTCCAGCTGAAGCTCCGTTTCTCCATCCAACTGGCTCATTGGATAGTTGGAAAGCAAGTTAAAAAAGTCTCAGGCTACGACTGTAACCCTGGTTTGCTGAAAAGGAAACGAGACGCTGCATTGAGATGCTGTGGGAACACCTCTGCGTGATTGCGTCGTGAAGCACCTATGAAATCAGTCCAATTGCATGATGGAACGTCACAGGTGGGTGACGTCATCGACCAGGAAACTATAAGCATACCTGGAACAAACAGTTACTAGCTTCTGATAGCAGGGAGTGTGGCAGGGCGATGCAGCCTCCCATTCCCTTTTCAGGGAAACAGGGTTACAATCGTAACCTGAGACGTTCCCTTTCAAGGGAACTCGAGCTGCGTCAAGACGCTGTGGGAACTTTATAACCACAACGCCATAGTAACAAGTACCTGTCCGTGTGAAATCTCTGCGCACACTAAGACGAAAGCACCTGCGCTCCTGGAGTGGAGCTGAGGTCAAGGTCATAAAACCTCACGAATGTGTGTGGCGAGGCTAACTACCTGCCCCATCACAAATAGCTTGGAGGGAAACTCCTGACGATAATGCTTTAGAAGCAGCCATATTCCTAGTCGAGTGAGCCCGTACAGCCAAAGGTGAAGGCTGACTGGCCAACTCCTAAGCAAGTGAGATGGCTTCGACCACCCACTTGCTCATCCCCTGCTTAGATGCCAGGCACCCCTTTATGGGTGACCCAAAGCAAACAAACAGCTGTTCAAATTAATCTCTTGTTTTGATGCCTCACAGTGCCACGAAGGAAACAGATTAATAAGGGGTGTCTCCTCAAAGACGTGGAGACGTAGATGTAAGGAGACGTGAGAAGCAGCCAGTGCCACCACGTACACCTTTAGTATGGCTGGTGATTCCAGCAGCAAGAAGCAGTGCAGCAGTGTTGTCTCCTCTGCTCCCACATTAGCTCCCCTATGTACGACCATCCCCAGCCAACCACCGGCGAGGCTCACCCAGCAATCAACACATCTATTCTATCAGCATGAGAGGAGGCCTATATATATTTATACACAGTCGACTCACTTACATTCCTCGACAGTTTTTCAGAATTCCTCCAACACCCTGACTCCTCACTCTTGGCTGGTTCCTACCACAGCCAGGAATACAGGGGGAGTACTCTGCAAAATACAGGGCCCGGAGCTCTCTCTCCTCGGACAGCACACCAAATACGCATTCCGTTTACTCTAACTTATTTGTAAGTGTGAATTCATAAAATTGCCATTTCTCGCTGTGTTATCGACCAGGTAGAACAATCATACTTCCACTATAGACAGATTCACAAATAACCTGCCTGATCTGTCTCAGCTACTCAAACCAGAAAAAAACTTTAGGGAAATGACCATAAATGACTAATAACTTCTAACTAGTACATTAGAAACCGTTGCACCCATCAGATTAAAAAAGGTAAGAGAGAAAAGTAGTGCACCATGGTACAACAGTGTTACTTGCGCTATCAATAGATAAACTCACAATCTAGAGCTCAAATGGAAACAGGAAACATACTCATTTAGAGGTCTTTAGAATCGCTTGGAAAGACAGAAAAAATCAAAAAATATATTTTTTATTTTTAATACATTTTTTATTCCCGCTATAAAAAGTCTCTAAAAGCAGCCAGGGCCGAACATCTTCGCAAACTCATAGAAAATAACCAAGATTTTTGTTTAGTACAGTGGCTAGATTAACAAATTAACAGACATCACCTGAACTGAATATTCCATTGCAGTTTAGAAGATATGATTTTATGAATTTCTTCACTGAAAAAAATCAAAAGCATTTTATGATTCAGCCCCAATTATCGCCCCTCAAGAACAATTGCAGTGCTTTACAACTATAGGACAAGAAGAGCAAAATAAACTTATCATTGCTTCTAAGCCAACTGTTGAGAGTCAGAAGGCTGAGACAGATCCATATGCAACAGTTTATTGAACAGAAAAGCCGAGCAAAAAGGAGAACTAAAATTGTCAATATCAGAGGCAGGCAAAGGCGTGTGATGAACCAGGCTGTGGGTCTTGAGCTGGAGGCGAGCATATGGAGTCCAGAGACGGGCAGAGGTTCAAAGCAGGCGGCAGACAATGGAGTGCAGAAACAGGCAAGAGTTCGGGGCAGGCAGCGAGTATCAGAGTCCAGGGTACAGGCTTAGGTCAGTAGTCAGGCTGCAGACAATCAAAGACAAACGTAAGGCAAGGATAACCAGAAAACGCTCAGCCAGTATAAATATTGCCTTCCCTCACCTCACATCAGCTTTCCAACTTTCACATCATCCCTCCACCACCCCATCACCTCACTCTTGGCTGGTTTTGTATCCCAGTCAAAAGGGGGGAGTACTCTGGGTTCAGGCCATATTCCGAGTTCGGAACCCTCTCCCAGACAGCACTCCAAATACGCATAAATTACTACATCTGATTTCATGTACGTGTGAACTTGTGAAATACATTATGAAATTATTATGAAAATTAATAAAGAAAAATAATACAAAAAAATAACATTAAACAGTCAACTTTTAATCTTCAATGACCTCTAGACATTACTAGGTGGTTATCCTGCATCTTCAATAATCAAGCTACAATTAGTCCAAAATGAAGCTGCTAGAGTTCTTACCAGGTCAAGAAAATATGAACATATAACACCAATTTTTATCATCTCTACACTGGTTACTTATTAAGTTTCGTATCGATTACAAAGTATTGCTACTGACCTATAAGGCCCTAAATGTTGTAGCTCCTGTGTTATTTAACTGACCTTCTATTGTCCTACAACCCATCACGCTCTTTAAGGTTACAAAACTCTGGACTTTTGTTTGTACCTAGGATGTCTAAGTCTACTAAAGGAGGGAGAGCATTTTCACACTTTGGAATAGCCTTCCTGATAATGTTTGGGGCTCAGACTCACTCTTCCAGTTTAAATCTAGATTAAAGACACATCTCTTTTGCCAAGCATTCACATAATGCATCTCATAACCTTGTACTCCATTTATATCAGATCAAATGCACATGATTATCTTTGCTTAATGTTATGAACAGCAGCTACACTAATTATTTTCCACTTGCCTTTGTGTTTTATATATCGGGATGCCCATCCCAAGGTAACTAGAGAGTATGTAAGCTCCAGTCTTGATCTAGCCTCTCACGAAGACTTCAGATGACCCAACACCTGGGAAGAGATGACTCCAACTCCTGTGAGGACGATGCAAATTATACATGCACCAATGCTAAATTTTCCATATATTGTAATCATTATGTTCACAACTCATAATAATTACTTCAATGAGCTCATTGTTTCTGCCTTAAATTAATAAATTGTTAGCTAACTGCATGATTTGTATATGTACATTGCTGAAATACATTACTTGGACACAGTCACCTCTGATAACAGAGTACTTAGTCTAAATTGTAATGTAGACACATGCATTTTCTATAAAGCTGCTTTAAAACTATATGTATTGTAAAAAGCGCTATACAAATGTGAATTGAATTGAATTCAATCACACTGATCACTTTCTTTATTCCCGCTTTCATCCCTTTCACTTTTATTCTCGTGCACTGGCTTGTTTGCTAAGCCAATCAGAGATTTTCTCTCTCACCGTCGGCCCAGCGCCGATTCAACATGCTGAATCGGCCCCAAAAACCTGATGGCGTCCAACTAGAGACAACGGTGCGGAATACGGCAAAAAAAAATAAAAAATTAAGCTGACCAACACTCAAAAACAGCTTGACATTGCCAGATGGCCAACCGTCAGCTTGGTGTGTCCCATGCAGCCTTTAGCTGAATTAAAAGAACGAAAATCTTAAAGCTGTAATTTGAATATTCATCAATTGAAAGCATCATTCATGTCTGTTGTGCTAAAGATACTGGACAAGCTGCACATTGATTAATATTTAATGTTAGGCATTCAAATTGAGGTTCTTTTTTGGCAAATTCTAAAAAAAAAATCTAGTTTTAACAATGCAAAAACCTTTTTACATTATGTATTAAATTGATTATTTGTTGTAATAGGTCAGTATTTGTTAGAGCCATTTTAAATAAATCTGTTGTAATATAAATCTTCTTAAGGACTTTTGCTTTTTAAATATGAAGAGGGTCTACATTTAACTAGGGCAGATGTATCAGTTTCATTATCAGCCATGGCTGCTACAGTCTCTCTAGGGGACTGCAATAACAACAGTGGAGAGCTGAACTTGCTTTGAATTTCATCACGATTGTTTTTAGAAGTCTGGTATAGGAATGTTGTTGAGAAAGATCCTTGTCTTGTTTGGGGTATTGTCTGAGACTCCTCTCCTCCAGAGAGCAGCTTCAAAGATGAGCCTCTCCCAGGCTTAATGAAACAGGATGGTCCCCAGACGGCCCTCCACAACACCAGGTGTTCTCTCCTTAATGATCTCATACAGCAATGCAAGCTTCATCAGCCTCTCCTGTATTAATAATGCTGGCAATGGCTGGGCTCCAGCTTGTAGTTGAATAATAGAGCAGTGTGCTTCCTTGACCTTGACATATACGTCCACAGATTCAGTTTGATGCAGTGCCGACGAGATGGAAGCCACAGTATTCGTTATGTCCCCATACATTTACAACATTTTCCCATACATTTCCCATGCAACAAATTTGCATGGTACTGTAGGAGTCTTTTGTTTCATGGAGAAGAAAACTACAACATTAGAGATGTTCGAGGACATGCAAATAAAATATTTGCCTTATACATCACTCTCAGGAAAAGCCATTTGTTCTCCAAAGAGTTTGATTTTTTTTTAGCATTTCAGGGCAAATTACCTGTTATACACATTGGGGGCAGAGATGAATTATTGATTTTGACCCAGTATGTGTAAACATAAATAAATGCTAACATGATAACACAGGAACAGAAAATAGGAATAAAAACAAATGCTGCATTTTTCTCAATAAAAAACAACAATTAAGACAATAAAATATAGACAATGAAATAATATAATATCCATATATAGAATAGGCAACTTTTTAGTATAAGTTCAAATTGTGGTTTTCTGTTTGTATACGGGAGTAAAATTGTCCACTGTGTGGTCCGTCTTCTCTCTGCAAAAGGATACAGATTTTTCAACAAAACTGTCTGCACAGGAGTATTGTTGTATAGGAATGTTACTGACTCAAGACCTGACAGGAAATTACTTTGTAAAAATCTGTTAACAGACAGAAGCTCAGTGTCCGTAACACCTCAGCTAGATCAAGGCTTATAACATTATAGTCTTATATAGGCTTATGTCTTATAACATGCCTTTCATTGACAGACCATTTCTGTTTGAATCTGCAAGAATTTTGCATTGCTAGTGTGTGACTGGGTGCAGACAGTATAACAATAGTGGGTCAATACACCTAATGTAAAGCATAACCACTTTTTAAAATATACAGTAACTCAATAATGAAACCACTCACATTGAAATTTAGTACAGAGCTGCACATTACTTTTTCCTGTAATTCTCAGAGATGTTTCATATACTGAAAATTCCCGAGTAGGTGTTTATTTCCATTGCATCTGTTTTAAAATCTCCAATCTTTGCTCTGCAAAATTGTTTGTGTACTTTGCATCATTTTTATACATTTTAACTCTTTTCGAAAATCTAGTAAGCTGACTTCCTAGACAAAAATTTTTTTAAGACTGTTGAAAAAGATTATTTTGCCTTTTAGGGGAATTCAAATTTGTGGTCAAATTCAAAGAAATCATGACGTTCTTGGAATTTATTATTTTGAACACACAAGTGTTCAATAATACTTTTTTTATGTTTTAAAGATTATATATGTGTGTGAACATTGGAACTTAAATGTAAACAGACCAGAAAGTATGTCTGACCTCACTTCATTTATTTATTTTTTTCTTAGCTGTCCGAAATGACAGGAATAAGAAGAAAAAGGATATTCCAAAGCAGGAGCTGGTCGAAAGTTATGAGCTGACAGCGGAACTAGAAACCATCGTTGAGAAGATACGGAAAGCTCACCAAGAAACTTTTCCTTCACTCTGTCAGCTGGGCAAGTACACCACGGTAAGCCACTCACTTTTAAAAGAGTGTATGCAGTGGCCCCAAAAAGTATTTCTGCACTGAAGTCACATCAGCATCAGAAAAAAACATGCTGGCTAGCTAGGGTTTGCTAAACTGGCACTAACTCGCATTGCGTGCTGGAAATGGGGTGCTTGAATTGACATAAAAGTACAAAGAAAAATACAAATACAGTATGTATGGAGGAAAAACACTGTCAACAAATATTTACAAAAATAACATTTACAAATGCTCAGACTCAGCGTTAACTTTGTTGACCACAACAAAATAAATACACTTTTAACAGCATAACCGTCTCAGGTTACATATATAACCATGGTTCCCTGAGAAGGGGAATGAGACACTGCATCTTCTGATACTTTGATCCCGGCCTTTTTCAGCCTTCCTTTCTTCCATGCAGGGCAGTTTTGGTGTCAATGTCAGCTCTTCGCACTGGAAACCACCTTTAAAGGAACACTCTACCGTTTTTTCATATTAAACTATGTTATTCCCTTAACTAAGACAAGTTGATACATACCTCTCTTGTCTCAGTGCGTGCACTCAATCGCTCTGGCGCACGGCGACACTTTGATAGCACTTAGCTTAGCCAAGTTCATTCATTAGGATCCAAAAAGAGATGAAGTTAGAAGCGACCAAACACCTCCACGTTTTCCCTATTTAAATACAGTTACAAAAGTCACGTTGGTTCTAATGACAGAAGTGAGAGGGAGAGGGGGAGAGGATTTTTCAGGAGTGATGATATTACTGCGCCGAGTCGAAGTGCTCCCAAGTGCTATTCCGCCATACATTATAGTTATCCTTTTTACCCGCTTAGAAAAGCGCCACGTTTTATTTTGTGTCACCATACTTGGTCGTGTAACTACTCGTGTAACTGTATTTAAATAGGGAAAACGTGGAGGTGTTTGAGACGAGAGAGGTATGTATCAACTCGTCTTAGTTAAGGGAATAACATAGTTTAATATGAAAAAACGGTGGAGTGTTCCTTTAAGGGAATACTGGCCCAGGGAGAACAATTGAGTTCCCTTAGCCTTTCACTACCTCCAGGGGGAGCAAGAGATCTTCTAAACTCTACCTAGGACACCGCAGGGGAGCTTCAGCTTCGCTTCCTCTATAGAAAGCGCTGGTATCTGGCTATGAATCCAGCACTCCTGACGGTTCCTGACAATTAAAATGTATGCCAGAAGGCAAGAAGCCACTTCTCATTGTATTCTAAGAGATGGGTAAAATCCCTGGGGAGCGGAGGACCCTGCTATTAGACCCTCAGTAGTGGGGAGGGTTCCTTTACACTCAACCCTAAAGACTCGCTTACCAAGGGGACCATGCAAAGAGCTAGATACTATCACTTGATACTGCTGTCCTCATGTATATGTGATATGTCCATGATCTGAAGACTCCAGCACTCCTGAAGGTGCCTTACAACGAAAAGGGTTTCAAATTCTAGGCAAAAGCCTCTTCTTGTCAGGTTCTAATAGATTGGAAAGACTCTTGTGGGGGAGCGGAGGATTCTACTTTAAGACCCTAACCACGGGGGAGGGTTCCTCTGCACCCTTGAAGACTCGCTTATCAAAGGGAGATCGCAAAGTGCTATCTGCAACTACTCAATACTAAAGATCATACAGAAAGCTCTTACGGGGAGCGGAGGAACCTGTCAGAGCCTTCAAAGAAGACACCTCACCCACTGAGAGATAGCTCGCGAGCATTTCTTCAATGGGAGGCATTAGCACATCCATACTAAAGCAATTCGAGTAATTTGCATGATGGGAAGGATGAATGTGGGTCAAAAATGTTTTCTCCCATGATCTCTCTACCTCAGCGTAGAGATTAGGGAGAAACAGAAAGTTCAGAGGAGCAGGACAGACAGGAATCGCTTGTCAAGTCTGCCATGAGTGATCTCCCATCTCTCACGCCACCAAGCAAGATCTAATCTTTCTGTGGCACTGGCCATAACCTCCAACAGCTCCTCAAATGGCAGCCTGGCAGGCTGGGAGGGCTCACAGATAACGTCTTCATCCACCTCAGCCTCATCCAGCTCTTCCTGACTAGATACCAATAAAGCAATATCTGCTGGATCTGAAGATTCGAGAGAAAGAACATCCTGATCCAGCAGATCGCTTGAGTTAACAACTAAAGAATACAATAGGGACATACCTTGCTCGAATTCCTCAGACAACTTGACCTGCAAATCCCCACAAACTCAGTCTCCTCTTTGCCTCAGCCATTGCAGGTCCTGAATAGGGACAGGCGCGAACTGAACTTCATGGAGAAATTCTCACAATGAGCGCATTCAGCTTTCTCGTGAACTGAATGCACATGCTCTTCAACCATGCACATAATGCACAAGTCGAGTGTGTCCTCAGGTGTCAAGAATCGCTGACACGGAGACAAACACTTCCTGAAATGCTTGGCAGAGTGCTTTCCCATAGAATTCACCTTTACACGTAAACAAACAAACGGCTCTAAAGACAAAAAAGCTGATGACTTGTACTATAGGCGCCCTTTTATACTCTCAGGCTCACTGGTAGTGACGTCTCGGACTGTCGTCAGCCAATGAAATATTCTTGTTTAAACTAGTGCTTCAGACACTGTTCATGCTGAGGAAGTTCTCCAAAGTGCCAGCAGATGCAGTGTAGATTTTCCATTTGAAAGGGAAACACATGTTATACAAATAGCATTGGTGCCAATGTTCTACAATTTACTTAGTCTTGCAATGTCACTGAATTAAATAAAAAAGTATGTTTGAATTTAGTTCAAGTGCATTAGTGGATTATCAAATGTATAGCTCCCATCACTGTTGTGCCTAAATGCATTCATTGAACGATAGTTCATGAACTCCTTCATATTTTGGGCGAACGTGAACTGAACGTACTGTATTACTGCCTGATGAATGTTACTGTGAACTCGTTCATTCTGGTGTCTGTGAACGGCACGCTCTCTCGGTTTAACTTCGTTCAATAGGGTGCCAGATTTCTATAGAGCCTTCCATGCGAAAACCCGGCTAAAACACACTGTAAACAGGCCTTAATATGTAAAAAAACACCCAATCTGGCAACACCAGCCACCAGTGTTGCACCACCACATGCGTCATCAAAACAAAAAGAAGCATGGAGGCGACAGCAGCATGTAGGCGACAAAGCAGCAAGGAGGCGTCGAATGATCATTTAAACGAGTTTTATGACAAGGTCGGTGAGGATGGGAAAAATCGTACATTTCTGTGCAAACTTTGTCCGCCAGCTCTCAAAAAGAAAATCCGCACTTCAGCCACATTCACAGCAAACCTGATAATAATTAATAATAATAATAATTCCTCATTAAAAAAGTCCATTTAAGCAGCATGTTTTTCCTTATGTTTTTGAGAATATACTGTAGGGGTGAAAGTTGCAGCTGCTACTAGTGTGGACTGAATGGACAGCAACAAAGCGTTAAAGCAACAATGGGGAAACGCTGTTGCCTCAATGCTAATGTAAACCCTGGTTGGATATGGATTCAGTGTTAAAACTGATAAAATAATTGCTGTCTGTGGTTCTATATGGGCTGTGGCAATAATTTTGAAAAATAATAGCTCGCAGCAACATATGGAAAAAAGAACAATGAACTACAGTAGTTTATTTTTGGAACTGTGAACTTAGTTCAAAATTTTGAAGTATGAACTATGAACTGAACTAGTTCATTTTAAAATTTGTGAAGTGAACTTTGAAATAGTTCATGTAGAAAGTGAACTTTCCCAACACTGGCTCCTATGCTGTAATCCTTTATTCACAGCTGATATAGAGGTGATCAATTCCATAAAGTCTACTATAAATAATTTGTCTATACAGTACAGGGCTGCATTTCCCAAAAGCATCGTAAGCCAAAGAAGATCGTAAAAACGATTGTACGACTGATCTTAATATTACTGTCTGTTTCCCAAAAGCATCGTAATTTAAGTAGCACTTGAAAATCATCGTAGATCTACGAGTGCTCTGAAATAATCGTAAATCCCCAAGTGCATCGTAAGAAGACAGACAGGTCACCTGCAGGACAACCGGCAGATTACACCTTTATTCAAGTGCAATGTGATTATAAGGTTTTGATTGTGCTTTAAGTTTATTGTACACTTTATTACTCGTTTTTTGTTAAAATGAATTTCTAAATGAAATAATTAAAAAGTGCAGAAAACAACAACAACAAAAAAAAATAGAATAATTTAATCCAATAATTTTAATCTAAATTAAATGAATGAACAAAAAAAATGTATAAGAGATGAAATATGCTTCAAAGACTGGGAAAAATAGGGATGAACTAAAAAAATCTGTCAATGACTTGTACCATGTATTGGGCATTTCTTGGTTGGCCATCATGTGGTCCCATCATGCCATCTTTGACCTCCTCCTCCTCCTCCTCCTCCTCCTCCTCCTCCTCCTCCTCCTCCTCCTCTACCACCTCTTCATCTTATCCCTCCCTGTTAAGTAAAGACACTCTCATATGTCTTGACTACAACCACAAATATTCTCAAACTGCTGAGGTGTGTGGCTGCAGTCTGGACAACAGAAGATGGAGGCTGAGGCCTGGGAGGGTTGTTTGGAGGACTAGGAGATGTGCTGGGAGATGGCAGATGAAACTGATAGTTCCTCTGAGCATGAAGGACCTGACTCAGGCTCAGGTTGAGTACCTCTACTCCTGTCTGAAATGCCATCTGAAGCACTTGTGCCAAGTATTGACAAGGCCTTTTCTTCCTCTGCTGTGAGAAGGGAGGACTCTTTGGGCCCACCACCTGTTTTATTAAATGTTGTCCTCTGCAGTGCCAATTTCCTTTTAGCAAGGCTTATGCCACTTCTTCCTGACCTCCTTCCCTGATCCTAGATCCTCCTAGATTTTTTGTTTTTGTTTATTTGTTTGACTGCCCTTAAACCTGCTGAAAATAATACCTTTGTAGCTCCACCTCATCTAAAATGACATTAATCTCCTCTTTGAGAAAAATGTTTCTTTTTTTTTTTTTTTGGTTCAGCCATTTTGCTGGTGTCTCCACCCGAAGGTGTCATGATCCTGGTTTCTTTCTCTTTCTTTCTTCCTCCCTCTCCTGGTCATACTCATTATTACATCCTTTCACGCACACACATCCTCTTTCATTATCCCATTCAGCTGTTACTCGTTACCTCATCTCTACACACTCTCTCTCCCCACCTGTTTCCCACTTTCTCTGATTAGACTCTCTATTTCTTGGCTTTCTTTTCCTTTGTTCTTTGTCAGATTATTGCCTAATGTTACGTACCTGTTTGCTTGCTATCCAGCCCTGTCTTGTCGTATCGTGTTCTGTCTGGTGTGTTTTCTGACTAACTGCATTATTGCCCCGTCTCTGCGCTGCCACCTCCAGCTACGTGAGTGGTCTACTGTTTGGCGTTCCCGTGGTCTTTGCGGACACAGCCTCTCTCTCTACCTCCGGGTTTTCCCGAAACCGGCCCAGTCCGAGTTTTCCTGTTATTATTCATCAAAGAGACTTTCTGTTCCTATTTGACTGAGAGATTCATCTGTTGAGTTTGATGCTGAATGACTTTGGATTTAATGCAAAGAGACTTTCTGTTTGATTCGAATGCCTGACGGCCACCTGTGTTGTTTATCAGAACTGTTTCTCACCCATTAAACTTTGCAAACTGCCTTCTGCTTTTGGGTCCTCTCTCCATACACGTCACAGAATAATCTGACCATAATGGACCCAGCGAAGGAGAGTCCTCTTCAGTCCGCGCTCGAGCTCCAGGGAGTGATACTGGGCCGTCATGAGAATGAGCTGGCCTCCACTCGCAATGCCATGGATTCCCTTGCAGCTCGTATGACTGAGATTTCGCAACAGCTCCATCTCTTCCATGTTGAGTCTTCCTCTTCCAGAGATCCAACAGTCCCAGAGCCTAGAGTCAACAACCCGCCAACCCGCCGTGTTATTCCGGTGAGCCCAAAGAGTGTCGATCATTCTTGACCCAATGCGAAGTTGTCTTTTCACTACAGTCATCCACGTATGCCAGCGACCGCTCTCGCATCGCCTTTGTCATCTCCCTGCTGTCTGGCCGTGCGCGAGAGTGGGGAACCGTTGTGTGGATTTCAGACGCCGATTGTCTATCTCGTTACACCTTCTTCAAGGAGGAGATGCTGTGGGTCTTTGATCGCTCTGCCTTCGGTACTGAGGCTTCCCGGCTTCTGTCTACGCTTCGCCAAGGGAGGAGGTCAGTAGCAGATTTCTCGATTGAATTTCGTACTTTATCTGCTTCCTGTCACTGGAACGAGTCAGCTCTGGTAGCTCGTTTTCTCGAAGGACTTAATGCCGATATAAAGGACGAGATCCTTGCCCGCGAAGTACCTACTCATCTGGATCCTCTCATCGACATGGCCATTCGAGTGGATAAACGCTTTAAAGTTCGCCGCCGCAGCCGCAACCTCGAAAAGCCCGTCAACACTTCTCCAGCTCTCTCTTCTGCACTTCCTTCCACCGCTGAGTCTGAACCCATGCAGCTGGGAGGATTACGAATCTCCGCGGCCGAGCGTCAGCGTCGCATCATGGCTCGCCTCTGTATGTACTGCGGTGCTGCATCTCATCAAGTATCCACCTGCCCGGTAAAAGCCAAAGCTCATCAGTAGAGAGAGGGTTACTGGTGAGCGCTTCAACTTTAGACCCTCCACCACGCGCACGCACAACTTTCTCTGTCCTCCTCCGCTGGCCGGGTAGTTCTGTCTCCTGCTCGGCTTTGATTGATTCAGGAGCCGAGGGAAGCTTTGTGGATGAGACCTGGGCTCGTAAACAGGGGATTCCCCTCGTGGAACGCAAGGACTCCACCCCTGTCCACACCCTCGACGGTAGTATCCTCTCTAGAGTGCGCTTTGCCACTGCTCCGGTGAGTCTCGCCATCTCAGGGAATCATCAAGAGACAATTTATTTTCTTGTTTTTCAGTCTCCTTATAGCCCTGTAGTTTTAGGACACCCTTGGTTAGTTGAACATAACCCTCAGATTAACTGGTCTAGAGGCTCCATTCTTTCGTGGAGTTTGTCGTGTCATGTTAAGTGTTTGGTGTCTGCTGTTCCTCCTGTCTCTTCCGTGTCTGTTTTTCAGGAGGAGCCAGGTGATTTGTCTGGGGTCCCGGAGGAGTACCATGATCTTCGAGCGGTTTTTAGTCGTTCCAGGGCCACTTCTCTCCCCCCTCATCGACCTTATGACTGTAGTATCGACCTTCTTCCGGGTACAACTCCACCCCGCGGGAGACTTTACTCTCTCTCTGCTCCCGAGCGCGAAGCACTAGAGAAATATCTGTCTGATTCGCTCAACGCTGGTACTATCGTTGCTTCCTCCTCCCCTGCCGGTGCGGGTTTTTTCTTCGTTAAGAAAAAAGATGGTTCTTTACGCCCCTGCATAGACTATAGAGGGTTGAATGACATCACGGTTAAGAACCCCTCTGGGGACCAAGCTGTTTTTGGGGTCCTTGAGATGTTCTGACATGCCTTGATATTTGTGCTTTTTTCAGTTATTTATAAACATGTTAATGGCAAAGGTGTAAATTCACTCTATATAGCACAAACAGGGCTACCATAATATGCGAGCAACGTGAATGTAGATGTTTGTATTTTTAAGAGAATAATGTTTATGCGTGGTTATTGGAAAAAAATAAAATGAAAGTTGCTGATTTAAGAACACAAAACACATATTAAATATGTGTCCACAAGACTTTTGACTAATTGATGTTGTCCCTTTGAGTTCTAGCTTCAAAATTATGTGAAAATCATCCTGCCTAATTGTTCACATAAAACACTACATTGATTTAAACATTGTAAAACAGTTTTTTTTTGTCAGAAGAGGTTTATGCGTGGGAGTGGTAATGGGTCATCAATATTAATGAGATTCAGACCAGGGGTGTGACATAGACGCTCCCCCAAGTGCTAATGGGCCATCAAGTGAGGCAGCCTGAACAAAGAATGAGGAGATTCAAATGTTTTGTTTTTCAATCTGTTTTATTGTAATTTTGTAAAAACAAAAGTAAAGGCAGGTATCTCACAGTAAATGCTTATGCCCCGTTGACGCGGGCTCTAAGCAAATCAAATGTGACCAAAATAAATAATCAGTCGGCTATAAACAAAGCAATTGTGAGCGATAAATAAACAAAAGTAAAAGGCAGGTATCTCACAGTAAATGCTTATGCCCCGTTGATGCGGGCTCTAAGCAAATCAAATGTGAGGAAAATAAACAAAAGTAAAGGCAGTTCGCTATCCTTCGCAGACCACGCCTGCTATGCTAGCAGGCTAAGGCTAGTAGCGGAAGTTTGGAAAGGTGGATATAAGTAGTGAAATTAAAGCAATCCGATTGTTTTGAGAATACAGTTACATGTCTTGGTGCCATTTCTGAAAACAGTTCCTGTTCAGCTGAAGACAAAAGTGAACATTACATGCCTGGCATTTCCAAGGTGTGTCCTGCCTTTTACCAAGCTGTCCTTTGCAAAGCACACAGATCTTGCGTCCAACTGTGCAAATGTTCTTTGCATCTGAGATCAGCTCCGCTCCTGGAACCAACACAATATAAGCTCTTTTATATTAACATTACCAATCAATAATTGTTATATTGTGCATGCATAACAACACATTTGTTGCAAAGCCACACAGGCACATATAGGCTACATTTGTATCATCACTAAGTATATAAACAAAATGTAACTAACATCTGTAAAATAGTAGGTAAATATGTACTTACTCTTTTTGATTTTTGTTGCTGTGTGTCCTCGTTGCAGTGGAAGGTGAGAGTGAACAAGCTACATTCCTTTTAAAAAAAGTTACAAAACATATGTAACATCAACCAATCTCCAAAAATAAATAATAAAGTCATACAGGCTCATATTAGTAACACTAAGTATAAACAAAATTGAACTAACATCTGTAAAATAGTGGGTAAATATGTACTTACTCTTTCTGATTTCTGACTGTGTTGCTAAGCGCACTCCGAGTTGCAGGCGGAGGTAGTGATGAAGCTACATTCCTTTTAAAAAAGTTGAAGAATATTATTACATAAATATAACTATAGTAGCATTAGTCTATAATGAATAACTGATGTAAATAATTTTAGACGCGTGCAATAAGCCTATATGCGTGTCAATGGGCCATTACCGGAGAGGCACACATTACAAACATTACAAACACGCAAACATTAGCCTAACACATTTGTGCACTTCATTAACTGGGTATATTTACACATTTCAGCACATTTACACACATTTACAACTGATATTTGCGAGCATGCATCGTTAATGATAATGAGGCAGCATTTATATAGTCAAAATATAATCTAAACACCTACTAGGCCTACTTTCTAAAATAATTTCTAAATTCTATCTTTCATACATAATGATCTAAACATATAATTTAGGCTACACATACAAATACAAATTTCCTAACCAAGGGGTGTAGCATATGTACACAAAAAAACAAAACAAAACATTTTTGACGTTGAAATGGTACGAGATATTAAATTCATGGTATAGATATGCACTTTCATTAGATCGTGTTGAATATAGGTAGATATCAAATGTCAATACTCTGGATGGCAAGTCCACCCAGTATAATATGTAAGCTCATGTTTTGAATAGCTTGTCAACTAATGCAAGTAAGAATAAATACTTACCGAAATTCTATCCACGGCTGAACAAGTCGCTCTTCCAAATACAAACGGTCGTCATCAGAGTAGTCGAGCTCCTCTTCTGATGAAAATCTGGACTCTTCGTCGCTAGTATCCAGGACGAACTGAAGGGCTTCCGCACCGGTGTACCGTGTCATCTTCCCAACGCGCAGGTGACGAAATGATGAAACTTGAAGCGTTTAATGCATTTGCTTGGGGGCGTTTACCTGTTTTGCATAGAGGGCTTAGCACATTATCTTGTGAATAGCGCGCTCCGTGAGTAGGCGTGAACGAATTAAAGTCAATGAGCTCGTAATGAGCTCGACTGGAATCGCTCTCTTTTTATACAGATTACAGAAGCTGATAATATTTGTTTTTTATATAAATGACTTCATTTAAAAGATGCAATCTCAAGCTTTATGCCCGTGGGTCTGTTTGCCTGTTTGACTGAATTTTCACGGAGTTATAGATCATTTTCGAACGCGTTTCAAATGGGAGTTTACTGACAGAGAGAAGGCAGAAATCGCATCATGTTAAAGTTTCTTTATTTGTCAAAAAGCAAAACACTTTATTTTTATTGTGAGTATACAGAAAAAAAATAAAAACTGAACAGGATCGATTGATGTATTACACGAAAATGAAAGATCAAAATTAACAGAGCATTTAGTGTTTATTTTCATTGCTAAAAAAAAAAAACGAGCAAAACGCGCGGGCGCGTTTTTGGTCCCCAGAGGGTTAAGAACCGGTATCCCTTGCCGCTCATGTCATCCGCCTTTGAGATCCTGCAGGGGGCTAAGATCTTTTCAAAACTAGATCTTCGTAATGCTTACCATCTTGTCCGCATTAAGGAGGGGGACGAGTGGAAGACGGCGTTTAACACGCCCTTAGGGCACTTCGAATATCGCGTTCTTCCTTTCGGATCGGTCAACGCTCCTGCCGTGTTTCAGGCGTTAATTAACAATGTCCTCAGAGACATGTTGAACATTTTCGTCTTTGTCTATCTCGACGATATTTTAATTTTCTCTCCCTCTCTCAAAGTACATACCCAGCACGTTCGTCAGGTTCTCCAACGTCTTCTCGAGAATCGATTGTTTGTCAAGGCAGAGAAATGTATTTTCCATGCTCATTCCGTCTCCTTTCTGGGATCTGTTATTTCCGCGGAGGGAATCAGCATGGATCTCTCCAAAGTCCGTGCGGTTACCGAATGGCCTGTTCCTGATTCGCATGTCGCTCTTCAACGTTTTTTGGGCTTTGCGAATTTTTACCGACGGTTCATTCGTAACTTTAGTCAGATCGCCGCTCCTCTTTCGGCTCTCACTTCTGCCAAGACTCGTTTTTTTTGGACTAAGGAGGCCCAAGCCGCTTTTGATCGTCTCAAATCCCTTTTTACTTTGTGCCGTCCCTAACTCCTGACATTTCCAGACAATTCATTGTTGAGGTAGATGCTTCAGAGGTGGGCGTGGGAGCCGTCTTCTCCCAACGCTCATCCTCTGATGAAAGGGTTCACTCATGCGCTTACTTTTCTCATCGCCTTACTCCCGCCGAACGCAATTATGACGTCGGTAATCGCGAATTGTTGGCTATCCATCTAGCCCTCGGAGAGTGGCATCACTGGCTTGAAAGTTCCTCTGTTCCGTTCATTGTTTGGACAGATCACAGAAATCTAGAGTACATCCGGACCGCCAAGAGACTCAACGCTCGTCAGGCTCGTTGGGCTCTTTTTTTTACGCACTTCGACTTCTCTATATCCTACCGCCCTGGCTCTAAAAACCTTAAACCAGATGCGCTTTCGCGACAGTTCGCTTCTCCGGAGGTTGTTCCCACTAAGCAGGAGATTCTTCCTCAGAGTATGGTTGTGGGCGCAGCAGTCTGGGGAATAGAACGCTTGGTCAAGCGCTCCCTGGCTCACGCCGTTACTCCCCGTCTTTGTCCAAGGGGCCTTTTGTTCATTCCGCCATCCGCTCGTCTTGCTATCCTTCAATGGGGTCACTCTTCCAAATTTATGCCCATCCTGGAGTTAGGGACACCGTCGCTGCTGTCCGCCAAAGATTCTGGTGGCCCTCTCGTGAGCGCGACATTCTCCGTTTCGTCGCTTCGTTCTCTGTCTGCGCTCAGACTAAGGCTAGTAATTCTCCCCGTGGTCGCACATTGCCATGGATTTTATCACGGGTCTCCCTTCCTCCGAGGGAAACACCGTGATACTCACAGTCGTTGACCGTTTTTCTAAAGCTGCCCACTTTATTCCTTTACCTAAGCTCCCTTCCGCCAGGGAGACAACCCAAATTGTCGTCGACCAGATTTTTAAGATCCATGGTCTACCCACCGACGTCGTGTCTGATAGGGGTCCCCAATTCTCTTCCTTATTTTGGAAGGAGTTTTGTCGTCTTATTGGAGCGTCGGCTAGTCTCTCGTCCGGATTTCACCTGCAGACCAATGGCCAGGCCGAGCGTGCTAATCAGAATATCGGACGTATTCTCCGTAGTCTTGCCTTCCGTAATCCTGCTTCCTGGTCCGAACAGCTCCCCTGGGCAGAGTACGCTCACAATTCCGTCCCGTCCTCTGCCACAGGTTTGTCTCCTTTTCAGTGTTGTCTTGGTTATCAGCCTCCGCTTTTTCCCTCACAAGACGCTGATTCCAAGATGCCGTCCGTCAAAGCCTTCATTCAACGTGCTAAACGTACTTGGAGAGGGGTCAGATCCGTCCTTTGCAAGACTCGTTCCCGTACTTGGCGTGCCGCTAATAGACAGCGTACTAAGAGCCCCCGTTATTCAGTTGGGCAGAGGGTTTGGCTTTCCACCCTAAATCTTCCTCTTCAATCCACGTCGCGTAAGCTGGCTCCTAAATTCATCGGGCCATTCCGTATCCTTAAGATTCTCAGTCCTGTCTCAGTCAAACTCAAGCTATCTACTAATCTCCGACGCATCCAGCCTGTCTTTCATGTATCATGTATTAAACCCGTTGTTCGGGTCCCGCCTTGTCCTGTCACCCCTCCTATCCGTGTGGAGGGCGCTCCCACCTATAGGGTTCGTAAGCTTCTCGATGTTCATCCTCGGGGTCGTGGCCATCAATTCCTGGTCGACTGGGAGGGGTACGGTCCTGAGGAGAGAAGTTGGATTCCTTCCCGGGACGTCCTGGACCGCTCGCTGATTGATGACTTCTACCGCTCCCGTCAGTCCTCCTCTGTTGCGCCAGGAGGCGCTCCTTGAGGGGAGGGTACTGTCATGATCCTGGTTTCTTTCTCTTTCTCTCTTCCTCCCTCTCCTGGTCATACTCATTATTACATCCTTTCACGCACACACATCCTCTTTCATTATCCCATTCAGCTGTTACTCGTTACCTCATCTCTACACACTCTCTCTCCCCACCTGTTTCCCTCTTTCTCTGATTAGACTCTCTATTTCTTGGCTTTCTTTTACTTTGTTCTTTGTCAGATTATTGCCTAATGTTATGTACCTGTTTGCTTGCTATCCAGCCCTGTCTTGTCGTATCGTGTTCTGTCTGGTGCGTCTTCTGGCTAACTGCATTATTGCCTCGTCTCTGCGCTGCCACCTCCAGCTACGTGAGTGGTCTACTGTTTGGCGTTCCCGTGGTCTCTGCGGACACAGCCTCTCTCTCTACCTCCGGGTTTTCCCGAAACCGGCCCAGTCCGAGTTTTCCTGTTATTATTCATCAAAGAGACTTTCTGTTCCTATTTGACTGAGAGATTCATCTGTTGAGTTCGATGCTGAATGACTTTGGATTTAATGCAAAGACACTTTCTGTTTGATTCGAATGCCTGACGGCCACCTGTGTTGTTTATCAGAACTGTTTCTCACCCATTAAACTTTGCAAACTGCCTTCTGCTTTTGGGTCCTCTCTCCATACACGTGACAGAAGGTTTGTGCTTTTTATAGATTTCAAAATACAAGCGTGTGCTACAATTACGAGCCATTCTACAAGGTGACAGTGACTCTTAAGTAGCACTTAAAGCACAGCTGCGTGCGATCGTTCTAAGTCCGTTTTTGTTGAACGCACGTGAAATGAACACGAACATGCGTAAAGTCGCTCGTAGAAAATCCTCGTAAGTGCTAAGATCCATCGTTATCTGGAAACGCAGCCCAGACCTATTCAGTCTATCTATCTATTTCCTTATACAGCCTTCTAGGGTTGGTGGTGGCGCAGTGGATAAGACACATGCCTTTGGTGTGAGAGACCCGGGTTCGAGCCTATACCAGTTTCTTTAGGCCAGAAGCAGGGGAAAGCACCCTGGACAGATGGCCAGTCCATTACAGGGCTCTCACACTCATACAATCACACACAGGTAATTTTGACTCTGAAATTCGCCTAACCTGCATGAATTTGGACTGTGGGGAATACCGGAGTACCCGGTGGAAACCCACGCTGACACAGGGAGAATATGCAAACTCCGCAAAGAGCGACAATCAAATACAATTATCTACTTTGTTTTTTCTGATTTAAACATCAATACAGATATTAATATATGATGAAACATGGACTGAAGCAGATCTATCTTGTCTTATATGGTAAAATGAAAAGTGTTTTCCCATGACTTACCTTATTTATTATTTAACAAGACCCCCTCCCCCACCCCAATTCACAGTGATTTATCACATATGTTATAAAAACATAATCAATCTTCCATTAAACTTGTGATACAGTACTACACTTCAGACTGACACAACTTTGGAAAGTCCCTGACATGTAAATACTAGATGTAGGGGAGTACTGACTGATTGACAGCCACTCTCAGCCACTGAGAACATACATACTCTACTAAAGAACTTTTTCTTGTATTTGCAATTTTGTATTACTGTTTTACTGTTTAGTATTATTGTTTTTAAGATATGTTCAGAGACTGTGTAATACAATTTTTTTAATTTTATAATTTATACTAGGCATAATTGCTATATGGAATTTTTTTTTTTTTTTTTTTTTTTTTTGTCAAATGTAATTTGACAAATATACTAATACAAATCACTTTACCAATACTACAGATACAGATATTGGAGTGTGTGACACACTGTAGTTAGGTGATGGTGAGAAATGCTGAAGCTGAACCAGTCAGCAAGGATTTGAATCTGGAAAAAGAGCTCAGTGCTGAAACGTCACAGAACACTAGGACTGTGACTGGAGTGATGTGTGATGGTTCTACAGTCAGAAAAGAGAGACTCTCTCTCACACACACACACACACACACACACAGGTGACACAGGCAAATGCTGCTGGTTCAAGAATAAAAACATTGGTAGGTAACTGTAGTTTGCTAATTCTAGAGGCAGGTCGAAACCTGGATATGGATAGTTCTAAAAGGATTTATTCTGCTTCAATCTGGTATGTCAAAAGCATATAAAAACAAAGTCACACAGTAATGTGACCAAATGATGACAAATAAGTACAGTAGCTCGGCACTAAGCCTTTTTCTTTTCTTGTGCATGACAGAGAACTCTATGTGTGACAGACAACCACACATAATTCACAGAACTCAGTAATACAGTTATGCAAGCTCACAGAATCAAGTCAAGTCAAGTCAACTTTATTTATATAGCGCTTTTCACAATACAGATTGTATCAAAGCAGCTTCACAGTATTAAATAAAATAGTACATCAGTGTTCGTTTCTAGTGTAAAACTTCCACGTTTGGTAATGCTAATAGTAATAGTATTGTTGATTGATTAATTAAATTAAGTATCCCCAATGAGAATGAGGAACATTCCCCATCACTGAAGTGATTCAAGACTTCAGCTCACCGAATGAGTTCTCACAAAAACTCCCATTTTATATTTTATTATAAATATTCGCTGAAGCTGTCTATACTGCAAAAATTTATATTTGTTTACATCGTATCTGTACTTTGTTGTTTACGATGAGAGAATACAGAATTCAGTCAGTGAGCTTGCATACTGAACAAAACTATTTCTTCATTAAATCTAAATGGCTCTGATTAGTCATTTTATTCATACACTCTACTGAATTGTGAGTGATTGCTTATAATGCTCAACTCTGCAAAAATATGTGTAAAAAGAATGCAATGTGAGCACAGATCTAAATGTAATGCCGCAATCTACACTTGTCATTCATTTTCACATCTCACTTTAATCGCAACAGTAGTACTAAATTTAGTTGAAGTGTACAGGGCCATTTTTTGCCCCCTTACCTGGAACTTTGCCCCCTTACTCCATTCATTTCTGACCCTGTACTGCTGCATATATTTGTTTATTCAAAATCTTGACTTTTAAAGATTTGGGAAATGAAGTCATTTCTTTTGGCACAATTTTCTCTGTTATTTTGTATTTATAAAAGCTAAAGATATATCTTTTCTTATTTCCCTTGCCTAAAAATGTTATATGTATTAAAAAAGCACAAATATGATGCTCTTAGAAAGGGCACATTGTTTGCCTGAACAGCAGCTAGGAGTGTTTAAACATGGCTTTAATCTGGATCAGGGCTAATTATCCTCGCTCTCAGCCTGAGAGAAGTTCTTCATTATTACACACGGTTCCCGACATGCTTTTATTAGGCAACAGAAAAGAAGCAGCACTGCCTCAGATTAGGTTAAAGCTCCAATTATGTTGTGAAATATTCAAATCTCATCCTTCAGTGATTGAGGAGTTCACAGGCGGGTGAAAGAGATAGCTGCGCTTCCACCCTACAATGAACAATGCTTTATTGACAGTGATGGTTATGAGAAATGACACTGGAAGATAAAATAAAACAGCTCTGATATGTGGCCTTCGGTTCAAGGAGGTGGCTTTAAAATGACTGAATATTAGCTGCATAGGCACAATGCGCTCTTTTACATTATTCTGAGCCACTTTCATATTTGCTGCCTGCACTGTTTGTGTGATTGATGCCATTGCATTCATTCTAACATAGGCAGCTTTTTTTCTAATGTCGCAAGTTGTCTAATTTGTTAAGATAAATGTTGCTAAATGAAATTAAAATTCCGTGGGCACTTTCTTGTTTGGCTCTATTGAATTATGACCATGTGGTAATTGACTGAGATTGGAAGGGAAATCAAACAGCATTGTCTTTACCCTGGGGAGCAAGAAGACAAGTAGGTTTAATATTGAAACCTGGCCGCTTGTCTTTCTGTGGTTAGTTTGTCAATCATCGTGAGGTCTCAGTGAAATGTGCCACGAATCTCTTGAATCTCTCTCTGATTTAATGCCAGCTGTGATATGCTTCTCTCTTAAGCAGAGATCATATTTACTGATCTGAGCCTGAGACAATAGATTGCCTGCCCAGCATCCACGCAGAGTGTCTCATAGCCTGCGGGTTTCAGTTTTCACTATAGCGGAGCACAGTAAACCATTATTTTTGATGAATAAGGCTAGTGACAGAAACAACCTGGGGCCAGCATGAATGAACCTGCAGGTTTTGTTTTTGGGATATCTAACTAGTTTGGTCATCATTTTGATTATGTTTTGATTCAGTTTGAAAATCAAAACAAAAAAATGGCATTCAAAATTTAAGCCTAAAAAGATTAAGCCTATTTTAGGACTATTAAGAAAATTACACAGACTTCTCACCACAATTCTCATTGCTATAATACTTGTAAGTAGTAATAACATTGTAATAATTATGTTTAAGTGCTCATACAGAATAAAAGAACACTGTTCCTTTCTCCTTCTGTTGATCTGTATATGTTACTGATGTGAACATGGGCTGTCTGGAGTGGTAGGATTGCTGATCTGGAACAGATGGGCTGTTTAATGTAAACTCTTGGAAAACAAACACATTAGCATCAGCTGCTCTCAAAGCAGACACTCCACAGAATCATGTCTCTGCTCTTTTAAGGAATGTTACAGAACATGCCTTTAACCATCTTGTACTGTTCATTTGGGGCTCACACTTGTCAGGTTTATCTGTCATAAATGGCAAAAAAAAGTGTAACATGAAATGAATGAATTATATTTTTCTTCCTTTTTTATTAATAATTTGTATTTTGAGGGCATTTCATGTTACTAAACAATATTTATCAATATCTGTATATACACTCACCTAAAGGATTATTAGGAACACCTGTTCAATTTCTCATTAATGCAATTATCTAATCAACCAATCACATGGCAGTTGCTTCAATGCATTTAGGGTTGTGGTCCTGGTCAAGACAATCTCCTGAACTCCAAACTGAATGTCAGAATGGGAAAGAAAGGTGATTTAAGCAATTTTGAGCGTGGCATGGTTGTTGGTGCCAGACGGGCCGGTCTGAGTATTTCACAATCTGCTCAGTTACTGGGATTTTCACGCACAACCATTTCTAGGGTTTACAAAGAATGGTGTGAAAAGGGAAAAACATCCAGTATGCGGCAGTCCTGTTGGCGAAAATGCCTTGTTGATGCTAGAGGTCAGAGGAGAATGGGCCGACTGATTCAAGCTGATAGAAGAGCAACTTTGACTGAAATAACCACTCGTTACAACCGAGGTATGCAGCAAAGCATTTGTGAAGCCACAACACGCACAACCTTGAGGCGGATGGGCTACAACAGCAGAAGACCCCACCGGGTACCACTCATCTCCACTACAAATAGGAAAAAGAGGCTACAATTTGCACGAGCTCACCAAAATTGGACAGTTGAAGACTGGAAAAATGTTGCCTGGTCTGATGAGTCTCGATTTCTGTTGAGACATTCAGATGGTAGAGTCAGAATTTGGCGTAAACAGAATGAGAACATGGATCCATCATGCCTTGTTACCACTGTGCAGGCTGGTGGTGGTGGTGTAATGGTGTGGGGGATGTTTTCTTGGCACACTTTAGGCCCCTTAGTGCCAATCGGGCATTGTTTAAATGCCACGGACTACCTGAGCATTGCTTCTGACCATGTCCATCCCTTTATGACCACCATGTACTCATCCTCTGATGGCTACTTCCAGCAGGATAATGCACCATGTCACAAAGCTCGAATCATTTCAAATTGGTTTCTTGAACATGACAATGAGTTCACTGTACTAAAATGGCCCCCACAGTCACCAGATCTCAACCCAATAGAGCATCTTTGGGATGTGGTGGAACGGGAGCTTCGTGCCCTGGATGTGCATCCCACAAATCTCCATCAACTGCAAGATGCTATCCTATCAATATGGGCCAACATTTCTAAAGAATGCTTTCAGCACCTTGTTGAATCAATGCCACGTAGAATTAAGGCAGTTCTGAAGGCGAAAGGGGGTCAAACACAGTATTAGTATGGTGTTCCTAATAATCCTTTAGGTGAGTGTATTTACCATTTATTCGCATAAAAACTATTTCCAATATTATTTTGCATAAAAAAAACATTAAACATTAATGCACTATTGTAACGGTTACCAGCTGGAGTGCCCTTGAGAGCCACCAGAGGGCACTCCACACCAGACTCTCATGTTCACTCACAGACTACATCTCCCATCATTCTCTGCCTGGACTCATCAGCACTCATCACATTCACCTGTATCTTATCTTCTTGTTTAGTTCACCCCATATAAGCCTGGTTCACCCCTTCACTCACTGCGAAGTTTTGTATGTTGTTACACTGCATTTCCGAGCGTTTTCCCTGGTTTCATGTCTCTTGGTTTTTGGATTTCTTGCCTGTTCCCTGGATTACTCTTTTGCCTCTGACCCCTGCCTGTTTTGTTTGTTTGTTTGTTTGTTTGTACGGACTGCCTACGTCAAGTCAAGTCAAGTCAAGTCATCTTCATTTATATAGCGCTTTTAACAATGTAGATTGTTTCAAAGCAGCTTTACAGAGATAAACGTATAATTTAAGGTAACAGAGATTGTTTTGGCTTTATAGCGGTTCTTTAATAAAGTTATATTCCAGCTAAAGTTAGTTTTGATTGAAACGCTTCCGTCGCAACGATCATTTGTTATTAAATTTGGGGCCGCTAAGACAACACAATTCTCTCTACACAGACTTTAAACGCGAACCTGTGAGAAACGCTGATGGCATTCACGCGCATTAAGAATTTGTTCTGTAGTTATGTGCGTTTGAATATGTGCGCAGGTTTGGAATTCCCTACAAACCAAGCCTAAACAAAGTACTGGTGTTTCCTTATAATTTTGATACAGAATTTTATTTTATTTGATCAATTCGGGGTAGGTACGTGAATTGAATTTCCCGACAATGCTTTATCTGTAGAGTGGTAAAGGGATCCTCCATAGGGAGAGACTAGTTGGCACTTCAGCACTGCGTTGTCATCGGGTCCAGGCGCAGGTCCTTCATCAGATCTGGATACGGCCTGGATCCGGCAGGCTGCGGGAAAACCTTGGGATAAACAAAGACACTAAAATTAGCAGAGATGCCATTCTTCTTATGATGTAACGAGTACATCAGGATTTATGGGAAGTGTTCCCGGTTCCAGCTGACCTAATCTATGCAGCCTAACATTGAATTATAGAAGTCTATAATGTGTTATGTGTATGCTAGGTCAAAGAGATGTGTCTTTAGTCTAGCTTTGAACTGACAGAGTGTGTCTGCTTCTCGGACAATGGTAGGAAGACTGTTCCAAAGTTTTGGTGCTAGATAGGAAAAGGATCTACCGCCGGCAGTCGACTTTGATATTCTAGGTATTATCAACTGGCCGGAATTTTGAGATTGCAATAGACATTGAAGGACTATAATGCATTAAGAGCTCGCTCAAGTACTGCGGAGCTAAACCATTTAGTGCTTTGTAAGTGATAAGCAATATTTTAAAATTGATGTGATGTTTAATAGGGAGCCAGTGCAGGCTCCCTATTAAATATTTTAAAATTGATGCGATGTTTAATAGGGAGCCTACCTGTGTTTTGACCCATTGCCTGTTTATTGGATTACGTTTCTGGATTACCTCTTAATAAAAGCTGCATTTGGATCCTCTACCTTCGTGTCTCAGAGCGGTTCGTAACAACTATTTCAGTTAAAACTTGTGGCAGATTAGCACCTTCTGGTGGGAAATATGAATATCATATGCAATATTTTGCAACTATTGTCAGTTATAACTACTGCTAGTATATAAATATAGGCCAGTGCCTACACTCTGAAAAAAAAATCCTAATTTTACAGAAAATAACTGTGATTTTCTTTAATTTTAAATTGTACTTTTTACTAATTTTACAATTTAAAAATGTAGCTGTTATTTTAGGTATTGTGACATTAATGACAATTAGAATGACATTTTTTATACAGAAAAGTTACTGTATTTTTCATACAGTATTTTTTCTGTTTTCTTAAATTACATAAAAATGTATGTAAAATTACAAATATAATCAAATTAATCAGTAACAAAACAGTTAAATGATAAAACGGTCGAATGACTGGCAGTCGAAAAAAACCCTGTAACATTAAAGTAAAACATTCTAAATTAAATAAACTGAAAAACACTGTTATTTTACAGGTATTTCCTGAATTCATTGTAAAAAAAATAATAATAATCGTAAGAAAATGGTCAAATGACTGGCTGCCAAACAAAAAAATGTAAAATTAAAGTAAAATATTCTAATTTAAATAAACCCGAAAAAACAGTTCAGAGTTCAGAGTTGATCTGATTTTTTTTTCATTGTCACCATTGTTTAGATTCATACGCTGATTCTTGATGTCTGTGTGAATCTATATCAGGGGTGTCCAAACTCAGTCCTGGAGAGTCACTGTCCTGCAGAGTTTAGCTCTAGCCTGCTTCAACACACCTAACTGGAAGTTTCTAGAATGCCTAGTAAGACCTTGATTATCTGGTTCAGGTGTGTTTAATTGGGGTTGGTGCTAAACTCTGCAGGACAGTGGTCCTCCAGGAGCAGGATTGGACATCCCTGGTCTATATGATCCTGTCAAAACATTTTCTGTATAATAACATCATAAAATGTTTCAAAGTATTTATACTGCAGGAATGTCTGCAGCAGTATTGGCTTGTGAAATTAACAACTAATGTTTAAAGACTTAAAGGCAGGGTAGGTAGGATTTTTCAAAAAAAAAATACATTCCAAATTTGTTTAAACTGTCTTTATATACCAATACATAATTAAAATGTAAGTACTCTGAAAAAGAGAGTATAAAAATCGAGTGTCTGTAGACCTCTCACGACTGTTGTAAACACAGCTAATTATTTCCATTCACTCCACCCCTTCCCTTCTGAGCTCCTTCCAAAGCCACGCCCCCCAAAACACATGAACGCGCGACGCCAAACACTCAGGCTCAGCTGGAAGACGCATTTATTTACCTGAGACGAGTGGAGAGGAAGGAGCGCAGTGCATGCAGTGACATCATGTCAGAATCACATGTAATAAAATACCTAACTTTATCACTATGAATATAAACAAATAAGATTTCTTTTAGTACTCACTATCAAGCTAGCATATCGATACTGGTAAAGTTTAAAATATAGCCTACTTTGTTTGATTTCGGTAACGAGCTATATTTATAGGTAACGAGCTATATTTATAAGGCAAAGCTAAAAACAGGTCGCATTGATACACGTTTTTCCATTACCATCAGTTACACTGTAATGTAGGTGAATTTTGTGTAAGATTCACAACATATACGGTGCTTTGCATGTAAGAGTTTCCATGATGAAAACATTGCTGACTCTAATGAGGACTACACTCCGGAGACAAGTACCGCATCGTCTGTTCGAGGACAGGTCCGGGGTCAAGGGCGAAGCAGAGGAGGTCGTTCAAGAGTGCGGGCAACCAGGGTCAGAGGAAGTAGTTTTTGCCTTGTTTGCCTTCGCTGACTGCATATGCAGGTGCTTTGAATTTTGAATGTTCTTTCTCTGCCATAATTTTACTCTTCGTAGGTTCCGCGCCTCTCTTGCACTCCTCAAATCAAACGGGTGCGTGCGCATATGGGCAGATCTAGCAACAGGGGTGGTAGCCATGGTTGCGAGAGTGAGTGACAGTCGCCCAAACCAATCAATTGTTTCGTCCCGAATGGAAATAATGAGCTGTGTTTATTGCAGATTAAAAGGTCTACAGTCACTCGATTTTTATACTCTCTGTTTCAGAGCACTTACATTTTAATTATGTATTGGTATATAAAGAGAGTTTAAACAAATTTGAAAAAAAAGTTTTTTATAAAAATCCTACCTACCCTACCTTTAATCAGATATTAGACTTCAGGTGGTATCAATAAATCAGGCCACAACATGATGCTCACTAAAAGTGACCATCATCATCTGATCTGATTTTCTCTTGGATTCCTACCATAACAAATATGTACAAAGACACAGTTAAAGCAGCCAGAGAAAAACTAATGTTAAAAACTGAAGGGTCAAGAGCCCAACTAAAGCAAACACTGATCACCAAATGGTGACATTAAACTATATTATTTGCAAAACAACTTCTAAACCTCTTAATTCTCAATAAGAACGTTAGTATAAAAGAAATAAAGTCTGGATTGTAATAAGTGAGGATGCTGAGATCTTGAGAGATCTGTGTTTAATGTTCTGTTGGGATTTAAACTGTATGGTCTGTTTTGTGGGTCACCATTGTGTTGAAGAGTAGAGCCTGTGCTTCAGTCAAGGATGAGCAGAGAAACACTTGTTATACTGCATGTTGCTTTGTTTAACAGAAAGTAACTGTGTAATTGCTGATGCAGTGACGTATAGTCACAGTAAATCATGCATGTAATAAACTGCAAGAGATTTACTTTTATCAGTGACTTTGTTTGTAAAAATTCAGGAAATATATGTTAAATAACTGTTTCTGTTAAAAAGTTTAATGAAGAATCTTGTAAAAGTATTTTGTACTTTATTTAAACTAGGATATTTGACATTCATTTTACAGTTTTTGTTTGGCAGCCATAGCTGACAGTCAAGATTTAATTTTACAGTAAGCATTTTACAGTGAGCATACCCAATAAAAAGTAATTTTATTGGGTATACAGAATATACAGTATAAAATCATTGTCTATAGAATGTACCAATAAAACATGAAAACCCAACATGTGTGGGTGTACTTATAAAACAGGAGATGAGACATGGGGATAAACTGAGCAGGATTTTATTCAGAGTGGTTTAAATTTTTAGGATTGTCAAGCAGGTAAGTGAAGAGAATAAGCAGTTCAGTTGACAGTCACACTTGACTGAAAAATCTTTTCCTTTACAGGAATGTGGAAAACACAGATAAGCAGTCTGAGGGATCAATGGTTTGAGGAAGACAATGGAGGCAAGTAGACGCAGGTAGGTTGGGTAGGTTCACTCTCATGCTGAGACTGACGAGACCGGACAGCAGGTAAGCAGACACAGTGTGCTTTTAAAGGGTGTGCTTTTAAATGGTGCGCTTTTAAATGGTGCTTAATGAGGATGTGGTGAGTTAATATTCTGGTGATTGGGAATGAGTGGGTGGAGCTGAAGGACCTGGTGCTGAGCACGGTGACAAGGATGACCTCTGCCCCAGGGTGCTGGACTTTCCAGATGGGCATTATGGAAAGCGGTCAGTAGAGTGGGATCCAGAATGTCATCACATGGTTGTTTTATTTTATCTTTAAAGCTTCCAGTGTCATGATCTCTCTTCTAGACTGTATTCTTCTCACTCCACAAGGACTTCCAAGCGGTAACCTCGTTGCCGGGAGTCCAAGATGGAATGGACGTGTAGACTAAGTTTTCATCCGCTTCTACTGGAGGAGGTACGCCAGCAGCACCAGGTCCTGTGGAGGAAGGGAGAAGAGAGACATGGTGAGGTTTGAGCAAAGAAACATGAAAACTGGTGAAATTTTGTTCTGAGGAAGTAAGTTGAGGTGGTAAGTCATGTTGATTTGGCATTAGATGAAAGGACCAATGAATTGGGGACTCAGCTTGCAACAGGGCAGTCGGAGGCAGATGTCCCTTGTGGAGAGCCAGACATTCTATTTGGGATGGTAAGTGGGAGTTGCTGCACGTCTTGCTTTGGCCTGGCTCTTATGCCTCCAGAGTGCCCCCTGCAGATGGACATGAGTGGAGTCCCACACCGTCTTGCTCTCCTGAAACCAATGGTTAACAGCTGGAACCTATGACGGCTCACCTGACCAGGGAAACATGGGCGGCTGGTAGCAGAGTATACACTGGAAATGAATAAGTCCTGTGGTGGTTTGACGGAGGGAGTTTTGTGCATACTCTGCCCATGGTAGGAAATGTTTCCAGCTGTGCTGGTGGTTGTGGCAGTATAACCGTAGGTAAAATCTTATTTCTTGAATCTTGCGTTCAGTTTAACCATTGGTCTGTGAATGATAACCAGAAGACAATCTCACCAAGACTGAGAAGTTGGAAGGCTTTCCACACATGCGGAACTACAGAAAGGCATTGTTCAACATCCGAGAAAATTATAAATTAATGAAACACTTGATCAACATTGGACATGCTGGATGATAAATGAAATCAGAACTTCTACAGAACAATTATATTAAATTATTATTAAATTTGCCTTTACAAATACATACTGCTACAGTTAAAAAGTAGTCAGCGACTAAAAACAGCTCCTTTGACCGAAGACTGATGCGGATGTCCTCACCTTTACAGATTGGGTCTCTTTTTCTTTTCAGCCTTTTCAAATACACAGAAAATAATCCTTGTGAGACTGAACAAAAGGGAACTGGAGCGCTGCTGAAATCCCTTGTATCCTCCGGTGCTCTTGGAAGGGTAATAATTGAAAAAAACGTAGGAAAAAATCCAAGTCCAGGCACTCAGTGGATACAAAAAGTAATACAAAAGTCTTTATTAGAGGGCTAAAAATTTTAAAAAACACCAACGCGTATCGGCCCACTGGCCTTCATCAGGGTGTTAGTGACAAACAAACAGGAGCAGTACTTATACAGTAATTAATTTCAGGTGTGCCACTCTGGCACGTGTAACACAACTCTTTGGCCACTAGAGGCAAAAGTTAGGTTCATACAAGTAACAAGCAAAATACAATAAAAAAGAAAATCTCTTAGTGGAAAAACAACACTTCAAGTATCTAATATTCTCCACACAATATATAAGATCAATAAGTGTGAATAGGCTACAGTTACCTCTCATAACTCTAGTGTCATAGACAAGATGATTCAAAACAGCATTAACCAGAAATGGGTACTACATTCAACGACAACAAACTGTACCTATAGAGGCACAAAAATCCCAAAAAAGGTGAGAGATCAAAATCCTCATTAAGACCTGGATGTTTGGTGGCCCTCAGAGAATAGATCCAGTATGTCTCCCTTTGTTTGAGACGTCTAATTATGTCCCCACCCCTGGCATCAAGGCGAATAGCCTCAATGCCCGCTACTCTTAAGGTAAAATCCCTCCCATGATTAGCGTCCATATAATGTTTAGCCATTGGATAATTGATATTACCAGTCCGGATGGCATACCGATGTTCATGTTTCATACTGAACATCGGTATGCCATCCGGACTGGTAATATCATCCGGTCTTCTGTCATAAAACAGGAGATGAGACACGGAGATAAACGGAACAGGATTTTATTCACAGAGTGGTTTAGATCTTTAGGTTCATTAAGCAGGTAAGTGAAGAGTATAAGCAGGTCAGTTGACAGTCACACTTAAATGAAGAGTCTTTTCCTTTACAGGAACGTTCATGGAGCACACAGATGATAAGCAGTCTGAAGGATCAATGGTTTGAGGAAGACAATGGAGGGTAAGTAGACATAGTAGATAGTCTGGTAGGTTCATTCTCATGCTGAGACTGACTTGACCAAAAAACAGTTGAGAATACTGTGTGCTTTTAAATGGTGCTTAATGTGGATGTGACAGGTGTGGTGAGTTAATATTCTGGTGATTGGGAACAAGTGTGTGGAGCTGAATGACCTGGTGCTGATGGCATGCTGGCTGAATCTGTGATAGTACTATGCCCACAAGGATAGCAATACCAGACATTTTTTTGTTTTAATCTTTTTTTTTTTTGTTGTTGTTGTTTTTTTTAAACTGTAAAAATTCTGAACGTTTTCTGTGAGGGTTGTGTTTAGGGTTTGGGTTTAGGAATAGAATTGACTTTGTAAGGTGTCACTCCTTTATTCCGGGTTTTTTTTTTTTTTTGCATTATGGCTGATTCATTTACTGTACCCACAAGAAAATGCTAAGTGTCTTCATATTTTTCATGTATCCCATTAATTTCCTATGGCAGTCAATTTTTTTAAATAAATAAATTTTAATTGCATATTGAAGTGTCATACATCATTACACACGCATCACTGTCTAGCTGTCCGTGCAACGTATGCAACAGCAGCAACTCATAAAACTGAAAAATCTCCAAATCAATCTTTCAAATATTTTTGTTCTAACCTGTAGTCTATTGAAGTCACTTTTGACCGTGAACAGTACAAGTGTGACAAGTTTTTGTATAAGTTTGTTTTTTCATCATGTCCCCAATTTCTTGTGCATTCACACAGCAAATGGGACAAAAGTAATTAAGTTTTGTACCATTCCGACAGAGTTAAAAAAAAAATGCATTTACCAGCAGTTTGAGTGCTTTTAGGTGTGCCATGAGCCAAAGATGACACTGACAATCACAACCCAGAAACATGTTTTTTTTTTTTTTTAATGATGCATGTGTAGACAAGAGATTTTGTTTTAACTCTATTCCTGTGTGTGTCATCTACAGAACTCCAGTGCGGATCACCGTGTGCGCTTGGATCTGGGTCTCTGGGATAAGTTCAGTGAACTGGCCACTAAGTGCATTATTAAAATCGTGGAGTTTGCCAAACGAGTTCCTGGTTTCACTGGACTCACTATCGCCGATCAGATCACACTGCTCAAAGCTTCCTGCCTCGACATATTGGTATGTGCACTCAAAGTATTACAAGAAAAGTTGAAGAGAAGCTCAAATAGACTGAAAAGTGACAGCCATTTTTTGTGTGATATACTTTCACAAAAACAAAAAAAAAAAACACATTGAACATGGAAAACATTCCAGAACATAGTTTTCAATTTATAAAAAATATACTTGTGAGGGAAAAAATAAATGTTACATTTGTTGAGAGCTTTTTTATATATATATATACAAATAATGTCAAGAAGACATAACAAACAGGACCACATGGAGATGCCAAAAGACCACTATTCGAGCCACCTTAATAGACTGCATATAGCTAATATATGGATTCATTCAGAATTAGGCTACTAAACACACCAAAATAAAAGTAAAAAAAAAAAATATTCTAAATGTGTCGAAACTCAGTGATTTGAAAGCAGGTCGACATCATCAGAGAACAGTTCCTCTGTCAGAGAGAATGTTTGTGTGTGTGCTTGAAGCGTCTGATGCCAATATGTACATAAACACCACTGACCCACGCAAACTCCTCCAAAGTCCTCCTTCATCCGCGAGTCCATTATAAAACACTCGCCAGACATGAATTTTGACATGTAATGTAATTATAATAAAATAAGACACTGAAACATTTATTTTAAAATTTTAATTAATTTTGAAAAATGGATTTGCATTGTGCAAAATTATCACAAATTAGAGTTGATGCTATGGAATCCTTTTCTACTGATAATACCTTATGCGCCAGAGAAACAAGCGCGCTGCCATCTTTAGAATATTGTCTTTTTTTGACTATCGACTATTTTTGACTGACAAAATGCTGGCGGACACAGCTTCAGTGATTTGTTCAAAAACGCTTCTTTTTAGTAAACTCTGTGTACACAAACAATGTTCTCAATGCTCGAGTTCATGTGTAGAGCCCCTGGTGATACTTCGAGCAAAGTTTCATGTTACGTCGAGCCTTCTTAGTGTTTAAAAAATAGTGATTTTTGATTCTATCATAGAAGTGCCCCAAGCACTCCCATTCAAAAGGCAATTTGACCGGAAATGAAAATACGGTCAAACTTAAAAGTGGCGTTTCCATTCTAATTATGCTTTTAAACTAAAGTTTGGCTCGGGTAGATTAACAAAAAGACCCTAGATTGCATTTTGGCGAGAGTTACCCTTTAAGAATATGAAGCTGGAAGCTTTTGGCTCCACTTTCCTCAAGGCTCATTATTAACAATAATATGGTAATGTGGAAGGATTCTGTCATGACAGGAGGAGGAGCAGGCTGGGTCAAGTCAAGTCAAGTCACCTTCATTTATATAGCGCTTTTAACAATATTGTTTCAAAGCAGCTTTACAGTGATAATAGGAAATTACAGTAACAGAGATTGTTTTGGATTTACAGCAGCTCTAGAATAAAGTTATTGTCCAGCTAAAGTTAGTTTTGATTGATTGATTCACTTCCATTGCAAAGATCATTAGTTATTAAGTTAGAGGCCGCTAACACGACACCGTTCTAACAGAAAACACTCAACGCGCTCCAGCCCATTGTGGTGAAAACCACGTTTCTCCTGGTTTCCTTTATTTCACCTACAGAACCACATATTTCAGAGAGGTTCAACGCTAACAGCTTTGGAGCAATGCACAACATGCTGCAGAAATGTTCACTACCCTTTTTGTGATAGTATTTTTAAACAGACAAAACGGGACAAATTGAATAATCACATTAAAATCCACTTTAAAAAAGCTGTTGTTCATGGAGATATGAACATCTGGAGTTATTTTTTAATATACAGTGGCAATAGATATTATTTTACATTTATCCATTTGGCAGACGCTTTTATCCAAAGCGACTTGCATTGCATTTCAAGGTACACATATTTAATAGTAGTCCCTTTGGAATTAGATGGTTTTCTGCATGATTTAGAAAAAATCTTAAATTATCTTCATTAACGTCTAAAGGTTACACAAACAATCCACACTGAAACTCAAGATAACAGAACACAAACAATCATATATTTCTTTATTTATATTTTGTTATAATAATATTTCATATCTATGAATGCATCCTATTAAACATGCAAACACATAGGATAAGTTTGAGTAGGGTTGGAGTTAAAGGAGATGAAAGGCGCCTCGGGATTAACTCCATTTGTATGGAGTTTTGATTCATTTGATTCACTTTTATAAGATTTATTTTCTTTGGTTTGATTTTATTTTGTATAACTTATTTATTATTTAGTTCGATTTTGTATTTTTATTTAATTACTATTATTTATTTGGAGCAATTAAATCAAATTTTCAAACGCTCAACCTTTGTTTTCATATCATTATTTTTTTGTTTTAAGCGTTGTTCAATTTATATTGTTAATCATTTGACTCAACAAAACAAATGGATAAAGTATTATTTTAACTTTTAAAAAACTATTAACATTTGTTAATAGTAGTATATCGTTTTTGTTAATAGGACAAAACATAATTCTTATATTTTATCATATCTGAGATATTACATTTTCAATTAAATCGTCCTTGCATTTAAACGATTTAAACGTGAAAAGACGAGTATAGTTTGCTCCTCCCGTACGTTCCGCTAAGAAGAATCGCATCTTGGCTATTGAAGTAATCCGCGTCCAACGGTACCCATATGGTCCGGACATTTATTCAAACAGATTGGGGCTTTCCGTAGCATCAGCCAACTGCTAATCCCCGCTTTCTTGAGTTTACATTTTCAATTAAATCGTTTAAATGCCTTGCTGCGCCCACTTCCGGCATCAGACTGTCAGGCTGGCGCTCTCGTCCTCACACTGCTATGACGTATGGTTCTGCGGTTCAGCAGTCAGTTGTAGCAGATATTCTACATTACTACGATTAAAAAGAGATTTGTGTAGTAAAAACGTTTAGCTCACGAGTTATTGACCCGGGAAGTTCGAATCTGTGAATTTATTCGCACTACTGCCACCAACTGGACTGGAGTGGGTACTTTAACCACCTTCCGTTTCAACTGAAATGTGCTTCTGTTTCAACTGAAACGCTCACACACACAACTGAAATGCTTGCATACAACATACTGAAATGCTTTTCAGTTGTGTGAGTGAGACCGTTTCAGTTGTGTTTGTAAAAGCATTTCACTTGTATGTGTGTGAGCATAATATTTTCAGTTGTACTGTAGGCCTATGTATGAGAGCGTTTCAGTTATGTTTGTAAACGCATTTCACTTGTATGTGTGTGAGCATTTCAGTTGTGTGTGTGTGAGTGTTTCAGGTGTGTGTGTGAGCATAATATTTTCAGTTGTATGTATGAGAGCATTATAGTTGTGTGTGTGTGAGCGTTTCAGTTGTGTGTGTGTGTGTGTGTGTGTGTGAGTGTTTCAGTTGTGTGTGTGAGCGTAATATTTTCAGTTGTATGTATGAGAGCGTTTCAGCTGTGTTTGTAAAAGCATTTCACTTGTATGTGTGTGAGCATTTCATTATAGTATGTGAATGAATTTGGTTTCATGTGTGTATGTGAGAGGAAACGTACATGTATATGCATGGTAATTCTGAATAATGTCCCTAGGAGCACCTCATAGGATAGCACCAAAACAAGCATCAGCTATCAAAATGATTTAGCATTTCCAATTTATGTAGGCTATTAAATTATTATTATTATTTTTGTATTATTATTAGTATTATTAGGGAAGGCCTAGGCTACTTTTATTATTAAACTGATAGGCTATTATAATTAATTTGCCACGCAATAATTTCATAGCGCATCACCGCATAACCAACGCGCTGTGAGGATAATAAAATATTAGCCTACATAGAAGCTTAATAATTAGAAGCTCAATAATTCCTGCAATAGAGAAATGGACTATAAGGCCCGCCGAGCACCACGCTCGCGTCTCGGGCAATGCCGCCCTCTTCACACGAACAAACGGGTCTTTCTCCAAGACCAGGCCGCCGCAGCAGGCCCTCAGTAAGCCGCGATTCAGATTCAGTCCCGGCCGGCCAGCTCACACTCTAGACCCGCTGGCTCTACTCCGTGAGTGCTCAGCTCAAAACCTTCTCATTTTTGTCCCTGGTTAAATTTCGCATCGCTTCAGTCGAGTATCAAGCACAGTTATGCCATCTGGATATTAATTTTGATCGGGGGAATACACGTTTTAAACGGTTTCTGTTCAAATTATTTGACGTCATTAACGCGCTGCTTCCTTGTGGCTTAAACTCTCACGTACAAACAGTAGCTCGCACATTGGATTGCACGCACACAGAATCATTAAGAACCTATCGTTAACGTTGTTTTGCAATTTATCTACAAAATCGCTTCGAAACTTCGTTATAGCAAAAAAAACTGATTCAGAACGAACAAAATCGGCAGGTAATGTGACCCATAGAAATGAAGAGAAAATTTTAGATTAAATACACACAAGCAGTGTGTTTCCACGGCAAAGTTTGAAGTCCTTAGTGATTTTAAAACACAATTGGATAAATTCAAGGCGCAAAATTCTATGAAGCTTTGTCTTTTACCATAAGTGAGTCTATTTTGAACTTGGCTAAATAAATAAAGGAACAAACTATCATCTAAATCAGATTGTACTTTGCTGTTTGATGATCAAACAACTACAGTATCAAATCGATGCGTTATCAAATCAGGTTATAAACCATTTAGGCTTCTAATGTATTCATTAAAAATAAATAAAATAAAAATAATTTAGCAATCGATCTCTCAGCCCCACACGGTTCTGGTGAGCTTTGGATTCCAGTCACCCAGGATAAACCATGGGTCTAGCCACATCCATTGAATTCTGGGCATTAACTTGGATACAATTAATTTCCAGGCTGCACTGCAAAGGATATTTCTGGTTTCATCCACCTTCTCAGACATTTTAAGCTGTCCTAAACGCGAACTACTATCTTCGCCCGGCCACTTAAACTTCAGATGTGCATAATCCTGCAAGGCTGCTCTCTAAACTCTAAACCTACAAGCTCAACATATCCACCTTTCCCCACCGTTCCCGTAGGATCCCATTTGCTTCTCACATTGCCACAGCAGTGTCATCTCCTCCGCTCCCACAGCAGCTCCGTCTCTGCCGTTCCTCTGGTTAAACTTCTTCACTGTCACAGCAGTCCATTCTGCTCCCACTGGAGTCCAGTTTCTCTGGCTAACATTGACTTCACTGCCGCAGCAGTGATGTCTCCCCACGCTCCTGCAGGAGCTCAGTTTCTCTAGCTAATGTTCTCCACTGCCGCAGCAGTGATGTGACCATTGGCTCCCGCAGGAGCTTAGTTTCTGTCTAACCTTCCTTAAATAATTGAATGGCCTGTCCTTTTCTATAAAAAATCTGATTTCTCTCCCTGTGGATATCCAACTGTACACCGACGCAGCTCCTTCTATCGGTTTCGGGGGATTCTACCAAGGCCGTTGGTTCAAGTTTACATGGCCCGCCCAGCTGTTAGACTCACCGCAGTCATTAACATCCTCAGCGCTGTTCGAGTTGTATCCTTTAGTGGAAGCAGCTTTCCTGTGGGGTAAAGAATGGTCCTCTAACAGCATCATAGTACACTGCAACAACGAAGCATCCGTGCATTGCATCAACAAGGCCGCTCAAATTTCCCCTGCAGTAATGCCTCTCCTAAGATGCCTCATTTGGATTGCAGCCTGCGATCAGTTCTTCATAACTGCAAAACATGTTCCCGGGTCACGTTTTGCTTTCCAGAAATTCAGGTTGCTGGCACCAGACACGGACCCATTCCCAACCTCAGTACCTCACTTCAGAGCTGATATCCACATTAACCACCCATTGAAACCACTTCTTGACGCCTCTCTTAATTCAATTCTTCAAGCCGTTTCACCCAGCACCCTACAATCCTACTTAACCGCATGGAAGCTTTATAAGTCTTTCCACTTCCCATACAACCTACCTTTTCCCAATTTCTCTGCTCGCCATCACTTCATTCATATCCTATCTCAACAGCATCAAGAACTGCAATGCTCTTCTAGCTGGACCTCCATCATGTGCAACTAAACATCTACAAAGGATTCAGAACGCTGCAGCTCGTCTTGTCTTCAACGAGCCCAAAGGGTCCACGTCACTCCTCTGTTCATCTCTCTGCACTGGCTACCTCTCGCATCAAGTTCAAGGCATTGACGCTTGCTCACAGATCTATCACAGGCTCAGCTCCCTCCTACTTTTACTCACTCCTACAAGCCTACATCCCTACCAGAAGCCTACGGTCGATCAACGAGGGACGTCTCGTGGCTCCATCACAGAGAGACACAAAATCACTTTCCAGTACATTATCATTCACAGTTCCATGCTGGTGGAATGCTCTCCCCACCCTCATCCGGAATGCAGAATCCCTGGCAACATTCAAAGACAAATGAAAACCCATCTCTTCCATGAGCAATTAACCTCATAACCCAACCTACTCGCCCAGATGCCAGACAACCAATAACGTTAGACATACTTACTATATGCATCTCCACCCTCCGCCAAGGCTACCACTCCACCAACACTGCCCGCACACTGGACGCAATGTTCATAGTGGCTTTTTTCAGTTTCCTCAGATGCTCAGAACTCACCATCACTTCCAGCTTTAACCCAAAAGTCCACCCCACAATCACAGATCTATCAGTGCTAGACAATGAAACCATCTCCTACTTCATAAAGCAAAGTAAGACAGATCAAATTTTGCTCCATTCAGGCATCCCAGCAGACCACTTTTCCAGCCATTCATTTTGCATAGGCGCAGCAACAGCTGCCCAAAAAAGGCCTCTCTCAGCAGCAGATCCAAGCACTTGGCCGCTGGTCAGCGGAGGCTTTCGAGTTACATCTGCTCAAATCGCTTCCATATCAAAGAAGCCCAACGAACCCTCATCAATTCTTTTGACAACTTCTCATACACCCAACCCTACAGACCACCACTCCTGCAGGAGCCACGTTCCCCATCCTAAATCGCTTTACTGCCACATCAGTGCTATTTTCCGCTCCAGCAGGAGATCAGATCTCTGTCCCACTCACCTTTCGGATCACAGTTTGAAAGCAAGTTGTTTCCAACACCACAACAGCAGCATCATCTCTTCTTCCAACAGGAGCCCATTCTCCACCCAACTGGCTCATCAGACAGTTAAAAGCAAGTCAACCAAGTCTACTACAGCTAACCTACTCCACTCCCGCAGAAGTTCCGTCACTCCGTCCAAACTTATTCCACTTCCGCAGCAGTGTCTTCTACTCCGCTCCCACAGGCAGCTCCGTTACTCTGTCCAAATAGTTTGGATATTTAAGAAAGCAAGTTTGGTCCACTACCGCAGCAGTGTCAGCTACTCCGCTCCCTCTGGAACTTCGTTACTCCGTCCAAACTTGCTCCACTGCCGCAGCAGTGTCATCTACTCCGCTCCCGCAGGAGCTCAGTTCTATATCCAAAATTGTTTTGGATATTTAAAAGCAAGCTTTGGTCCACTGCCGCAGCAGTGTCAGCTACTCCGCTCCCGCAGGAGCTCCATTACTCCATCCAAACTTGCTCCACTGCCGCAGCAGTGTCATCTACTCCGCTCCCGCAGGGGCTCAGTTCTATATCCAAAATTGTTTTGGATATTTAAAAGCAAGTTGAAAGCAAGTTTGGTCCACTGCCGCAGCAGTGTCTTCTACTCTGCTCCCGCAGGAGCTCTGTTGCTCCGTCCAAACTTGTCCACTGCCGCAGCAGTGTCATCGCCTCCGTTCCCGCAGGAGCTCCGTTACTCTGTCCAAACTTGTCCACTGCCGCAGCAGTGTCATCCACTCCGCTCCCGCAGGAGCTCCGTTACTCCATCCAAACTTGTCCACTGCCGCAGCAGTATCATCTACCCCGCTCCCGCAGGACCTCCGTTACTCCGTCCAAAATAGTTTGGATATTTAAAAGCAAATTGAAAGCAAGTTTGGTCAACTGCTGCAGCAGTGTCAGCTACTCCACTCCCTCAGGAGCTCCGTTACTCCATCCATACTTGTCCACTGCCGCAGAAGTCTTCATCTACTCCGCTCCCGCAGGACCTCCTTTACTCCGTCCAAAATAGTTTGGATATTTAAAAGCAAATTGAAAGCAAGTTTGGTCCACTGCCGCAGCAGTGTCATCCACTCCGCACCTTGCAGGAGTTGCGTTACTCCGTCCAAACTTGCTCCACTGCCACAGCAGTGTCATCTACTCCACTCCCGCAGGAGCTCAGTTCTATGTCCAAATTGTTTTCGATATTTAAAAGCAAGTTGAAAAGCAAGTTTGGTACATTGCCGCAGCAGTGTCATCTCCTCCGCTCCCACAGGAGCTCCGTTTCTCCATCCAACTCGCTTTCACTGCCGCAGCAGTGTTTCCTCTTCCGTTCCCACAAGTACTCAATTCTCCATCCTTCTGCATCAGATAATTGGAAAGCAAGTCGAAATCAAGTATGATCCACTGCCGCAGCAGTGTCACCTCCTCCGCTCCTGCAGGAACTAATTCTCATCACACTTGCTTCATCACACTGCAGCGGTTATACCATTCTCTTCCGCAAAGTACATTACGTACCATCCCTAGCCTACTACTGGAGAGGCACAACCATCCAACGTCATGACAACCAACTCCCATCCGATGTTACAAGAAGCCTTCCAGCGACTAACCCTTTCCCACTTCTGATACCTTAAGCTTTGCACTCTGCAAGTTTTTGGGGGGTCATCAACATCATTCTGGTGGCTGTCCGGCATTTATTTGCAGCTTTTGGGGGGAGTACTCTGGGTTCGGGCCGAATACCGAGCCCGGAGCCCTCTCCTCGGACAGCACGCCAAATACGCATTTATTCTGTCTGACTTATTTGTAAGTGTGAACTCGTGAAATGATGTTTTATTAACAAAGTTCGGGAGGAGCACGTTCAAATAATCAAGTAATCAATCAACTCATCAAACAATTACCATGTCTACCCTATCAGCATGAGAGGAAGCATATATATTCACTCTGTCAACTCATCTAACTTCCTTGACAGTTTTCAGCATCCCTCCACCACCCCGACTCCTCACTCTTGGCTTGTTCTTTCACAGCCAGGAATACGGGGGGAGTACTCTGTGTTCGGGCCGAATACCGAGCCCGGAGCCCTCTCCTCGGACAGCACGCCAAATACGCATTTATTCTATCTGACTTATTTGTAAGTGTGAACTCGTGAATTCTCTGTTTCTAAACTAAAACGCAGTAGTGTGGACGGGGCCTAAGACTCCGAGGCACATTCCTTTGGCACTTAGGTGCAAAGTTAAGGAAGAACTGCAGGATATGGAAAAAATCTGTGTCATAAGCAGAGTAGAAGAGCCGACTGACTGGTGGTGGTTCCAAAGAAAGATGGGACTTTTCAGCTTTGTGTTGATATAACAAAGTTGAATGAAGCAGTTTGTAGAGAGAAATATAATATGTTATGTTGGCAGCGGCCAAGATTTTTAGTAAGCTTGATGCAAACATTCATAACACCCTTCGGTAGATTCTTCTTTAACTTTTCAACATCGCTTCAGCTCCTGAACATTTCCAAACCAGGATGGTGTCTGAAATTAAGGAAGGTCTGGAGGGGGTCACCAAGATGATGTGCTTGTTTTGGGAGGAACTCAGGAATAACACGATGCACATTTGCGCATGGTTTTGCAAAAGATTCAGAATGCTGGCATCACACTTAACATGGATAAGTGTGGATGGGCTTTTTAAAAGCTTTTTACCTTAAACATTGGCTTAGGTCATTAGATTGTTCAGTTTTAATGTGTGCTGTGGCGTGCAGCAGCAAAGCGACATGATCCCATTCATTTTTAACGGAGAGCTGTCAACTTCTGGCGACATGAGTGACAGAGAAAATTGGCGAAAGAATGTAGGTGTGTCAAGCGAAATCAATCTTGCGAATTTCGCAAGCGACAACCAATAGGTTGTGAAGCGACAACCATGGAGTGAAGACTATCAGTGGAACTCGCACGTCACCATCTTAGTGCAGGAAAGACAGGGCAAAAGAATAACATTTGAGCGAAGGCACTAGGAATGGCCACAAGCATCTCCATAGTGCAGAAGCTAGCGACATACAGAGACAATGTCGCTGACAGTGTGAACAGAGCTTTAGTCTGTTTCCCTCTCACAGCTTTCTTAGCAATGCAAGTGGAGGGCCGAGACCCCTCTTTCTTCAAGACCCGTGATGGCTTGCAGCAGATATCTATTTCTGAGATTCTTCTTATAGCATAGGGCTTTCTATGAAGCCCATGCTTATAATGAATTCATTTATACTTATAGTATTATTACTATTAGTATTACTATTCTATAATTATATTTATATTTAAATGGCTAATGTTTGCATTAGAGGTCATGTATGGTAATTTTGTTATGTTAAAATCTATATCTCCCTATTTGTATAAGAATTATAAAGAATTAAACTTAAAAAAATATTGTTGGTGTTTTGCTAGTATGTAACATTAAAAAATATATAATTTTTTTAACTGTTTGTATTAATGATTTCTGGGGGGAGGGGGGGGGGTTCTCAATTATTTTATTACAGGAATTATTGTTCATTAGTTTTACATTAGTTTTACATTTACAAGTAAACAACTCAAAATGTTTAATGAGCACATCTTCATGATTTCTTAAAGGATTTCATAAAGTTGATTATGATTTCACTTTTCTAACTTTAGTTAGTGTGTAATGTTGCTGTTTGAGCATAAATAACATCTGCAAAGTTACAACGCTCAAAGTTCAAAGCAAAGGAAGATATTTTCTTTTAAATAAATCACTTTTTTAGGGCTACATGGACTACACGACATTCCTCCCGGGTTAGTGACATCACAAACCCTAAAATTTACATTAACCCCGGAACACAATTTATAGATTATCAAGACAGAACATGCTAATCAATGACTAGAAGATAACTACACATAAGCTACATAAATTCATCAACTAACCATTCAGAAATATTGTCTACATGTTGTCACTTCTTCTTGAGTCTCTCTATCTTTGTCTGACTCCGGTTTGAACATAAAAGGCTAAACGTTTTTGAAATTTACAGTGCATGCCTGTGTGAGGTAAAAGAACACAAGCTGTTGTAGCTCCACCCTCTGTGCTGTGAGCAGCAGCTCATTTGCATTTAAAGAGACAGACACAAAAACAGTGCGTTTTTGCTTACCCTCAAAAAGTGATAATTTTAACTTAATAGGCCCCTATACAAAAATATCTGTGGGGTATTTTGAGCTAAAACTTCACATACACACTCTGGGGACATCAAAGACTTATTTTACATCTTATGAAAAGGGCATTATACCACCCCTTTAACATTTGCTTTAGGGAAATTGGCATCCTATGTTTTCACTTTACTTAAAGCCATCAATGATGCATTTAGTCTAGATGGATATAGGGGTCCACGCGCACCCCCCGACTTTTTTTATGCCACCTGATTTTTTAAAATCTTTAAAGTGTCTATTTTCAGAATCTGCCAGGTACCAAGCCGAAATAATGTCCCAAAGGCTTCATTTTTAACCCTTTGCTGCACCCGACCGGAACCCGAAAAATCTAAAAATGATATAGAAAGTGGCATAACATTTAAGGTAAACAACATACAGAGACAAATGAACACATTTTCCCATACAATTCTGACCCCAGGAATTTAATGGAATGGTTATTTTTGACATTTGACAACATATTGACCCTATTTCTGGACAAAAATAGCAAAAAATGGCCAAAGATGTGTAGAGGATCAACTATATTTTCGTTTTCTCAAGCGCATAGGGTGATTTTCTTTTTCCACAACCTGCTATTTCTTTATCATTCAAGTGTCTATTTTAAGATTAAATTGGGTACCAAGCTGAAATAATGTCCAAAATGCTTTATTTTTAACCCTTTGCACCAAACCCGAAAAATCTAATGTGATATAAAGTGCCATAACTTCTGATGTAAACAACTCACAGAGACAAATGGACACATTTTTCCATACAATTCTGACCCAGGGAAATTGTTATTTGTTATATTTTACAACATCTTGACAATCTATGGTCAAAAACAGCCCAAAAAAAAAAAAAAAAAAAAAAAAAAAAGCTCATTTGACAACGTTTTTATTATACTAAATAGCAGCCTGAAATGGGGTTTATTTTAACCTTTTACTGCACCTATCCCGAACCTGAAGAAATTGAAAATAGCTTTACTTTTGAAGTAAACAAAACAAAGCAAATTAACTTAAAAAAAAAAAAAACTACAGAAAATTTTCCAAAAAGTTGACTAACTGCCAGTTCGGGAATGTTGGGGCTTTGCAGTTGGCAGTTTGTGGCCGTTGGTTGGTACCTGCAGATCACCATCTCCCACTGCTCTCTCTTTTGGAACAATTTCAGTAAGTATTTGAAACTATAATTAAGATATACCTTTGTAGTCAAAACTTAAAGTAATTTTTCAACAGTTTTTACTATAATCACAGGCTTTCGGAAAGCGAGAAGCTATCATATCTGCACAGTATCCGAGATATGAGACTCTGTGAAGCAGCCAGTTCACCATACCGCATGATGGATATTTGTGAACAGATTCCATTAACATTAGAGGACTTGCCTTTGGATACAGTTGGCTAGCTTTACAGGGAAAATAGATTATTTACAAGTGTCGAAGGCTTCTACATCTGGTGAATCATCATCATTGAAAAAGGACTCTCTGCGCCATGTCAAATCTCTGTCAATTCAATCTGAAGGAGCTCCAAGAAGGTGTTCCTTCTTGTTTCCCAATCAGTGCATTTTCTGTGACAAAGCAAAATCCAAGTTCAAGGGCAAGACTGAAGAGCTTACAAAGTTTCAGAGCTGGAAACACAAGGAACCAGCCTGGAAAGTTATTGAACCTAGGGCACAGGAATTAAAGAAAGAGGTTCTTTATCGCAAGGTGCAGGACAAGGACCTTTTTGCAATGGAGGCTAAGTATCATCTATCATACAGAAACAACTTCAACACAGAGTACCAAACCCATGAGCGTGGAAGGGAGAGAGCAGAAAAGGCAGCAGACAACATTGACAGCCTGCAGGCCCAGAAGATAGCAGCACATAACAAGTCGTATTGTGTGGTAAAGGATTACATTCTTAGGAATGTTATTGAATGCAAAGAGGTTGTCCAGCTAAGACCCATGTGCAACTTGTACATGAAGACATTGGAAAATCAAGGTTCCCTTTCGAGAACGGCCACTTCGTATTGCATAGCTAATACGCAGTAGGAAACTCCTTTCCTCAAGAAAATTCAAGCTAATAATTTAAAACGTAGTGCAGCTGCACAGGGAACACAGCAGAGCGTCTAGCTCGCCCATTGGCTGTGCTGCGGCAACTGCAAAACCAATGGCCAACACGTCAGAGCGCGCCTAAATGGGCGTGGCCTTAGTCTATAAAGGATGCCCATTCTGGCCAAATAGCAGATTTTCTCTCCTTCAGCGAAAAAGAGTCAAATTTAGCAAACGTTGTTTCAAATGTCTCGCCCTCGTACGGAGCACGCATACACGAGGAAGATGGGCACTCGGAGTGTGCCACGTGCCTGGGACCCACCCACACTAAAGCTGCACTCTCTGCCGCGGGCTGCTCTCACTGCAAGAGCCTGCCCATCTCAACGCTGCGGACGCAGCTAGCTCTCTTTTGAGGCGGCAACACCGCCGCTTTCTCACTCACAGCTTTCTCCATCTCAGTCTACTTTGCCAGTCCTGTTCACTCAAGCAGACCAACGCCCCTCTCCCTTCAAGCGGCATGTACTCATGTATATCAGTTGCCGCCCATCTATGCCCGCCCACTGCTGTTGGCTGGAGATCCAGAGCGGTTCACCCTTCTAAGCCCTGCCGAAACACTTCAGCCCTCACTGGACGTGCCTTTTCTGCTTCCGGTCAGGCTGCATCGGCTCTACACACCATGGCGGTGTTACAGGTATTTCAGGCCAAGCTTCTCCAGGCAATGGATGAGTCTGGCCCGAACCCTGAGGCGTTCCGTGACCTGCGCAGCGCCACAGACCTAGCACTGCGCTCTACAAAGGCTACCGCCCAAGCGATCGGCAGAGGTATGGCTAACCTCGTCGTGCTCGAGCGCCATCTGTGGCTGAACCTCATTGACATCAAGGAGGCGGATAAAACGTCTTTCCTCGATTCACCTAACCACAGCACCGGTCTCTTTGGCCCGGCTGTGAAAGGGTTTTCTGAGAGATTCACCTAGGCACAGAAATCTTCACAAGCTATGAAGCACTTCCTGCCTAAGCGCTCCAGCTCTGCCTCAAGCCGCCACAAGAGCACACCACCTCCTCAGCCAGCGAAACCAGCGCCTCTGGTCTCTCAGCCCCGCCCTGTGGCTGATACCCGTCATCGCTCAAGACCAGCTAAGCGCTACCCACTGCTCCGGCGCCAAGGCCCGCGACCTTGTGTTGTGTTGGACCCAGAGCCGCCGAAGCCTTCCTAGCCACAGGAGGGAAGAGAGAGGGTCTGAGTCTCGCTCTAGCCGGACCGCCCTCGAAAAGAGCTCATTTAAATCTCGCAGCTCCCTGTTCAGTTCAGGCGGCTGGAGATTAGTCAATGGACCCGTTGCACGGCACGTGCCTATACAAACAAACACTGTTTTCACAGCGACCCAAATAAAGCACAAAATGAGGTAATCATTCATTACCTAATTTCACAGGTAATCAGTCCCCCTTCACTAGGCGGCCCCACCTGTTGTCACTCTATCTCTGTGTCGGGCCTGTCACAGCCCAGAAGAGAAAATGTGCACAAAACACAACACAAGGGTATTAGGTCCCCCTATGCTAGGTGGCCCAGCCCCAATGTATATTCAAACCTTAGCCACAAGGGCCCAGGTCTGGCAAGCCATCCCTGGAGTGTCGAAATGGGTTTTGTACATTATAAAGCGAGGTTACTCGCTCCAGTTCGCTCGCAGACCCCCACGGTTTCAGGCGGTCGTTGAGACCTCGGTGAGAAGCGGCGTGGCTCACGTGCTTCTCACCTAAGTGCAAAATCTGCTAGAAAAAAGGGCGATAGAATTAGTCCCCCCTGCGCTGAGCCGGTCAGGCTTTTACAGCCGTTTCTTCCTTGTACCAAAAAAGGACGGTGGCACTCGCCCCATTCTAGATCTGAGACATCTGAACAAAGCTCTCATGAGATGGCCGTTCAGAATGATAGCTACCAAACAAATCCTCGCGCAGGTTCACCCGGGGGATTGTTTTTTTTATGGTGGACCTGAAAGACGCTTACTTTCACATTCAGATAACGCCCCATCACAGGCCATTCTTGAGATTCGCTTTTGAGCGGCAGGCTTATCAATACACGGTCATACCGTTCGGTCTGTCTCTAGCAGCCCGTACTTTCACAAAGTGCATCGACGCAGCGCTTTCTCCCCTGAGGCAACGGAGTGCTCGTGCTGAACTATCTCGACGATTGGCTCATTATGTGTCAGTCGAAGACCGAATTATTGACACACAGATCCATGCTCCTCAGCTATTTGGAATGCTTGGGGCTCAGGGTCAATTTTTCCAAGAGCAAACTGTTACCCAGCCAGAAGGTAATCTTTCTGGGCACAGTTATCGACTCTACAATGATGAATACGCTTCTGACACCAGAGTGCGCTCTCTCTATAAGGGGTCCTTCAGGGTAGGTGCGTGCATGCCCCTCAGGAAGTTTCAGAGGCTTCTCGGTCTCATGGCCGCTGCATCGTCAGTACTCCAGCTAGAGTCCGATCTTATCAGTCTACCTATTACTGCCCATTAGGACAATTGTCCTGGGACTTATGTTTGGAGCGAGCCCGGCTCTTATACTCCAGCCCCTTATTCATGAAACCAGACTCACGTCTGGTTACTGTCACTATGTTGGGGTTTGTTATGGCTTGTCCTGCACCTTGCGATAAAGAACCTCTTACTTTAATTCCTGTGCCCTAGGTTCAATAACTTTCCAGGCTGGTTCCTTGTGTTTCCAGCTCTCAAACTTTGTAAGCTCTTCAGTCTTGCCCTTAAACTTGGATTTTGCTTTGTCACAGAAAATGCACTGATTGGGAAACAAGAAGGAACACCTTCTTGGAGCTCCTTCAGATTGAATTGACAGAGATTTGACATGGCGCAGAGAGTCCTTTTTCATTGACGATGATTCACCAGATGTAGAAGCCTTTGACACTTGTAAACAATCTATTTTCCCTGTAAAGCTTTTATAGCAGTATTGGTGATAGCCAACTGTATCCAAAGGCAAGTCCTCTAATGTTAATGGAATCTGTTCACAAATATCCATCATGCGGTATGGTGAACTGGCTGCTTCACAGAGTCTCATATCTCGGATACTGTGCAGATATGATAGCTTCTCGCTTTCCGAAAGCCTGTGATTATAGTAAAAACTGTTGAAAAATTACTTTAAGTTATGACTACAAAGGTATATCTTAATTATAGTTTCAAATACTTACTGAAATTGTTCCAAAAGAGAGAGCAGTGGGAGATGGTGATCTGCAGGTACCAACCAACGGCCACCAACTGCCAACTGCAAAGCCCCAACATTCCCAAACTGGCAGTTAGTCAACTTTTTGGAATTTTTTCTGTAGTTTTTTTTTTTTTTTAAGTTAATTTGCTTTGTTTTGTTTACTTCAAAAGTAAAGCTATTTTCAATTTCTTCAGGTTCGGGATAGGTGCAGTAAAAGGTTAAAATAAACCCCATTTCAGGCTGCTACTTAGTATAATAAAAACGTTGTCAAATGAGCTTTTTTTTTTTTTTTTTTTGCTGTTTTTGACCATAGATTGTCAAGATGTTGTAAAATATAACAAATAACAATTTCCCTGGGTCAGAATTGTATGGAAAAATGTGTCCATTTGTCTCTGTGAGTTGTTTACATCAGAAGTTATGGCACTTTATATCACATTAGATTTTTCGGGTTTGGTGCAAAGGGTTAAAAATAAAGCATTTTGGACATTATTTCAGCTTGGTACCCAATTTAATCTTCAAATAGACACTTGAATGATAAAGAAATAGCAGGTTGTGGAAAAAGAAAATCACCCTATGCGCTTGAAAAAACTAAAATAATGTAGTTGATCCTCTACACATCTTTGGCCATTCTTTGCTATTTTTGTCCAGAAATAGGGTCAATATGTTGTCAAATGTCAAAAATAACCATTCCATTAAATTCCTGGGGTCAGAATTGTATGGGAAAATGTGTTCATTTGTCTCTGTATGTTGTTTACCTTAAATGTTATGCCACTTTCTATATCATTTTTAGATTTTTCGGGTTCCGGTCGGGTGCAGCAAAGGGTTAAAAATGAAGCCTTTGGGACATTATTTCGGCTTGGTACCTGGCAGATTCTGAAAATAGACACTTTAAAGATTTTAAAAAATCAGGTGGCATAAAAAAAGCCGGGGGGTGCGCGTGGACCCCTATTTCCATCTAGACTAATTAGGTTAGTAACTGTATTATCACTCCCAATAAACATTATAAGAACACAACACGGCTATTAATAATTAACTTATTTGATGACAGAAATAAATCTGAATTACTAAAAAGTCATTGGAACTATAATATAATAACATTATAGAAATGCTGGTTGCATCTTTATAAATACATTCATTCAATTAATAATGATGACTAATTAATACTTATAAATCATTGTATAATGGATTATGAGCATGCACATTAAAAAAAACAAATGCATGACATAAGTAATTATAAAAAAGAATATAAATGTAACTATAACTGTTCTTATAATGCTGTAGAGGTCTTAATAAGTCTTTATAAATATATTTATAAAATAGTAATACTTATAAATAAGTATACATTGAGCTATAATTCATTCATGGTCTTCATAGTGTTACCAATGTTTTTTCACTAATTCTGGCTGGGTAGGCTGATGAAGTGAAAGTCCTATGGCAAACTAAAGATGGCCCATTTTCCAAGATTCCCAAGACCTTGATATTAGAAGATCTAAGAATCTGTTATCTCTCACTCTGAGAAGATTTTCTTTGAGTCATGAAGCTTGGTTCTGCTGCACTCGGTCAAGGATTTGTGTGTTTGGCCCCCCAAAGGGGGGTCTGTCTTGGAGTCTGGTTTTTAACTAAGGTCATTAGACCACTCAGATTGTTAGAGCTTTATCTTTTTCAGTGAATTTAGTGCGTAATGGCTGGGCTTGTCTGTGCGCGTAGTTTTTGACGTCAGGTTTAGGTTCCTTGGGTTAATATTAGTTGCTCACTGAGTCTGTGCTTGCTTAAATTCACAGCTTCGGTGGCCAGGCATTTGGTCAGTATGGAGGTATGGTTGGTATTAACTTTCCATAGCGTAAAACCCATGACTCATGTTACGTGTGTAACCTGCTCCCTGTTCCCCTTGTCTTTTACTTTGTCTGTCTATCTGTCTGTCTGTCTGTCTGTTTGAAAAACACACTCACCATGCCCAGCTCCAAAGGTTTGTGATAGCTGCTTTCCGTTATTGGTGTGCTATATAGTTTGTATGAGGAGGAGGATCAAATGCACCTCTGTGTGTGTGTGTGTGCGTGCGTGCGTGCGTGCGTGCGTGCGTGCGTGCGTGTGTGTGTGTGTGTGTGTGTGTGTGTGTGTGTGTTATAGAGAGAGAGCAGCCTGCTGTCAGCAGCAGTCATGTTTTATTCTGTTTCATCTCTTTGACAGTGACGCCAATCACTGTCAGCAAGCCACAGTATGTACTATCACCACACACTTGACTTGACACACACACACACACACACACACACACACACACACACACCATACACAATTTTATTATGCATATGCACACACAGAAGTAAATCTTATTCACATCATAATCATATTCAAATATTTGAATTCTCAGTTATCTCAGTTTCTTATACCTCTCAGCTTTATCTCAGATGCTGTCCAACTTCATCTGTGAAACATCCATGAAGCTGAAGACAAAAATCCCAATTTGCTCTCCTTTTAATTTCCTTGGTATCTCAGAAGAATAACTGAGACATTTAAGAGATCTCATTAGGGCTGAGCGGTTTTCCATTTTGTTGGGTACATGTTTTCAATTTAGATATATAGAGTATGTTCTCATGGTATCTCATATGGGATGAGACAAAACCATTTATATCGATATACTTTAAATGTTGAGAGACTTTGATCTTAACTTGACTTTGAACAAGGAGTGAGCTAAACATGAGACATGCTTTATATTCAGAATATTTAATAGCTATACATGAGAAGTGCTTTATATTAAAAGTGGAAGCATACTCTTCCCACATTTCTAACAGCACCAAAAACTGCAGTAATTAACACATAAAGTGTTAAACTTTGTGTTGCTGCTTCAACTCCAGCAGAGAAGACTTCAAAGTGTCAAACTTCATTTACCCATGGTGTGGAGAAAAAATAACAAAACATTTAGCCCACTACATAGAAAATACAGAATACAGTACTGTGCAAAAGTCTTGGCCACGTTAGTATTTTCACAAAACAAAAATGGCACAAGGAATGTTTGGAAATGTAAACTGATATTTCCTACTGACACACTACAGCAAAATATATAAATAACTGGCTTAAAACCTTTTTTGTGTGTGTGTGTGTGTGTGTGTGTGTGTGTGTGTGTGTGTGTGTGTGTGTGTGTGTGTGTGTGTGTGTGTGTGTGTGTGTGTGTGTGTGTGTGTGTGTGTGTGTGTGTGTGTGTGAAAATACTAAGACTTTTGCACAGTACTGTATATATTGGGTATTTCCATTCCAAGATTTCCCACCCATTTCACCCAGCCTACTGTCATTTGTCATTTATATTTCCAGTAGCCATTGCTTTTCATCGCATACACTTCTGCTTTTTATACTCATGTCCATATATGTGTGTGTGTGTCCAACTTTCAGTGTCTCAGAAAGGTGATGCTCATCATGGGTCAGTTTCCTCCAAATCATTTGGCAGTCATGTCATACAGAGAAGTGAAGCTGACCTATAATGGAGCATTCTGAATTCAATTGGTCCTTTGTTACAGTAATTTGATGCTTACTCTCTAGATACTGCGTATCTGCACACGTTACACCCCTGACCAGGACACAATGACGTTTTCTGACGGTCTTACACTGAACCGCACACAGATGCACAATGCTGGCTTTGGCCCGCTAACAGACCTGGTGTTCACCTTCGCGAACCAACTTCTGCCCATCGGGATGGACGACACCGAGACAGGACTGTTGTCCGCCATCTGCCTCATCTCTGGAGGTGGTCACTTTCACACACACTAGAAAAGAGGTCGGCAACCTTGTCATGAAATGGCATTTATGTCATTCACTAAATCGCACAGTGCGACTGGTGCAAAACTTAAAGGGATGGTTCAGTGTAAAATCAACCTAGGGTCCTTTGCACCATAACATCGAGCCAAACACCCCCCCCCCTGCCCCCCCCCCCCCCAGAAGCCTTTTTTCCCTTGGTTGAACATTTTTAAAGTCAGAGCTTATTTCGAGATATCAGCCAAATGGCTTAGTGCAGGCACTATTGGCTCCAAATTTGTATCTGGTAAATTACCCCACTAATAATGCCCAGAATGGTACCAGACTTCTACAGTAGTACAAATAGGTTCTGTACTCATAAAGCGATGCATAAGGATGCAGTGTAACGACGCCCAGTTCCAGGAATGCACTAATATTTTGTTGGTAGTAACAGTTTATAACAATTATTAGTTAACACCGAGTTGTCAACACTTCGGAAAAAAGAATAATTCGTCGTTACACTACATCCTTATGCATCGCTTTCTGTCAGGACTTTTACGTGCTATTCTCAACTCAGTGAAGTTACGTCGGTGTCCCGGTTAGCTGTAGCATGAGCTGTCAGGCAAGTGTTATTTATATAAACCCCTGATGTACTTACAAACTTTCCAATGCCTTGTTTTATGAGTACAGAACCTATTTGTACTAGTGTAGAAGTCTGGTACCATTCTGGGCATTATTAGTGGGGTAATTTACGAGATACAAATTTGGAGCCAATAGTGCCTGCACTAGGCCATTCGGCTGATATCTCGAAATAAGCTCTGACTTTAATAATGTTCAACCAAGGGAAAAAAGGCTTCTGATGGGGTGTTTGGCTCGATGTCATGGTGCAAAGGACCCTAGGTTGATTTTACTCCAAACCATCCCTTTAATTTGTGTGTTCTGCTTTTAATGCTTTTTTTCAGCTTTTTTTGGTCGTAACTCTCAGTGGTTGAATAAATAATTTGTCAGAGCTGCACACTTCTGTTGACTTGTGCAATTTAATTCTTTAAATGTCAATAATATGTGTAGCTCCATAAAAAAAACAGTGACTATGAGGAATGATTGTAGATCATGTGATTATTACCCCTTCCTGGGCCAATGTTGGCAAACGTGCCATAGGTTGCCGACCCCTGCACTAGATGCACTCTGTGCAATTTAAATGTCAGTTGTGTTTTTCACTCAAACCAACTTTTATGTTTTTCTGCAGTGGTCTTGGACTTTATATTGATACATTTTAATGTAGACGCAACATAAAAAGTTTTTCCACTGTCATTGTAGTTCATTGTAGTTTTTCCTACTGCATTCTGCAAAATGTGTGAAGCACACTGTGTGCAATACTGTACATTGAATACTTACATACTGCATACTATTTCAAATACTAGGTTTAAAAACTAGTGGCCAATATACAGTAGATGCTGTGTAGCATACAGTAAGCTCAATGTGAACACAGCCACTTCAGTGAGAGTGATAACACTGCCCTCCAGTGGTCATGGGAGTTCCTTCATCATTGAGCATGGCGCATTTAGAGGGTTCATATTCTGTTCAACAACACTCTGAGGGAAGGATTGTTTGTGATATCTTATTAATTTATAATGCCTTTGATCATATGCTGTCTCTCTAGACCGTCAGGATTTGGAAGAGCCTTCAAAAGTGGACAAGCTCCAGGAACCCCTGCTGGAGGCTCTGAAAATCTATGTGAGAAAGCGAAGACCCAGTAAACCACACATGTTCCCCAAGACCCTCATGAAGATCACAGACCTGCGCAGTATCAGTGCTAAAGGTCAGCGTGAATTCTGATTCTTCATATAGGTCAACACTGTGGTCCTTAAGAGTGTGAGCTGGGAAAATATGACGTCTTAAGAGTTCAGCAGTCACAAAATTCTTAAATTTTCTCCTAAGTACCATTGACTTAAGTACCAGTTGGCTTAGACATTGGGGGACCAGCATACGGACAAGGTTTTGTAAAATATGGGAAAATGGTTGATAAAAATTTGGCTAAATGGCTGATTCTTAATATTTGACGACCAATAATAAATATGTGGTGACAGTCTTGTAAATAGTTGTTTGTTACTAACCTCAAAGTGCTGTATTATTTCAATCATGTTATAGTAAGTTTGGAACTCATTTACATGTGTGTTTTGGAGTGCCTTGAAATAAATGACAATAATTTATTTTATTAAAAATAACCCCATGCTTAAAAAAAAAAAAAAATTTGTGCTAACCCAGTTATCAAAGTCGAAAATATATAGCAAATATGGCTTTTTTTTTCTTTGTGCTAAGATCAATGGGTCTCATTCAAGCATGCGTACGCACACATTTGTGTGTGAAATGTGCATACAAATGTGTTGTGAATTAGGCAATTTTTCGTGAGAAGTTGTCCTGTGCGTATAAATATGTATAAATAATATGAAATACTCCACACAATTATTAATGAATGAGACCCAATGTCTTTTTGTTTTTGTTAACAATTGGTTGTTATAATATTTCCCATAACATAGTTATTAGTTTAATTGAGGCCAGTGTAAACATAATGACTTAATAATAAAGGCTGTGGGAAGCTGCCTCCGGAAGTCGCATTTGCCGGCCACATACATCTCATTTCAGAAAAAAGTAACCATTATAAAATTGACTGTTATTCCTGTAATTTCTTACTTTGGAATCTAATGGTTAACTTCTCTGAAGTGAGGCAGCCTCAATGGTGTATTGAAATTTCATAGCATAAGAGGGTTGAACAGGGTCAGTGAAGCAACAATTTTTTTATAATCTTTAATAAAGTTAAAAAAATTATATTTTAATTTTAAAAAAGAGGCAAATGAGGTGCCACAGTAATATGAATGGAGCTCATAGTGACTGTTTCCTATAGGCGCTGAGCGTGTGATCTCTCTGAAGATGGAGATCCCTGGATCAATGCCTCCCCTCATCCAGGAGATGCTGGAGAACTCAGAGGGTCAGGACGGTCAGAACTCAGAGCGGAGCAATATGGACAAGAACAACAGCAGGTCCACAAAAACCAAACCCTCTGCCCCCTCCCCGGAACCCACAGATGATTCTGGGGCCACTTCCTCCAGCGAGGAACCCTAGAACTAGGGCAGCTGTAAGACATTACTTTGGACAGTACCGGTAGACTGGAGGCCGACCTCTCCAGTGTGGTGGATTTCTGGTCGATTTTTGCTCGTTTCCTGCTTTAAGAACTGATGATGGCTGGAGTATAATCAAAAACACAACTGAAGAATCAAGTCCTACTAACATCAATATCATAGGACTGAATAACACACACCCTGCAGTGTGCATGTGTGTGTCCCAGATGCCCACCTCAGGTCTCCTGTATGGATTTCTTCATGTGCATGATAAGCTGTTACTTTTATTAAAGGTCCCATGACATGAAATTTTCACTTTCTGAGGTTTTTTAACATTAATATGAGTTCCCCTAGCCTGTATATGGTCCCCAAGTTTCTAGAAATTTTAATCGGTGTAAATCGAGCTTTTGCTATCTTTCTCTGCCTTTGAGAAAATGGAAGCTCAACCGGGCTGATCTTGAATCTCCTCCTTATGACGTTATAAGGAGAAATGTTACCTCCCCTTTCTCTGCTTTGCCCGCCCAGAGAATATTTTCCGCCCATGAGAAAATGAGCAAGGAAGTAGGAACGCGCGCGCGCGATTTTAGTTTGTCCACGAGAGATATCATGGCTTTTGAGCGAGCGAAGCATAATAATTGCTCAATAACTGGATGTACAAATGAACACCGAAGGGTCAATACAGAGCTGGGCTTGCTGAACGTCTGAAACTAAAGTCTGGATCACTCTCTTTGGCTCAGCTACACACCTCGGACAAGTAAGTCAACTAATATAAGTGTATATATATAAGTGTGTTGCTTTACTGTTTATGGTTACCTAGCTTGTTACACGTAGAATGTGGCTGTAACATTAGCTATGCAGCTATGCAGTTACTTGTGCTAATGTAAAGGTAGACAGCATCAAGTATGTGTGTGAATACACACACTGTAACGCGAGTGTTATACACTTCTTTGTTATTTGGATAACCGTTTTCCTGTTGGTTATATGGCACGCACGATATCCGCATTTCAAGATCGCAGAGCTTGATGTAATTGTAATAAGATAAATTACAGACGTTACAGATCTCTCATGAAAAGGCAACAGTAGAGTAGGTTAGCGTTAGCTACATGATAATAACTGTAAACCATCTGAATAAAGTACCGTATCCAGACATAATATTTTAAACTAACCATTCGGAAACGTCCTGCTGGAGCCGCTGAGTTGCAACTTCTTCATCCGTTGCTTCTCCATCTGGATCAGCTTCTGGGTCAAACTGAAATGCTTGAACGACTGCGTGTCTTCGTGCCATTGCAATATATCCAACGTAAACATGCACGGTACCGTTGCCGCAAGATGGTCAAGGCCACACCCACCCTCCACCTTGTGCCGCCTTTCTCCTCCTCATTAGCATTTAAAGCTACAGACACCGAAACGGCCCGTCTGAAGGAAGCTCATTCTGGGACTGGCTTGTAGTGGCTATAATTCAGAATTTTTGGAAAGAGATTTCAGATACAGTACTAGGGACCACTAAGGCCTATATTAAAGCCTACAAAAAGTAGCATGTCATGGGACCTTTAAGTGATTTTTACTCTGTCGTCTCATTTCAAGCTGATCCATTTATTGTACATATCACTGTAACATTTGTTGGTGCTTTTTACAATGTCTAACATGATAATGCGATACATTGAGCTGAAATCCTTTAAATTACATTTATATAGAATGTTTTTGCTTATAGACATTAGGGAACTTAAATATGTTATATTGGTTTGTATATTTAAAGCTGTTTCAATTCTGAATTTTAAAGCTCTGTGTTCACTTGTAAGGTGTGGTGAACCCACTGATGATGGCTGGAGTATAATCAAAAACACGACTGATGTATCAAGTCCTACTAACATCAATTTCACTTTCCATACACTAGTGAACTCTTAACAGTAATCATGATTTGAGACCTTCATATGGAAGAAATCTTTTATTAGTGACTTTAACCAATCATTTACCAGTTTAACTCTTTCTACTAAGACAAATTACAAATTTTAATTCAACCAGAACAAACAGTCATACTCACCCTCATGTTGTTCTAAAACCATATGACTATCTTTACACACTTGAGAAGATACTGTATGTATATATTAATATATATATACAGAGAGAGAGAGAGAGAGAGAGAGAGAGAGAGAGAGGGGGGGGGGGGTAGTGGGAGAGATAGCACACCATTAAAGTTTCACAAAAGCAGATCAAACATCTCATGCACAATATTCCAAGTCTTTTTTGTTTTGCTCCTAACACAAAAGTAAAGCAAACTTGATTTTATGTCAGTCAAGTGCTGCAGTAATGACTCGTAAAACCGGAAAACAAGTTATCATTTTTGAACTTCCAGTTCTATATTTCTCAAGTAAATGGGATTGTTTTTGTTTGTTTATTTGCTCTTGCAAAATATTCTAACTCAAACTTTCCAGCATGTAGGTTTTAAATAAAGTTTCATGGATTTGCCAGAGGGGCTCAGGATGCAGGCGTGCGACCGTAGTGTATGATTTATAGCTTTTTATTTCAGGCGATGGTATTTAGGCTTCAAAATGACTAGAAGTTGTGTTTATGAAGATTATTTTGATGAACAGGTGTAAATACACAATTATTGTTGGTCGCTGCTTGTTACCTGCAATAATCCCAAAGCCAATATAAAATCTTATTGGCTTTTTGTCAGCAGGGTGATACCAGGGTTGGCCAACAAAATTACGTCATCCCTGCAGCACTCTATTTTCAGTCATTTTCTATCTCAAAGCTGTCATATGCCATCAGAAGACATCACACAAGTCATATACACACCTTCTATGGTACATTTATGGTACTCTTTTTACAGTCTCAGTCCCCATTAACTCTATGGAAAAGAGCAAGAAAGTCATACAGATTTGAATGACATGAGGATGGTAAACAGTCACAAACCTTTCATTTTTTGAGTATTTTAAGCAGTGAAACTACCCGCCCCTTGTGGGTGAAAAGGCTGATATGATTGTGTTTTGAAATAATTTTTAAATTGGCAGAGACTGGTTCACTCAAACGCACATCGATTCAGGGCCAAGAGACCAGAATCACCAAACTCCTTTACACAAGTGTCTTTTTTGTTTGCAGTAACTCAATGGAACATTGCAATATTTACAGCATGACTGACAAGCCTGTCATGCTGCAGCGAGCATTTTGTACATGTATCTCTGTGTGCACTGCACTCATTGGGGAACCTTGTTTTGTGTACAGATAAGTTTTTTTGTTTATTACTATTATTTCATTTTCAAGTGAAACAAGACATTTGTTTGATCTATGATCGCCTTCAGCTCTGATCAGGAAGTCGACTCTTTCTCTAAAGAGCTTCATTTAAACTGATCCTGAGTTTGTAAAATACCTCCTAATAAAACACAAGTGTCGCTGGATTATCGTTTTTGCAACAGGACACTATCTTTGGCTGGTTTATGATCAAATCCAATGCTATGTTTCTTATAAAGGTGCACAATGCAGGTGCTTGCTGTGTGGTTGTTTGTAAAGCAGTTTGTCTGCATAAAGGCGTTTTAGTTATTAAACTTTTAGTGCACTTAAAATGCCCCCCTGAGAGGACCAGGATAAGACAGATGTATTAAGTTTTTTATGAATTGATGTCATATGGTTTTTTAATGAATTGATGTCTTTATTTAATTTTTCTCTTGTATGAGTGGATCATTTTGTGTGATGGTTTAACTTGGAACATAACTGTAATCAATTGATCTATTTTTTTTTTCCACAGGGTCGGATAGGGTCATTGTTTACTTTTTTTACTTTAAATGGCAGATTTTTTGGTGAATTGTCCTTTTCTCACCCTCACATCATTCCAAGCCCATACTACTTTCAGCATGAACTTCTTTTCTGTTCCAAGGAGGAAAATAAATCTTATAAGATTTGGATATCACTTAGTCTCATTTTTTGGTGAACTGACCATTTAAAAACATTCTCCTCCTGTCTCACTGCACATCTGCTCTGAAAACATATCATAAGGGAGAACAAACTCACTCATCAGAATGTGAACAAGGAATGACAAAATCTAGACAGTATATGCAGTATTTATCGTTCTGTTTTCATTTTTTTTGTACCTCATCAATCTACAGCAGAAAGACGAATGTTTTTGCTCTATATCTTTTGTTTTCAAAAAAACTTGCTTTGAATTTTGTTGGAGCAGCATTTGAAGTTAACAAATGAAACAGCTCATGAATGTCTTTACGAAAACCCCACACCACCCACAATTCCCTTCGCATCTACAATCCTCAATCATTAAAATGTTAAGCTATGAAAGCTGTATCCTTTGAATTATGTATGCTTTGTTAAACAGGAAAAAAAAGACAACCTATTTCATTTACTAGCTAGTTGACATTGTGTTTGATGAGTTAGCATATATCTAACTATCATAACAAGAGGTTTTAAGAATCCATGTTCAAAACATGTTTTGAAAAAATCTCTTTCGGTAACAAGGGTTATCAAATGTGTCTTGTTATTCTTTATCAAAATTACCTCGCATAGGCCGGCTTGACTGCTAAGGGTCCAGGCATCTCATATGGATTGTTCAATAATGCTTTTTGCTGAATGTGATATTGTTCTAAGCTTGTGTCATGGCAGAGATGCAACAGTGTGCTTGTCTTTAATAAAAGGAAACATAATTTTGCTGTTGTCATACTGTATGTTGAAACCATTGCATTTGTGTGCTGGTCTCTGTACATAAAGATAAGCAAGTGATTCAAATTTGTAATTTTGATAAAAAAAAAAAAAAAAAAAAAGGAAGCTCTTTACGTGAGCTCTGAACCAATGCAGATAGACCAAAACCGACATGTACTAAAAATGTTACTGAGATGTTAGGAGATTTGTTTTTATCTTGTTGATTTTTCATTGAAAGGCACACAAACACAAAGTTGGTCCAAATTTAACCTACAAAGGAACAGTCCTTTAACATTAACAAAACATTTAGTTTTTTCTAAAAACACAAACAAAACTAAAAAACAGTTCATAAGGATGAAATTATCAGCTTGTGTTTAAAACCTCTAAACCCGAGGAGTTTAGATAATGACAATTCAAGAATATTGTTTATCAAAACCCTGAGTGTTTGTATCCAATTGTAAATTCCTTTGTTTTGCTTGTCTTTTTTAGGACATTAACAGTGCTTTAGTTTATGTTTACCATTGCCTTTACCATGAATCCTTCTGGCAAAACAATAAAAAAAAATATTTATTTTAAAATGTTTGGAAGTACTTGGATGGTCCATGTTAATGTATGCATAAAGTGTGAGATAGACTTTGATAGAGATAGATTTTGTTCAATTCTTTCATACAATGTTAATGTTGTGCTGTTACAGTTGTCTAAATCATTATTTTTGCATCCTTGGAAAACTTTTCTATGCAGATCAACTTCTGGTTCTGCATAAAAAGAGCACTATTTTAGCTCGTTTTTAAAAACGGCAGGATGAGTCGACATTTCTTTGGTAATAAACAGCATGTCCTGTCATTGTCTCTCATGGTCTCTCAAACATTTTGCAACATTTCAGTTGTACTGCCATTGCTATAGACTAACAAATACTTTACATTTCATGTTTATTTCCAAGTCATCTCAAAAAGGTAAGTCATCTCTAACGTTGAACCATTAAAGGTGCTGAAGCACAGCAGTCTACATTTCTAAAAGCTGCTCAGGACAAATACAATTCAATGATAAAAAACAACATTGTCAATGTATCATAACAATAATAATAATAATAATAATAATAATAATATAGCAATAACGATAAAAAGAGTAAAACAGCTACACAGTAGAAAGAATTCAACATCACAATTGAAGAAATAAAATGGAGGGTAAAATGTACAAAATTCTGCAGGGCAGAAGACAGTGAACCTGTTCTTCAACAAGGATTTTTCTGGACTGAGTGTGTGTGAGTGTGTTTTCTAGTCAAACATATCGTCGTCGTCGTCATCATTATCAGATTCTGCAAAATATTTGACTTCTTTCTTGGCTCGACCGGATCGATCTCTGCCTGAGTCCAGACGGCTGAAGCTGTTCATGCCTGCGTCGTCATCATCTTCATCGTCAGACACTGCCTTCTTTGGTTTCTACATGAAAACACACATACACAACATAAGACTGTACTCTTCCTCATGGGTAACTGCAAGATCCAGAGTAAAAGAAAAGTGAAGAACTGGACTTATCTGGATGCATCTGACCACTGAGTATAGCTTGAGTGCAGTGCACTCTGGGTCATTATTTACCACTGTGCATCACAGTTCTATTGTTTATAAAATATTGTGGTTCTGCCATTATTTTTGAAGCTTTAACTGGCATAGTTTTGAAACTATGGCTCCTTTTCTCTAAAATCTACACACAAAACATGCACACAACAAACATAATTCAAAACAATTTTAACTTCTAAAAATTGTTTTTTGCATGTCTTGTATAAAGCGCTATAGAAATATAGATGACTCGACTTGCATTTCTATTTATTTTGTAAATATATACTGAATACCACGAGGTAAAGAAAAAAAATCTCAAAACAGTACGTTTTAATTTTTAAGTAAAAAAAAATATTATATGATAATGATCATGTCAAGTCAAGTCATCTTCATTTATGTAGATGATAGAACAATGTAGATTGTTTCAAAGCAGATCTACAGAGATAAACGTATAATTTAAGGTAACAGAGATTGTTTTGGCTTTATAGCGGTTCTTTAATAAAGTTATTTCCAGCTAAAGTTAGTTTTGATTGATTTGCTTCTGTCGCAATGATCATTTGTTATTAAATTAGGGGCCGCTAAGACGACACCATTCCCTCTACACAGACTTTAAACGCGAACCTGTGAGAAACGCTGATGGCGTTCACATGCGCATTAAGAATTGGTTCTATAGTTATGTGCGTTTGAATATGTACGCAGGTTTGGAATTCCCTACAAGCCAAGTCTAAACAAAGTACTTGTCTTTCCTTATAAATTTTGATAAAGAATTTTATTTTATTTTGTCACTTCGGGGTAGGTACGCGAAACGAATTTTCCCGACAACGCCTTATCTGTAGAGTGGTAAAGGGATCCTCCATAGGGAGAGACTAGTTATCATATAATAAATTTTTTTACTTAAAAATTAAAACGTACTGTTTTAATATAAAGATCATAAGAAAATGAGTGTGGCATTTAAATGGCAGTTTTGAATTATGTTTCTAATGTAGAAACAAACTTTTTGCATTTTGCAAAAAGATTCTTTAACAATTTCAAACTGAATATAATGCAGATACTACTGCATTATCTACATTATATTCAGTGTATATTCAGTATATATTGTGCTTGCAGTTTTACAGACTTGGTCTGAACATTAGGTATATGAGTGAATGGTTTTCACTTTTCACAAAATATAATTTTTAACTCTGGTTTTACAGACAAGGCTTAAGCTAGTCCCAGACTAAAATACATGTTTAAGCTGTTTTAACTGAAAGCAACTAATTAAAATATGTCAGGGCCACTGTTTTGTCCTCAAGATGCACACCAGTAATGCTGTTTTCTATGGCACGTTTATAAAAGCGACTTAAATACTCTAATTGAACTAAGGCCTAATCCTGGCTTCATCTAAACCCTGTCTGTGAAACAGGGCCTTAGTGGCAATTAAAAAAAAAACTGTAATCTGCAGCAACCTGCATTAAACTGCAAACAGCTTGAATAATCAGGGGTTTAGCCGATTATGTTATTACCAAAATAATCAATGGCAAAAAATCAAATCACATGAAAAGCCATTGTGAATAATACTACCCTGAGCTATGGCCTGCTAAGTTATCAACATAAAGATCTTAAATATTTGTTTAATGGCATCTTTTTACTAATTACTATGAATGAAGGCCAGTATCACTGATACCAATACTAATACTGATGCCTCTATTAAATTGACTTACAATGAAGAAATAAAATGAGTATTGATTAGCCATTCAACATTGTAGTATAACTGAAAGTCACGCCTAAACAGCAAATTATCAGATTGTTTTATTTTTTCATTTATTAACACATTTTAAAGGTGCCATGTGTAAGAATTGAGGTAAAAATATCCAAAAAATGAGCTACACGCATCAAAAGAATGAGAAGAAATAAGGGCGATTATGTCATTAAAAAAATGACAAGTTATAGTGCTGCAGAGATATCAACCTGAATTAGCATGCTAAATTACTAGCCACGGCCCGACAGGTGTCATAATACCAGTTTCGGCCATGGGAGGCGGTATGCGGGCAACATATGTTAACCACCAGCCAAACTGCAATACATGAATAACTCGCACGGCTTGAAAAAACGCAAAAAGTACAAAATGGATTCGTCAAGCAGTGAGGATGATTTTGTTGCCTTCTTAAAAAGAGAAAAACAGGGTACCCCCAGGATCCTCCAACTTAAATTCAAGGCTTTTTAAGACCTTTTTAATACCATTTCAAATGAAATTCAATGCCAACTTCGTACCAATTCCGACAGAAGTATGAGGGGAAAATGTCAAATCTGTATACATTTTAAACCCTAAAAAATAATTATTTACAAGTAGACTACTTGAATTAAATAATACATTTTATGTAAATTATCAGTCATATAAAATATATACGCAGCAGCGTTGTAGCGTGCACGTGTGTAGGCCAATGTTAATTTTGGCAGCCATTTTTGATTTAGTCTTACTCTTTATCTTCAGATGAAAATGCTTATTGGTCTTAGTCACATTTGAGTCATTCTGCCTTTCATAGTGTTAGTTGACGAAATGTGTTTGCATTTTTTGTCAACTTTTAGTCATTACTTTTAGTCAAACTCCAGTTACTTTAATTTTGGTAGCTATTTTATATGTAGTCTTTAGACAGAAAATGTCATAATTATTCTCTCTAGGCCAATTTGATTAAGCTTATGAGAAATTAAAATTAAGCTAACAGGCTGTATTGACATTGCACTCTTTAGCAGTAGCACTTGTGCAATTCTACATATCCCTTTTCCTTAGTTCTGCAAATTTTTAGAGTGCCGTACCCCCTCTCTTCCACTTAGACTGCAGTCACATCTTTCCATTAAGGGACAATATTTGCCCCATTTAATCGATTTTTCCATTTCATTTTTCACCTTTATACCTTTATATAATAATAATAATGCTTTAAATAAAACAATGTTCAATAAGTATTCAATGTTAAAAAACGTTTAATATTAATAAAAATATGATATTAAAATCGCCAGTAGGTGGCGGTAACTCATTGTCTTTGTCAAAGCCACAGATTTTGTTGCAAAATAGAGCAATAAGCCTGACAATACTGTTTAAAATGTAGTACATCACTTAATGTTACCCTTTTTTTTTCTTTTTTTTTTTTTTACTGTTGTATAAAATCAATGTCACATTTGAAATCGTGTGGATAGTCGGGAAACATTGCATTCTTGGTCGCATAATGATCAACATTAAAAACACTGCTGTATATCAGCCTGCATTTTGATCGCAGATTTAGTCGCACAAACAGCGCAAGCGGCTCGTGACAGATCTTCTCAAATGAAGATCGCTGAACTCCAGCTTGTCTGTGTTTTCAGATCATCCGCGCTGCTTCAACAACGTAGAGAGAGCGCGCGTGGATGGCTGTGGCCAGACACTACTGAAAAGACCGGGTAGAAAACATGTTCTTTTAACAGAAAAGCTCTGATTAGTAACCATAGTAACGGGTGCGCACGCTTTCGCGCGTTCTTCTATGACGTGAAGCGCGAGGTGCACTCAATGTTACGCGACACATTTTTAATTAGTCTACAACAGTTAATCTTGTTACGGTATGAATTTAATCATAGAAAAGGCAAAAAAATAAATAAGACATTTGTAACAAAATCCAAGACTTTGTATACCAAATTCAAGGCTTTTAAGGCCTTAATTTGAGATTATCAAATTTAAGACTTTTTCAATGCTTTTAAGACCCCGCGGGTACCCTGAAAAAGAAAGATGATATATTGAGTCCATCCAATCCTGAGATTGCACCGAGAGGAAGTAGAGTTTCACCTCCTTATCAAGGAGTTGCAAAATTATCCAGAGTGATTCAAAATTTACCTCAGAATGTCAGTGAACAGTTTGATGCTTTGCTAGCGATACTGGAGCCAGATATTAAAAAGAAGACTACCAATTTCCGTGAACCAATCGATCCTGAACATAGACTGGCACTCTAGCAGTATGTAGGTATGGACACACACACACACACACACACACACACACACACACACACACACACGGTGGGCAGACAGAACAGCTGTATACAGGTTATATTTTATACTATAAATAGTGTATAATAGGGCTGTAATCTCCTAGTCGATTATTTGGTCGATACGTTCTGGCTCGACCAAAATTCTGATTGGTTGATTTTTTGCCACGTTCATTTCATCAGTTTTGCCGCGTTGACGCGTTCATTTCATCAGGTGGAAAGCACTAATTGCTAATGGGGGTGTTTTCAGAGCACCCCTGTTTCCCAGGTAACAGTCTGCCTTCAGAACACCCCCCTTGTTTTCACTTCTTTTGGATTAGCCCAACCCACCGGAGGAGAGAGACAGATTGAAGAAAGTAGGCTACTACTGCTAGAAGGTTTGCTGAATATTATTTAATTGTGAGAGCGTTTAATTCATAGCCAGTCCTCTTCTACCATGAATTTCAAAGACATCGGCAGTGTGGCAGCATTTTTTTAAAAGTTAATAGTCTATGTGTCTCAGCCGTGAAGCTGAGCTGCACACTGTGCACAGAGCGGCTGAAATGATAACGTTAGTGTCTGTCAGTTATTATAATACATATGACAAAAACAATAGTCTAAATTATGTTGCATATTCCTCAAAAGTGCTTGTGATGATATCACTAGTTTCGGAAATCATAGGCTATGATATTGCGCAGGTGCACGTGATGCAACGCTGTCAGAGCCGACAGACTCGTGTGTCAGACTCATTTCAGTGCAAAATAATTAGGTCAAAAACGATTTAATATACTGCAAATAACCTACTAGTTTTTTTATGTTAATTTATAATTCATTTAGGCGGACAACAAGGCTACCAAGTACTGCGCACAGTGCACAGCTAATTAATTTAACGCTTTTTTTCCTAACATCATTTTTAGTCGAAAATTTCAGGACTTCAGTCGACCAAGATTTTCTTTGGTTGATTGCAGCCCTAGTGTATAAATATAAATGGTGTATAAACTTGTCAGACGCCATTCTGGATTTTGTCGTTCGCTTATACAGTGGCTCTGAATTGTCAAAAAAACTCTCAAAATACTGGCTGTGGATGCGAAAAACGCAGAAAATCGAACCCGATCCTAATTTTTTTTATTACGGACGAAAGTTTCGTAGACAGTGTGCAAGCGTGATTGACATAACGTGAGGTCGAATTTTTTTTTTAACGTGCGAAAATTTCGGATGCGAATTGTGCAATGTGTGCAAGTGTGCAATGGCCTTAACGATAAAAATGTAATATGAACAAAACGAATATGAACATATTCACTGGTAAACGGTGAAGGGGAGTAGCTTGAAGATGTCATATTTCAAAATCACTTGACATCAACCAACGTTCCTCTGGAGTCAAAACGTCCTCTATTAGAAGTTGGCTCGGCTTCGGCTATGGCTTTAGGGTCGTTGTGAAGGTAGGGGCGGAGCATAGAGACTATGCCGTTTCTCGGTTGTTACTCTAGAGTAGACCAACTCACTTTCTGGAGGTATACTGCCCCCATCTGTAATGGAGTGTGGAGTATGAATTGATTGGCGGACATTACACAAGGCACCTTAAAGAACATTAAAGAGGCTACATGCGATTTCCTGAAATTTAAACTCGCGACTGACACCTGTGGCCAAAAAAACGGAACTGCTCTTCCTTTCTGCTCGCTCTCGTACGTGCACACTTCACAAGTCATCCGCTGCAAAGAAGTCAACATTATGTTTACAGAGGTAAGAACAGTCAAATACATATATTGTTTGAGAAACTAAGTTTGTTTGCTGACTAGCGGTGGTGGCAGAGTGATCTGAAACGTTTAACATGAACGCGCTTGACGTCACATCCGCAGACAGCGCGCGAAAAATCTGACCCGACAGAAAATAGGAAAAATAGGATACAGGCTTATAGGTGCACCCACTGTGAGCTGACAATGTGTCAGTATGCTCATCAGGAGATGTTTGAGTCATAAATGGTCAAATAAAAAGGCTATTGTTACGTTTATTTTGGGGGAAAAGTTGCATGTAGCCTCATTAAAAAAGAAACTTTTAATTAAAGTGAACTTTATTCACATTAACACATCATAATAAATGTTACATTTAACTGTGCCTAATTTTAACTATATTAATTTAAGTTGAATTTTTTTAATATTACAATTAAGAAGAACTTTTTTCTATTTTAATATATTTTCAAATGTAGTTTATTCCTGTGATGCAAAGCTGAATTTTCAGAATCATTACTCCAGTGAAGAACCATGATCCTTCAGAATGTTGATTTGCTGCTCAAGAAAAATCTCTGATTATTATCAATGTTGAAAAACAGTTGTGCTGCTTCAAATGTTTGTGGAAACCATGATACACTATCATAAAAAAAAAAAATTGGGGTATGTAAATTAATACTTTTATTCAGCAATGATGCATTAAATTGATCAAAAGTAGCAGTAAATACAATTCGATTTCAAATAAATGGTGTTCATAATATCTTAATTCATTAAGGAATTCTGAAAATAATGTATCATGGTTTGTTTCAAAATATTAAGCAGCAAAAACTGCATTTAACACTGATAATAATAAGAACCATTATTAATCACAGAGCAAAATATGGCCACAAGCAGCAATAATCAGGGTCCAAGCACCAATGGCCAATGTGGATGATTAGTGATCCAACTGAAATGTATTTTATGATGTGTTTTATACACATGAATAATGAGTATTGTGAAAAGTGCTACACAAACAAATTTGACTTGACTGTTATAATTACACTGAAGCGTGTTACTGACAGGATCAAAAACAAGTAGCCAGACGGAGCTTTCAGCGTCCTTCATGAGGGTCTCGCATGTCGTGCCCATCGCCCCCTCTAAAGTAGAGGACACCGGGTTGAGCACAGCTGGATACATGCAGACTATCAGTTGGACACTCTCTCTCTCTCGCTTTGCGGGGCTGGTGAGCGATGCAAAGATAGCTTAATTCTATACTGATTCTATATTCTTATTTCTATTTTTACTGCATTAAACAGCAAATATTAATCACAGAAATCAATGTGTTAATTTCCCACTCCTAATTATTTTATAATAGACAGATAATAAAAATTTTAATAAACTATTTAAAATGCATTACATTATCTGCATTGATATACTGTTTTTCACAAGCTGTAATACAGCTTATAGGATTATTATTAGTAGTGGATATATCACTCACCCTGCTTGTGGCAGTCTTTCCAGTCTTCTTCACAGGGTTATAAACCTCCTCCTCTGAGCTCGACTGCTTCCTCTTCCTGCCTCGGCCTTTCCCACCCCCTTTTGGTGCTGCTGGTGCTTTTTTAGTGCCCGTGTCTGAGTCTGAGTCCCAGACGCATGTATCAGGCTTCTTGGCTTTAACTGGAGCTTTCTTCTGTTTAGGTGCTGTGTCTGCAGGTTTCTTAGCTGGAGTAACAGAACAAAATTATTGTAACAGACTGGAAACTGGTCATTCACATCTACTTGTTAAGATCATAACTGGGCTGAACTGGTGAGCTACATGGCCACTAGTAAAGATCTCTGCAGGGTTTTTCCTGCATAGAGAATTATGGGGCGGCCGCCTCTGTCAAATTTCGTGCCATTTCCGGCTCAAAGTGCTCAATAGTGATGTGTGGATCTCAGTAATATCCGCGGATACTGTGGATAATCCGCGGGGTAGGGCGAGCCAAGTAATATAAAATAACTTTCCAATTAATTGCGGGTGGATCGGAATGAGAAATAAATCATTAATGTGTTGATTTTAATAAAGACACGGGACTCTCATTTCACTGTAAGATGCAACAAATGTGCGTCACTCTTTTACTTTAAAGGGGACATATCATGCTAAATCCACTTTTTTAGCCCTTAAATGCATTTTGTTGTATATTTAGAGTGTTTAGAAGTACAGAAAATATGAAATTATTCTCTTCAGGTGCTTCGTTGATATCTTTATATTCTGTTTTGGTCATATTTTTCAACCTGTTCAGATTTTTCTGTTATCTATGACGTTTTGTGAACTAATACGTCACAGTATTTGCAGCGGAACTGCCAAATAAGGACATTGACTCCCGGCCCAACACTTCGAGCAATCCGCCATTTCTATTTCTCACTGCAATTTTGTAGTCCAAGCTAAAGGATGCAGAAGTTACGAGAGGGTAAGTTAAAATGTTCGGTTGTTGGATGTAGTAACCCACACACTTCATTACAAACGTCTAATGTAGATGAACTGCCGCGCTTGTGTCAGGACGCATGTTTAACTGAAAGAACGAGCAGAGAGAGAGACCTGGTCGCGCGCGCGCTCACTCTCTCTCTCTTCAGAGCCAGGCGAACGTGTAAACAAGACATCACCGTCTCCAAACTAGACGCTGTCTTGCTCTCTCTCCCTCGCACATATTAATCAAAATAAATCGACACCATGGTAAAAGGTCGGAAGACCAAAGTTTCATGTGTAAATACAGTAACACACCATTGCGATACATCCATATGAAGACGTTGTTCTACAGGTTCGTCGTCTTCATTTTCATCTCGCTCCTGCTCCGACTCATGCTCGAACATGTAAGGCTGGATGGACAAGTCTTCCGTTGTTGACATTTTGTTAATAACGTGTGAATAAAAAGTTTCCGTGCCGCTAGATAATCGTATCTCTGCTATCAAACTACAAAAATGGCCGAACGGGGTGGAGTTGAACCTCTGCAACCTGGAGAGGGGGCGGGGTATGAAGTGTCTCAGTTGTATTTAAAGAGACCGCACCAAAACGGGTTGATCTCAGAAGCACATGAGAAAAGGGGTAGAAAAGGGGCCTGTGGAGCTATAATAATGAGGAATTCAGACCCAAACATTGCAGTTCCGCTTTATATAGACTACAAATGTATGATTTATATGTAAAAAGGAACAATTTAAAAGCATGATATGTCTCCTTTAATTTTAAACTGAACGTTGTTCTCTTCAGGGAAAACCAATCAAAGAAAACATATGCCTAGAGGCCTAGTAGTCATTATATAAAACAAGTAAAAACCTGAGATATTGCTTTATTATAACTTAACAGCTTTAAATAAAGATATACACAAGCTTAACAGAAATTATTCTGATTAGAGTGTCTTCCAACAATGATGTAATGAAACAGGCTTTAATCCCTTCAAACTTAAATTGTCACTATGTTTAGGCTAATTAAGGAAATGCAATTTTGCCAAAGAAGTACTTTTATTTTAAATAAATGTTCATTTAAAAGCAGCCTACTTCAGTGTAATATGTAACCATATCATCATGCTGATCTTTCCATCTTTACTCTCATCATGTTACGCTGCATTCGGAGATCGACTACTTTTGACTGACAAAATTCCAGCCACTGGAAACAGTAACTGATAAAGTGAGTTGTACAAAACCTTTCTTTTTAGTAAACTTTGTGTACACAAAATGTTGTCAATGCTCGAGTTCATGTGCAGAGCCCCTGGTGATACTTCAAGCACAGTTTCATGTTGTGTCGAGCATCCTTGGTGTTTTAAAAATAGCGATTTTGATGCTATCATTGTAGTGCCCCTAGCACTCCCATTCAAAAGGCATTTTGACCGAAAGCGAAAATACGGTCAATCTTAAAAGTGCCGTTTCCATTCTAATTATGCTTTTACACGAATGTTTGACTCGGGTAGATTAACAAAAATAGCCTAGGTTGCAATTTAGCGAGAGTTACCCTTTAAACATGATCACTTATCACAGGTTGTTTGCCGGTCAGGTACCTTTTTTAGCTGGAGGTTTCTCAAAAACAGAACTGTTGGAAAATGATGAAAACCCTGGACCCCTGTCATCATCACTGTCTGACTTCACATCTGAGGAATAAATAAACATTATTAACACATGCACATTATTAACATGATAAACCACCACTGAACACACACATACCGTCATCGCTGCTCTTGTCAGCATACTCCGTTTTAGATGACAATACAGGCTCTGGGTCCCTTTTCTTCGCTGGTGAAGTAGGCCTGAAAATGATTTAATTCAAATGAAAAAGAGTTGGAATCCATATTTGATTGTCACTTTGAGAATAATAATAATAAAAGTACTACATGGTTTCATTAAATGGGTGGACCTCACAAAAAGTTGCCTTTATTTTCAGATTCTTGTTAGGTTATTGTAAAACTTAAACTGCTTGTGACAGGCTTTGTGAGATTCACCCAAATGTGAATATTTAGACAGAACATACAAAGTAAATGTTGTTTTTGGAGGAAAAATGTCTTCATCATCTTCTTCATCGTCATTTTGTTGCTCTGTGTTTTTATAGGAGTGAACTGGTGATGCTGAACCATCATTCTCCTGTTCTTCGTCACCACCCTCCTCTTCCTCAGAGAAGTCAAATGTGTACTTGGCCTTCGCAGCTGTGGAACAACAACACAATAGAACATTTCAGGCTATGTTTAAAATGTCATGTTTTCATATGGGAAGAGTCATTTAAACACAGTATGAATACGTTTTGTTATGTTATGTACCACCTCTGCAGTATTTTTTGTCAATTATTTCTTCCATAGATATATAGTTAAATGTTTTTTTTCACCACATTCACGTGTAACTGTGTGTTCACACCGCCGGCGGCGAGAGCGTCAAAGTGGCCGGAAGCCATTCATTTTCAATGAGAGCCGGCGGCGAGCACCGGCGAGGGCGGCGCGTCTTGGACGGCGAGAGCGGCGAGAGGAGTTGAAATCAAGTCAACTTTATGGTAATAAGCTATGACGCGGTTCGGCGGCAACCAGCGGCAACCAATCGGAATGTAGAAGTCCTCCGCCTGAGAGGAAAAAAATCACGCATTCTAATCTACGTCAGAGCGTCAGAGCGTCCCCGAATCTTTCTACGGCGTCGGTGGCAGGGCGGCGAGAGCGAATTTTGCCGCTCTCGCCGGTGGCGGTGTGAACGTACAGTTAATAACACCGCATTTACGATCATATCACTCAGGCCTGGTTTAAATGATTAAAATTACATTTTGTACAGAGGTATTAATGGAAGCACACACACCTGAGGCTATTAAATTTTGTACAGAGGTATTAATGGAAGCACACACACCTGAGGCTCTCCTGGATGTGGTGTCCCTGGGAATAACAGGTTCACTTTCATCCAGCTCATTATCGGAACGATCATCATCACATTCATCATCTGACCATGGATTCCTTTTTTTTACTTTCTTAGCTGGACCTTTAGCACCTGGTGGCTTCCTTTGTTTCGGAGTACCTGAAGATAAGAAATATATATAAAAATATTAAAAAAATGTATGAAAACATAAAAAATGCTTTTGAAAGTAAACTGAAGTTAAATATAGTGCCAATATTTATTGCTACCAGGTTCTTTCTTCTCTCGCTTGACCCGCGGAGCTTTGGGTTTGGCTCCTGGGTTGGGAAGGCCGGATGGAGAAATTAGGGAATTCTCTCCTCCATTGGAGCCCAGCGCACTGTCCTCATCAAACTCCACCTTCAAGGCTGGATCTACCTCATTCTGACACCAACACAGACATCATTAGACACAGACACACACTGTACCAGGCTTGACATTTATTAGTTGTGCTTCAGCCTATTTAGGTATAATTGATACATGGTTCTAGACCAGGGATAGGCAACTTCAGTCCTGCAGAGTTGAGCTCCAACCCTAATCAAACACACCTGAACAAGCTAATCAAGAGCTTCAGAATTACAGAATTACAGAATCACTTATGTTTCAGTGGTAACATAGAGCTCCTGAACTCAGATTCAAGCAGCTACATTGTTTGTTTGTGGTGAAAAGAAATATTTTTTGAAACAGCAAAAATTTTAAAGTATATTAAAAAGTGACTGGACGGACACATATCACTTTATTGAAACTGGTGTTCTGCTGTGGTAATAAACATTTCACCGGGTACTTTCGCTTTTGCCGCAGAGACATTTTATGTCCCATAAATGTGTTTTCTTCTATTCTTTATGATACAATATGTTCATATGATAATGCGCGCAGCTTTCAGTGGGCGGGACTGTTTGAAGTAGGGTTGTGCCGATGGACGATATCATCGTCCATCGTGATGGCTGACCGACATCACGATGGAGAGCCACCATCGTGATGCCACGCCCCCCACCCTGTCAGACCAGCCCAGTCTCACGGCAGTTCGTTTTCGTGTGTACACCAGTGGTTGGGAACCTATGGCTCGTGTGGCTCGCAAGGTCTCTCACCCTTTACCAACAAACGATAAAAAAAATGAAGACGTGTGTGTTCAGTGCTGTTCGCGAGTGTCACGAGTCACCAATCAACCAAACGCTTACGTTTCTGTGGTAACCTAACAGTTACAGCTCCTGCACTGGGATTCAAGCAGAACCTCAAGCAGCTTTAAGGTGATGGCGAAATTCATTTTAAAACAGCTATGAAAATGTAAAAGTAGGCTTTATAAACTTTAATATATCCTTTTATTGAAACGGGTGCTTTGCTGTGCAAAGAGAAACATTTCACCCGTTGGCCGCTGGTAACGTTACTTTCACTTTTGCCGCAGAGACCCTTTATGTCCTATAGGCCTAAATGTATCGTATTGTTGATAATCCGCACAGATTTCAGTTGACGATTATGTAAAGTTCATAACAAAACATGAATGAGAAAGAAAAGAGCAGGATGTGCTATTGAAAAGAAAAATTAAAAGCACGATAAGTCGCGAAAGAGAACTGAATTCTACTGACAGGTTGGTGCGCGCGCGCTCCGAGCGCAACATGGTCAAGTAGTCTTTGTCTTCGGTTGCGCGCCTGAACGGCCAAATAAACATAGAAATATTTCAAAATGCCAAGCCGAGTATTCCCGTGGCGTAAACACAGTAGAAGTAGCTACAATGTGCACTCTCCCTGTCTCTTCGTGATCGTCAGCACACAACCCCCCCCCGACGATATCATCGTCCATCGCGATGTTTTACTGTAAACATCGTCAACTGCCAATTTAGGGGACATCGCCCAACCCTAGTTTGAAGTTAGCTATGGACCTAATAAAGTTACTATTATTGAAAAATATATATATATATTTCCATTTATTTTTCTATAATATAATATAATATTATTTTTTGCTGTGGCTCTTTTAGGAAAATGCATTAGCCAAAAATAAACATAAAAATGTCTATTTGGTAAAAAAAAAAAAAAAAAAAAAGGTTGCCAACCTGGGTTAGACTCTACAGCCCTTGATTCAAATTTGTACTTGCTCGTTAAAATTTACCATTGTTCTTCCACAATATCATACATTTGTAGATCATGATAACTATGGGTAAAATCATGAATGGCTCCTCACTATCACTGTAAAAAATAACTATACAGTTTCTCTAAATATAAATGCAAAAACTGAAATAGCTTCGTAATAACTATTAATTCTCTGTAATATATTTAATAAAAGACATATTAATGTAATAACTTTCAGAGTAAATATAACACATTTCAGCTTATACACACACACACACACACACACACCCCCATACCTTCTTCTTTTTGGTTAGTTTCTTGGAGGCATCGGCCTTCATAGCCTGTGTGACCTGTGGCTCTATCCTGCGACCAAAGGGAGAGGGCAGAGTTTCTTCCAGGTGCATCTTCTTCACTTTAGGTTTGCCCACCTTCCCTTTCACCAGCTTTGTGGCCTTCCCAGAGTTCACACTCTCCCTCTCCTGCCCCTCTATACGCTGGAAGAAAGACAAAACTCTCAAATACTTTATCACACACATCATGATTCAATCCAATCCTTAAGCAAACATTTAAATGAGACTCACGTCTAGCTCCTCAATGAACACGGCCAGATCTTCCCTCCACAGATCTTCTGAATTTTTCTTCTGGAGTTCATTCAGCTCTGCTTTCTATACAACAAATTAAAGAGCACAAACTCAAAGTTAACCTGCTGCTGTTATTAGTCAAATGAATAATTCACCCTACACCCGATTTTCAGTGAATAACAACATTTGGTCTTTTCCTCACACAAAGCTATTACATGACTTTAGAAGACCGGGAATAGAAGTGGGCAATATACCAGTAAACCAGAAAAATGGTACAAATTTGGAAACCGGTATAAATATTGGATTATAGTTTCTATCTGTAATTGCTCACTTGATGTTCCTGTTGCGTCATCACGAAAGTTTGCCCTTATATTGTTTATCCTTATAACAAAATAAATAATGACAGAATTTACATTTTTGCGTGACTCCTTTAAAAAGAAGGTTCCAACATTGCTTCACACATGATATAACATTACAGTAACAAAGTCCAGTCATATTAAGTGTATAAAAACTGATATAAATCATTGAATGTAACACTGATGACTATAAGAGTGATACCTTCAGGTCTTTCTGCTTGAGGAGTTCCTCAACCTTCTCCTTGGTCAGACACCACAGAGGCATGTTCAGAATGTAGTTAAAATTTGGCCCAGAGGAGGACCCAGAGTCCACTGAGATGTCACTGTCATTACCATCACCGTCCTCATCCTCCAAAGACTAACAGCAAACAAAGAGAAACAGTGAGATATGAGCAAAAGTTAAACTAAACGACAACAGTCTTCTTAAAACACTAGAACAGGGGTCAGTATTCGCTAAAACGTGAGCAAAAGAGGTGCATGTATTTTTTTTTATTTTTTTTTTTCTGCATTTATATAGCGCTTTCATAGACCTATGGCCACCAAAGTGCTTTACATATTGCCTCACATTCACCCATTCATACACCGACGGCGGTGTCAGCCATGCAAGGCGCCTTCCAGCTCGTCGGGAGCAGCTGGGGTTAGGTGTCTTGCTCATGGACACCTCGACACTTGGTCAGGTAAAACCGGGGATTGAACCACCAACCTTCTGGTTTGTAGACAACCTACATGAACCACTGCCGCCCCACTGCCGCTTCATCTACATATTTAATGTAGATGAAGTACCTTGCACCTGCATACAGATCTATATTTTGAGGTCATAATTTATCATAGTAACACAGCTTGTGTTATAATAAATAAATAAATAAATTAGGAGCTATACATACTTTTAAAAGTGTGCCATATGCGTGTGACGTCTTAAGCCCCCTTTCCACTGCACATGACATTAGCATAGTGTCAGTCGCACAGAACTTTGAAATTGGTTGTGAAGCAACCGTTACCCTCGACTATTCACAATAGTAAAATTAATTATAGGTGTGTTTGATCAGTGTTGGAGCTAAACTCTGCAGGACAGCGGCCCTCCAGGACCGAGTTTGAGGAACCTTGTATTAAATGATATTTAATGAATGTAATGCATGCATGAATATATCCACACAAAACAAATGACCCCCAATACATCTCAAATAAAATCACAGTCGATTTTATAGAGCTAATCAATATAAATATTGATTTAAGAATTATAAAATATTTTTTCTGCCATAATTATTAATAACAGCCATTTTGCAGAAATCGCGTTTACAGAATGACGTTAAAGTGTAAAAAAATATTGATAATTCTAGCTTTGATTAGCTTTTAATTCATAGTTTTGATTAGAATACATCACATCCGGTCACATACGGTCTAGCCGCAGAAGTTCAGATATTTCAACGCATCCGAAACTCAAATCGGATCCGAAATTTCCGCATACGCATATGATCGGAACTCCCCGCAGCTCCGGTACGACTCTCCATTGGAAATGAATGACTTCAGGTCGACGGCTGTCGTTTGTCGTGTGCAGTGGAAAGGCGGCTTTAGGCTGAGACTCTTGCAACTGCATGCACCGTACATGTAACGTTACACCCCAAGTGTGCATGTTTGACATTTGAGACTTTCCTTAAAGATTAAATATAAAGATTCTCATTATGTGCGTGATGCAGCCAGATTTAATAATCGGTTAGGATTTAAAAACTCCTGTAGTCTATGGTGTTTGTATTGAGTTCTGATTTTTTTTAAGTAATTAATAATAAAAAGTAATATTAAAGTTAAAGTAATATTACGCATGTCTACAATTGTGGGTTTGTTCTTAAAATGTATGGGTCAGGCTCTTGCTTTATTTTAATGCATGAGCTGTCCTCTAACAGATGCATATAAACACATAGCTGTATCTATCATCTATGTTTCCTCAAATACCTTCTCCTGAGCTTTGTTCCAGGCAGCCACAGGGTCAGATTCATATCCTTTTTGCACCAGCATTCGGATCAAATCTCTTTTTGACTTGTTCTCTGGTAAAAAAAATAAATAAATACAAACTATTAAAACACAGAGTACATGACATTCATTTTTTATTGTTTAAAATTTAAAATTAAATTTAAAGAGCGCTTCATTCATTTGTCCTCTGCAGTAAAGCTTACCACTTACACTCAAGTCAAAATTCAAACTTACCAACCAAAAAGACATATACTTCAGAAGAGAATGCAGGCTAAAAATGATCTTAAAATCTGACAAACATTGGATAAATATCTCACCGATTGATAGTTTTCCCTCAATCTTTTCAAGCACAAATCGTGCCTGGTTGGAGAGTTTGGCCGACTCAGCGCCCAGACTGCCCACCAGCCAGTCCTTCCTCAGTTTATAATAGTGCAAACGCAGCTCAAAGAACTCCTTCAGGATATCCTGCACAGACTCATAGCGCTTCATACAGCCCATGTGATCAAACAGCACCTATAAACCAAGAGAGACCAAAAGAAAGAAGCATGAGGCAAAAAACAAATCATATGGCACACCATCAATTACCCATTTCACAATAGACCACGGTAAATGTCTAGGCGGTTAGTATTATTGTTTCACATTTTAGTTATCCTTAAAACAGTGTTAATGTTGATAAAATGTTGATAAAAAATATATGTTGTCATAACTTATTGATCATATAATTTTTTAAAGTGTAGAAACCATGATACCATGTATCTTAACAAGATGTCCAAAAGACCTCCAGCTAAAAATATAGGCCCACAACATTAAAGATCCTGCGGTATATTTAACAGTGGACATGTGGTACTTTTCCTCCCTGTTTGCACCAAACCCATCTGGTGGATTTGCTGCCAAAAAGCTCTTTTTATAGTTTCATCTGACCATAGAATCCAGTCCCTTTAGAAATTTAAGTCATATCTGACAACTGAATATGCATGAGCGAGGATGATTCTTGAAACCCTCACAAACAACATGTGGTGATGTAGATTTTTTTTTTTTTTGTGGGGGGGGGGGGGGGGGGGGCTTTCTGACCCCAAGACTCAACTAATCTCTGCAATTCTCCATCTATGATCCCTGGAGAGTCTTTGGCCACTTAAACTTGCTATGCATTAAGACAATATAGACACACGTCCTCTTCCTGGCAGATTCGTAACATCTTTAGTTGATTGGAACTTCTTAATTATTGCCATGATGGTAGAAAGGGGAATTTTCAATGCTTTAGCTATTTTCTTACAGTAACATTCTATTTTGTGAAGCTCAACAATCTTTTGCTGCACATCAGAACTATATTCTTTGGTTTTACCCATTGTGATGGATGATTAAGGGAATTTGGCCTTTGTGTTTCCTCATATTTAAACTCCTGTGAAACAAGAAGTCATAGATAGACAATTTCATGTTCCTAGTCACCCTGGTGTGCTAAAAATGTAAATATGAATGGGAATATACAGTCAAACCAAAAATTAATCAGACACCAGATAGGCCTATATTTTGTTATATTTTTTTACTAGTGGCTGCAGGACACTATAGTTAATATATGTAAGTCAGGATAGCAAAATAAAGTAAACTGTGACATTTTAGACCCAAAAATTCTTCATACAGTGGACCACCAGTAAAATTTATAAAAATCTGGGACCAAAAATGATTCAGACACTTTGACCTGACCATGTTTTGCTTAAGTGTTTTTTCTTTAATTGCTAATGTGACCTTTTAACACTACAGACTACACAAAATTAAGAATTGCTTGGTAATTGGCTGACCTACATTGGTATTACCTAATTGTGTCCTTAAATTTAAAGTTCATGTCATATTTTATTACCATTTTCTAAACTATAGCGAATAAACTGATAATGTGATAAATGTTGAAGGTGTCTGAATAAGTTTTGTTTTGACTGTACTTCAGAGATATTTTACTCATACAAAATTCTGGTGGTGCCAATAATTGTTGCCAACGTGTTTTGGAGAAAAACATTTATTTCATAATGTGATTTTCCCCCCGATTTCAATTGTTTTACCTTAATGAAAGGTTAGATTTTTTACACATATATACATATGTATATGTGTATATATATATATATATATGTATATGCAGGGTGTGATTTGCCAGGGGGGATGCGTGGGATTTCCCCCTTTCTGGTCAATGTATCCCTGCCTCTTATTTTTATCCCAGGTGGGGATAAATTTATCCCCCCCTCAAAGTCATCAGTGCTACTACACTAGTGGCAAGACGGATCACAAAACTTATTACGGATCCGTGGTTTGATTAAAGTCAATTTTATTTTAAAATGCACTACTTTGGCTGGCTCTGATATAGCTGCCGCAGCCTCTCTGTAATCACCACTCTGCAGACTTGCTCAATGTCCCGCCCACGGCGCTATCTGATTGGTTACACCTCACGAGTAATAGCCTATCAACACTTGCAAGATGGTTGCAGGTCCGCCGGGCAGTGGAGCTGTGTTAGAGCTTAGATCGGGCCCAAAAATTTAAGCCCGACCCTACCCGAGCCCGTGCACGTTGTGTCCGAGCCCGGCCCGACACATTAACTTAAATTATGAGCCCGAGCCCGATTTAAACCCGAACATTTTTTAATACGTAGGCCGTTATAACCAGGGGCGGCGCTAGAGAATTTTTTAACGCAGAAGCTGAGGGGGTGCTAGATAGGCTATATTATATATAAATACTAATAATAAATGAGCAAGCATAGGCCACTTAATATTTAATATTCAATTATTTTAATTATCACAATTAAAGTATTCATTTTATTAAATTGAACAAGCACAACATTCAGCATTCAATCAAATATTCTTAAAGATTTATTAGGCTATTATTAATAATGTTATTTCAACATAATATCTCGTTATTTCGTAATATGTACATAATGTGTGCGTGCAACAAGCAAGATGTGCATTTGTAAATCAGGTGACAGGCGTGCATTGGTTTTATTAATAAACAGTGTCGGCTGCAACTGCAAAGATGAAGTTGACGATCGCCATCTCCATAGTGAACGCGCAGAGAGAAATGCACATCATGGATTACATAATCAGAGAGTTGCATATTTCTTTTCGTTTTGAATTGAAATGTTTAAAGACATTTCAAGCTTTCTTTATATTTCTCATGTCTGTGAGGCATACACTGAGTTTTGGTTAATTTATGATGAGGTGTGCTCCAGTTAATGTGCAATGCAAGTGACCGCGGCGCGCAGGCGCCTCCATGATTATATTGTCTGCTATATTTGCTTCTTATTAAATACAGGCAATTCGTTGATGTAAAATTGCTTAAAACTAAGATACAATTTATACAAAACGAAATTCACTTTAAAGAAAGGCTTTCTATAAAACAAAACTTAATGAAGTTAGATGGTCTAGATCTGTCTAATCTGTCTGATCGCTGATCGATTGCTCCTGTCTACCTCGCTGCCTGCTGTGAGTGTGTTTGCCTCGGTGCTGTAAGCTCCGTCTTAGCCTCGTATTTCCTTGTTTTGAACCATCATTTACTACAATTTCTAGTTGTTTATACTACTACTAAATACAGCTTACCCAACATCTCAGATTAACCTGACATCGCTAGCTTCCGTTACTACTAGCACGACACGCTAGTAATTCGCTAGCCTGTTAACGCGCCACTCGTGCGCTCAGCTATTTTTATTTATTTATTTTTCTCTCGCGCGCCCGCGCCTTTGAGTTCATAAAAAGCTCAGGTGAGTAAGAATCACTCAACAAACACGGTGAGTAATGTCTTGTCCTGTTATTGTCACCTGCACTTCATGTCACATGTTGAGCATAGCCTTCTCTGTTGGCAATAAAGGATTTATATGTGATGAATGCAAGGAGACAGTTAGGCTGACAGAGAAGATTTCAGAACTAGAAACACGCATCCAAACTTTAATTGAGGATAGTAAGAGTGCTAGAGCTTTAGATACTATTTTGGATGCACCTAGCATAGTGAACTCTTTACATGATTGGTTCCAGCTGAATTAGTGCCTGCGCAGCCGGGCAAATGGGTGACAGTAAGGGATCGCTCTAGTCACGGATCAAAAAAACACTCTTCCGTTCCGATTACCATAACAAATCGATTTGCCCCGCTCAGTGAAACACCCACTGAGAGTTCTGTTGATTGTGCCCTAGTTATTGGCGATTCTATTACACGGAACGTGAAAATAGAGACACCAACCACCATAGTCACATGTTTGCCGGGAGCCAGAGCGCCTGACATCAAAGCAAATTTAAAAGTGCTGGCTAATGCTAATCGTAAATTCTCTAAGATCATTATTCACGTCGGCAATAATGATGTTCGACTCCGCCAGTCGGAGATCACCAAAATTAATATTAAAGAGGTGTGTGAACTCGCAAGTACGATGTCAAGCACTGTAATTTGCTCTGGCCCCCATCCTGTTCGCAGGAGTGATGAGATAGTTAGTAGATTGTGTTCTCTTAACGGTTGGCTGTCTAAGTGGTGTCCACAAAATAGTATAGAATTTATAGACAATTGGAAAAGTTTTTGGGGCAAACCTGACCTGTTGAAAAGAGATGGTATTCATCCCTCCTGGGATGGTGCTGCTCTTCTCTCTAGTAATATGGCACATAGTCTTAGAGCTCAAACATGACAATCTTGGGCTCAGGTCAGGAAGCAGACAAACTGGCTAAACCGACTGTCTGCTAGCGGCCTCGCGTCACCAAGGTCAGATAAATCCCATCACATAGAGCCTCTTACACCTAGATATCATCATATAGAGACTGTGTCTGTTCCCCGAATTTGGAAACCCAAAAAAACGTTTTAACCCATCTAAGGTTAAAAATGTAATTGATGTTCAACAAACAAAAAACAGCTATAATACAGATGAGCAAATGCTAAAGCTTGGGTTGCTGAATATTCGATCGCTTACTTCAAAAACACTCATTGTTAATGATATGATTTCAGATAATAACCTAGATGTGCTGTGTTTGACAGAAACCTGGCTAAAACCAAACGATTACATTACTTTAAATGAGTCCACCCCGCAAGATTACAGTTATAAACATGAGCCTCGTCTGAAACGCAAAGGGGGAGGAGTTGCTGTAATTTATAGTAATATTTTCAAAACCACTAAGAAATCAAGTTTTAAATATAATTCTTTTGAAGTGTTAGTACTTAATGTAAAAATATATAGTATAAATGATAAATCACGTTTGAGATTTGTGTTGTCTACTGTATACAGGCCACCAGGGCACCATAAAGATTTTATCAAAGAATTTGCGGACTTTCTATCAGAATTAATATTGACTGCAGATAAAGTACTAATTGTTGGTGATTTTAATATACACATCGATAATGAAAAAGATGCATTGGGATTGGCATTTAAAGACATTGTAAACTCTATTGGAGTTAGACAACATGTTTCAGAACCTACTCATTGTCGTAATCATACTCTAGATCTAATATTATCACACGAAATCAATGTTGATGCCGTTGAAATTCTGCAGCAGAGCGATGACATCTCAGATCATTATCTAGTCTCGTGTAAACTTCATTTAGCCAAGGCTGCAAAGCCGACTCCGTGTTTCAAATATGTTAGACCTGTCACTTCTGCCACTAAAGATTGCTTTATCAATAATCTTCCTGATCAGTTTCATCATCTCAGCATCCCAGATAGCTTAGAAGAACTCGATATTGCAACAGAAACTTTTAACTCTCTCTTTTCCAGCACTTTAGACACAGTTGCTCCGTTGCGCTTAAAGAAGATTAAAGAAAATAGTCCAACGCCGTGGTACAATGAGCACACTCAGGCCCTTAAGAGAGCAGCCAGAAAAATGGAGCACAACTGGAAGAAAACAAAACTAGAGGTATTTCGCATTTCATGGAAAGAGAGCTCGATTGCTTACAGAGAGGCCTTAAAAGCTGCTAGATCTGCTTATTTTTCAACCCTATTAGAAGAAAATAAACATAATCCTAGGTATTTATTTGAAACGGTGGCTAAACTAACGAAAAAGAAAGCTTCAAGCCCAGAAGTTTCCAAGCAACACAGCAGTAATACTTTATGAACTTCTTCACTTATAAGATTGATAATATCAGGGAGAAAATTAGAACTATGCAACCGTCTACTACAGTATCGCATCAGGCAGTGCATTGTAGTCTCCCTGAGGAAAAATTTGATTCGTTCGTTGTTATAGAAGAGGAAGAATTTACTAAACTCGTTAAATCATCTAAATCTACAACATGTATGTTAGACCCTATACCGACTAAGCTACTGAAAGAAATACTTCCAGAGGTCATAGATCCTCTTCTTAATATCATTAATTCATCTTTGTCTCTAGGATACGTACCAAAAACCTTTAAGCTGGCTATGATTAAACCGCTTGTTAAAAAAAACGCAACTTGATCCTACAGAATTAGTCAATTACAGGCCGATCTCGAATCTACCTTTTCTGTCAAAGAAATTAGAAAAAGCAGTGTCTTCACAACTGTGTTCCTTTATTGAAAGAAATGATATCTGCGAAGATTTCCAGTCAGGATTTAGACCGTACCATAGTACCGAGACTGCTCTCGTTAGAGTCACAAATGATTTGCTCTTATCATCCGATCGTGGTTGTGTCTCTCTATTAGTGTTACTCGATCTTAGTGCTGCATTTGACACTATCGACCACAACATTCTTTTAAATAGACTCGAAAATTATGTTGGCATTAGTGGAATTGCACTAGCATGGTTTAAATCATACTTATCTGACCGTTATCAGTTTGTAGCAGTAAATGAGGAGATGTCTCATCGATCACAAGTTCAGTATGGCGTACCACAAGGCTCAGTACTAGGACCGCTGCTGTTCACTCTGTACATGCTACCATTAGGAGATGTCATTAGGAAACATGGCATTAGCTTTCACTGTTATGCCGACGATACTCAGCTGTATATTTCTTCAAAACCTAACGAAACTTACCAATTCACAAAATTAACGGAATGCATAGCTGATATAAAAAATTGGATGACTCGTAATTTCCTACTACTTAATTCTGAAAAAACAGAGATTCTAATTATTGGACAAAAAACTTCCTCACGTAATAACCTAGAATACTGTCTAACACTTGATGGCTGCTCTGTCGAGTCTTCGTCGTCGGTTAGGAACCTGGGTGTGCTCTTTGATACCAATCTTTCATTTGAAAGTCACGTGTCTAGTATCTGTAAAACCGCATTTTTCCATCTTAAAAATATATATAAATTACGCAATATGCTCTCAGTGACAAATGTGGAACAATTAGTTCATGCGTTCATGACCTCAAGGCTAGATTATTGTAATGCTCTACTGGGTGGTTGTCCTGCACGCTTAATAAACAAACTACAGCTGGTCCAAAACGCAGCAGCTCGAGTTCTTACCAGAACCAGGAAGTATGACCATAATTAGCTCGGTTCTGTCAAAACTGCATTGGCTGCCTATTAAACATCGCATCAATTTTAAAATATTGCTGATCACTTACAAAGCACTGAATGGTTTAGCTCCGCAGTACTTGAGCGAGCTCTTAACGCATTATAGTCCTTCAAATCTATTGCGATCTCAAAATTCCGTCCAGTTGATAATACCTAGAATATCAAAATCGACTGCTGGTGGTAGATCCTTCTCCTATTTAGCACCAAAACTTTGGAACAGTCTTCCAACCATTGTCCGGGAAGCAGACGCACTCTGTCAATTCAAAGCTAGATTAAAGACACATCTCTTTGACCTAGCATTCACATAATACATTATAGACTTCTATAATTCAATGTTAGGCTGCATAGATTAGGTCAGCTGGAACCGGGAACACTTCCCATAAATCCTGATGTACTCGTTACATCATGAGAAGAATGGCATCTACGCTAATTTTAGTGTCTTTGTTTATCCCAAGGTTTTCCCGCAGCCTGCCGGATCCAGGCCGGATCCAGATCTGATGAAGGACCTGCGCCTGGACCCGATGACAACGCAGTGCTGAAGTGCCAACTAGTCTCTCCCTATGGAGGATCCCTTTACCACTCTACAGATAAAGCGTTGTCGGGAAACTCAATTCGCGTACCTACCCCGAATTGATAAAATAAAATAAAATTCTGTATCAAAAATTATAAGGAAACGCCAGTACTTTGTTTAGGCTTGGTTTGTAGGGAATTCCAAACCTGCGCACATATATTCAAACACACATAACTATAGAACCAATTCTTAATGTGCATGTGACCGCCATCAGCGTTTCTCACAGGTTCGCGTTTAAAGTCTGTGTAGAGAGAATGGTGTCGTCTTAGCGGCCCCTAATTTAATAACAAATGATAGTTGCGACGGAAGCGAATCAATCAAAACTAACTTTAGCTGGAAAATAACTTTATTAAAGAACCGCTATAAAGCCAAAACAATCTCTGTTACCTTAAATTATACGTTTATCTCTGTAAAGCTGCTTTGAAACAATCTACATTGTTAAAAGCGCTATATAAATGAAGATGACTTGACTTGACTTGAAGTGGTCAAAATCATGTCTGACCCGCTCCATGTCTCTCGATATATTGCGCATCCTATCTTACTCATGCTGTTCACTTTTCATAATCAACATAGATGGAAAAAAAATAACATACTATTTTAACAAATATGAAACTAAATTAGCTTATTTAATGGCTACAACACATAGGCTACAGTAGGCCTACAGACTTTTTTATTTGTACAAATTGCTGCACATTCATTTACTTCTGAATTTTGCACACATAAGTTGAAAGGCATTTGTTTGTGCATAGTAAAACATATCTGCAACATTTATCAAGTTCACGGATAATTGTGTGTGCATTTATTAATCATTATCTTAGTGAAAAATGCAACAAGGACAAAGCATGTAAACTGCGTTGTTTGATTATTCAGAATGGAATGGATTTCAATGTATATTTCAAATATATATTTCAATGTTAAGTCAATGTAAAGACGCATTTACGCGTGTCTAGAGGTCCTGCGGCGCGAATGAGGCGAATTGACTAACACAGATAATGCATCTGTCTTTTCTATCATTTCACTGTAGCTCAGCATCGCAATGTAAAGTTAACGTTATTACTTTAACAGCAGCAGTAAAACTGTTTCTACTGTGATGGTTTAACTTTGCAATCAATCCGTGGTTCAGCAGAGGTTGATATATATAGAAGTAGCCTAGCCTATTAAACTAAGTAAAGCGCTGTAATGTGCCATTCATAAATAAGTGTTCTGACATGTCTAGCCGAGTGGCACTATTCGTACTGGGAGGGAGATTTAATTCTTGCATGTTTTTTCGTTGTGCATGAGTTCATATGTGTGGGGAAAGCTATTAGAGTAAAAATATTGCGTTAAAATAATTGCCTAGGCTACTTCAGTTAATAAGAAAAAAGATTCCAAAGGTTGCCTCCGCCGAAGTCCATTAATACCTGACAATGGACACCTCGAAGGGCATTAACCCGCTTATACCATGGTCACTTACGAAAGAAAGAAATATTTAATCAATTAATAATACTTTAATGTGTTTTAGAGTAAAAATCGTGAGGGTTTTTATTTATTAAGTCGAGCGCACTATTTAATATCTCCCGTATACAGGCGTTGCCAAGCAACGTGGCCACAGCGACCCGACCGCAGCAGTTGATCAGTGAGTTTGAGCCAGCGCAATCATTTAGAACTGTCATCAGGCAAATTGACGGGACGCCTTTCCTAGGTGTACATTATCACTTTTTAATGGACACCCTGCAGCCAATCAGAATCGAGTATTCACCCAGACCATGGTATAAGACTTAATAATTAATCAAGGTGTGAAACTGTTAGCTCAATTCAAGAGCTTCAGGAGAGAAGGTTCGTACCATGGAGTTGCAGGTGAGGGACGACTGCAATTTGAAGACCTTGTGAAGGCCGGCCGCCTCTGCCTGTGCCAGTTTCTCCTCTGTCATGCGCACCACGAACTTCACTGTGGTGTCAGTGTGGTATTCCTTATAGTCGTTGATCAGAGGAGGAGTTTTATCTGTTCCTTGGAGCATGGGCTCAAGAACCGACTCCTTATACGCCTGAGAGAGAGAAAAAAGATGTAATTTTTGGCATCACTAGCACAAGGTATTCCAATAAATAGATCTTATGTCATAAAATTGAGACTTCTACCAGTGACCTTACCTGAGTCCAGGTGCGAACAGGAAGTTCAATAATCTCAATGGTATTTTTGTCCAGGACGGACACTTCTCCACTGACCAAATATTGGTTCTGTCCCAGCTCATGAATTATACCTTTAAAGTTCTTGTAGCTGGGCAGCTAAGAAAAGCATAAAAAGAGACACAGAATGAGTAATCTTAAAGGGATGGTTCGGAGTAATTTCAACTTAGGGTCCTTTGCACCATGACCTCAAGCCAAACCCCCCCCCCCCCCCCCTTTTTTTCCCCTTGGTCGAACATTATTAAAGTTAGAGCTTATTTAGAGATATCAGCCGAATGGCTTAGTGCAGGCGCTAATGGATCCAAGGTTGTATCTCATAAATTACTAGGGCTGCAACTAACGATTATTTTGATAATCGATTAATCGGACGATTATTTTTTTCGATTAATCGGATAGGTTTTTTTTAATTCAATTTGATTTTTGTTTATAACTAAATAAAACCCTAAATCAGGGTATTTATGTGTAAAAGTGTACTTTAAAAAGTGCAAAAGCCACACATTGAGTTTTACTAATATAATCTTTAATTTTTACATTTTAAACCCCAAACACAAAAGTTTGTCCAGTTTTTAAACAGTAAAACTTCTTTAAATATCCAAAATATAAATAAACAAAACAAAATATTGAGTTGCGCTGCTCATATAAACTTAACATTATGAAATTAGGACACAAACATGTTTGTAATAAGATATTAAGCAGCAGATTTTGAATTCCAATGTAGAATGCGATCTGTTATTTCTTGATAACAGACCGCTGCGAAGTATAACACACCAGAAAAACAGAGCGTTGCTATGGACGCAGGATTCTAACCGTAGAGACGGAACGGACTATTTTCTTTAGCGGAAGCAATACAATCATTTTTAAATCAATAAACTCCTTTTTAAATCAATATTTTGTGTAAAATTATTGATTTATTTGGTGGGTAGCCATGTAATAAGCGGGATTATCCCTTACATAGTAGACATGCTATAAAAAGAGAGCGGAATGGAGGTACGCAGCTGACAACAGGCTTGATTAACGTTAAAAGTACAGGAAAAATGATGTATTACTGCACAAGCATTCGCTGAAAACTACAGACTACAGTGACTAAAAAACAATATTTTACTGCTGCTGTTATTAACTGCCTTTATATTTAGTGCTTCACTTTGTAAACACCATTTAATTTAACCTATTTCTGCGGTAGCGCTATTTTAATCCATCACTTATGTTGCGAGCGAACTGATTGCGCAACCTGATGCTCGATAAAAAATAGATCTAGTGTGACTGTCCCGAAGTTAGTAAACAAAGCTGTTTACACAGTAGCATTGAATTAAACTAGACTATACCATTTTCACATCTTCATATAATGAGAATATACAGTTTTTGCTTGCCGTGCTGATGTTTCTCTCCGATTACTCTCTGCCATTTCGCGTGACTGCGTTGTCATGAAAGTGACGTCATCAGTAACGCTCCCCGTGACGTGAGCAGACCAACTAATCGACAATGACATTCGTTGACAACAATTTTCATAATCGATTATTATCGATTTTATCGATTAGTTGTTGCAGCCCTATAAATTACCCCACTAATAATGCCTGAAATGGTACCAAACTTCTACAGTAGTACAAATAGGTTTTGTACTCATAAAACGAGGCATTGGAAAGTTTGTAAGTACATCAGGAGTTTATTTAAATAACACTTGCCTGACGGCCTATGCTACCAAAAAAATCTGAAATTACTAGTTAACTTTATTTTGTACTCATGATGAGAGTCTTGCTTATTAGATTATGTATGTTGTTTGTTTTTAGTAGTTTATTGCTTTGAGCAAAATATAAAAATGACCCATACTTTTCTTAAGAGGTAAACCCTGCACCCCCAGTATGTTTTCTCAGTCCCAATGCCTTCTATGTGCCATACACATAGGTGTCTAAATGAAAAATGAAACATAAAAAAGATTTTTAAAAAGAGCCTGATAAAACATCTGATCTAACCTTTTATATTCATGTCCAGTTGGGAGAAATATTTACTTTTTTGGGGTAAATACTGGTAAACATTCTAAGACATAACTGCTTTGGCTCTTGGGGCCAAGATTCTCATCTTTGATGACTATTTTGAGTGTTTAGGATTTTTTTATTTTACAAAGTACTACAGCTGCCCCAATGGAAATGTATAACTGTTCCAAAAAAGTATTGTCTGGACCTTTGCTGGGAAGGAAATATAGAGACCTCTTTGAACTTTAACTGAATACCCCTGGTATATGGTGTTGTATGGCTGTATAAGCAGTGGCAGCTGTTTATCACTGTAGCTAGACTCAAGACACAAACAAGCTACAAAAATGGAAAACACTGGTCCCTTCACTTTTTTTTTCTTTGGTTATACTATCAAGGACGAATGGACATGGACGAATGGCACTTGCAGTTCACCTCTGCAAATTAAGCCAAATTCCTTTACAAGAATTGTGTACAATATTAAGAAGCATAACAAATACTTTCTATACAACTAAAAGCGGAAGCCTTACACATGCAAGTCACATATGGCCACTCCCGCTCTTACGTTAAAATTATAGTGTACACTGTGATGTAAGTTTCAGCGATAATCATTATATGAAAGTTTGATGCTGTTACATTCCTATTAAACATGCATCAGTAAAAGAGTGAGGATAAGGTGTTACCATGGGTAGAGGGTCCTGGTGGTTGAGCATACGACTGATGTTGTTGACAATCTCTCGCGGGTCATAGTTGGGGATCTTGCATGCCCAGCCAGTCCCGATACCCTCAGCTCCGTTTACCAGTACCAAGGGAATTATGGGTATGTACCACTCTGGCTCCACCTTCTGGTTGTCATCATACAAAAACTTCAGCAGGCTGGAGTCCACAGCAGGAAACAGCAGTTTGGCCAATGGACTGTGTGAAAAGAGAAAAACTGATTTTTAGTAGAATTTTGGTGTATTTGAAGATATAGAGTTATTAACCAAAATATGTCAAACTATATGATAGTAGGATGAATGAATGAAATTAAACATAGCAAAGGGCTGCCAAAATTAATCGATCAAATAAAATTGACAATAATCGATAATGAACATTTGACTGAGTTGATTATTGATTAATGGCATAAGTACCCTGTTCACAGAAAACATACACCAGTCACATTACTTTACAGAAGTGAATAATGCATTTCTATGGAGAAAACTCATCTGAAATATAGCGGAGGACCCAAGAGAGAGCTGCAGCGGAACAAAAGTTGTTCTAAACATGATCATGCTTTATTTTAAGTCAAATAGTTTGACGTGGCTTGCCCTGTCAGGTGCTTTGACAGATAAGTGTCCTGTTAATGCATTTGAGGCATGTTGGTTCTTAGTGCATGACATCCAACTAAATAAACAGATTCAGTATTCTTCAAAATTAGTAAAAACAGTGAAAAACAAACTTAGAATATTACGCAAACCTGCAATAGTAACACAAATATATTTTATCTATTTAATCTCACTTTATTAACCAATGTCTTTGCTGCTTTGATGATCCAAAATAATTTAAACAAGCAAAATATAGCAATATATTAAACATTTCAATAAGGGGTGTGATGAGATCTTTTGCCACAAGATCTCACAATATTAAAATGTGACGATATTTCTCATGAGGTGAAAAGCTGTCTCGCAACATCAGCATGACGGGGTTGAGTTTGTGGCAAAACCTTTTAGAGTGCATTATATTGTTTTCTAAAGCTGCACAAAATATTAAAACCCTTTAAAAATCATAATATAGCATAGTGCTACACATATTTCTGTGAGTTTGGGTTGCTTTCATCTGGGAACGCATTGTGCACCATTTTTACCAGATTTGTATTGTAAATCGTTTAAAAACCTACACCAACACAGGAGAATACATCAATATCATTCTAAATATGCAAATTGTTGTTAATTGCAATTTCAAAATTGAAGTTTAAACCTTCCCTCTGAGTTTGCATGTTTTGATGTCCACATGTTCTTGTTTAAGAAATTACATTGTAGAAGTGGTTGTAGGTTGTAGAAGTGGCCAGATATAAAAGATTAAGTGGACATTTGAATTTAAATGTTTTTTTTTGCCAATATTAAACAAGGATTTGATCATGCTGTAAAATGTAACAACAAAAATCACCAGGCCGTTGGTGCCCTCTGTAGGCATTTATAATACAAAATATATGTGTTGATTGTTTATATTTTGAATATTACATGATTAGGGTTGGGAATCGTAAGAAATTTTCCGGTTCCGGTTCAGATTCCGGTTCCGCCAAACGATTCCAGTTTCGGTTCCGGTTCCCATTCAATAAAAACATATTAAAACAACTAATAAAAAAATAGTAGTAAGGGAAAAATGCACAATCCTTTTTGTGTTTATTTCTTATTGTCAAATGAGTTTAACAGACTGGTAATATCAACAAATTCAACATATTATTTAGCAATTTTTGCAAAAATAATACATTTTTCTGAAGGAAAATAAACATTTCTGCATTCTCTAGGATAATTTGGGACCTCTCCTAGCTTATTGTATCTCCAGCAGTGAAGATTACCCTCTCAGAAGGGGTAGAATATGCTTGAACACACATGTAAGATGTGTGTAGAACAGAATATTTTTAAAATCGGTGTGAATGATTGATTCATAAAGACTTCACTTGTTTCATTACTGGATGAATCAGCGCTCTAGCAGTTAAAGGGGTCATAGAATGCCATTTTTGTACAAGCTAATATGATTCTTTAGGGTCTAACTTAAAAGTTTGTAATATACTTTAATTAAAAATTCTCATTAGTATTGTAAGAAAACACTCATTTTACCTGGTCAAAAACAGCTCTGTTTTCAGCACGCCGTTTAAGTGCATGTGTCTTAATGATAATGAGCTTTGCTCACCCCGCCCCTCTGTTCTGTGGGGCGTTTTGCCACAACAAACACATGTGGAGTGTTGCCTTGACAACAGTTGAGGGTAACGTTATATTTTGAAGAATGGCAGCGGGAGTCTCAGAGGACACTGTGCAACCGTATCAATTTGAACCGGAGTTGGAAAACAGGACGTTTCTGAATGGTTGGTTAAGGTAATGTCACTTTGATCTATCTTTGTGTGTACTGGCAGGGTAGAGTAGTGAGATACGAGCGCTATGTGTTTACTGATGTATACGTTAGTTCATTGACAGATTGATGTTACAGCTAATGGTCATGAAAAACTTTTTTTCAGTAAATGTAGGCTTGTCAGTGATGCGAAACGTTATTTATGCAGTGTTAGGTACAACTGTCAGGGCTGAAGCACTAACATTTTACTGATCTGTTTAAAAAATAAGAAGTCTGTGAGACTATGACAGTCATTAGGCACATAAAAAACACATACTCAGACAGGAGCTAATACCTTTTTCAATGTTCTCGTTTATAAAGCAGTCTGGTGAAATGATTCACGCAAACATGAAAGCATTGCTGTTGATCATGGGGATTATTGAGAGACAGCTCGCTCACGAGCGAGGGCGGGTCTGTGTTGAAACGCTGCTGTCTATCAACAATCGTGGGAGGGGCGTCGATTTTGTGACGTCACAAAATCGAACGGCTTGATTTGAGATGGGGGAAAACATATAAGAAGATTAAAAAAAAAAAACACTCGATGGATTTTTATCATTTTATGATGGTTGTGTACAGGCACTGCCAACACACATTTCAGTACAATCAACTTGTAAAAGTGCATGTAGCATTATATGACCCCCTTAATAAACAGAAATTGCATGCGTCTTGCGGAAGAACATAGTTGCCAGAGCTACTTCTCTCTGTTTATGTCTAAGATGAGTCATGCAGGTACTGGGCTACTCCGAAACAGCTGCAATCCGCTGGCCGGTCTAAAGTAGTCTGAGTATAAACGCTTATTACAGGCTTACGGTAGTGATTCAGGATAAGACAAAATACGGTTTGAAAAAATGCATTCATGATGTACTTGCTCGTGTAAATTTAGTAAATTCTGAACACAAAGTTACAGACTGCAGCTTTAACAACAGTCGTCTTCATGAATGTTTTGAGGCATCAGATGTAATCGATACACTCGTTATTTGAAGGCAGCGACTTTCAAAAGGTGATTTACTCTATTTTGGTTGCTACCATAGACATTGGTGTTTATAATCGAACTATAAACTTTTATCTCAGTACTTCTTTGAAATTTTAATATTTGTAACAGAAAAATAGATGTGATTGAAAAGACTGAAAGTAAAGCTGTTTCATATATTGACAACTGCTCTCTCTGGGACAACAACAGCGCAAACAGATTTGAAAGTTCTGGTGTGAAGTTTTTGTCATTTAAGAATAAGATCGCGTGGATGTTTGAATCGAGATCGAGATCTTTTAAAGATTAATCGTGCAGCTCTACTGTCTTTATACTCTCTCTGTGTTGATATCTGACGCAAAACGTATTTGAGTAGCGCGAGGGCTTTTCAGTGCATTCATTACTATTTTACTATGAGATGAGATGTCGCTATAAAGTCGCACTTCGCACTTCTCCCACACATCACACCAGAACCATTTTCAGAACCGAAACTTATTAAATTTTAAAAATATTTTTAAAAAGCACTAACAGTTCTGGATAAGAACCGATTCTCGGTTCCCAATCCTATACATGATGTATTTTAATAATGTTGTTTAAAAAAACATTTGATTACAAGCTTTTGAACCAATTATTATTGCCTCATTGTTATTATATATGTATTTTCAAGTCATTTTAACCCTCTGAGGTCGGCAAACGCGCCGGCGCGTTTTGCTGGATTTTCTTCACATTGTAGCAAAATAAACTTAAATTACTCCGTCATTTATGGTCATACAGAAAAAAGAAATATGAAAAAGGAATTAATATATTTCTACTTTTGTATGTGTCCACTTACAATCAAATCAAAACATTGTGCTTTTGTAAAATTTATGGCGAGAAAAGAGAAACACGAAGTGTTATAACTTCTGCACACATTAACTGATATTGATGAAACTTCAGCAGTGTGTTCGTGGTAAGAGGCCGATCATATGGATGTAACTATTGTGAGTCAAAGTTATAGCGCCACCAACTGGTAGCAGGAAGTGTGTCACTTTCAAAATGCTTTTGACAAAAGTGGGGGGGTTACTTTTACCCACAGTTACAAAAATCAGTACGTATATTGGTCTCCTCGAGCCGGACAACTTTCTAATTTACAGTCATTAGCTCCGAGCAACAGGAAGTCAGATATTTTGGTTTGAATGTGGATTTCTTTGCAAAATCAGCCTCTGAATTTTTACCCACTCCTCTTAAGTGGTTAAATAGTCAACCTAACATATAACATATAAAAATTACACTACTCTGTATAAATAGTCAGTAGTACAATTTGTACTATTCACAGTAAGCACCACTCCACTGTGATGTTTCCAAGCACATTTTTGCGCGTGTGAAGAGGATGTTTTTTTTCGTCGATATTGGAACATGAGTGAAGTACAAAGCCTATAATAAAGAATAGTTTAACATCCAAATACATCGCAAATGTTGAAACATTTTGATTCTAATGAGAGGGTTACGTGAGCCCAACACTGCTTACTTTCGTTTTTATTTTTACATTAAATTTAAAGGATTTGTTGTGGAATATTTTGAGTGTATCATAAAATCAGAATAAGGTAAGTCAAGTAATATTTTCTGTCATATATATATACATACATATATATATATATATATATATATATATATGTACATATACATATATACATACATATACACACACACACACATATATATATATATATATATATATATATATATATATATATATATATATATATATGTGTTTGTACAAATAGTGTCAGCCATCTTTTTTTTTTAAGCTAAGCCAACAGGCTCTTGCTCTGTGGAGAAAGCGGAGTAATAGGCTAACCATCATGGCGGAAGGTAGTTTGAAGATGATATGACAGAAGGGGATTTTGAAGATCTGGTGCACGAATCCGATGCTCGTGACTACCTGTACGAGCCGCAATACAGCGAGGAACAGTTGTGGATAATGGAGGAACAAAAGACGGCCGGAGCAGCTGAATGACCGTGCTTTTAAATTAATTTATCAACTAACTCGTCACGGAGACTCACGATAAAACAGAGTCTTTTCAGTTTCGAGTCAACTAGTAGCCTAGTTGTATCATTTCTTCCGATACTCGTAGCCTTGTGATATGGCTGTATATCAGGACGCTGTGATTACTTACGGCCGAATCACAGCCGTGCTGATATACGGCCATATCGCACTGTTACTCATTGATACTGATACTGATATTGTTCATGTATTCACTATATTTGTTTTCATAGCCTTCAAATTGCACATTGTTTGGAGTACAATCTTTAAAGTACTAATTTTTATTACAGGATTTTTTCATCTGATTAATCAAAGAAATAATTGACACAAAAATCAATTATCAATATAAAACGTTAGTTGCAGCCCTAAAAAGCATCATGATGAAGATCTCAACATTTCTAAAATCTAATCATTATTAGAAATGCTCTGTTATACATGGTCTAAGCACTCACTTCACAAATTATTAAATCAAAACAAATAAAATCTTACCTAAGCATAGTGAAGATGTAACGAGGGCTGGCAGCATCTTTACCGCCATTGATACGGGTACCAAACTGGCCAAGAGGCTGAAGGATGTTGACATTGTTGCTGCCCACAAAGTTCTGGGCCAAATTCACGATAGTCATCATCAGGGCTTGCTGCATAAAATACAACATTTCTTGTAAAAAAAAATCTTTAATTCGGATTTATTTAAATAAATAAGTGTACACTTGATGCCTGGTCATTTTCAACATTATATTATCTAGATTTTTTTCTTTTTTTTAAATAAGCAATTCAAGTTTTAAAATACATATTCCAAGGCTAATGCAAATGAATCGCATTTTAATCAATGCATCAAGAAAACCAGTAAATCATTGCACTGATAATGACCAAGAACAAATTAAAGAAGAAAGGAAAATAAATGTTTGCTACTAACTTCACCGTGATGGTATGCAGACATCTCAGCCACGGATCCGGCCAGCTGGGCCACCTTAACCTCCCTTTTATCATTCCTCTTCAAACAGGTGAACAACACCTTCCTCTGACCTGGCTTCAGACCTGCATACAGCAGATGAAAGTAGACTTGAAGTTTAGAAGCCCAGTTAAATTAGAGGCAAGCAGCATTTGGAAATTTCACATCTACATTATTACTTCGGTCATACATAATCAGAACTGCAACTATTCCACACACACACAAAAAAAAAACATTTATTTACTCAGCTAAAAAGAGAAATCCAGAGTTTAACATGTTAAAACCGTAAATCAAGATACACACCATCAACAAGCGATGGAATCGAACGCTCATTGTCAGAATTGGAGAAGAGGATGAGTTCTTTATTGATGAAGTCATTGTAGGACAGGTGTCGTGTTGTTGTGCCGTATAGGTATTGCTGTGAAAAGAAAACAAAGATGTGCACAATGAAAGATCAGAAAATTATTCATTTTTTAACAGTAGTGAGTTTTAAACAGCATGAAAAAGTCTTGACACTTTTAAGTTTGTATTGGCCTTATGTAGTTAGTAGGGATGGGGGTGGGGATGCATAAAATGCATATAAAAAGTGTAAAATCAGAGGTAGGTAGTAGCGAACTATATTTACTCCGTTACTTGTAAAAAAAATTGGAAAATGTGTACTTTTAGATTTAAATGTGGGTTGTTCTTTTACGAGAGTACTCTCGTGTTGCGTAAGCTAGCTTACGCTACGGGAAAATCCCTTTTCTCGAGAATACTGAAGCCAAAAAAATATCTTTAATTTTTGCATTAATTTAAAACGCATTGCTGCACAAGCAGACCTAGGCGAGACGGCTCGCGCGCCTATTGGTTGCTCTGCAGCAACTGCTGCAACCTATCGAGGGACTGCTTGTGACGTAAGTACCAATGAGGGCGCAGGCGCCCGTGCACGTTACGTCCCGCCATAATGTGCGTGGCTATGCCTATATAAGCTGAGGGCAGATAGGTTGTTCTTTGATTTTTCATCTCTTCAGCGAAGTGTTTACTTCACATCGCTGTTCTCTCCAAGGCCGCCGAGGACCTCGGCCTCGATTGGTCTCTGCCCGAAGAACCCGCTCCCAGCAGGCTGGATGGCTGTTTCCTGCCTGGGCGACGCTCGACGCCTCACACGAGGCCCGCTCCCTTCCTGCCGGAACTCCACGAGGAGCTAGCTAAAAGTTGGAAGGCGCCATTTTCTGCTAGGCTGCGGCCTACTGTTTCTTCGACGCTCTCCCACGTGGTCGGCGCGAAAGACAAAGGCTACCTCTCCATTCCTCCCGTCGAGGAACCGGTAGCAACACACCTGTATCCGCCTTCCACTGGATGGCAGTCCAAGCCCTCGCTATAACCTGGAAGTTCCTGCCTTGCAGGCTAAGCTGTTGTCAGTCTAAGTGTAATATCCACTGCTCTGCCCGACTCAGCGCCGCGCAGACTGCGTGCTGCCAGCACGGGTCTAGACCAACAGATCAGGCTGACTTAGGTCCCTCTTGACTGTAATTCTACACTCACATCTGTCCCTCTGGCTCAGATGTCCCACTGACTGAAAAAAAAAAAAAAAAAAAGAAGAAGAAAAAGAAAAGAGTTAGTAAACCATTCTTCTATGCAGTTCAGGCTGACTGATGTCTATCCTGACTGTTATACTGTGCTAAGCACCCATTCCTTATCTCGGGGATGGTTATATTATATTCTCAGGCCCACGTTCCATTGGCCTAGATTTTACCCACTATTATGTGTACCCCGGGCGCTTGCCCTTGGGTATGTATGTGTGGACATTACTAGCACGCACAGCGTTTTACATTGGGTTCCCGTAGCGTAAGCTAGCTTACGCAACACGAGAGTACTCTCGTAAGAGAACGCTCTCCGTTACTAACATAACCTCGGTTCTCTCTAGATAAGGGGACCAGTGTTTCGTAACCCTGCCGTGCTTGTGCTACGTTCTGGTTTCGCTTCATTGATGAAAAACCAAAGAACAACCTATCTGGACTCAGCTTATATAGGCATAGCCACGCCCATTCTGGTGGCATGTGACGTGCACGGGCCTCCGCGCCCTCATTGGTACTTACGTCACGAGCAGTCCCTCAATAGGTTGCAGCAGTTGCTGCAGAGCAACCAATAGGCACGCGAGCCGTCTCGCCTAGGTCTGCTTGTGCAGCAATGCGTTTTAAATTAATGCAAAAATTAAGGCAAATTTTTTGGCTTCAGTATTCTCGAGAAAAGGGATTTTCCCGTAGCGTAAGCTAGCTTACGCAACACTCGTTCCCTCATCTAGAGAGAACCGAGGTTATGTTAGTAACCGAGAGCGTTTTATTTTAACTCGAGAACATTTAAAATAAAAATAAAAACTGTACTTTTACTTCGTTACGCTGGGCGACATTCCTCTCGTTACTTTATTTTAATGCAATACATGTTACGTTTATTCCAAGCACGCGGTGTCCTTTTTCTGGGGTATGAGCGATGCCCCATTCACAAATGAATCACTCATTTGAGTCGATTTTGTTAAAAGACTTGATCAAACAAGTTGGCAAAACAGTCAAAATTGGTTCATGAATCAGTTTGAATTATTTGTTCAGTTCCCTGCACGTTCTGAATCATCTGAAGCAATTTCTCATTTGGTGTCGTGGACATATACAGTCAATTGAAAGCAAGTCTGCAGATGCATCCTATTGTTTGCCAGACATCTACCAGTCTGTGAACGATTCCACAGGTATAGCTACATTCAATTTCATTTTATACAGATAAAAAAAAATGTTACAACCAAACAAATTATTACGCTAAAAGCACACAATTACCATTACCAGTTTTTTTGGACATACCTTAATTTATACATTAAATAAGCTATATAACATGTCTAATTAATTAACAGAATGCATAGCTGATATAAAAATTTGGATGACTAGTAATTTCCTATTACTAAATAAAAAATAAAAAATAAAAGAGTTTCTAATGAATGAACCAAAAACCATCGCACGTACTAACCTAGAATACTGTCTGGCTGCTCTCTCAAGTCTTCGTTATCGGTTAGGAACCTGGGTGTGCTCTTTGATACAAATCTTTCATTTGAAAGCCACGTTTCTAGCATCTGTAAAACCGCATTTTTCCATCTTAAAAATTTATCTAAATTACGACATATGCTTTCAATGAAAACTGCAGAACATTTAGTTCATGCGTTCATGACCTCAAGGCTAGATTATTGTAATGCTCTTATGGGTGGTTGCCCTGCACGCATAATAAACAAACTACAGCTGGTCCAAAACGCAGCAGCTAGAGTTCTTACTAGAACCAGGAAGTATGACCATATTAGCCCGGTTCTGTCAACACTGCATTGGCTCCCTATTTAACATCGTATAAATTTTAAAATATTGCTGATTACTTACAAAGCACTAAATGGTTTAGCTCCCCAGTACTTGAGCGAGCTCTTAACGCATTATAGTCCTTCACGTCTATTGCGATCTCAAAATTCTGGCCAGTTGATAATACCTAGAATATCAAAATCGACTGCTGGTGGTAGATCCTTTTCCTATTTAGCACCTAAACTCTGAAACAATCTCTCTAACATTGTCCGGAAAGCAGACACACTGTCAGTTTAAATCTAGACTAAAAACACATCTCTTTAACCTGGCATACACATAGAAAATTATACATTCCTATTATTCGAATCAGTAAAATTATTATTAGGCTGCATAAATGAGGTCAGCCTGAACCGGGGACACTTCCTATAACACCAGATGTATTCGTTAAATCATAAGAAGAATGGCATCTACGCTAAAGTTAGTCTTTCTGCTTATTCCGAGGTTTACTGTAATCAGCTGGATCCAGGCCGTATCCAGACCAGATGGAGGACCTGCGCCTAGACACAGCCACAACGCATGATGTAGTCAGCCGGATCCGGGCTGTATCCAGATCAGATGGAGGACCTGAGCGTAAACACGACAACAACGCATCCCTGAAGTGTCAGCAGAGGTTGTGTCAACTAGACTGTCCCCTGTGAAGGCCTCATCGACACGACAGCCATTGGCACTGATCCTCAACAAACTCGTCTCCATACCGGCGTGATGACTCCGATCTTCACCCAGATGGAACTGGATTATTCTGTTCATTTCAATTGTTCCAATCCAATCTGACTTCTGACCTATAATGCTGCCTGAATCATAATCATACACTGTTCGTTGGCCAGAGGAGAACTGGCTTCCCAACTGAGCCTGGTTTCTCCCAAGGTTTTTTTCTCACCTGATGGAGTTTTGGTTCCTTGCCACTGTCGCCTTTTTCGCCTTTCACCTTTGTTGCCATTGACTTTTGCCTTGCTTAGTTGGGGACATTAAATTTTACATTTTATTTAATATTCAACAATAATATTGATCAGCCTGCATTGACACCATTATATGAGAACTGAACTGGACGATGACATCACGGTTTTCTCCAGAGCGGCTATATATATATATATATATATATATATATATATATATATATATATATATATATATATATATATATATATATATAAATTAATAACTTTTTTACAACAAAAATTAAACATTGAACTTAGCTGGACTGTGATGTTATTTTCTTCTGGAAACAAACTTTGTTGTATTATTTTCCTGTTATCTCTGTAAAGCTGCTTTGAAACAATCTGTATTGTAAAAGCACTATATAAATAAATGTGACTTGACTTGACTACTATTTGGTCAGGGTTAAATGATGCATATAAATATTTTTTTTCCCATATCGCCTAACCCAAAGCAGTTTAACTGAAAAGTCAAAAGTCATACCACAATACATTCACACACTTGTTTTGTGTGAATGGGTCCTAATACTCTGTTTCGATACTTCTATATAAAGACTGTTTTAAGAATGTTTATCATTAGAAACATTTCTTTTTCATTTGAGCTGTAGTGTGTAACTGACAGGGAGTTCATACCTCAGGCAGTCCATGCATTCTCCTCTGCCGTCTGTCCTCCATGAAATTAGTCAGCCACTCTTTCCTGTCATCTGTTTTCTTCTTACTGAAAGCCTGAGCAGAGATCACAGACAATGTTAACCAATATGTCAAAGTTATATACAATTAGTATCTGAATAAATGTTATGTTGCACTAAACGCAGTACAAACAAGATCCAAAATTATGAACAGCAGCAAAAAAACGAACCAGTGTAATGGCTGCATCATCTTCGGTGCCATTGTACTTGAACATAATTCGATGTCTTTCCATGTCAGCAAAATATTCCTTTGCTTCTTTGCTTGTGCTGGTACCCAAACCTGACAAATATGTAGTTAAAATATAGTCAAGAATGCTGCTTGTCATTTGATGCAGACTTTTTCAAATAAACAGAAAACAAACCTTTATAGTACTTTATGTGCCAAGTTTTAAAATTGTCTGTGTGCTTCTTCCATTCTTCAAATTCTGGGATGCTGTAAAACGATACTGCCTGTTTGTTCTTATTGGCCTAAAGAGAAAGTTTTAGAAACAAGTATAAAAAAACCTGATAAACTGAACTTTTTTGTTGTTGTTGTTGGATGATTATCATACCTTCACAATGGGTGTGATGAACTCCTCCAGGAAGGTGTGCTTCAGCAGAGATGGCCAGTTGTGATGGAAGAAGTTAATGAGAAGACCCTTGATGTGAGAGCCATCTTGATCCTGATAGTACACATAACAGAAATTATGCATAGAGGTTTAGGGAACTCATGAAAAAACCTGCATGCATTCTGAATAGAAAAAAATTATCAGATTAAGAACAACTAAAGCACATAATCACACCTGATCAGTCATGATCATAATCTTTCCGTAGCGTAAGCTCTTCAGGGACTCTGGATCTTCATAGCTCTTCTTGTACTGAAGACCCACAATTTTAATAATGTTGTTGATTTCTGCATTCTCCATTATCTACAATCAAAGCAAGGGTCAACTATCAGTTAAAAAAAATCACAGTCAAAACATACTTGATGTTTTAAAAAGCAAATATGTTTAAAGTGGAATTTTGGACCAATGAGATTTAACTCAGGGTTTTTCCTACATTGAAAATTGTTTGGCGGCCGCCAAAACGATTTTTTGTCCCGCCAAAGCCTTATTTGATCTGTAATTGGGTTTTGTGAGTGAAGCGGGCTCTACTGATGGAGAGAACGATCACAGCGCCCCGCGCGCGCACTCTCCGTCTTCAGTTCTATCTTTGCTCTCTTCCTCGCATCAAAATCAACTGATCCTAAAGGTCGGAAGACCGAATCCATGTTTCACGTGGTGCATTCGGAGAATATTTTTGCTGAATTAGCGCTGGGTGTGAATTGCAGTAAAAAAAAAGTTGCCTTATCTTCTCTTACAACTTGTGACAAGCATTCCGCACATGCAGCTGACATAACTTTAAATAAACGCAAAAAAAAAAAATTCATTATAATGAATAGTTAAAGCAATTGGTCTGCCCGTCAGTGTCTGAATCGGTGTATAACAAATCATTACTGAGAAGAACATACACATCTGAAATATGGGTGGGAGAAAAAATCGATTCTTAGATGCATCGCGATGCAGACGTGGACGATTCTGAATCGATTCACAAATGTCAAAAAAAAAAAAAATCTCTAAAAAAAACATAATATTGACGGAACGCAAAAGGCGGAACTCTAGCGGGTGCAGTGTGCGTGCAGTCTGTGGCGCGCACATAACAGACTCGCGCACTTAACAGACGCATGATGGCTGAGCGCCAAATTCGAACGGCACCCTCTTCGTTAAAAACTAGCGTATGGAAAATTGGCAATTTCATTGTTACCTATTTAGTATTTTTTGTATGAAAGCTGCTTTCAGTAGCCTTCACATCAATATACTGTAAACCGATCTGTTATACGTTACGTTATACTGCCCTGCAATATGTGCAATGCCAGTCACAAAAATTTACATTTTGACTGTGCTCTCTGCAGATGTTCATTCACTTTTTTTTTGTATAAGCTGTTTTTGATTGTGGTATACAGCAAACATTTCAAGTCATAACTCTTTATTATTTAGTTGTGAATAAGAGAGGCTTAGTATGTTACTAATTATTCCGAATATGCGTAAGTCCACAAGCATTATATGAGAGCTGCTGGTACATATTTCTATATTTTTGAACAAAAACTGTTTGTGATTTTGCTACAGCAAAATGTTTTTTTGTCTGAAGGATTATATTGCTCATTGGAAATAACAAGAGGATGTTGGTTAGAAGTCTATTATTAAATGCTAGAGATTCAGAATATGCTGAAGTTTGTATTAATTTACTACAAGTACGCTGCTAGTACAGGCACACATTTATTTTCCTGTTGGTTCTTTGCAATGTTCAAATCACTTCCATTTGTTTTATTAATAAAATTAATATAGGAAGATGGAAGTAAGTTCGTTATGGGTCATCATAAATACCAAGTAAGTAAAAAAAAAAAAAAAAAATGTTAATAATCGATAATCGTTACCCTCTGAATCGTAATCGAATCGAATCGTGAGGTGCCTAGAGATTCCCACCCCTAATCTGAAATGAGAAAGTAAGTGTGCTTACCTCATTTAGCAAGAGTGTTTAGTAAAATTTAGCCTTAATAATCCACAGTATGTATAGGCCTATGGCAATGTGTAGTAAATTACCTAAAAAAAAATCACAAACTGTTTCTTTGTATTTATTTAAAATTTAACATTCATTGTCAATATTGGGCTTGCGGATCATGTGGGTAGGCCTACTAGGGTACTCTTTGCTGTGTGTGGATGACCATGTCGGTCAGCCACCACCGAAGACCAATTTTGACCCAGGAAAAACCCTGTAACTGGGGCGGGGCTATCCAGTAGGGCTGCAACTAGCGATTATTTTGATAATAGATTAATCTGCCGATTATTTTTTCAATTAATCGATGCTGTCCTCCAAACAATGTGTAATATAAAGCCTATGAAAACAAATATAGTGAATGTATCTATAAAGGCTATGCTTTACATTATAAGAAAAAAAGGTTTAAAATATAAACATTTCATTCTAAACCTAAAAACAACTGATTGCTTACTATTTTAAAGCAGAAATTAAAACGACTACATTAAAAATGATAATAAACAAAAATAAAAGCACAAAATCTTAACTTGTACAAGGCATGAAGAACACATATTCACTCGTCTGAACATGGTAATTATATTACATTTGTAAGAATTGAGAAATTAGAAAATGCTAGACAGTCTGGTTGAAGACAGGACCTTGCTGGAAATTACCATTTGAACTAAAAGACAAAAGTCTCACCTCAGAATACATCTCTTTCCCTCTTCCCCCACCCTCTCTCTCTTATGTTAAAATCACCTGAGATTTACACACAATCTATATGGTTTAAATGTTAACAATTGTCATCCAGTTCGGTATCATTTGAAATATCTCAGTGCGACTGGTACAAAGGTCTCATTTCCAAATAAGTAAAACAAAAGGTAATAAGGTTTTTAGGAGTTTAGAGATAGCTGGCACACAAAGGAAGGTGGTCTCTAGACAAATGGTCTCCTACCCCCCAAAAGGTGTCAACTCTGAATGTAAATTCCCATTGTTAGCAGATGTTTCCATGTGAAAGAGGTTCTGTCTATATAACGGAATGCAGCAAAGGGCTATGGGCCTTTTGTAACTCAAGTTGGCCCATCATGTATCTTAATGTTGGGTTTGCATCTCTTATCTTTATTACAGAGCATTTGATGTTTTGTATCGATTATCTTATCTATATTTGATTATGAAATTTGCATGATACATTTACCTGACATAATAAATTGTTACATTTGATTATTCTAACTGACTTTGACATTATTTTCATTAAAGAGTTAAAAGGAATAGTCAAACATTCGCCCACATTTAATGATGCACAGATATCATTAAAACCTTTTCATTTATGGAGTCAGATGAAATGTCAAATGTATTGCATTAAATCACAAAATACTTCGAGAAAGTATTCGAGAAAAGACAGTAACACGTAGAGACCTTCCGCGCTGGTCAGATGCCGGACTTTGGGCCGATGGAGCGCGAGCTTACACATTAATGGGCTATTCAATGCCTTTACTGTTACTGCTCTCATAAATATGATTACTTGATTTACATGTAGAATTTGAAACCTACACTTAATTTCTATCGGTGCTTTGTCTGTTTGACGCACTCATTGAACACTGAAGTATAACAAGACACTTGTTGTCAGAATATGCTAAATGGAAATACTCACGGGACTTTCTAACATTTACAGATAAGGATAAAATGAAAGCTATGCGCTGAGGAAAACCCGAATCAGAGGCATTAAACAGCACACACATCTGTCGAAGCATGTTAGAAGCGCTTATAAATATAAAGCCTATCTCATGTACCTTGGTCAATATTGTACTTCATCATTACATTCTCTGCCCTTATTTTCTATTATGGTTTGTCTTTCCGTGTCAAGATTCCTGCAGCTTACCTGTTTGTGTGTGGCCTCCCTCACGTTGAGGATCTTTCCCCTGAGCGGAAACACTCCATATCGATCTCGCCCGATCACTCCTAAACCGGACACAGCCAGAGACTTGGCTGAATCTCCCTCAGTCAGGATCAGAGTGCAATCTGAAGAGTGTTTCCCCCCTACATGACAGAGCAAGAGTTACCAACAGATGAATCAAACATTTTAAACAGTACTTTCATATTTGCTGTACTTTAAGTCATCTGCCAAGCAAAGAAGCTGCTACAATATGCAATACAGAGCAAAACTGCAATTACCAAATTAAATAAGTCCAACAGCTGTCATTTTTTTTATTGTAAGATTATTTTTGACTATTAAACATATTTTCTGCACCACTTCTCTTTAATATATTATTCTCACTATAAAATTACAAAAACATTACTTTTTAACAGGAATTGAATGTTTTCTCAAATAAGGCCTGTTCACACCAACACAAATGTTTGATCGATCTTCGCATGCGTGTTGTGTGTTTAGACCAATGCCATAAAAGAAAATATATTTCACTCTCTGAGAGTAGGTATAACTTATGGAAAATCAGAAATAAACAAAGGCAGTGGTATAATATTATATTTTCTTATCAATATGCTGATATACATTATTAGTTCTTTTTTTTTTTTTTCATTTTTAATAATATTCTTGTATACTTAAAATATCACTCCGCAGAAGTAGCAGTGCTTCGCCTTCTGAGAATATAGTTCCCAGTATGTATACGGTTAGAAGATGGCTATGTCTCATGTGACCTTGTTAAAAAGCTGGCGTGTTCCTTTAATTTGCTTTAAAGGAGAACTCCGGTCAATTTTAACATTGAGCTCATTTTTTTGTACATTTGGAGTGCTGTCAATACAGAGAACAACGACAAAAATCGGTGTTGCCTACACCGAGTTATTCTATTTTTAAAATGTGCACCCTATTGACTTCAATGGGGCAAGTAGTAAGCCTGCTTTTTAGCCTCTTAACATCCTTTAAGTGTCATTACAAGTGCACAGAAAATGTGAGTGATTCCTTCCGAGTGAACACGGGTGAATCTGACTGCAGTAGATGTTAGAGATATTAATAAAAATGAAGTTAATTCAGCCAGCGCTCATACCTCTGTTTACATCCTGTTTTCGGTGGAAGGCCATAGTAATCGATTGTCGAGTTCACGCGCATAGGTTTAGTGCCTATGATCACGCGCGTGAACTCGACAATCGATTACTATGGCCTTCCACCGAAAACAGGATGTAAACAGAGGTATGAGCGCTGGCTGAATTAACTTCATTTTTATTAATATCTCTAACATCTACTGCAGTCAGATTCACCCGTGTTCACTCGGAAGGAATCACTCACATTTTCTGTGCGCTTGTAATGACACTTAAAGGATGTTAAGAGGCTAAAAAGCAGGCTTACTACTTGCCCCATTGAAGTCAACAGGGTGCAAATTTTAAAAAGAGGATAACACGGTGTAGGCAACACCGATTTTTGTCGTTGTTCTCTGTATTGACAGCACTCCAAATGTACAAAAAAATGAGCTCAATGTTAAAATTGACCGGAGTTCTCCTTTAACTGATATGTGCTATAACTGATATCTGCAGCAACTTTCCATTTCTGACACACACTCTTTACAAAGAACAGTGAAAAGTCAAACAGTTTTTACATGTTTTCATCAAGGTGTAATGGAAAAGACCTTAGAACAACTCTCCACTAGAGTTGCACGAATGATTGATAAAAGATTGCAATCTCGATTCAAACACCCACGCGATATTATTTCTAAATGACAACGATTCGCCCGTGTCTATTCAATCTTTGACAAAAATACCACCGGAACATTAAATTCTGTGTTTGCGCTGCTGCTGAGCCAGAGGGAGCATTTGCCATGTATGCATGTAATCTTTTCAACCACACAGTGTCCAGTACTTCTGTAATCACACTCCAGTGTTCAGTGTTCACACTCCAGTATTTCTGTCTTACAATAATTCAAACAATCACAGAAGTACTGGGATAAAAGACACTGATTCAATTGAAGTATTTGAGTGAGTTGTATCATTCGTTGAATCATTATTTTTAAACCAATTTTTTTAAAGATTAATTCTAATTAATAAAAAAAATGTAAAAAATTAAATAGACTGCAGCGTTTATATTTTGACAGAATAATTTACATGTTATTTTATTTAGTTGTCTGTTCAGAATTGTGATCTCTATTTGAAACCAAAAAATCGTGATTCTCGCCAAAAATTTCATTTGCTTTCGAAGCTACTCATCTGCAGCAATGCGTGCTGCTGCAGCGCTGTCATATCTGGCTACCGGGAGCCTATAACATTCTCTCACACGTTTAGTTTTTTACCATTTTTGGAAGAGTAAAATTGACATATTTGGTTTCAAAAACCAGACGCATTTTCACTTAACCAGTTTTATTTGGAATGTGTCTCAAACCTCCTGATGTGGTTTGAGTGATCGGATTTGAGTCTCGAAAGCTGTTCGGAGGGCATTTACACCTAAACTTTTTACGATCGGAGAAAACGTGACTAGGTATAAACAAGCCTGAACTAACCCTTTAACATTCTTTTCAAATTCAAGTGAAAAAGTTTAATCGCAAAGAATTTTTGTTCCCAACATTTGTCTTTGTGCAAAAAAAGCCTATAGTCTTAATTTTTTTTTATTTTTTTTTTTGGAGTAAACATTTGATTTTTGGATGAGGGTTTCCACAAAATTCACCAAAATATTCAAATAATACTGGCATACATTACGATCATTTAATTAAAAGCATTCAATTAATCGATTTATCAAAGAAATAATCAACAAATACAGATTATTTAGTTATCAAAATAAACATTTGTTGCAGCCATAGTTCATTGAAGGTTATTCAGATTTAAAAGATCAGATGAGCGGCGAAACCATTTAATCTGTAGGGAATGCCATAAACAGGTTGCATTCAGAAGTGGAAGTACTTCAAATCTCTTTAAAAAATTTACAACAGCACCATAAACTGCAGTACGAAGAATAGTGTGTTAAACTTGTATGTAATGTATGGCCTTTACAGCTTAAAAGGACTTTTGCCCTGAAACAAAGTGCATTGCAAGCTTCATTTACCCATTGTGTGCATTATGAACTAAAAACTGAACATTTAGCCTACTTCATAGAAAATACCAAGATATATAACACATTCAGTCTAAAAATACAGAAATTTGAGTTTTGGACCATATTGCTAAGTCCTAATAAGCAGAACATGATGTTTAAAATCTGCTGATATGGCTGTGGACAGCAGAAAAGAGAAAAGGGGGTTTATCTGTCATGAACTCACCAGCATCATTGGCATCGTCTAGTTTGGGAATTCCTTTAATCTTGCTGTGTTTGACAGAGGAGCATTTCTTGTTGAGCTGTGTCTGAGCCTTAAACTTCACCCAGTTCAGAATGCTCTCCACAATACCACAATTTGTGGCCTATGATGGGACAAATAACTCAGATATTACCACAGCTCGATGCTTATTGAAGTCAGCATTAAACCAAATATTCCCAACTGATTTTCTTAATACATGTTACGTGTTGCCTTGTGCATAACTCATTGGTCACAACTTCAGTTTCATGCCGAGTTCAATTCATGCAATTATTTTTTTGTCCCGAAGCTTTTGATAATGAAAGGGAGTCTAAAATTAAAATGTGAAACTTTTCTGTTTTTCTATCATCAGAACCAAGATAAGAGATAATCACACACTTACAGATCTGATGAATTTCTCAGTGAGAGCACATTTGGAGCCAAAGCTTTTGGTCTGTAGAGTCATGTTCTCCTTGGTCTGGGAATCAAAGGTTGGGTTCTCGATCAGGGCATTTACAAATACCCACACATGGTTTTTAACCTGAAATTAAAAAGCATTTTCTTAGAACAGTTGAAACAGTGAATTCTTAGCACTCAACATCTTAAGAGATTGAAGAAGCAAATTTCCAAGTGTTTAAACAGATATTATATCTTGTGAGTGTTTTGAGCAGTGAAAATAAACCTGGAATGGTTTCACAGAGACTCCAGCTTTGTTCTTCTTCTTCACCACTTCAATCAGTTTCGCCACAATTTGGTCCACAACATAGTCAACATGTCTTCCTCCCTAAGATATCACACATCTAATGAGTATTACATTACTTTAAAAAAGGATCTAAACAACAAAGGAATGATAAGAAACCACCAGTATAGCAGAAGTGCTGACTAGAGTATAGCAGAGAATGCTGTGTTATTGCTGTTAGTTTAGTTGGTTCAACCCTCTAAACGTTACACAATTAATTTCCTCAGCTTTAAAGCACCACTGCTATATTAAAACAATCAGATTGGGGTCTGGCATACCTGAAACTAGTTTAATTATGCAGGTTTCAGTTAAAACAATTCTGAAAAATTTGAAATTTTCTACATCCCTAGTTTCAGGGGCCGGTTTCACAAAGCTATTTTAGACGGTCTATAGTGTTAGACAAGTCTAAAATTAGCTCATAGACTAGTCTATTGCAAGTTAGACTGTTTCACCAAAAAAATTAGACACCTTACCCCCAGGCTAACTTAGGTCTAAGACTCTATGTTACCTTGGCAACCAGCAGTAACAATCAGTTACATTACAAACAGCCAAAAGAAAAGGGAAAATGGCTCATAATTTAAACATTTCTTCTTGTTTCTACCTCTACATTCCCAAGTAAAATGTCCTTGTTACTGTTAGGGCCGTTACATAGTCAACGCGAGCAACGATCGACGCGCTCCCTTTCATAGTCTAAACAGTGGACGCAACAGGGGGTAGTAGAGTCATAGTGGAGTCATAGCTCCGAACGCCCGTCTATTTCGCTTCAAACGCTCGCTTTATACGCGCGTCCTATTCGCCTTGGACGCGCGAATGGATTCAAAATGTTCAAGCGTCGAGCTAGACGCGATAGACAAGAATTTGACGCTCGCGTTTGGTTTGAATGCTGCATAATAACAGTCTGCGATGTCAAGATTGTAATGCTTGAATGTGTGTGTGTGTGTGTGTGTGTGTGTGTGTGTGTGTGTGTGTGTGTGTGTGTGTGTGTGTGTCAGAGAGAGAGAGGCACGGGCGCGATCGAACAGTGGAAACATAAAAACATACTCCGTCATTTATACTCCTCCAACAAACACATATTTCCCACTGGGGTAAACAGCACTGAGCGGTTGAGTGCGCTTACTCGATCCGCCATGTTTTTTGTTTTGAAAAGTGTCTTATTTTACCCAGAATGCATTGCAGTGTAGTCCTACTTAAGATAGTCAGAGTCTTAAGTGCTTTGTGCAACGGTCTGATTTAGATGTCTATCTGAAGTCTGACTATCTACTATATCTAAGCCATAGTCAAAGTCTATCTTTGTGAAACCGGCCCCAGGAATAAGTAACGGTGTGTTTCAGAGACCTTGGTGGTGGCAATGCTGTTGACGAAGCTGATTTGCTGGAAGCCCTTCTCACTCATGGTGAGACACACTTCCCAGCGCTCATTCACCGTCTCATTCACCACCTTTAGAGCGACTCCCGTCTCATCTAGTTTGTCCTTCACATAGAGATCCACATAACTGCGGAAACCATTCACCTGCAGCACGATACACAAAAACATGCTCATTAGAGACAAGAAATGTCTAAAAATGTTTATATGTCTTTCAGATTTAAAAGAAAATCCTCATCACACTGTTGTGTAGAGAGCTCTTTTTTACTTAAGGAAATGACAGGTGACTTACGGGTAGCTTCTTTCCATTGAGCATGACTTTGACGCCCCTACAAGAGCCAGCCACATCATACGCCCTGCGTGTTAGCAGAGCCACAATGTCCTTATCCAGTTTCTCCATCTTGAATTTGGCCAGATCAGGCTGGAAGGTGACACAGGTGAAGTCATCCCCATCAAAGTATTTGATCTTCGCATCACTGGTCTTTCCCATGTTCTCCTGCCATGTCTTTGGGAGAGATAGGAGGAGAAAAACTAAGTTAAAGTGTAAGACTTCAAGATAGCTGCAGTTTTATCACAACCACAACATATTTCCTGTATTCCAAATCACCCTTGAGTAAACCAGCTGTACCTGTTTGAAGCTGCGTTTGTACTCCTTGCAGGCTGTCTCTACTGTAAACTTTAGGCTGAATATGTTACAGAGTTTAGCACCATATCCATTCCTGCCACCTGAAGAACACAAGATTGATGAGTTACAATTAATCAGCTGAAAACTCATCCTTAACATGAGCAAACAGCACACCTGCATCTAATTTGCATAAGGCTGCATGATCATGACAAAAATCACAACTGTTGATTATTTCTCTTGATATTGTAATAGTGATTATTAATCGCGATTAATCTAATTTATTTGTGAGGGGCAACTGCATGTCCTCTTAGCCGCATGAAAAACAAAGCTTGATTCAATCCGGACTGTGAGAACGGTTGAGCTATTTTACTAATCCTTATCTTACAGTTTAAAAAGTGAGCAGCACGTCAAAACAACAGAGCCATACACACCACAAGCGCTCAGGGGGATTTATGACAATGATCTTTTGCCGCTATATGCGGTAATATTTGTATCTAACACCAACTTTCACTACAACGCTGCAGAAAATGAGAATGCAGCAAAGTAAAAATATTTTTATCTGCATGTATGACTGTGAGCATCCAAATAATCTAGGTTTGTTACAAGTTAAAGAGTCGCCTTTAGACGATAACATTTTATTCCATCAATCAGCATTGCTAAGAATATTTCATAATAAACAATGTTCTAATTGAGGAAATTATTTGGCATGGATGGCAAGGAAAAACTTTTTTGTTTTCTGCTCATGATGAGAGTGTTTTGATTATTAGTTTATGTATATTGTTTGTTTGTGGTTTAAGGAAAATATTGAAAATTGACCACTTTGACACAAATTGTCCAAATTGTCAGCCGTATTAAATTTAAAACATTTCCCTTGAGAGAAGAACTCTGAACCCTACTCACTCAACAGTAATTAATGATAGAGAGGGCGAACATATGAAAATGAATGTAAAAAAGAATTTAACAACCACTAAAGATGTGAATACAGGACAGTGCACAGACATTTTGATGACCAGTTGCCCAAAGCAAGAAAAAAAAATCATATTTATATTTTGCACAGTTCTCGCGAATGAGGACTTCCCGAAAGGGAGGTTTTGTCCGATTTAGCTCTCTTCCACGTTCAAATGTGTCCCCAAAATATGGTTAAGTAGGTAAGCACCGCACACATAAAAATGTATTCTCTAAAATTATTTGCTACTTGAGGGTGTCAAAGAAGTAACTGGATGATGATCTTGTAACTTCCCATGTCACAAATATAATAAAAGCAGACTGCACATTCTTATCATAACAGCTCTCTAGAATAAAGTAGACTGTATATTAACATGACAAACCATTTAATTTGATGATAATTTGTCATCTAACTGAAATATGTCAATTTTAAAAACTGACTGGATTTTATTTTGATTGTAAATCTTAGTGTTAGCCTTCATGTTGCCTTGATTTTGTGGTTTTTGGGTTTATTTAATGGACTTTTATTTTGTAGCGTTTTGTACCTATTGTTCCTGGGTTTTTTTTTTGTCTTCCTATGTTTAGTTTCTGTTTCCTTTGTTTCATTTCCGTAGTTACCCTCACAATTTCCATAGTAACTAAACACCTTCACCTGTCCCTTGTTAGCCCTTGTTTTTTATACCCGTGTTTCAGTTGTCTTTGTCTATCGTTACCCTTACATGTCTTCACACTTTGCGTAAACTGTTGCGTTCCTGGCTTCCCCCTGTTCGGATTATGTCTCTGGTTCCCCTGTTTGGATTATGTTTCCGTCTCTGGTTAGGATTATCTTTGTTTGTGTGCGTGTGTTTTTGTTTTTGTTGGAATAAACTTTTTGCTGCATCTGGATTCTCACTTCTCCTCCTCCCTGCTCATACGTAACACTTAGAATATAATTTGTTTAATCTTCCAGAGTGAGTCAGCTTCATTTCAGTATTTTGTACTGCTTCACATCTGTACTGCAAAAGATCATGTTGATAAATAGGTTTATAGTGCATTTTTGTCTCACTGTGTTCAGCATCTGTTCAGCTTGAGCCACACTGCAAAAATCACCCTTGCCTTAGTGAGGAAATGTCAAGCATTAATTTAAGCCAGGCTTAAAGCCAGTTTAAGCCATAAACACCAATCTATGTTGTCTATCTATTCACCAATTTTTTTCTGATATTTGTGTTTGTGTGCACACCAACACTGCACTGTGTTTTAATCAAATTTATAATTAACAATTGATTGTGTTAAATATGATTAATTATGCAACACTGGTCAACCCATTAGACTGCTTAACCATTCTGTGGCACAGACAAGTTCAATAACCAGCAGAACACGAGCAAAACACTACCAACAAAAACAAACTCCACAGCAGAGGAGTTTTTGAACATACACCATTGCACAATTGCAGTATACAGGGTGTGATTTTATTACCTGTGACTTTTTTCTCATTGTCATCATAGTTGCTAGAGGTGAGAAGGTGTCCAAAGATCAGTGCAGGCACGTACATCTTCTCATCTTTGTGTTCAACAACAGGAATTCCCTTCCCATTATTCCACACGACAATGGTGTTGGACTCTCTTTTAGAACCAGGAGGACAAAACATTACAACGCAAAGAAACAGAATTTTCAGAATTTACCAATTGTGTTTTCCAACAAGATCAGACTGTTGCTACAATATTATTAAAAATTAAAATATATTTAAAATTCCCTCAAAAGAAGAACTGTAGTATGTCTTTCTGTGTTTAAGAAAAGGACAGTATACAAAAACATCTGCCTAGGACAGTTTAGCATTATAAAAATATTTGCCCAAAGAAAGTGACTAAATCTGCAAATATATTAAGAGACAGCAAACACAGACAGATGCAGAGCGTTTGTGAGTGTGTACATGGTTTATGAAGACAAAAGTGTGTACTTTTACACTGGTATTACAACGTAAACACTTCCTGTGTCCCCGTAAACCAAACATACAAAACGATAAAGCTTTGGAATATAATATTTTTTACGATGATAGGAGAGAGGTTGTCATTTAATTTGACATGTGAATAAGTTTGAGAAAGAGAAAGAGTTTTAATTGTGTGTATTTTAATTAAAGATTTGGAGGTCATGATGCATCGAGAATCATATAAAGGAACACTCCACCGTTTTTTCATGTTAAACTATGTTATTCCCTTAACTAAGACAAGTTGATAGTGCGTGCACTCAATCGCTCTGGCGCGCGGCGACACTTTGATAGCACTTAGCTTAGCCCAGTACATTCATTAGGGACCAAACAGAGATGAAGTTAGAAGCGACCAAACACCTCCACGTTTTCCCTATTTAAATACAGTTACACGAGTAGTTACACGACCAAGTATGGTGACACAAAATAAAACGTGGCGCTTTTCTAAGCGGGTAAAAAGGATAACTATAATGTATGGCGGAATAGCACTTGGGAGGTAAAAAGTAAAACGACTCGGCGCAGTAAAAAGTCACGTTGGTTCTAATCCTAATGAGGATTTTCCAGGAGTGATGATATTACTGCGCCGAGTCGAAGTGCTCCCTAGTGCTATTCCGCCATACATTATAGTTATCCTTTTTACCCGCTTAGAAAAGCGCCACGTTTTATTTTGTGTCACCATACTTGGTCGTGTAACTACTCGTGTAACTGTATTTAAATAGGGAAAACGTGGAGGTGTTTGGTCGCTTCTAACTTCATCTCTGTTTGGTCCCTAATGAATGAACTGGGCTAAGCTAAGTGCTATCAAAGTGTTGCCGCGCGCCAGAGCGATTGAGTGCACGCACTGAGACGAGAGAGGTATGTATCAACTCGTCTTAGTTAAGGGAATAACATAGTTTAATATGAATAAACGGTGGAGTGTTCCATTAATAATCGAATCGTTACTGTCTGAATTCGAACTGAATTTGCAAGATTCACACCTGTGCTACATGGTGTGTTTTACTCCAAAACACCACAGGGTTTCTGTATGGGTTATGTTCAGGGTTAGGGATTGAAAATATGATAAGCTCAGTATAAAAAACATTATTTCTATGGAGAGTCGCCATAAACCACATATGCAGGTGTGTGTGTGTGTGAAGGAGGTGAAGTGAATGTGAAATGAGCAGACATGGGACTATATTAGATCATAACACCCACTGCATGCTCTCCCAAGAATCAATCACATCAACATTTTCCACTGCAGTAGTCAACTGTCTGCCAGCTCCAACATTTACTTGATACAAGAGCATTTAGAGTCAGTCTTTAATCAGAGCAGATGTGAATGAGACTGTTAAAGCTGCACTCACGGATCGATGGTGATTTTGATGGTGGTCATGTTCTTGTCTCTTTGTTTGTTATCAGCTGCATTGACTGATGGTAAAGAAAATCACTGGTTACAGCATGAAATATCACAGACATTTATCATACAGATGTTGAAAAATAGCAGATTGTCTATAAAACAATCCTAATAGTGATACTATCTATATTATTACTACTAGTGATAGTATTAATAAGAAAAATAACGCATTTCAAAACTATTTGAAAAAAAAAACATTTTGTACTGCAAAATGTTGACATAAACTGCAGAAACATTCAGAATTCTCTTAAACATTGTCAGCTGACTACAGCAAATATTATAGCACTTTTTTCGAACAGCAATATTTACTTTACTCCATATAATATTACTAAAACATTTAAATATATGAGAAATGCCACGTTGAGGCTTGTGAACATTTTTGAGGGATGATGCAAAACAATGGTTGAATCAGTTTTGAATCGATTCACTGAAATGAGAAATGAACAAAACTTCAAAATTCTTATGTAAGTTTTGCTACAGATATTTACAAGATACAAAAACCGCTCTGTGTCTTAATGCTTTCAAACCTGCAAGTTGTGAGACAAGAAAGGATTGCAAAATTGAATGGCACAACATAATGGTTGAATAACATGAAAAACATAACTTCTGAGCACATCTGTTATTAAGTTTAATGAAGACTACTGAACAATGAAGTGGAAACAAATGATCACTAAGCAATCCTGATTTTTCTTTTCACTGAAAGGAAAATGACATAATTCTTACCAAGGATCTCATCAAAGATTTTATATAATCCAGGGACGAACGTGATCTCCCTCAAGTTCATTCCAATTTCTTCATCAAAAACCCACATTTGCTGTAGAACACACACTCACTTGAGTATTATATAAAGTAATTAAAATGCATTTGATGACACTGAAACAAGCTTTGAAGACGTTAATCAGTCAGTTAAACATTTATTTCAACAGTAATTCCACTACTAAGCATAACATCAATAATTTGTTTCTGTCTTAAAATGAGTTTCATTATAAAAGGTTGGATTCACATTTTTCTGAACGTCAGTCTAAATTTTAGACTGAATCTCTAATCTTTATCTTGATAAAAGTTTTCTTTTACCTGAGTGACGGGTTCCACGGAGCCGATATAGGTGTCTGGACGGAGGAGGATGTGTTCGAGTTGAGTCTTCTTCTGGTAGATCCTCTCCACTGACATCTTCTTAGAGCTCTCTTTCTTGCCCGCCTCACTCTTCCCTGCATCTCCGCGGCCGTTCACTTCCTCTTTCTTCGCACCATTGTTCTTGTCAAAGAGGGTCTGTTGTTAGATACATCCATGCAACTTTGTTAAACTTGTCCGCGGCTATCAAGTGGTTCTCTCAAAAAGTTTGCGAACCTTTTAGTTGCTTTTGAGGTTGGAATTATTTTACAGAAACAAAAGGAAGCTTAAATATTTGGTGAATCATCTACATTGCCTGGATTAAAAATTGCTTTGCAAATATACTACTTGTGCAATAGATAATCTCTGTAAATTCATGCATGAACTGGTGTGTATTATCTATCTGTCTGTCTACTCTGTAGTTTGTTGAACCCACCCTATCTTTTAACATGTCTATGATTGGAAAAATTATTTTCAAAACAGTGTAATGTCAGTGCTTTATAATACTCTCTGAGCTGTTATTTCCTAGATTACACTGAATTAACATGATGTCAGATTTCCACATTTTCCAGTGACTTTTACAATGTAATGGTCTCAAACGGCATCACACACATTTATTAAGGTGCCACAGAATCCTTTTTTCTTGGGGGGGGGGGGGGGGTGAAATTAATTATCATAGAAAGGGCTATAATCTAACTGTAAATATAATTTGTAAATATAAGATTCCTATTACAAATGTGTAAATAATATCTACCAAAAAAGTAAATAATGTGTGTAACATAACATGTTTGGGTCAACATTATTTTTCCCAAAGTCTAACAATGTCACTTGCAAAAATCTACACATCATATATCTGTTAAAATCAGTAATTTGAATTCATAGTAACCTAGTTCACTAGTACTGGCCTGGGATCAGTTATTATAATAAACATCTATCTCTCCATGGACTGCACTATTGTTGTGGCTTTGAATGATCAAACCCAAATAAACCCTTCCACCATGTCCCGGTTTAAGATCAGCACATTATCTTGGAGTTTTGGTTGTAATAGAGCAACCGTCTGTTGATGTGTAAACATCATATCTGTAGGTTTGACTCTAACAAAGATGAGAGAGTTGAAATCAGTGGAAAGAGTTATTCACAGCTGAGAATCAACACAAAAGAACTTTCCTCTACATCACCATGAAGAGATTCAAATCAGTATCTTTATAAACAAATTGATTAAATGTGAGGTATTAAAAACAGATGTAAATTAATATTATGTTCACTGCATGAATAAAAAAGAAATGCAGATGAGGCTGTGGGATCATTTATGTTGAACTGGGTGAATATTGCAGCTAAAAGGCTAAAGCACACGCGTGAGTACACATAACGTTAGTGGTTATAATATTTAATACGCTAAGTATGTGCGTAATAACACGTGAATTACAACGTTAGTAATCATATATGACTTACCACCCAGGTTAAGCCCCCGCTCCCCGCTGCACCGTTAGACATTTTCTATTGTGTGTGCCCAGAAAAATAATCAGGAATTGTCCATATGTGATCTCCAAACGCCTCAAACGCCGGGCACCATCCGGGCTGGGCTCCCGTCGTTTCTCTTTCCTTTGTTTATTTACTGCTGTGGTGGATGTGAGGTTCTGCGGGCTGGTTTCATGGAGGAAGTGTGCCCGCTTCTACGTGACTGTTCCTCGGCTATTGTTAAAATCGACCACCGGCGCCTGCTCAAGGCCTAGGGCTTTAACTAAGACTTTTAAATAGCTCCTTAATATTAAAAGATGTTTTAAAAAAAAACTGCGTAATTACATGCTAATAAAAACAAAAAAGTTAATAAAAGATACAAACAAATACATTTAATTTTTCGTGAGCTAAGTAGGAATATTTCCACATAAAAAGGATTTCCATTCAATAACAAACAGACGCGGCGTCCATCCGGCTACACCATCCGCATGGCGACATGCCCCCATAGCTCCACCCGACCAATAAGTTGCCACAGAATCTGAGGCGCCGGCATTTCAACCAATAGGAGTATGATCGGCGTCGTGCAACGTCACTCGCTTTAAATTTCGGGAATAACTGACTTGTCCCGTAGTTGCCACAGATCCAAGCCATTTCTGTTTCTGTCTGTAAAAATACGGTTGGGTGTTCGGACATCCAGGTTTTTGGAGTCGACTAGAGCTGTCCCCGTTTTACACCAGGTTCAAAACAACCCGCAAATACACAAAAATCCAGAACCAGCATAGCTGCTGGTTGCCAGAGAAGTCAAGTAGTGATTATTTTTTACCAAAAGAGTGGGCTGATAGCTACACTGATTCCTTGTTCACGCTCCGCTACTTCAGTCATGTAGACTTTAAGGGTTACTTCACCCAAAAATGAAAATTATCCCATAATATTGCACCGTCAAGCCTATAGGAGTAGCCTAGGTCCAGTTCCTAATGAGTAAATAGAGCTTGAGTTTTTGAAGCTCCAAAAAATGCATCCATCCATCATAAAAGTAATCCATATGGCTCCAGGGGATTAATATGCCTCCTGAAGCAAAGCGATTCGTTTTTGTAAGAAAAATATCCATTTTTATAACTTTATATACTATAATCACTGGCTTCCCACTGGATTGAATCACTGGATTGTGGCCATTTTAGTGTATGCACCCTTTATTTTTTACCAGGGGGGGGGGGGATTCCTCAAATCCTCAGTGGGTTGGGTAGGCTGTCAATAAATGTATTCCAGATACACAGAACACATGTGCTGACAACATCCACTGATGCAAAATCATATATGTGTTTAAGAGTTATGTTTTCAATTTAATGCAAAAGAATTAGGCATTTTCTCACTTTTTTCCAATATTTTCATCTTTATTTCATTGGCAATCAACGATTCCCCAAAGTTATGACATCAGTCAATATGCCATTCTTTTCACCAAACAGTAGGCTATACTCATTCCACAGAATAAATTATAGAAATCCAACCAAAATCAATGGATCTGTGATGATTTCACTATTAGTTGGTGATCAACAGGCTCAGAACCTCAATAGAATTTTAGGCTACTCTCAAAATTCTAAAAGACATACTGGATATTTAACAAAGTTGTTAATGTCCACATTATTACACATCATGGCCTAGGCATCTTTTTAATTTCAACATAACTCTGTTCTCCCAATGGAAATGTGTCACACATGAAATATAATATAGCAAAATGACTTTCATTATTTTATTGCCTCAGATGACAACTATTACAACTTTAACGAAACAAAATAATATTAACATAAATTAATTAACTAGGTGCAGGTCCCTGTGAGGTGGGATAATCAGGAGGGTGGCACACTGCAGATACTGCTCTGGGGACAGACCTTCACCCTCACCACCTGAGGAGACAGCAAACAAGACCGGCCGGGTGGGTTATACAATAAAAGATGTAAGATCTGAGGCTGCAACATCATACTTCCCCACAGCGCCGCCGCTCCCACCACGCGCATCACGCGCTGTGCGTAGCACCAAGTGCTGAGGGGGCACCAAAAATAGCCTAATGAAAAAAAAAATTATAATGCCGATATTATTTCATTAGCCTATAGAAATAGTATTAGGCACATTTTAGCCATGTATATGTAACAAAAAAGGGGGAACAAGATCATTTAATTGCTCTAGTCTAGAAAGTACTGGCTGTTCGCGCGGGCGCCTTTGCGAAGGATGCGTTCGCGTTCGCGCGGACGAGGTTTGACAGACAGACAGTAGGCAACTTTTTTGGAAATGGCCCCTAAAAGACAGCAGGAGTTAGGATCTGAGAAGAGAAAGAAGAAGAAACTGCGAGATGATGCCCGTGCATCACTTGCAGGTAAGTCCATGTTTAATCATTCTTAAATAGGCCTACGGGAAATGTGCTGCTGCTAATCGTAATGCGCCTCGAACTTGCTGACGTTATACCATGTTATTATAACTTATAACTTCGGTGCAAGCTAAATTGAGATTTTACTGTTAAACATTACCTAATACAAAGCAATACATATTTGTATTAAGCAATACAAATAACTGGCGCCAGCTGTTACTTTCTTTACTATCTTTCTTTAGATATTGAGCAGTAGTTTATGGTTTATTCTGACGTGACGGTGGTTAATACTTTCTCAGTAACAGTTAACGTTAGCAGTCAGTGCAGTGCACATGGTAGGCTAACAATTCCTGTTAAATAGCCTATATAAAAAATATAAAATGTCATTATGAATGATATAAAGCAAATAATACTGTTTAATTGTGTGCATTATTGCATTTATATTATATTATATTAGATTTATCAAATAGTTGATACATAAGGAATAAAGGGGGAGAACTCCTTGGCTGCCATGCTTTCAGTTTTAAATGTTTATAATTTTTTCCGGTATAAGATTCTTTGTTTGAATAATTTGTCTAATAGATGTAATTTATTCAAAGCGACATTGAATTTGGGAAAAACATGTCTGGATTATTTTGAGAATTTTTTTTATTTTGCTATTCTGTTTACTGAAGAAAAGTTTGCACTTTCAAATGTGTAGTGTGTGTTGGCTATTCTACATATGTTTACAAAGTCAGCAAAGCTGTGAAGATTTTACTTTGTCTTTTTAGTGTTCTTAAGTTTATACTGTGATGCTGCTATTGTGTTATTGGTATTGAGTTATATGTTTGGTAATAAAAAGTTAAACTGGCAAAAACAAATGTTTTTTTTTTCTCGGGGTTTGGGTGGGGGGCCATCATAAAGGAATTATGCTTAGGGCACCAAAATGGCAAGCAGCGGCACTGCTTCCCTACCAGAGCTTCTGTGATGGCATGAACAGGCAGGAAGATATCCATCGTCTTCACCCACAGCTCCTGCAGCCCATCCATGTGTGTGATGCAGTACATGCACATCATGATCACATCTGTGTCAGTCGCAACCACTACAGCCCGTTTGTGGTGCAGAATTTGCAGAGTATGCAATGTGAGCAAACATCCTGGTATCTGCCGCCTCATGTTTCTCGCAGGAAAGTTCTGGAAGCTCAACCTGACAATCCACTGACAAGAGGACAGTGCGATCAGGATTACAAAAAATTCCACCAAGAATAAGTGTGCATCCTGCAGGAAGTGACTTGTTCTGAGCTGCCCATGCTTCCCCCATGTAGTTCAATAGATTAGCTTTATTCAGGGGATTGTGAATGAAGCCTTTCCATTCAGGTATAGGGAGAATATCATGTGGCTTGTACTCCTTCATTTTGCTGGGGCAGGTCTTCATCCTTTTCTCTCGTTCCTCACCTTTCAGACTTTCAGCAGGGGAGACATCATGTCGATCACCAACAAAGTGGATGTAGTCACACTTGTCTGGGAGGATTTCAAGGAGCCGCCTCAGGTACTTTCCTTGCTGTTCATGGAAGGTGCTGCTCCCAAGATGTTGGTAACGTTGAATGAACACCATGGCACCATTACAACAGGCTTGTCAGACATCGGTAGTTTGTCCACTTCCCCCCCATGAGCTCCCAAGGGCTGTCTTGATTGCAGCCAGGTAGTCTGCCTTGTTTCCTTTACGCATTGCGTAACTTTGGTCAAGGGACGGATCTGGCTCAAACAGGGAGGCTGGACAACTTGTCCATTCATGGCCAAACACTTCCACCTCCCCATCTTCCTACAGGTTCCGCACAACTGCACTCTCCTCCTCATAGACGTTTTTTGGCTTTGAATGCCATGGACATTGACTTCTTTGGCTTTGCTGCGAAGGTTGAAAGTTTAATTTGGGCTACTTTCTCACTGTCTGTTCTTCTTTCTGCAGCCAGTGCCTCCAGTCCTTTTTCACAAGCGCAGATCAAGTCAACAGATGTGGTTTTGTGGCCTGTTGAAATGTTGATCAGCTCCTGTTCTTCACATGTGAAAGGATTGATCATCTAGTTGTTGATGACATCTGTTATTTTCCTTACACCTTCTGCCTCCTTTGCACCTTGGCTGTCCTTGTCCTCATGGTGTTTGGTGTCATCCGCATCCAGGTGTGCCATAGACTTTGTCTGCTCTGACACAGCTGTCAGAACTGGAAGAGCTTTCAAGTATTTCTCCATGGCCGCTGGCTGCTGACTGATGCCAGTGAAGAGTTTTGTCTTGGCATCACGGTTGTAGGTTTTTTCAAGTGCCATGTCTGTCCAGACACCATTGAACCATCCTTCTGTTTGACGTACAGTGAACTTCCCATCTTTGAATTCCCTATAGATGTTTGGAGCCAGTGTAGGCAAGCTACTCATAGCTTAGTGGGGCAGGCAGGATACGTACTTGTAGTGGCCAGCAGCTACAAGGTATGGTAACATCCTTTCCACTTCAGCCAGGTGTTCCTCCCACAGACCTGCACGCTCAGCACGGATGAACCGTCTAAGAATCATCACCATATCCATGTACATTAGCCATAGCTTTGTGGTAGGTGAGGTACGTGCTTCATCAAACTCAGCCATCAAACATGACAGCTTTTTCAGTTGGTCAGTTGCATCAGCACACACAGAAGTTGCCTTCTCTACTTCCTCTTCTGACAGGGCAATAATTTAATCTTTTAAATTAAAAAGATGTTAAAGGGGGGGTGAAATGCTATTTCATGCATACTGAGTTTTTTACACTGTTAAAGAGTTGGATTCCCATGCTAAACATGGACAAAGTTTAAAAAATTAAATTGTACGTTTGAAGGAGTATTTCTGTGCCAAAAATTGTCCTTCCGGTTTGTCACAAGTTTCGGAAAGTTTTTTTCGAGTATGGGTCTTCGTGACGTCAGCTGGGGCGGAATTTCCTTATATGGGTCCTAAGGGCACTTCTCTGCGGGCGCGCGCACACTCGTAGACCAGACAGAGAGAGAAGAGAGCGAAAGCAGTACGTTACCTCATCAAAGCGTTCTGCTCAGTTTTTGGAAGTCAATGTCACCAAAGAAGTGTGTTTTTGGTTGCCAGGGCAAGACAACCCTGCACAGATTCCTAAAGAACCCAGCGCTAAGGGACTAGTGGATGGAGTTTGTTTTTTCAGAGACTGTTTGTTTTTGTGCAAGACTGTTTGTTCCCTGCATTTCGACGATGATTGTTTTATAAACAAAGCCCAGATCGACGGATTTGCAGATCGTCTAATGCTTAAGGATCGAGCAGTCACAATGATAAAGGTTCGCGGTCGCAGAAGGTGAGTAACTGCTTCAAATGTCTCTGTGTGTTGTTAGCTCGGCGCGTTAGCACAGCTTTAGCTCCGCCCACACGGCCCGCCTCCAGCCGCTCGTTTTTTTCCGGAAAGACTCGGTACAGCCTATCTTTCTTTTATAAATATAATAAAACTAAAGAATTTTTGGAGATATGAAGGATGCAATACTACTCTATAGGTACTCAAGATTAACAGGAGATTGAGTGAAAATGAGCATTTCACCCCCCCTTTAACAACCATGTTAAATATCTAGTATGTCTTTAGGAATTTTGAAAGTAGTCTAAAATAGTAGTGAAACGCCAACTAGTAGTGAAATCATCACAGATCCATTGATTTTGGTTGGATTTTTATCATTTTTTCTGTGGAATGAGTATACTGTTTGGTGAAAAGAATGGCATATTGACTGATTTCATAACGTGGGGGAATAGTTGATTGCCAATGAAGTAAAGATGAAAATATTCTTTTGTATTAAATTGAGCCAAAATCATGTAGAAATGTGTTTTGAGAGTTATTTTTTCATTGGATGTTGTCACCACATGTGTTCTGTGCATCTGGAATGCATTTATTGACAGCTTACCCAACCCACTGAGGATTTGAGAAAAAATTTCATTTTCCAAAATTTTCTATCAAAAAATGAAGGGTCCATACACTAAAATGGCCACAATTTTTTTTCCACAATGTTTCCGGCAGAGCAGACCCTCCAATTATTGGTTCTTAGGGTCAAAGTTAACAGAAAAAAACACAAATAAAAAGTATGGCAGACCATGTCAGGTTCAACTCATTTTATTGAGCTTTTGAGACTTTGGGCCCCCGTCTAGTATAAGATTTTTGGATGTTTTTCTTACAAAAACACATCACTTAGCTTCAGAAGCACTTTATTTACCCCCTGGAGCCGTATGGATTACATTTATAATGGATGGATGAGCTTTTTAGAGCTTCAAAACCTCAGGCTGTATTCATACCCATTATAAAGCTTGGAAGAGTCAGGATATTTTTTTTATAGAATTCCGATTGTGTTTGGCAAGCACTGTTATCATCAATTTTCATAAAAAAATGATCTGTTTCAAGGTAGTCACATACACGTCACACACATACACTCACACTACATGAAGTCACAATCATGTTAAATTAAATTAATACAGTTTACTGTATATAGCAGGACTTGAGGATGTCTTAAAGGGGTCATATAATGGTACATGCACTTTTACAAGTTGATTGCACTGAAATGTCTGTTGGCAGTGCCTGTACACAACCATCCTATCATGATAAAAATACATCCAGTGGTTTTGTTTTAATCTCCAAGTGAATGGGAGAAAATAATCATTTTCTGGTCCCGTTTGAATTTTGCCATGAATGTGAACATATGTTGTCTGTGAATTTTTTATATAACTTTTCGTGTAAAGAATGGTACAATTTAGCGTGTAGAAGTTTGATACGGGTAGACTTTGTGTGAGAGCACTTTGTGGACTACAACTCTTCGCTGCTTTCGACGCGTTTGAAACGTCACCACCACTCGCACACAGACTAGCTCACAGATCCCGCTAAACATGGCTGTGTCTTTGGTGCACTTCACCGTCTTCTTTCAGGGAGAGGACAAAATCGTTGATGTTGGCGAAAACCACGGGTAAGTCAACTTTATGGGGTGACGTCACATAGGCGACATGTAGTCTTTCTCGTTATGTCTTTTCCACAACTGCTAGCCGAAGAATCATACCATATACTGTCAAACTCGTAACATGAAAAGTTATATAAAAAATTCACAGACAACATATGTTCAATTCATGGCACAATTCAAACGGGACCAGAAAATAATTATTTTCTCCCATTCACTTGCATTGACGGTTTTTCAACTTTGAGGTCCAGCGGGGTTTTACGGAAGGGGCGGGACTTACCAGCTCTATAGAGAGCCTAAGTCCCGCCCCTCCGCTTCCGGCTCATGGGACCTTATTTCGGAAAAAATATGTATGGAAGTCAATGGCTAGAGATAACTTATCTTTTTATTCCGTCTGAACTGTGCCCTGAACTACACATATGATGTTTGTCAATTTAAAAGGTAATTATGAAAGTCAAGAAAGTCGCCGTTTGTCATAAAACAGAAGAGTAACGTTTAGTTTTATGTGAAAATCGCTCAATGAACTACATCTCTCGTCTCGCACTATGTACGTCACAAGATCCGTTGCTCATATGTGTGTATTCTGGCTCAAAACACTACGATTATAATGTAAGACTATAGAAAAAATGTCAGACGTTAGCTTCAGTAAAGTTTGCTTCATTCATTGAGAGAAAAGGTATGACGTCACATGTGCGCCTTCTGGGTTTGTAGTCTTTGTAATTACGTATTTTCACAGTCTTATACCTCAGCAGTTTTACATCAAACTGCGACTTTCTTGACTTTAAAATGTATCTTTTAAATTGACAAACATCATATGTGTAAATCAGGGCACAATTCAAACGAGATCAAAATATTTGTTGTCTCTCGCCATTGACTACCATACAATATTTTTCCGAAATAAGGTCCCATGGTGGTCGACCGGAAGGGGAGGGACTTAGGCTCTCTATATGTTTGACCCTCTCTGAAATCAAGCCGTTCGATATTGTGACGTCATAATATCCAACGCCCCTCCCGCGATTGTGATTGACAGCCGTGTTTCAACACAAGACCCGCCCTGAGCGAGCTGTGACAGCTGTCGTCATAGTAGTCCGCCATTGTTGATATGCTGGAGCAGAATGGCGTCTAAGCGATTGTGGTGTTCAGTTCTTAGATGTAATAAGGAACACAGCAGTCATTTTACTGTTCCGAGATCCGACCCGCTGAAGACGCAGTGGCTGAGTTTTGTTTTTAGAATAGAATAGAATCGGGCATTTATATAGCGCTTTCATATGTACTACTGTACACCCAAAGCGCTTTACAATCATATCAGGGGATCTCTCCTCTTTTTGAAGGAAATATTCCCAACGATCAATCTAAATGCCATTATGTTTGCGCTAATCATTTCTCACCAGACTGCTTTTTAAACGAGTGTCAGTATAAAGCTGGGTTTGCTAAGAGGCTGCTACTGAAAAACGAATCTGTACCAACTATTCGTGTGCCTGCTGCAATTCCAGAAGAAGTATAATGTTTTATTAACCTGTATGCTGTATATTAATCTTTGCAAATCGCTTGCACTTTATGATGAATGTGACTAATATTTACACTCATTACTGCATCGTAGGGTACATTACGGCAGTACATACAAAAATAGATCAAAATCAGAAACGTCCTGTCCGAGCCGTAATGGTCGAACTTCTTCGGGGCCGTCATCTTGTTCAGAGTCCGAATCAGGTTCAAATTGGTATGGTTGCAAAGACGTATCCCCAGAAACTCCCGTTGCCATTCTTGTTCCAAAATATAACCTCAACTGTTGTCAAGGCAACGGTCCACGTGCGTTGTTTCAGAACGCCTCACAGAACAGAGGGGCGGGGTGAGCAAAGCTCATTATCATTTAAAGACATGCACTGAAACGGCGTGCTGAAAACAGAGCTGTTTTTGACCAGGTAAAATGAGTGTTTTCTTACAATACTAATGAGAATTTTTAATTAAAGTATATTACAAACTTTTAATTTAGACCCTAAAGAAACATATTAGCTTGTACAAAAATGGCATTATATGACCCCTTTAACAATACAACATGGGTGAAAGTACACCCCAATGGACAAATAAAATAAAAAAATCAACCAAACAATTAGGGCATACATGTGTGATAATTACATATCCAGAAAGCACGTGCTCTGCTCAAAATGAGCCTAATTAGGGATGGTGAAAGTAAATATTATCATTTCAAAAAGCACAAAAAAATCATATTTTAATTTTTTTTTTTTTTTTAAGTTTGTAATTCACAGTTACATACAATCTGGAAAAGGAGGTGGCTAACCCTAAAAAAATTAATTGTGCTCCTCAGAAGGTCCAACTAAATGTATGCTGCTTTATGTGTATTTTACACTAAGTTTGTGATTTTTCAATCTAGCTAACTAATAGTGTTGGTTGGCCTATGTAGTTATTGATAAATGTATTTAGCAATTTCTCACACAAAGTAAATAAAAACATAACATGTAATTTCACTTATAACTTGGGTAATTCACTTACTATTTCACTTACAGTAACTTGGTTCGGGTTGAATGGCTGTGTTGAATGGATTGATGAATGCAAAAAAAAAAAAATAGACAATGCAATGAGGCTATCTTTGTAAAATCAGAAACGTGGAACACAAGAAATCAACACAAAAAAATAGTTTTTTTTTACACATTTTGGTTTCTAAAATAAAACATGTTTACTAGCAGAGCTATTATATACACTGCTATTAACATAACTACTCATATCTCAGTTTTTCCTCCAAAGAACATGCAAATTGTACTTTTAGACTTTTTTGTGGTAACTCATTAGCAGCAGGGAGAATGTGAAACTTTGAGACGTGTGTTCATATTCTGGGTTCATCTGCTTTCCTGTACACAGTGTTTTATACAGCGGGGGAAATAAGTATTGAACACGTCATCATTTTTCTCAGTAAATATATTTCCAAAGGTGCTATTGACATGAAATTGTCACCAGATGTTGGTAACAACCCAAGTAAGCCATACATACAAAGAAACAAACAAAAATAAGTTCAGAAATTAAGTCATGTGTAATAATGTGAAATGACACAGGGAAAAAGTATTGAACACATGAAGAAAAGGAGGCGCAAAAAGGCATGGAAAGCCTAGACAACTGCTGAAAACTTACAGTAATTAAAAAGCAATCCAGCCCCCTGTCAGTGGAAATTAATAACAGCTGGTTCAGTCCCAAATGATGGCCTACAAAAAGATCTCATTGCCAAGGTGTCACACAAGACACATCTCATGATGGGTAAAAGCAAAGAGCTGTCTCAAGACCTTCGCAACCTAATTGTTGCAAAACATAATGATGGCATTGGTTATAGGCGCCATTCTAAGCTTCTGAATGGTCCAGTGAGCACTTTTGGGGCCATAATACGGAAGACAATGGAAAGACAATAATTTCACCATAAATTTGCCTTGACCAGTGCTCCTTGCAAGATTTCTGATAGAGGAGTGACAAGAATAATCAGAAGAGTTCCTTTGTCTCTCCAACGATCTCCTTTGTCTTCATGCTTGGAACCTGTGGGTTCAAGATTACCTGTATACTCACCGTATTCATCACGAGGTATACGCTTCACCCAGTTCCTCTATCATCATCACCATTCATTACCTGCTTCATTCAGTAACTGTTTTTGTGCCATTTACTCACCTGAAACGTGCCATACATCTCCCCGCCCCCCGCCCCCCCATACTAAATAGACTGTCCTCACTCAATGGCTGGCTGTCTAAGTGGTGTCCGCAAAATAATATACGGTTCATAGACAATTTGAAAAGTTTTTGGGGCAGACGTGACCTGTTGAAAGAGATGGTATTCATCCCTCCTGGGATGGTGCCGCTCTTCTCTCTAGTAATATGGCACATAGTCTTAGAGCTCAAAAATTGGGGCTAACAGGAAGTGACAGACTGGCTAAACCGACCATCTGCTAGCTGTCTCACGTCACAGAAGGCAAATAAATCCCATCACAGACTCTTTCACCTAGATATCATCATATAGAGACTGTGTCTGTTCCCCAAATTAGGAAATACAAAAAACTCCCAAACTCCCATTTAAGGGTAAAAATTTAATTGATGTTCAACAAATAAAAAACAGATATAATACAGATGAACAAAAGATAAAGCTCGGGTTGCTGAATATTCGATCCCTTACTTCAAAAGCACTTATTGTTAATGATATGATTACAGATCATAGATGTGCTGTGTTTGACAGAAACCTGGCTAAAACCAGACGAGTTTTGAGTCCACCCCGCAAGATTACGGTTATAAACATGAACCTCGTCTGAAAGGCAAAGTGGGAGGTGTTGCTGTAATTTATAGTAATATCTTCAGAATTACTAATAAGTCTTGTTTCAAATATAATTTTTAGACATTTGTGCTGGCTACTGTATACAGGGCACCATACAGACTTTATCAAAGAATTTGCTGATTTTCTATCAGAGTTAGTACTGGCTACAGATAAATTCCTAAATGTTGGTGATTTTAATATACATAACGAAAAAGAGATGCATTGGGATTGGCATTTAGAGACATTCTGAACTCTATTGGAGTTAGACAACATGTGTCAACATGAATCAATGTTGATGCCGTTGAAATTCTGCAGCAGAGCGATGACATCTCAGATCATTATCTAGTCTCATGTATACTTCATTTAGCCAAGACTGCAAAGCCGACTCCGTGTTACAAATATGTTAGACCTATCACTTCTGCCACTTAAGATTGCTTTATTAATAATATTCCTGATCAGTTTCATCTCCTCAGCATCCCAGATAGCTTAGAAGATTTCAATATTGCGACAAACTTTTGACTCTCTCTTTTCCAGCACTTTAGACACAGTTGCTCCTTTGCGCTTTAAAGAAGACTAAGTAAAATAGTCCAATGCTGTGGTACGAGCACACTCTGGCCCTTAAAGAGAGCAGCCAGAAAAATGTGGCGCAACTGGAAGAAAACAAAACTAGAGTTTTCTCGCATTTCATGGAGAGAGAGCACGACTGCATACAGAAAGTCTTTAGAAACTGCTAGATCTGCTTATTTTTCAATCCTATTAGAAGAAAACAAACAAAACCCTAGGTATTTATTTGAAAGAGTGGCTAAATTAATGAGAAATAAAGCTCGTTATTTCAACCACAGACGTTTCCAAACAGCACAGCAGTAATGACTTTATGAACTTCTTTACTTACAGGATTGATAATATTAGGGAGAAAATTATAATTATGCAACTGTCAATTACAGTATAGCATCAGGCTGTGCATTGTAGTCTCTCTGAGGAAAAATTTTATTCATTCATTGCTATAGGAGAGGAAGAATTTTCTAAACTCGTTAAATCATCTAAATCGACAACATGTATCTTAGACCCTATACCGACTAAGCTATTGAAAGAAATACTTCCAGAGGTCATAGATCCTCTTCTTAATATCATTAATTCATCTTTGATCTTTGAACTTTTAAGCAGGCTATTATTATTAAACCGCTTGTTAAAAAACGCAACTTGATCCTACAGAATTAGTCAATTACAGGCTGATCTCGAATCTACCTTTTCTGTCAAAGATACTAGAAAAGGCATTATCCTCACAACTAAGTTCCTTTTTAGAAAGAAATGGTATCTGCAAGGATTTGTTGAAGCGATGTCTTATCGATCACAAGTTCAGTATGGAGTACCACAAGGCTCGGTACTAGGACCGCTGCTGTTCACTCTGTACATGCTACCCTTGGGAGATATCATTTGGAAACATGGCATTAGTTTTCACTGTTATGCTGATGATACTCAGCTCTATATTTCTTCACGCCCTAACGAAACTTACCAATTCACAAAAAAACGGAATGCATAGCTGATATAAAAAACTGGATGATTAGTAATTTCCTACTTTTTTAATTCTGAAAATTTCTGAAAGATTCTAATTATTGGACCAAAAACCTCTGCACGTAATAAACAAGAATACCGGGAACACTTCCCATAAATCCTGATGTACTCGTTACATCATAAGAAGAATGGCGTCTAAGCTAATTTTAGTCTCTCTGTTTATCTCAGGGTTTATCGCAGTTTGCCGGATCCAGGCCGTATCCAGACCTGATGAAGGACCTGCGCCTGGATACGACAACAACAACGCAGTCCTGAAGTGTCATCTAGACTCTTTGAAGGCCTCCTTCCCTTCCCTTTGCCTCTGTACAGATAAAACGTTGTCAAAATGATTTCAGTTCACATAGATACGCAGAAGCGAAAAAAAATTCTGTATTATGAATTTTTAAGGCCAGACAAGTAATTTGTTGAGGTTAATTTGTAAAGAAAGACTACACGCCTGCGCACATATATATTCAAACGCGCAGACTGAACACGTAATATGCTTATGCACGTCATCAGCGTTTACACAGATACGTGGAGATGATAAAGTTTTTTAAAAAAAAATCAACACTTGCACCTTGGAACCTATTTCAAGGTTTGCGTTCTCGAGCCATGAGGCACTGTTGTTGTGCGAATGAGCGGACCGGAGCGCGTTAAGGGTTTTCTGTTAGAACGGTGTCTTGTAAGTGGCCCCTAAGTTAATATCTAATGATCTTTGTAATGGAAATGAATCAATCAAAACTAACTTTAGCTGGACAATAACTTTATTCTAGAGCTGCTGTAAAGCCAAAACAATCTCTGTTACTTTCATTTCCTATTATCAAACCAACAATAGGACAACAATATGCAAGTGCTGTGACCAGTCCCAATTAGTCCAGCACAGTACACGTAGCAAGGTTGATTTATTTATTTAAATAAATAGAATAAAAGGTGTTTGTATTAATAGGTCAAGTGTTGCCGAAAAAGATGCATCTCCTAAGCCCTTAAGGGTCAGTTCACCCAAAAATGAAAACTCTGTCATCAATCACTCACTCCCAAATTGCCCCAAACCTGCAAGATACCCGCTCACCCCTAGCCTGGGAAAACCCAGACAACTTCCGGCAAATTTAGATTTGCTCTGCAAGTTAGTCTGGCAAAGAGCTCATTCAAGTCCATTTCTAATCCGTCGAAATCGCGGCACCAATCAGAAATGTTGGGGCGGGCTTTACACATGACGATCGCTCTGATTGGTTTTAGGTCTATCCAATTGCGCCCAGAGGCATTTGAACGACGTCTGTTGGTGAAGCGCATCAACTTTTAAATGCATTATTATATTCAAATTGCAAACACATGAGGACAGTCTCCATGAAAGACCCACTGGCAGATGAACCTGCTACTACATTTCTCTCCGAAACGGTAGGAAATTAAATTAGATTTAATAGAGGATTTTAACTGTGACAAGATGATTGACAGGGCAGTTTACGTGACAGGATGCACGAGACAGATCCGTCCGATAAAGATGACGAAGTAGTATGTCCCAAAGCTTGCCTACTTTTTTGCTACACATTCAAAAGTAAATACCTTTTCTTCACAAAAAGAGTACATACTTTTATGGCGTAGTGTAACTTAGGCGAATTAGGACGCAGCATATGGCTTTACACGATGACGATCGCTCTGATTGGTTTTAGGTCTAGCCAATTGCGCCCAGAGGCATTTGAGCGACGTCCGTTGGTGACGCCCCTTTGGAAATGAGTTATTAATGAAGCTTTGCCAGACCATAAAATGGTTTGGTTTTAACCAGGCTAGCTCACCCCTGGAACACTAATGAAGTTCCCTCCAATGAGAGCCATCTGTCCCCCCATCGACAGCCCACACAGCCACCCCCCTCAAGCCCCAGAAAGGCAGCAAAGACAACACCAAAATAACCCATGTGACTCCAGCGGCCCAACGCCCGGCCCCAAACCCAAACTTATGAAGCGACATGAGTGCTTGCCTGCACAAAAAATATAATTTTTCCACTTTATTTACAAAATATTAATCTCCAACACACATTCAAGCAATGACGTCTGCTCTCGCGTCAACAAAACACGTTTGCATTATGTTTTCGTGAACGTGTGCTGTTATGCACAAAGCTCTCGTGTCGCTCAACAAAACTGAGGCTAAACCGCTGGAGTCACACGGACCACCCCAATGATGCCCCCACGACCCCTCTGTATGTAATGTAGGCTTAAAGGGATAGTTCACCCAAAAATGAAAATTAGCCCATGATTTACTCACCCTGAAGCCATCCTAGGTGTATATGACATTCTTCTTTCAGACAAATACAATCGGAGTTATATTAAAAAATGGCTCCGGGGATTTCAATTTCAAGGGTTACTCTTTTGGCGTAAGTCGACTTGCGTACGGCCGTCTACCGGAAGCTAGTTATTTTAGTCGAAGTTTTATATATGGATATTTTTCTTACACGAACGCATCGCTTCACTTCAGAACCACAGACCACAACCTAAATATGCAAGTCAAAGCCACATCTTTTACCTTGTTACTTGCTGTATAGATCTGGTGATTTCAGAATCGTATTCTCAGACAAGTGAATTTACTGAAAGGCTTCCAGGAAAACACGTCTATTATATTAATAGAACAAAATGCACATATTTACTCTCAATCATATGCTTAACATGCTGAAAACAGCCTTAATGTTTCTTGTCTCATCACAATAAATTACTAAATACATTTCATGAATCACAATTTATGAACTTCTGTTCAAGTTCCAGAGATCTGAGGTTAGAATAAAATAAAACAATGGTTAATAACTTTGTTATTAACAAAGTTCATAATTAAAGTACATTGTGTTAATAACAATAATATCAAATCAATTTGCAGTAGTAAGTGAAACATTTTTTGTGTGTATTTAACATTTTAATGTAGTCAGCAGCAGCCATCAATACAGTAAGCACTGGCAGGGTGCCTTCAGTTACGGATGCCAGCTTAAGTCTCAGATAATAAGAGCATCTTGCTTTAAATGGTCATATCTCATTATTAGGGGGAACATGTCCCCCTCAGTCGTTGTGGTTATATGACCCAATCATCAGTCAAATGCATTTGGAGTAAAAGCACTTGTAGGCTATATGTAAATGTACTTTTTACACTGGTATGCACTCAATGCATCTGCAGTGATATCAAAACTTGATGAAACATTTAGTATACATTTTAATTATACTATGTAGAAGCAGACATGAATGTACAAAGAAATAATATCAAAAACATGGAAAGGTCTGAAAGAATAATGGCATAAAATGGTTCTCAGATATGGTGTCTAATGGGGCTGTGCTAATAGTATGTGGCCACTATATCACAATCTCCAGCTAATCTAAGTAGTAAGGTTGTTGTATATAGTTGCCAATGTCATCATAGTCACTTTCAGGAGAGAAGATCTCATTATTATAGGTGACGGGTGAGTACAATGGGGAGTCCTCTCTGCTGCTGCCCCCTTTATCTAGTTCTGATAAAAAAAAGAAAATAAATAGAAATTACATATTTTTACATATAAAAAATTCTGTCCAAACATTACCAAAAACAAACTGGTCAAGAGGTTTATATATTGCAAAGAGTATGGAACAATAACTGAATGCACTGTCATATATAAAGAAGTGATCACTGTACACCTGTATATGTGTGTTTATATATATATATATATATATACACAGTAGGTTATATATAGGCTATTTCATTTATATGTTTCATTTATATGTTCCTAAATGTTTCATTCACAGAAACTGCCTTTCATAAAGCTCTTACTATCAAACTTTTCATTTGCAACTCTTCCCGTTCAGTTTAATACATTCAAACTTAAACTGATCTTAATAATAATTTGGTACATCTATATATTCTAAAGTAAATCTATAGATTTCTATAGATATGCAGTAGATTCTAAAGATATAGTATCTGTAGAATTTGTTTGCAATTTCTGATACGGATAACCAAATTAATTCTTTTGACATTATAAGCGATTTATCTTAGATGATAACCACTATATATCAGCCACGGCTGTGAATTCACCTGCGATACAACAGCACTTAGCATTCTGGTTGTACTCATACAACATTGCTTACTTTTTCATCAGTTCTATGTATTTAACAGATTTTCTAGAGAGTATGAAAATCCGGAGAACATTTAATACCTGCAGTTTGTAGACAGTCTCTGTTTTCCCCTGTATTTTCATAACATTCAGCAGACTCAAGTGAGCACAGGTCCTGTGCATTTGTGCCTGTGTTCTCATAGCATTCTCCTGATGAGGTGCAGGATGACTCAGAGTCCACTGTGTGAAAGAGGGCTAATTATAATACTCATTGTAGCTTAATAAAAGCATTTTAAATATCTAATGTAAATAATAATATAAAAAAGACTATGGGCCCTATTTTAACGATCTGAAACGCAAGTGTCAAAGCGCAAAGCGCAAGTAACTTTGTGGGCGGGTCTTGGCGCTGTTGCTATTTTCCCGGCGGGATAAATGAGGTTGGTCTGAAGTAGCTTCATTATTCATAGGTGTGGTTTGGGCGTAACATGAAATAAACCAATCAGAGCGTCATCTCACATTCCCTTTAAGAGCAGGCGGATTGTTCTAAAGCGTATTCGTATTCTAACGGCGGATTTGCCAGGCGCGCGCCAGGAGCGGTTCACAGCCAAGGAGAGCAACGGACTCGTCAGGGACGTTGGGGATGGAGAAACCCACCCAAATTAACTTCGGTTAAAAAGGCGTATGATAATTTGGGTAAATGTGTAAGCTAGATGTATGTTTTTATAATAAATTATCTATCTATCTATCTATCTATCTATCTATCTATCTATCTATCTATCTATCTATCTATCTATCTATCTATCTATCTATCTATCTATCTATCGTAATAATGTATGATTTGCAAAAATGAAAACTGCTGCCTCTGTGTATATGAGATAATCAAAGTGTATGCGCGTTGTGCACACGCTACATTGATTATGGCCAAGCATGCGCCCTTAAAATAGCATATGAATAACATGCGCAACGCGCCACTGACTTTAAACTATTTTTTCCTGGTTTGTGGCGCAATTGTTTTCTAAACCTGCAAAATAGCATGAAGGAACGTTTGCGCCGGGACACGCCTCCTTTTTTGCGCTGAACCGCCCAGGGAGCGCAAGTTCATTCCCTAGTTTAACGACGTGCTTCTGTGGAGGGAAAAGCGCGCTTTGCGCGGGTGCAAAATAGGAATGATACGTGCGTCGGTGTACAAAGTCAATTGCGCTGGGTGCAAGATAGGGCCCTAAGTCTATTTAGTCAAAGTTTTGTTATATATAAATAATTCTCACCAGTTATAGCAGACTCACGCATCTGGTGTGCACCATGATTAGAGGAAGTGTCACAGATTTGTTGGTATCCTTTCACTGAGATCTCTGCCGGGGCAGCTGAGACACAACAGTCTTTGTGTATTTAAGAATTGTAATAATTTATCCGTTAAAGTTTTTGTTTAATTGCTTTGCCGCAATTTTCACAAGCAAGTGTTACATTTTCAAAATTCTTAGTACTAATATCACAACAGATCATCAGAAGTGCACTTTTTCAAACATTTTAGCATGTTTTCAATTGTGTTTGCACAATACACAAAATCACAAAGTATCCTTTTCACAACACAAAATAGCCCAAGTCTTTAACATTTCATTCACAGTAACTGCCTTTTATAATGCTATTATCTCTTTTCATTCAGTTGAATACATTTGTATATTATTTAATCCAACTGATCCTAATGGTTAATTAATGAATCATTTGGTACATCTATTTCTATAAATACAGATTAGATATTTGTTTGCAATTTACGGATAACCAGATGTAATGAATTATTTTTACATTATAGCCAATTTATATTAGATTATAATCACTATGTTGTGTGTGTGTGTGTGTGTGTGTGTGTGTGTGTGTGTGTGTGTGTGTGTGTGTGTGTGTGTGTGTGTGTGTGTGTGTGTGTGTGTGCAAAAATGATCAATAACTGTATAACATCAGATTGATCAGACATGCAACATAAGAAGGGAGATGGCATCAAATACAGCATTTTACATTACATTATGTACGCCATATGATACTGTAAACAGATTACTATGGTAGAGACTGCCACATTACTGTAACTCACCCTTATAAAGGTCAACTACAGTATAGATTCAGTCATATGGCACAGTGAGAACATTTATTGTATTGCCAGCAAACTCGGTTCTAGCACAAAACCTCATGGCTGTGTCATACTTCACTAAATAATAAACAAAAATCAGAGGTGTAAAGTCCAGGGGTCAGAAAGTAAAAGTCTTGCCATATGTGTATTCCACCCATGAACTCAGCCAGCTGATTTCACTAATTAGTTTTATCTCCTGGCTGAAAAACTGTGCTAATTAGCAAATACAGGTGATTGGAACAAAATACTAAAGAGGACCTTTACTTTCTGAACTTTACACCTCTGACAAAAATCGGCACACTGCCACTGCTGCTACCAAAAATCAATTTATTAAAATATACAAAATTTCGACCTGAAGGTCTGCGTTAGGCAAAAAAGGTTGAAACATTGTATATTTTAATAAATAGATTTTTGGGAGCAGCAGTGGCAGTGTGCCGATTTTTGTTTATTCTTTAGTGAAGTGCTTTATCTGATCATGCACCTGCCTAAGGTTTCTGGATGTGCCAAAATGTGTATAACTGTAATAAAAGCATGGGATCAGGTTTTACAAGTGGTAACACAGCTAATTGTTTAGATTTGTTTGGTTACAAATTTGGATTTTTGTACTAAGTATTTTGAAAATGTACACCTTACTTGTGAAAATAGTACCAAAGCAAATAAATAAAAATATGTATTCATCAGCCTATACCAGTGTATCAAAGTGAAACAGGATATTAAATGAGAAAAAAGTAGGTTTTTGTAAAGACTCGATTTTCTCAATTGTTATTGTTTATCAATAATGTTATACATTAACATTAATCAAGTCCAGCTTCGGATCACAGGGCTTGAGTTCTGTGCTCAAACCCTTCCATTATGGACAGGACTAATTTGTTTACCTACAGTAATTCACACTTGAGAATTATATGAATTTGTGACCTTGTGAAATCACATCTTGATGAAAGGTTTTTTTTTTTTTTTTTTTATGTTTCAATAACATGAACACTTTCACAGACCAAGAATGAAATATTAAGAAAAGTAAACCGAATTTTGATTTCGGTGATGTTGATGTTACACATTTACATTCATACTGTACATACATACATGCATGCATGCATACAACTGAAATAATGTAAAGAACAAACAAAGTGGAATAAAACCTTGCCCTTCTTACCCTCCTCCATCACACTGTTCAGGTTTGATGCCTTTACAGCGGGCGTTTTACCATCTGCACTGTACCGCATTGAGTCTACATGAGAAAGAAGAGAGAAATCTACTCACAGTACTGCCTACTAATTTTCAGTGTTGGGAAATGTTTCTTTTAAATGTAATGCATTACAATATTGCTTTACTTCATAAAAAGTAACAAAAAAAAGTAATGTTAACTAAATTAACGTGTTATGTTACTTTTTCTCACCTGGGCTGGGCTTGCTTGTTTGTTTTTTAATGACAAAAAGTTATATTTTTGGAAAATGTAAAGGCCCTTTCACACCAAAAATTAAATGAATAAGCCTCAGGCTAACCAAGCATGGAACCCTGGGTTAGAAACCAGGGGCTTTTTCACAGATAAAGGGTACAAAGCCCTCTGCATGCAAACCTTAATAATGCGTAGGGGGTTGCACATAGGGCGGAACCTTCTGAAATACCCTGACCTAGCCTGACGTTTCCCATAATGGCAAGGAACAACTCATGCGGGAGATAAACAGTTCCTGCATGGGTAACTTGAATTATACTAACCTGATCGCGGATAAATCCCATACCACCTCCAGAAAAGTTCTTCTCTGATTGGAGACAACCCACTGTTCATGGTTCAACATCAGGCCCAAGCACCTAAAGTGAACGAGTAAAACATCTCGATGCCGAGCTGCTAATTTCTCTGACTGGGCGACTATCAGCCAGTCGTCGATGTTATTCAGCTCACAGATGCCCTGGAGTCACAATGGAGCCAGAGCCGCATCCATGCACTTTGTGAAGGTGTGAGGCGACAAGACTAAGCTGAAAGTAAGAATTCAGCAGAATTTTGATATGAAAGTATGCATCCTGTAGATCATGGCACAGTTTAGATGATTCCCTAATCAAATGCACCTGATTCAACTCATCAATTAATTAGTAAAGACTCTAAGACCTCAGATGATTGTGTCAGATAAAAGATTTAAAAAATGTGCAGTGTTGGGGGTATTCCAGGACCAGGGTTGGGAACCACTGCTGTAGATTTTATTGTGTCGAATAAATCTTGTGACTGGATTTGAGACATGAACAGCTTTAGCGTTAACATCTTGAACTTTTATGTCCTCAGAGTACAGTTCAGACAACACAGATCTAGGATCGGATGCATCTTTCTGTCCTTTTTTAGTTCCCATTTAAGTAGTGGAATGTGGAGGCAAAATCGAGGTGTCCAAGAGAAAAAACTTTTTTCCTTGATGCCCATAAGATTAAGCCACAGATGCCTCTCCGTAGCGACCATAGAAGCCATTAAACGGCTGATGGCTTGGGCCATTTTCTTGGTGGCACGGAGGGTGATATCTATGGCTTGGAGGAGTTCTTTGACCGCCCCATACTCATAGTCCTTTAGCACTACAATGGCCGAATAATTAGATGTTGCTGGGCTGAAGGTTCTTGATGAATATGGGTTCTTCCATGATCTCAACACCTCAGTGAAATCCAGAAAGAAGGGGGCCAATAGACTGAGTGTGCACTTCTATCACAATGTGCAGAAACATCAACATATTTCACACATTAAATGTCTAACTCCTCAGAGCCAGGTGCCTATTAAGCATTTAACTCCTCAGAGCTAAATGCAGCCAGTAAATCAACCAGACAAGATGTAGCACGGTCTGGATGATAGATCAAATATGCCATACTCAACCAAATCAGCATCTTAGAAATATAATCAATATATTTCATACAAACCAAAAGAGATCACAAGTGAGCTTTCAGTTTACATGAGATCTTCCCGTGCAACATAATCCGTTTGCATGCAGTCGGGGGATAGAGAGAGGAAAAGGGGAACCTCCATCTACTCAACGTTTCTTCCAGTTTTTTATTTAGTTGCGGACCTATAATCCACACGCTGCCTCCCTCAAGAAGAAAGTAAAACAGAACCGAAGCTTAAACTGAAACTCTCGGTATAGTGCACACATGTACACATCGGGACATTTCATACACAGATCTCTCCTAAACTGTTTGCTTATCATTCTAGTCTAAACAAAATCAGATGAACAATGTGACGAGACGTGACGTGAAGGCCAAGTACGGTAACCCGTACTCGGAATTTGTCTGCTGCATTTAATCAATCCAAGTTAGTGCACACACATTAGCAGTGAGTAGTGAAGACACACACACAGCAAACCATGGACACATACACCCTGAGCAGTGGGCAGCCATTTGCTTTTCAACATATTTTGAACAATTTGACAAATCACAAACTTTTCACACATTCACATCAAACAAACGGCTTCTAAAGACAAAGCAGCTGGAGATTCCAAGGGCACATAGGTGCCCATTTACGGAATTGATGACAAGCTGTGCTTCATCACCTGACCTCCGTCAGCCAATAGAACTGATGTGATTTCACACATGCTTCAGACAACGGCACATGCTGAAGGCTGCATGCAGTTATGTTGCACACAATTAAGTTGCACACAATGATCTGATGTTAAATCAGAAGCACACTCTGAGGAGTTAGATATTGATTATGCTTCTATCTCTAAGAAGTTAGATGTTGAATATGTTGAATATGGTATATTCAGTCTGTCATCCAGAACGTTACATCTTGTCCCGTCCGTAGCGTCAACAACCATGCCTTGAGTTCCCTCAAAAGGGAACAAAGTAATTTGAATTCCATTCTTGAAAAAGTATCTTTGAAAAGATATTTTTTATAAATTTAAAAATAATGCATTTACTCATTACTTGAATCTGATTACATAATGTTATCCAGACCCCAACATTGGATTTCACAACAATATTTTTTTGTTTAGGGGAGAATGGAGATGGTTGTAACACCTTTTGCTCTAACATGTGTAACTCAGTGTTTACTGAATGTTGCAGTATTTCTTTAAAAAATTATTTATTCGAGCACATAATTATATATAAAAAAAAAGATGTACCCTTGTAATCTTTAATCAAAAAAATAAACTCTAACTCAGTAAACTGATGGTGTTACAGCTGACCCCGTGTTACAATCATCCCTTGTCTTTCCTGCTTGCTCAGTATTGTCCATAATACTTAATGACTAACTGTGAAACGTGGATAAAGGAAAAGCCGCTTCCAGACTGATGTCATGTTGCTCATAATCCGTATCATACGATCCACTCTCAACACTACTCTGAGGCCAGATACGCTGAGGAAATATGGGAACTACAAGCACACAGAGAAAACAATTTACAAATACAGAAAACAAATGTTAAGTATCTTTCATCCACATAATATCAGCACAGAGTAAAACACACTCACCCTCAGTATCACTGCTATTGTTTGTAACTTTGACAAGATTGACAGAATCTCTGTAGTTATTTTCCTCGGCTTCAGCTGTGGCCTGTAGGTTCATGTATCTCTTTTGGACCACAACAGCTAACAGTGGGGTTAAACAGGAAAAACAAACCGTTTTATACCACAGTATCTAACATCCATCTATAAATGATGTTAGAGGTCACTGACATTCCAAATATAGGGTACAACGGGGCTAAAGGCGCACTGGGGTAAAAAGAGCATTTTACTTTATTCTCTTTTAAACCACTAGAAGGCACAAAAATTCAGCTCAGCACTTTCCTTAAGCTCTTTTGATGATGCATGTGAAAATTTTGCTGTTCCTTGACGCGATCGCAGACATCAACACAAGTTGATTCTGCACTACTTTGATCTAATTTTTGTTGTAGATTTAGCAAATTAGAATCGATAAAATCATTTATTATATTTTGAGGCAAAGGTCATGTTAAAGGAGAACTCCGGTCAATTTTAACATTGAGCTCATTTTTTTCGTACATTTGGAGTGCTGTCAATACAGAGAACAACGACAAAAATCGGTGTTGCCTACACCGAGTTATTCTATTTTTAAAATTTGCACCCTGTTGACTTCAATGGGGCAAGTACTAAACCTGCTTTTAGCCTCTTAACATCCTTGATGTGTCATTACAAGTGCACAGAAAATGTGAGTGATTCCTTCTGAGTGAACATGGGTGAATCTGACTGCAGTAGATGTGAAAGATATGTATAAAAATGATGTTATTTAAGCCAGCGCAAATACCTGTGTTTACATCCTGTTTTCGGTTGAAGTCCAAAGTAGTCGATTGCCGAGTTCACGCGCCAAGGTTTAGTTACCTATAATCACGTGCGTGAACTCGGCAATCGATTACTTTGGACTTCAACCGAAAACAGGATGTAAACACAGATATTTGCGCTGGCTTAAATAACATCATTTTTATACATATCTTTCAAAATTTCAAAATACATTCGGGACTGAAGCCCCGGCAAAATCGGCTGGCCGCCTACTCTGCTTGCAAACCTACGTCTGCAGTCGGGAGGAGCCGAATCGGAAAATGCCCGTGTGTGCAGTGATCACTTCGTCAAGTGAGTTAATACAACTTATGTGGCTAGTATGTTTGTGTAACGTACCAGTTTCCGAACTTTGTAAAGTCAAAGTAATTGTTTCTTCTTTTCTTTGGGTTTGTTAGTTACCCCTGTAACTGAAGACAAACGTAACGTTACAGGCAAATCTTTCAATTCAGTTGAAAAATCGCTCCTCTTCATAACGTAAAGATCACGTCCAACATATGTTTCGATTTTTTTGTTATATCTTTCTTTTGTAATAGCGTCTAAAGTAGTACACTATAGTCGGGGAGCCAAAGTCTCAAAAATGGGTTGAACCTGACATGGTCTGCCATACTTTTTATGTGTGTTTTTTTCTGTTAACTTTGACCCTAAGAACCAATAATTGAAGGGTCTGCTCTGCCGGAAATATTGCGGAATTTTTTTTTGCCCATTTTAGTGTATGCACCCTTTATTTTTTATCAGAAAAATGTGAAAAAAAAAATGTTTTCCTCAAATCCTCAGTGGGTTGGGTAGGCTGTCTATAAATGCATTCCAGATACACAGAACACATGTGCTGACAACATCCACTGAAAAAATAACTCTTAAAACACATTTCTACATGATTTTGCATCAATTTAATTCCAAAAAATTAGGCATTTTCTCACTTTTTTCTAATATTTCCATCTTTACTTCATTGGCAATCAACTATTCTCCCAAGTTATGACATCAGTCAATATGTCATTCTTTTCAGCAAACAGAATACTCATTCCACAGAAAAAATCATAAAAATCCAACCAAAATCAATGGATCTGCAGTGTTTCCCCTATAAATTTTTCCAGCAGCGGTGCTGTTACGTGCCGGAGGTTGTTACCAAGATGCTCGCGGTGGGACCGGGGGTGCAAGAATTTTTTTTTAATAACCTCTTAAACAAGATGTTTAATAACCGCTGCGCCGCTGCTTAGTACATTGTAGGGGAAACACTGGATCTGTGATGATTTCACTACAAGTTGATCAATAGGCTCAGAACCTCAATAGAATTTTAGGCTACTCTCAAAATTTTGAAAAACATGCTGGATATTTAACATCATGGCACACTTATGCACAAACACATGATCTTAGTAATATGAATGAGTTTGTTTGGAACAACCAACGGTAACCAACGGTTACCAACGGACTTCGAAGCTGCTCATCATTGTCTGTGGTAAGCGACAGTGACTTAAGTGAATACCGGTAGTTCTGCCCCAGCATTTTGGGAAAAGAATGGTAATATGGATATTGTAATGGTAATTAACTGAAAGGACCACGCCAGTTTTCAAACAAGTATATTTCTGATGATTCCTCAACCCAAACGTATTCCTGTAGCAGCATCCCTGTACAAACAACTTTTCTCCAGTGTTGTGACGTATTTCCAAGTGAAACGGAATATTGAATAGAGGGCAGGGTTTTACTTTAGCGCTCCTCCTCTTCATCTCTCGCTCATAGCAAACTAACAGTTTGAGGGGAGTTGCCATGCCCTGGTGCCATAGCACATGACAGGAAGAGAAGAGAAGTCATTTCGAGGGGGGAGGGAAGGATAACATATTTGATTAAAGAATAGAATAAAGAAGGGCACATAAATTTTTTAAAATGAATGAAGTGCACAGATGAATAATTTGTAATAAACACTACAATATTACCTATAAAAATACGAATTGTAAAATTTGATTTCATAGCGACTTTTAAAGCTGTTTTTTATTTAATTATCGTCTCGTTTTCGTCTGTGAATTTTTTTATGTCACTGCAGTTAAATCTGTGTCTGTATTGCATGTTCAAACTTTAAAAATTATTCATATTAACAGGTTAATTAATAGATGGAAATTTTAGAGAAATTCTAAATTAATGCATTACAATTTAACTAAACCCATTCGATTTTAGATTTAGTCGACTAAAATCTTATTGTATTTTGTTGACTAAAACTAGAGTAAAACTAAAACAATTCAGATGACTAAAATATGACTAAAACTAAAATGGCATTTTAGTCAAAAGACTATGACTAAAACTAAATCAAAATTTGCTGTCAAAATTAATATGCTGTAACCAACAGAAAGGATGATGTCTCATACAGACTTGACAATCAGCTGAAAGCTCAATGCGACTTTCTGGGGAGGAATCCTTTGTGGCACACACAATGTCGTGCGAAGTACACAAATCATAAAACTGTTGACCAGAAGAGGAAAAAAGTTGAAAAGCCAGAAGGCACTTCATTTGAAGAAGAAATTAATCCGGAGCCAGACAGCAGCAGGCCTACTAAAAAAACATGGATGTCAATGCCATAGCCCATCAAACACAAGGAAGAGTGCTTCATTTGTGGAAGACCATGCATGACCAGAGGGAATAGATCCCCCATTTTGATCGCCACTTATGACAGACAGAATGCAGTATGGAAAAAAGCAAACAAACTTGAAGATGAAGAGATACTACACAAGATTCATGGTCCTGATGGAAACAGGTTTACTGATACGAATGTTGACGACTTCCGATACCACAAGGAATGCATGACCAACTACCTGACAAAGCGTCTTCGTTCACAGGAAAAGACTAGTACTTCCACCACTCCATATGATGCTGCACTGAACCAACTCGTATCTCGGCTAGATGAGCCCCTTTTCAAAGTGAATGCCATATTCTTCATTACAGTTTTTAGGGATGAATTCCGTAAATACTTGGAAAGCCATGGAGTTCACAATTTTACCCCATATAGATTTTAGTCCTTGATTGCCCACCTTAGAAGGCACTATGAAGTAGGTGGCAATTGTAAAATAATGGTTGTGCCACAGAAAGGATGTTCTAGCCTGATTAGCTCAGTAGAAATGAATGTTGGCTGCATGCTCTCAAAGTTGAAGGAACTTAAGGAGAAAACGGAAGAGGCAGAGTATGAAGAAGAAAGTGATGATGAGTTGACACCAGATGACACCATAGTCTCTTCCTACAACACTGCAAAGAGAATATGGAAGGAGCTCCAGGACCAACGTAAGCAGGCCCTGAAGGAAGCAAGAGAAGCCAGAACAGCTCAAGCCAGTGGAAGTCACCAGATGCCTGGAAGTATGACTGAAGACCCGTCACTGCAGCTAGAGATATCATACCTGGAGGCATCCCGAAGAGTGAGCTCAAACCTGTATAACCACCTGGTCTGGATGATAACAGATGCATCTCCAGACTTAGGTGAGGACGGACGGGTGAAAGTCAGTCCTAAGCAGCAAGAACAAGTTCTCAACCCAGGATGACCCCACACCAACGGTTAGTTTACCTCTACTGAAAATCCGCCAAAGTTGGAGTTAAAACAGAGCCTAAGCTTCCTGTGTGTCTAGCAGAACCTCTTGACCACCTGAGCATCCTCTGGCATTTAGTGCATAGCTGCCCTACTGTACTATTGGAGGACCTGAAACCAAGTTGTGCTGCTCCAACATGGAGTTCATTCCAAGCATTTCTCATCCCAGATACCATCCCTGCAACTTTGATCAGCTATGGTCCCTTCTTCCCAAAGTCACCAACAAACCCAGATGTGGTTCAACTGCATGGATGTGTCGAGAAAACATGGTCAAGAGTATGCCATCATCACATGTGACCAAGCAATCTATGAGGTGGTTCTGAGTCTGCAAAAGAAGAACAAAGAGAAGTATGCCAAACTTATCTTGCGCATGGGTGGCTTCCATATTGCTCAGAATTTCCTTGGAGCCATTGGGCATTTGATTAATTCCACTGGAATCGAAAATCATCAGTGGGAAAGACTACTATGCAATGCTGCATGTCCATACTATGGTGTATGCAGCCATGTTTGCACTACACTGGGACCTGGAGTACATGTGTGTGCTTAGCAACAATGTCCAGCTACTCCTAGATGCCCTGTCAGAAGAGGATGTAGAGAAGGCAACTTCTGCGTGTGCTGATGCAACTGAACAACTGAAAAAGCTGACATGTTTGATAGCTGAGTTTGATGAAGCACGTACCTCACCTACCACAGAGCTATGGCTAATGTACATGGATATGGTGATGATTCGTAAGGTGATGATACACAGGGCAACTTTTTGAGCAATGTTGCTGGGCAATGTTGCCGTCAACGGGCAACCAGATGAGACACAGGGCCCACGACTCATCTAAATTATCCATATAGAAATGTATTGCCCATTTTCAATGGGAAAGTGCCCAAGCAACAATCGCTCTGCAAGATTGCCCAGCAACATTGCTCAAAAAGTTTCCCTGTGTATCATCACCTTCAGACGGTTCATCCATGCTGAGTGTGCAGGTCTGTGGGAGGAACACCTGTCTGAAGTGGAAAAGATGTTATCATATCTTGTAGCTGCTGGCCACTACAAGTACGTATCCTGCCTGCCCCACTACCTAGAAGCTATGAGTAGCTTGCCTACACTGGCGCCAAACGTCTATAGGGAATTCAAGGATGGGAAGTTCACTGTACGTAAAACAGAAGGATGGTTCAATGGTGTCTGGACAGACATGGCACTTGAAAAAACCTACAACCGTGATGCCAAGACAAAACTCTTCACTGGCATCAGTCAGCAGCCAGCAGCCATGGAGAAATACTTGAAAGCTCTTCCAGTTCTGACAGCTGTGTCAGAGCAGACAAAGTCTATGGCACACCTGGATGCGGATGACACCAAACACCACAAGGACAGCCAAGGTGCAAAGGAGGCAGAAGGTGTAAGGAAAATAACAGATATCATCAACAACCAGATGATCGATCCTTTCACATGTGAAGAACAGGAGCTGATCAACATTTCAACAGGTCACAAAGCCACATCTGCTGACTTGATCTGCGCTCGTGTAAAAGGATTGGAGGCACTGGCTGCAGCTAGAAGAACAGACAGTTAGAAAGTAGCCCAATTTAAACTTTCAAACTTTGCAGCAAAGCCAAAGAAGTCAATATCCATGGCATTCAAAGCCAAAAAGGTCTATGAGGAGGAGAGTGCAGTTGTGCAGAACCTGTATTTTGTTCAGGACTTAGAGGAAGACAGGAAGGTGGAAGTGTTTGGCCATGAATGGACAAGTTGCCCAGCCTTCCTGTTTGAGCCAGATCCGTCCCTTGACCAAAGTTACGCAATGCGTAAAGGAAACAAGGCAGACTACCTGGCTGCAATCAAGACAGCCCTTGGCAGCTCATAGGGGGAAGTGGACAAACTACCGCCGACTGACAAGCCTGTTGTAATGGTACCAACATCTTGGGAGCAGCACCTTCCATAAACTGCAAGGAAAGTACCTGAGGCGGCTCCTTGGAATCCTCTCAGACAAGTGTGACTGCATCCACTTTGTTGGTGATCAATATGATGTCTCCCCTGCTGAAAGTCTGAAAGGTGAGGAACGAGAGAAAAGGATGAAGACCTGCCCCAGCAAAATGAAGGAGTACAAGCCACATGATATTCTCCCTATACCTGAATGGAAAGGCTTCATTCACAATCCCCTGAATAAAGCTAATCTGTTGAACTACATGGGGGAAGCATGGGCAGCTCAGAACAAGTCACTTCCTGCAGGATGCACACTTATTCTTGATGGAATCTTTTGTGATCTTGGTCGCACTGTTCTCTTGTCAGTGGATTGTCAGGTTGAGCTTCCAAAACTTTCCTGTGAGAAACATGAGGCGGCAGATACCAGGATGTTTGCTCACATTGCATACTCAGTACAAATTCTGCACCACAAACGGGCTGTAGTGGTTGCAACTGACACAGATGTGATCATGATGTGCATGTACTACATCACACACATGGATGGGCTGCAGGAGCTGTGGGTGAAGACTATGGATTTCTTCCTACCTGTTCATGCCATCACAGAAGCTCTGGCGGGGAAGTATGATGTTGCAGCTTCAGATCTTACATCCCTTCTCCTCAGCACCTACATACTTACCGGATATGACACAGTGAGCTATCTGTACACAAGAGGAAAAAGGCGGGCCTACACAACTACTTTTAAACACCTGACAGACCTTCTGCCGCTGTGCAGGTACGGTGACCCTGAGGAAAGCCTGGATGTTCAGGAAGAGGTTATAACAGCAGCACGGCGATACATGGCGTCACTCTTTGACAGGAGTGACTTTGGTGGTACTCTAGATGCACTGCGAGCCCACCTCTTTGTGAGCATCAAAGGAGACATGCGTTGCCTTCCACCAACTGAAGATGCCTTCCTATTACACCTTCGGCGAGATGCGCAGAGGGGTGCATCTTTTAACGTGCTGCTGCATAACCCACCCTGCCGGTCTTGTTTGCTGTGTCCTCAGGTGGTGAGGGTGGGTCTGTCCCCAGAGCAGTATCTGCAGTGTGCCACCCTCCTTATTATCCCACCTCACAGGGACTTGCACCTAGTTAATTAAGTTATGTTAAATTATTTTGTTCCGTTAAAGTTGTAATAGTTGTCATCTGAGGCAATAAAATAATGAAAGTCATTTTGCTGTATTATATTTCTTGTGTGACACATTTCCATTGGGAGAACAGGGTTATGTTGGAATTAAAAAGATGCCTAGGCCATGATGCTTAATAATGTGGACATTAAAAACCATATATCCAGTTAAATATCCAGTATGTCTTTCGGAATTTTTAAGAGTAGCCTAAAATTCTATTGAGGTTCTGAGCCTGTTGATCAACTAGTAGTGAAATCATCACAGATCCATTGATTTTGGTTGGATTTTTTTTTTTTCTGTGGAATGAGTATTCTGTTTGGTGAAAAGAATGACATATTGACTGATGTCATAACTTGGGGGGCAAGTTGATTGCCAATGAAGTAAAGATGAAAATATTGGAAAAAAGTGAGAAAACGCCTAATTTTTTGCATTAAATTGATGCAAAATCATGTAGAAATGTGTTTTAAGAGTTATTTTTTCAGTGGATGTTGTCAGCACATGTGTTCTGTGTATCTGGAATGCATTTATAGACAGCCTACCCAACCCACTGAGGATTTGAGGAAAAATAATATTTTTCAAATTTTTCTGATAAAAAATAGGCCTAAAGGGTGCATACACTAAAATGGCCACAATTTTTTTTCGCGATATATCCGGCAGAGCAGACCTTCCAATTATTGGTTCTTAGAGTCAAAGTTAACAGAAAAAACATGAATAAAAAGTATGGCAGACCATACATGTTGTACCTGTACAACCCATTTTATTGAGCTTTTGAGACTTTGGCTCCCCGACTACTATGGACTTTCCTTCATCTCGTCCATTCCGCTCTTCACTTCCTGCCCTCCATCTGAATTTTGCACGTCATCACAATCACGTGACTGCAAACCACCTATTGTCATTTTTTTGGGGCTCAGAAAAACGCACTGTTTTAGTGTGTATCCCTTTAAATGCAAATTAACAGCTGCTGCCAGCCCAGGGGGCGGAGCCTCACGAGCTCGCGCTAAGAGCCAGGACAAGGGGCGGATCTACTGGGGTGGCACGGGGTGGCAGCTGCCACCCCTAGTAAAGGTCTTGCCACCCCAGCTGCCACCCCATTGATGTCAGCCGGCTGAAAATAAGACGACATTTACGGTAAAAACCTTTGTTTCCTGGGCGCCCCTAAACGCATCATGACTTGAGTAGAAAATACTTAGCTACGTCCCTGATTCAAACGTGCAGAGCGGCGTTCGCTCAGTCTGGCTCACACACAGCGAGTCTGCTGCGGTGCGGTGGCCCTGCAACCAGTGTTGCAACCGGGACCCCCCATAAGCATCAAGAATGAAATGAAAGGTATGTACAATGTTTTTAGGAATGGCACAAAGGTCTCTGTCTTTGGATCATTGTTTTCAATGAGGGCTTTTTTGTCATTTGTTGTGTATCTTTGGATTATGTTGTGTTGTAAATAAATCCAAAAAATCTAAAAGCCATTCTTTTTTAAATCTCCTCATTCTTTGTGAAAGGTTGCTCAGAATGATAGGGCCTGATAGCTCCTAATAGGGCCGTTAGGGGAGGGTCTTTGTCTTTCTCAGGTGTGAAAAGCTTACATATTAATGAGCACATAAAGCTTTTTCACACAAAACACATTGTAAAAATTTTAAATCAATATATTGTCTTATCTGAATGAGCAGTCAGGGTAATTTTCACATAGTTTTAGAGCAAATTTTCTAGGCTACGTCATACAATTCTTGTAAAAGTCTTGTGAAGAAATAATCAGTATGGGTTTCATGACCTTATTTCAGTGAGAATTTTTTTTGTATTTTCACAAACCACGCATAAATGTCATTATCTCAAAACAACAAACTTTTACACACATGCTGTTGATATATTATTGTAGCAGAGTTTGTGCTGAATACAGTGTAATTAGACTTAAGCCATGAAAATGTCACAAGTAACAGAAATAAGCACAAATGTCAGAGCATGTCAGAACACCTCCAGGGCCCAGAAAACAGCTCAGACCCCAGAGGGTTAAGGTGTGCCTTTAGCCCCGTTGTACCAACTCAAATGCAGTACAAAAACACTATCCCATCCATTATAGAATTGCACACAATTGGCTTACTTTTTAATCGCAATGGTCCTTGAATTGGTATTTGAAAATGTAATTTATTATTTATTTTGGGTTTAATTATGACCTGCTCTTCATAGTTTCTGCGAGATTCACCAAAATAAAGGTATAGCTAATTAGGTGGTCCACAAGGTTTTCTGCCAACAATTAGTTAGATAAGAAAGTGTTGTGCTTTAGATGTGTTGGTCTGTAGGTTTGGACCTACCTTTCTTCTTTTTAACATGACACAAGAGGATATTTGTGATAACTGCAATCACAAGAAAGAACCCCAGAACAAAACACCCCAGTAACTCTGGAGATGGTGAGAATCTATGTGAATTGTCCATTGGCGTTATCTCTAGATGATAGAAAAGAAAATAGTCCCAGACATGTTAAAAGTGCGATGCTTCTGCCTGACATCATTTCCAAATGCAGCCAACCATGAATGTTATATAACTCACAGTTACCTTTCTTCAAATGTAACATTTATTTTACACTCCATCCATAGCATAACTACAACTTCGTAGTAAATTAACCCCCTTAATTTTCCCAAGTAATTTCCCCCTTTAATCATTTTCAGTTTTAGGATACTTAGAAAGATTCAAGATTACTTGTGGTTGCTGATGCTGAGGTTGGTATTTGACTGGTGGGAACAGGGAGACCAAGAGAATCTGGAAAAGAAGAAATGTTTATCTTGAAGCTGTTGTACATGGGCTGCTCTGTGCTGCTGCAACCTCTATGTGAAGTTCTGACTCACTTTAGTGTTAAAGGCTCTGTGGCTGCTATGTGTCTGTGTTAGCAAGCAGCCTTAAAACTTTGCAGTTGTCATAACGTATATGTAATTATTTAGAATTTCATTATTAAAAGGGAATATAAGTTAAATTTGTATGAACTACAACACATTGGTGGCAACATTGATGGACAATGCCACTGGTTCTCACATGTCTTGTGAATAATGGTGTCAATGGCACATAATTAAAAGGGGGAAAACAGTGAAAAAAAACAATGAGGGAAAAAACAAAGAGGGACATTTTTGCATAAATCTTCAGAAGGTTTGGAATATAACATATGAGCTATATAAGCTGAAATATAGCATATTTTTGAAGTTTGACAGACATCGTTGCTACTAAGGGTTGTGTAAAGATTTAACAATTATTTTAGTGTTCCACAGAAGAAAATTCGAAAATTTCAGTTTTGGGGTAAACTGTTGCTGTAACTATTAAAATATTCTCTTACATGTTACATACAAAAAACACAAAACATGTTACTTACTGTTGCAAATCAACCCAGCTGCTTTTGCTTCCTTGCATGCATATTTATGGTCAATATACTCTGCACACTGCCATATGTTTTTGCTATTCTGGTCACATTGAAAATACCAGAGTGATTCATTTTTATGTTTGAATGGGGGGTCAAAGGCTGTGAAATGTTTGACCATTCCACAGTTCAGCATATCACAGGCCATAGTAGCTTCTTCCTTGTGCCAGCACGTGTCACACACTGTTCCCCATCTACCATTGCGATGGATTTCCACTCTACCAGCACATCGATCCAGACCGCCTGTCAGTCGCAGAGCCTTGTATTCTTCATTAAAATGAGAGGAGACATGTGAACAGACACATGCAAAAAAAAAAAATAATAATAATTTCAAACACATGCAAAATGTAAGTGTCACCCATGGCACAGACCCCCGAATTGAAAATTTTTTGACACAAAGGCTTTAATTACTTTAAAATTTTATAATTAATCCCTCCATTAGCCAAAGTGTGTGGCATACATTTATTTTAAAAGACAGTTTTAGAGGTTAATGCTGCCTTTACCACATTTTCTTGTAATGCAGACACAGATGAGTGTGAACCCAATTGCAGGTACTTTATTGAAGGTTTGAGGAATGAACAGGTGAGTAACAGAATAATAATGAGAACAAACATGCAATGGAGGAACAATGAGCAGAACAAATTAAGAGAATCAGCTATGAAGAATCAACCATGGAGAATCAACACTGAAGAATCCACAATTGAGAAACACAGGCAAGTACTTTAAAGGGTATGAGTCTTTGCAATCAGTTAAAGACCAGACACTGTTTGCCATTTAATCCTGGATGGACCTCAAGGTCATTAACTCTTACTTTATCTACTTAATTACAAACATTTTATTCTGAATGTATAACCAGAAGAGAACTGCCACCCTTGTTTCTTCCAAGGTTAGTTTTCTCCATGATCCAACACCAAATGGAGTTTTTCATTCCTTGCCACAGATGATTTTGGCTTGTATGCTTTAAGGGACTAAATTATTATGTACTATGCATTTTCTTTTTTATAAGTATGGCATGACTTTAATTAACTTCTCAGTTAAACTTCTCAGTTTAAAACCTTAAACCATGAATCTGAAAACAACAAAAAGGCTTATATAAGTCATCGAACAGTAATTATTGGCTTATTTGGCTAAAATATGGATCCATCCATAATTAACTCTCTTATCAACATTGCTTGAGATGCCACTTATAACTCACACATAGTATTACATACCTGAGCAAACCACACCTGCGTCCTCCTTATGACCACAGTCATGTCCTTGAATAAGTGCCGGGCATTCCCATAAGCTCCTCTCAATTCCAGTGCAGTTGAGTTCGTCCAGGTGTATGGGGCCTGTACCCTGGCCGTAGGGCTCACTTTGACCACTGACAGACACAGCGTACCCACAACCAAGCTGTGAACACACCACATTTGCATCCTCCACGTTCCATTTATCATCACACACTGTGCCCCAGGACCCCCGCCACACCTCCACACGGCCCCCACAGCGATGACCGCCCCCAACCAATCGGACAGCAGCATTGCCTGAAGAAGCAGTTGGGACATATAAACATTTAGACAATACTAACATTTTTTACATAATTTAAACAAAGAACTTCAAACCAAAATCATGCTTGCCGCAATTGCACTTACTGGAATGTTCATGGGGAGAGTGTATCAAAGGGTATAAAAGTAGAATTGTGCAGCTTTTTTCCATACAAAACTTTGCAAATTGCATTTCAATTCAAGGTGGGACTACTGTTCTAGGGAAATCTGGTTATGTGTTACCAATTCCTGCAGGTGTGTAAACAACCCTTCCCAGATTGCAAAATTGCTATGGCCCAGATCTGGTCCACAAACCGCGTGCAATGATGGCACTTGGGCGTTCTGCTCCTGTTTGACAGATATGGGCTACAAGGCGGCCATTGCACAGCCACATGTCAGCATTTTAAAGTATTATTCAATTTTTTTTTGTTTTATGCCTTCATTTGATTACCATCATTTTTAATAATAAATTTGTTTTTTTTTTGTGTGTGTGTGTGTACAGTATTTGCCAGTGATTACTGTCCCATATCTTTGCCAAAACTGGCCCAGATATTTCTGAATTGGGTGACATTTTCTACATGGGCCACTACAGCCAGACAGGGCCATCCTTCCGGTGGTACAACAGGTGCACTTTCTCTAACTCCTGCTGGCCCTGCCCTGTGCTTGTGACGGTGCCGGTAGCCAGATTAGACTGTCCCACATTTTTGTTTTGTGATATTTGGGCCATATTCACCATTTTCCACATGGGCCACTTTAGGGTTACACCCAGCTTTGCTTAAAAAAAGCCCACATGCAATTTGGGATGTTTGGGACATATTTTCTATTACACATGTGGGCCACTTTAGGCTCACATTTATTTTGTATAGGCCAGAAGGTGGCCAACATCTGGATGCTATTTGGGTTGTGTATGTGGTGTAAAATTTAAAGGGTTTATCAGCTTTACATAGTCATGAAATGCCTAGAAAACTGTCACAAACAAGTTTAGTATGTGATTTTATCACATTAGTTTCACATGTATAATGTGCAAGTTTTGTTATCATTTCAAAATAGTCTATTTTAACTGTTTATCCAGTTGAATTGTTCCATTTTAAGTTCTTTACTGTAAAAATTATTTTTGCGTTTTTGAGTCACAAATTGAGGCATGCATTGAAATTATTTTCTGTGGTAAATGACAGACCACATTGGTCTGGACTGGTAACTCACATTGTCACAGATGCCGTCACAGAACTTAAAGGTGCAATATGCAGGATTTTTTTGGTGGGGAGGGAATAAAGCATATTTATAAATAATGACTCTCAATCATTACTTATGGTCCACTAGAAGTGTGTGGTGGTGTTTGTGTATATAGAGACATTGTCTTGTTCCTGTAATTCCTGAATTGTGTGCCAGACGTTTCTGGGCTGCAACCTTTGGCCAGCAGGTGTGCAGCCCCAGCCAATCGCAGGTAAGGGTGGGACTTTATTGTCTGTGCCTGAAGCCCTGGATGGGAAGCAGTTGTCATCTCGATACAACATTTTTTTGCTATTGCCTTTTTGACTACTATCTGTAACTTGAGTGAGATTATTAGGCATTGTAATTAAGTTTTTATGATGACATACTTATAAATGTTATTCATGCATGATTAAGACAATATTTGCAAAATAGCTAATCACTCATCTTCCCGCAGATAATTTCTTGAGTCATGTTCCGCCTACGAGGAACTTGAATGCTGTGCTTACAAACAGTAACTGAATATCCTGCATAGTGCATCTTTAACTTGTACTGAACCCAGAACATTTCTTTAAATTAATATACCGTCATCTTTTTCATAACTGTTATATTCTAATGAAAAATGTACAAACTTACCGCATTTAACTTCAGAGAGGACTGAGCATCTAAGGTTAGTAACCTCCGTACAGTTCTTTAATTGATAGTTGCGATAAACACAGTTTGTGAAACAATGCGTTATATTGGTTGTGTTCAATGCGCTGCTCTGAGAGAGACTGTAGACCTTTCCACAGCCAAGCTCATGGCAGATCTCACTGGACACATTGTGGAGAGTGTCTTCAGGCAGAGAGACAGAGGATTCTGTGTCTGGGGATTTAATAGTCCAAGAACATGAGCTAGATATTTGAGCCACATAGGGAGAACCTGGGGGTGAAAGAAGAAAATCAGCATTTCAATAGGCCATGCTAATAAAGCTACGCAATGCATTCCTTATGACTGATATATCCTATAAACATACATATAGTATTGATATACTATATTCTCTATATTACCTGAATACTAAACTGCATACTGAATATAGTCATATTATGCAATAGATTTAATTTTTTTTGCAAAAAAAACTTTTAAATAATACATTTTAAATAATAAATTACATAAATGAATAATATTAAAATTAATAAATACATTTTAAAATAATTTATCATGATTATTTGTACAGTAGTTAATCTTACACTTATCTCACTATCATTATTTCTTGTATGGGAACAGTTTTTACAATTTCACATTGGCCTAATACATGCCAATCTACAGACATGTTCAATTTCACGTCCCACTGCATGGTTCTTACCACAAATAACCTCAGAGAGCATTTTGCAGTGGCTTCTCACAGTCTGAGTGCAGTTGTTTAGCTCAGAGTTGTGGTAAAGGCAGCCTGTGAGACAGGTACTGTTTAATTCTGCATCAGATGCCTTTAATTTATACACATCACCACATCCCAGGGACAGGCAGATCTGAGAAGAGAGACTGTGAATATCCTCCACAGCTATAACTGCCGTGTTGCTTCTAGAGGTGCCGAGGGTCCAAGAGCACAACCCAGAATGCTGATCTGCTTGTGACACAACTGAGAATACAAGAAAATGTACTTTTTACAATTTACTTTCTCAATGCATATTCCAGTTCTGTGAATTTAAATTATTCGTTTCAATTCAATTTACATTAATTTGAAATAATATGTGTTGCGAAGAGCACTGTACAAAGTGGCTTTCCAGAAAATGCATGTTTCTACATTACAATTTAGAGTGATTTGCTATCAGAGGTGACTGTGTCCAAGTAATGTATTTCAGAAATGTACATATACAAATCACGCAGTTAGTTAACAATGTATTAATTTAATGCAGAAACAATGAGCTCATTGAAGTCATTATTACAAAGTTGTGAACATAATGATTACGATATATAGAAATTACATAAATTCTAATTATAAAAAAAAATTGTCTCTGTAATCTTTAATAAAAATGTAATAACTTCATCAGTCTCTGCTCCTTTTCTAATGACGTCAAAACCGCAAAGGCTATAGATAATGTTAAAGCCAAATAGTTCTAGCAAGCTTTTATTTGTTCTTGCAATTGATTGTTATCCAATCAAATCCCAATGCACTGGAAATAATAATGATAATAATGATGATAAATAGATTTTTATTAATGCTATTATAATGCCCCCTGAGGTCGGCGCGATAGGCTCGTTTTTTTCCTTATCAGTGCAAAAAAGAATCAAAATACTAATATCAATTTTTATCTTATATGCTTGTGTTATACATACATCCTGTTAAGTGTGTATTATTTTTGTGTATACTCACAATAAAAACAAAGTGTTGTGCTTTTTGCCAAATAAAGAAAAATAAACATGATGCGAGTTCTGCTTTCTCTCTGTCAGTGTAGTCCATTCTGAAACGCGTCCGAAAATGAACCATAACTCAGTGAATACTCAGTCAAACAGGCATACAGACACACAGGCATGAAGCTTGAATTCTCTTCTTTTAAATGAAGTATTTTTTATAAAAAACAAATATTCTCTGTTTATGTAATCTGTATGAAAAGAGAGAGATGTCAGTCGTTCTCATCTCAGCTCATTATGTTTTAATCTGCCCCGCCCACGGAGAGCGCGCGCTATTCAAACGCAAATGAATGAGGCAATCCATGCAAACTGTGAACGCTCCCATATTAGCGCGAGAAAACACATCAAGTTTATTCAGATCATTGTACTTGTTTACACTGTCTTGCAGCGCTGTGAGGAATAATAATAATGGAAAATGTACCTCAGAAGTGCTGGTATTTTGAGGAGCAATGGATGGAATACTGTAGTAAGTTTTTTTTCATTCTCAAGTGAATCGCGTTTCTTGTGTGTGAATGAATGACCGGCAGAAATGTGCGCTGTTTACCACAGCTCGCAAAAAGACAGTTTAAATTTGAATCGTGTGTGAATGAATGATCCGCTTTTAGCAAACTGTATTGCTATACTGAGATGAGTAAAAATCGACTGAAATATGTTGAAATAAAATGTATTTGTATAAGCAACGTATTAAACTGCAAATTAACATTTATATTCCTTATAATAAAAACCAAAGACCTAGGTTACAGACATGAAAGACAACATTTCGTTGACTAGTTTTGGATAGATTATATATTTTTACTGTAAAATATCTGCCACCTCAAATAAGCTTTTGTTTGCCAATTTTTGCTAATATGTTAAATATAGTATGTTTTGTCAATGTAGGCTATATTCAAAGTAATGAATCCTTAACTTTGAAATATGTACAGTATGATAAAATGTATACTTTAGTTTTTACAAAGAAAGATTACACTTGAATTGTTGTTGTAATTGTAACCTTTTTAATAAAAAAATATATTTACAAGGTAGATGTAAACAAATTTTAAAAGGTAAATATAAGCCTTTTCTTTAAATAATTTTATTGTGTTTTATTATTGACAAATTTGGGGAGAGGATACATATTCCAAAACTGAAAATACAGTATGAGAATTAACTGCACAATTACTAGACATGTTTTCCTTGGATATTATACAATTTGCGAGCACAATTTGTGAGAAAAAAATAAAATAATTTGAGATGCTTCAAACTGTGAACCAATGCTCTTGCATTCTTTCTTGTGGCTCAGTCACACACCTGAATGAATGGCTCATTAAGTATGTGGGCCCCATTGTCTCCTCAGGTGTGAACCACTAAACATGATGGTGTTGGACCTTTGCGCATATTGCCTTTCCAAACAAAAAGTGTTTTACAAGATTTAAATCAATGTATTGTGTTATGTGAATGATTAGGCAGGGTGATTTTCACATCATTTTGAAGAAAAAAACACTAGGCAACAACATCCATTAGTCAAAAGTCTTATTGACACATATTTAGTATGTGTTTTGTGGCCTTATTTCAGAAACTTTAGTTTTTAGTTTTTTCAAAAACCATGCATAAACATTATTCTCTCAAAAATACAAACATGTACATGCATGTTGCTCACATATTATGGTAGCCCTGTTTGTGCTAAATAGAGTGTAATTACACCTTTGCCATTAATGTTTATAAGCAACTGAAAAAAGCACAAATGTCAGGGCATGTCAGAACATCTCAAGGACCCCAAAAACCCCTTAGACCCCAGAGGGTTAAATAAATTACATTTAAGGTAATCAATTAGTATATCAATAGAATGCGAGAGCTATGCAAGTTTGCTAAAACAATGCCTACAGTTGTTTTTCATGTTGTGAATGACCTGTTTCTGAAATACTGATGTTGTTACATAAGGGCACAAACCCAAATAAAACAACACAGCACAGTTCTGCCTTTTGAACTTGGGTAATACAACTGAACACACAACATACGTTTGGCGTTCGAATAACAATAGCATAGAGCACAACATGATCTGACATTTCACAGGCTGCCTGTTTGATGTGACACCTGTTTTAGTGCAACAAAGTGAAATACAGTGGAAGTGAGCAAATTTGCAGTGGTTGGATAACAAGAGCATCACCGCAACATCCTGTCACACTCTTCAAAAGGGTTAAGAATTATGTGAAATAATTCTTCATGATTCTCTAAGGCTTAATGTCAAAACATTCAGCAGTTCACATTGAGGCACAAAAAAGGAGTGATTTTAAAGTAAACTACTAAAGGAAGAATTACCCATTATTATCAAAATGACATACAATTTCAGGGAAGCAAATAACTCACATTTCATATTGACCTTTGGATGCTCAGTAGAGATGATATTGTCATATCCTGAAAAAAAGAGCAAGAAATTTTACATTCTTGAAAAAATTACATGTTTTTGTTCCACCGTGTGTTTTTGTTCCAACTCTCAGACCATTGCACAACACGACGTTTCTGCTCACGTTATTCTGTGGGTCCACAAAGATTTAGATGGCAACTGTATGATTAATTGCATAATGATAGCTACAGATGCAGTAGTACGTTCAGAATCTGCAAAATGATAATACTTTAAACAAAATATTATAAAGGGATTATAAAAATTGCTTATTGTTTTTTATTTAGTACTGCTCTGAATAAGCTATTTTACATAACAGATGTTTAGCTTAAAGACAAAATAATAGCTGAATTTATAAAAATGAGCCAGTTCAAAAGTTTACAAATGCTTGATTAAATGCAAATCTTTCCAGCAATCTTTCTTTTGAGAGCCATTTCACACTGAGGACAACTGAGGGATGACAAGAACAGGATGAGATGTATAACTGTTTCTTATTTTGTTTTATTTTGTCCACCTGTGATGGATTTTTAATAAATAAGATAGTAAATCTATCTTGTAAACTTGTAAACTAACCATGATTCTAACATCTAAACCTTACTTCCCTTTTAGGCCTAACACTAACATTTGAACACAATGTACCAAAATGTTCTCTGAATATTGTGTCCATGGAAAATTCTGAAGTGCTGACCAAGACAATATAAAAAATATACTGTCCAAAATTGTATCATGACATATTGAGTAATCAACTGAACTCTTAACCATTTTCTTTAGATTTTCTGATGATTCAAGATAATTTTGCTCATGCCAGTAACAGAGGGTGAAAGAGGGGGGCTTGCTTTTACAAATTTAACCAATCATATTGAAAGAAGGTGACATGAGATAAGTCACATTGATCTTATTGTTGTGTCTGTCTTTATCCTATAAAACCTGATGTAGTCTTCTTGGGTGCAATACTCTGAGAAATGATTGAGAACTTATATTTTATGTGAAACAGCTTATTTAAGGCATGTAGTACTAAAAAAACAATAGGTACATTTTATGATCCCTCTTGTTTTGTTATAATTATTAACATTTTGTAGATTCTGCTAGGTGTATCTAAATTTATGACCTCAACAATATATGCTATATTGAGAATATGTATAATAGCAGTTAGATGCAAATTTGTCATACAAACAACATTTAATGATATTCAACCATCCTTATATGCTTTATTAATGCAATAATCTTTTAGTCTTGACTTCAATATAATAGAAAGCATTACTGAATTGTTATTCAGTAGCTTATGATTTGGATTCTCTATCTTTCTCTGTATTGAAAGAAAATGGGTAACGCTTTATAATAACTGTACGCTATTAATCAGTTAAGCATAATTCATAATTTAAAGCATTAATAGACATTAATAAGCAGTTTATAAATACAGCTATAAATGCTTTGTTCTTAATTTATAAGCATATCTATAATGTGTTTAATAATTTAATAATTCATACTTTATTAATGATCATTTATCATTTCTAAATGAAGTAATGCATTATTTACAAACCAGTTATTTAGGAGTTGTCAGTGGTTCATAAGATCACTTAGAAGTTGCAAGTAAATGATTAATAAACTATTTAAATGTACATTCATACATCTTATTATTCAGACATAGTAAAAGTTACTTAGTGTGTTAATAAATGCTTAACATGCATTTCTACTGTAATGCATGATTAATTCAGGTAGTTAAAGCATTTAGTAGTGGTCACTTAACGATGTTTGTGAGCTCATCTAAAGTGAGGACTATTTATGCCTCGTAAAGCATTTACAAAGGAGATTTAAACGCTCAGTTATCTTCTAAACAGAAAAAGGAAACAAACACCACAGTGATACAGAACATAGAAATATTTAAGATGTATGAATGGACATTTAAATAGTTCATTAATCATTTACTTAAACTTTCTAAGTGATCTTATGAACCACTGACAACTCCTAAATAACAGGTTTGTAAATAAAGGAAAATAATAATGCTATGTTTAATGTTTGTAAATAATGCTAAATTGAACATTAATAAAGAATCAAAATTATTAAACACATTTTTAGCTGTATTTATAAACTGCTTATTAATGTCTAGCTTTATAAATGATGGATGAAATGTGTATTAATGTATAGATAATGATTAATTGTGTGCAGTTATTATAGAGTTACCAGAAATGTATATTATTATTATTATTATTATATTGCTTTATTTGCTTCAGTTTAAAAACTCAGCACTGTGCAAAAGTCTTAGGCATGTTAGCATTTTCACCAAAAAAATGTTTTGTTTTGTTTTGTTTTTTATATCTTTTGCTGTAGTGTATAGGAAATATCAGTTTACATTTCCAAACATTTCTCTTTGCCATTAATTGTAATAATCCAGTGAAAAAAAAACTAACATGCCTACTTTTGCACAGTATATGTCAGCAGCGGCAGATCTTAAAGTGACTGCAGTCACTAATTCTGCCTGTCAGAAAAGTTAATCAAAGAAAAAAGGGAACAGAGAAAAATCACACTTTGCTCTTGACTAAAGAACTTTTGTAGTTTTAATAAGGATTAATCTGTATTTAACTTATAATTTATGCAGTGCGGACTGTTTGACAACATTATTCAATTTCTGTATGTTTCCAACCTGTTAGACAGGTAGGAAAGGCAACTGTAAATATGACATTTATTATGGGTTTATGTGGGGATTGTTTTAAGTTCACTTTAAAAAAAAGTTATATTTATAGTTATATTTTCATTGAGACATCAGTAGCTGTTTTAGTATAAGTGATACTGGCCTTCATTCATAAAAAGATGCCATTAAACAAGTATTTAAAATATACTGTCTTTCTGTTGTCTCTACATTAATTTGGAGATTAACTGTAAAATTGTTACATTATAAAATATCGGAGAATCCTGAAAAAAAAAAAAAAAAACACTGTATTACAGATTCAACACTTCAATTAGCAGAACAATCATTTTCAGCTGTGATAAGTAAAGCTTGAAAAAAAACTTTTTTATTAGAAATATTATAATGATTTCTTAAAGATCATTATACTGATGAAATACCTGGAGTACTGGCAGATAATGGAGCTTTGCCATAACAAGAACAATTTTATTTTAAAATATAAACAAAATAGTTATTTAAAATTGTCAAAATCCTTAACACTACTGTTTTTTAATAAATAAATGAGGCCGTTGTAGACATAAGAATCTTCTTATAAAAACAAAATCTTACTGATCCCAGATAGATAGATGATAGATAGATAAATAAATAGATAGATACCTTGTATAAAAGCAACAGTTTGGACAATTGTCATGATCTTGAAAGCCTCCATTCTTCATGAGCTGAATGAGGGCTGTTTTTAGTACTGCTGTACTTCACTTTCTGAATCAAAGGGAGGAAGTGAGACTGCCTAGCCGTTTCTGTGTGTGTGTGTGTGTGTGTGTGTGTGTGTGTGTGTGTACTTGTCTACCTATCTAAGAGGGGACCTTGGTGTCGTGTCGTTACCAGTGTTGGGGAAGTTACTTTTAAAAAGTAGTGTTTGCTCATTACTCGTTACTTTTTAAAAAAGTAATCTGTTACTTTACTTAGTTACCCCATTTGGAAAGTAACTTTTTACGTTACTCGTTACTATTACGTTACTTTTATGTTGCTTGACTTTGGGCAGAACCCAATATTTGTTCCTAAATATGTAGACATAAAGTTATACAATGGAGGACATAACAGGTAATTATTTTGTGCTCTTTATTATAAAAAAATAGTATCAATAGTATAAAAAAAAGTCCTTCTCATTGGTGCTGCTGTATGCGGCAACTTTTATTCTCAGCCGGCTCTGCATCATGGGGTAGAGTGCGACACTCCGCGATGAGCAGCGCGCCCGCACCACTTCTCTCCGCTCCGCTCCCCCTATCCACCGAACTTTAAATTTCGGCAACAGCCAATAAAGCGCTCCTGCTCTCTAACACCGGTGCGAATCGCGTCTTGATAGCATAGGACAAAATGATATAGAAGACATAAGCTTAGTTTTCAGACATATTACTCACTCTAAGGGAGTAGGAGAAAAAAAAGAGATTGAGAAAAAAATAAATATTTTGTTTAAAAGTACACATATTCAAGCTTTCTATATATTTCTCAGGTCTGTGAGACAAGTATAGCTTATCTAAGTTTCGGTTCATTTACAGTATGGAGACGAGCTTCAGTTCACGCGCTGGTGCCGTCATGATTATTTTCCATGCCATATTTACTTATTTATTAAATTCAGGCAATTAATTGGTTGGTAAAACATTGATTAAAATTAAGATACAATTAATACACAACGAAATTCGTTTTAAAGAAAGTCTTTCTACAAAAACAAACTTAATAAAGTGGTCTAAATCATGTCTGCCCACTCCATTTATCTCCCGATATATTGCACAAAATTATGATCTTACTCATGCTTTTCACTTTTCATATAATCAACATAGATTAAATTATTTATTTATTTATTTTATTTAAACATAAATATGAAACTAAATCGTTCTCTTCAGATCTCAACCGTTCTCTTCTCTCAAGCGCGCAGCTGAGGCAGTGTTGCTGTCAAATATATCCATGGGAAAAGTAACGTTGCGCCGAATTGAAAAAGGAACTACATTTCGTTACCAAATTTTTAGTAGTAACGCGTTACACTACTTTTCGTTACACACTCACCAACAGGGTACCGCCGAGCCAAGTGGGAACATTTTTCAAGTCCCCTGTTGGTCATGCATTAAAACATGTTAAAATCAAGTAAAAAACGCTCTGATTAATTTTTTACATTTTTGACCAAGTGTGTGTTTAAGTCCATACTCCTGTAGGCTGGAGCAGGAACTGCAATGCCCCATTAACACTCGCCGTTCACACTTCTGAGGCTCTGAGGCCCCGTCCACACTACTGCATTTTAGTTTAGAAACGGAGAATTAAAACGAATACAATCTCCGTCCACACCAGCGTTTTAGCTGCGTATTAGAATTGATCTCTGTCCACATTAAAACGACTGAAAACGCGGATCACGTGACCATTCACCAACACTGGGCATGCGCGTGCTGGTGTAAACACAACTTCATTGATAAAATTATCCCACCATGCGCTGGTTCTTCCCGGGTTAACCCAAAACCGACGCTCCATGTACGGTCGATACCGCTGCTGCACACGGGAATTGTCACAGATCGCTCGAATAATAGCTTGCCTCCGGCGCATGTAGGCAGTTTTTTAAGAATTTACTTGCACAACAGCTGCTAGCAAAGATATATGACATGACTGATGACACCCAATCACAGAGCCGAGCGTGAGCCTCTACTACGTCATCGTTTCTAAAGTCCTCCGTTTTGACCCGTCCACACTAAAACGCCCTCCGGAGATTCAAAACAAAAAACGGGTCGGCAGCTTTTCTAAACTTCTCCGTTTTGGGTCTCCGGTTTTGCCGTTTTATGGACGGGAGGTGCAAACGTAGCAAAAGGTCTCCGTTTTTAAACGAAAACGCAGTAGTGTGGACGGGGCCTGAGACTGTAGAGCTGCTGTTTGTTTCCTTACTTAAGGAACTTTAAAGTCTTTTCAAAAATCCCCACACATGCATATGTATATTGTTTCATAATATAAATTCAAGTTTATTTTTTTAAATTCAAATTTTTTTTTTTAAACATGCCAAGAGGGGATCTGCAACTCTGACCGATGTCTAACTATAGCCTGCAATGGAATAGTGTGTGTGTGAACAGTGAAGTGAACTGGCAGTGAAGTCTTGTCTTCATTATGTATCTCAACTATATATTCACACAGGCATCACAATATTTGTCTCAATATTTGATATATATTTAATATATTGCTCAATTTAAATGCAACTAAACATGTCACTCTTTACCATCAAACAAGGGACATTTATTTGAAGATGAAATTTAAAACTTGAAGTTGAATTGCAAAATTATTTAAATTAAATAATGTGAAATGAATGTCTTTTAATATTAACACTTTAGTTGTTGAACCAACTGAAGATTTTCAATGCAAAAATCAAAAATGTGCGTGTGAGAACCATACTCTCTGACAAAAAGAAGTTTCATTTTCACTTTATTCTGATGATCCCTTTAACACATTCTGTTGTCTATAAGTAACATTCCACCCACGTCTACTAACTCTCATTAGAGTATTAGTAGAGTATTATTAGACTGGTAGGGTTAGAATAAGTTGACATGTAGTTACAAAGTTACTAATAGTCAGTAGAGTATCTGTTGGAGGACCATCACAATAAAGAGTTTGCAGATATTAGAACTATTGATACTCTAAAGAGTTATTTGACATGTAGTTGCAAAGTTACTTACAATCAACAGAATGTTCTAAAGGGACCATCAAAATAAAGTGTTAGCCTGCCGAAGTTTATTAAAGTGTGCTGATAGCATGCTATTTTAAACTAAAAATAAGAATGAATGTCCTCGAGGTAGCATGAAAAACTGTCCTAATCGTCCTTACAAATTTTTCTATAACATTTGTTAATAACTTAATAGCTTTTTTTTTTCTTTTCTTTTTTTTACTAACTTAGAGTAACTCCTTTCCATTTCCTGTTCACTGCCTTCACTTACATTCTCATCAAGCCCACATGGCAACACAAGCACTCTCTAACATTGGCCAGTTCATTCTTAAGCTCTGCACATCCAGGAAATGTAAGTGTAAAAGAAAGCCTTATGTAAAAGAAAGCCTTATGTAAGAAACATGAACAAAAATATTGGTTTAATTTAACTGTATGATAAATGTATATTACCTTTCTTTCTAGAATACAATCCCAAAAAAGGGTTCTGCAGTGGCTCAAATTGAAATCCTGACTAGTAACTGATTGTAGATATCTTTCAATTCTTCATCTTTGTTTCTTTCTCTAGGTGTGTGAAGCGAAAATCTATGAATACTGAAATAAAATGTCAACAAAAGAAAACCTATGAGGTCTCCCCCTGAAGTTTACTGCCAAAATAAAAGCTTATTTATAATTTATATTTATAATTATAATTATGTTGGTCACAAGGGTCCAATTCTCACTATTAGCTAACTATTAACTATAACTTTTGCCTCAATAAAAGCAGAATTACTGCTTATTAATAGTTAGTAAGGTGGTAGTTAAGTTTAGGTAGTGGGTAGGATTAAGGGATGTAGAATATGGTTATGCAGAATAAGCCATTCATATGTGCTTTTTAAGTACTAATAGACTGCCAATATCCAAGTAATATGCATGCTAATAAGCAACTAGTTAATAGTGAGAATTGGACCCGAAACTTAAATGTTACCCTAATTTTATAGTATAACAACACAATACTATTATTGCAATTGTAATATATTTCTTGATTGATTTGTTCAATTTAATAAAATAATACAATTAAAAATATTTATTTTATATTGTGACCTGAGAAAACTTCTGCAGTTTTTCACAATATGTTCCAGCAAAATTTGCTGCAGTGAAGTGTCACGGTTTTCAGATGCATTGTTTCCTTCTTGTCTCGTGCCTTTGTTATTTGTGTGTGTGTCTGTGTCGCGTGGGTTGGGCGTGGCCCAAACAATCATTCATTCATTCATTCAATCTCTAATCAGCTCGGCGCCAGCTGCAACTCATCTCCATAGCCTATTTATACTCACCGGTTTCTTTTCTCCACTGTCAGATCGTTGTCGATGTCTAGATGTCTGGTGTTCCTCGTCTGTGATCGTGTGGTGTTGTTCGAGTTTCCTGTTACCTGTTCCAGTTCGTGTTCACGTCGGATTCATCATCTTCATCATCACATCACCCTGCACCAGCTCTTCTCTCTGTGTTTGGCCATCGAGGTCCCTGCGCTGCCCACCCACCAGTGTTGTTTGTTACCTCTGTTAAACCTTGTCTCTAATAAAGAGTTGACTGCACCTGCTTTTGCTTCCTCGTTAATCCAGCATGACAGAACGATCTGACCACAGCATGGAAGCAGCGGGCGGAGCTCAGATCGCCATGGAGGCATTCATCAATCGCAGTATTCAACGCATGGATGCCCAGGAGGACGGGCTGAACAACACTGGTCGCGCGGTTCAAGCTCTGGTGGCGCAGGTGTCCGAGCTCACCCAGCAGATCCAACAGCTGCGTGTTCCCACTGCGCCGCCCACACCGGCCGCTCCCCCTATACCATCTGATTCTCTCTCCCAGTCGGAACCTCGTCTGCCTGCACCCGAGAGGTATGCCGGAGAACCCAGTTTCTGTCGAGCGTTCCTGAATGCATGTTCTTTGCACTTTGCTTTACAGCCTAGAACCTTCAACAATGAGCGAGCCAAAGTCGCCTTTGTGCTGTCACTACTGACTGGGAGAGCGGCACTTTGGGGGACGGCGGTGTGGGAGAACCAAGACCCTTGCTGCGCGTCGTTCCAGGCACTCTCCGCCGCCATGAAGCAAGTGTTCGACCGGGCGGTCACGGGAAGAGGCGGCAAGAGTACTCGCCGAGCTTCGTCAGGGTGATCGCTCGGTATCGGATTATTCGATCGAATTCCGGACCCTCGCGGCAGAGTGCCGATGGAACGACGAGGCGCAGTGGGACATGTTCCTGCATGGGCTGGCTGACCGCGTCCAGAAGGAGATCTACGCCCTGGACCTGCCCACTACGTTGAACGGACTTATTGACTTAGCACTACGAGTGGATGCTAGACTGTCGAGAGTCGAGCGACATGCCCTTTCCGGTCGTTCGTTTGGAGCTACAGAGAGTCTGCGGTCCAGCGGCATGGACGCGGTCAGCCCTACCCACGATCCCGAGCCCATGCAGGTAGGGCGAGCTCGGCTTTCCCGGGAGGAGAAGGAAAGGCGGAGGTCCCGTGGCCTTTGCCTTTACTGCGGCGGAGCGGGACATTTTTCCATCACGTGTCCGGTAAAAGGCCACGCCCGATAGTAACAGTGAGGCTACTATCGGGTGGGATCTCCGCCGAGAAGACCTCATCGACATCTACTCTCCTCCCGGTAAGACTAAGATGGTCAACACTTCAACACGACTGTCATGCACTATTGGACTCCGGGGCGGAAGGTAATTTTATGGACTACACTCTTGCACATAACCTCCAGATCCCCCTTCAGTCACTTCCTCAAGACATTTCTGTTCACGCTCTAAATGGTCAAGAACTTCCTATGATTTCACTCTCCACTGGTCCCATCACCCTCATCACGTCTGGTAACCACTCAGAGACTCTGTCATTTTACATCATGGATTCACCTCTTGCACCCATAGTACTCGGACATCCCTGGTTAACAAGACATAATCCCAAGGTGGACTGGCTCCGTAAATCCATCACGGAGTGGAGCACTGAGTGTCATGAGTCCTGTCTTTTGTCTGCCTGTTCGTCTGTTCCTATGTCTGTGTTACAGGAGGAAGCAGTGGATTTGTCTAACGTGCCCGCGGAGTACCACGACCTGAGGGAAGTGTTCAGTAAGTCTCGAGCTGCTTCTCTACCTCCGCATCGTCCCTACGACTGTGCCATAGATTTATTACCAGGTAAATCTCCGCCTAAGGGCAAGTTATATTCACTTTCTGCTCCAGAAAGGGAGGCCATGGAGAAATATATTTCTGATTCTCTAGCAACGAGGTTCATTCGCCCTTCCTCTTCTCCGGCGGGGGCGGGGTTCTTTTTCGTGGGGAAGAAGGATGGATCTCTGCGACCTTGTATTGACTACCGGGGGCTGAACAACATCACGGTAAAGAATACTTATCCTTTGCCGTTGATGTCTTCAGCTTTCGAGAGGTTGCAGGGAGCGTCACTTTTCACGAAATTGGATTTACGTAATGCTTATCATTTGGTCCGCATCAGGGAGGGGGATGAATGGAAGACTGCTTTTAACACCCCCAGGGGTCACTTTGAATACCTGGTCATGCCCTTCGGGTTGTCCAACTCCCCAGCAGTCTTCCAGGCTCTCGTCAATGACGTGCTGCGAGATATGGTCGATCAGTTCATATATGTTTACCTGGATGACATATTGATTTTTTCTTCTTCTCTCCAGGAACATGTGCAGCACGTCCGACGAGTGCTTCAGAGGTTGCTAGAGAATGGGCTTTTTGTCAAGGCGGAGAAATGCGAGTTCCACGCACAGTCGGTTCCATTTCTTGGGTACATCATTTCGTCTGAGGGAGTACGTATGGACCCTGATAAGGTTAAGGCTGTGGTGGAGTGGCCAATCCCAGATTCTCGCAAGGCCCTGCAGAGGTTTCTGGGATTCGCCAACTTTTACCGACGTTTCATTCGTAATTTCAGCCAACTAGCCGCACCTCTGACTGCCTTGACCTCCCCCAGAACTACGTTCAGGTGGTCAGACGCGGCTGAAGCCGCGTTTGCCAAACTGAAGAGCCGCTTCGTTTCGGCTCCCATTCTGATAGCCCCTGATTCTTCACGTCAGTTCGTGGTGGAGGTCGATGCGTCAGAGGTGGGGGTAGGTGCGGTGTTGTCCCAACGTTCTTCCACAGACGAAAAGATGCATCCCTGCGCGTTTTTATCTCATCGTTTGTCCTCTGCCGAACGTAACTATGACATTGGTAATAGGGAGTTGTTGGCAGTCAAGTTGGCGTTGGAGGAATGGCGTCACTGGTTAGAAGGGTCGGGGGTACCTTTTATCGTCTGGACCGATCACAAGAATTTGGAATACATTCGATCTGCTAAAAGACTGAACTCCAGGCAGGCTCGGTGGGCACTTTTTTTCGGTCGTTTTTATTTTACTCTATCGTACCGCCCGGGTTCTAAAAACATCAAACCCGATTCCTTATCTCGCATTTTTGATTGCTCCGAACGCCTGGTTACTCCCGAGTGCATTTTACCCGAGACCCTATTTGTCTCCACACTCACATGGGAGGTCGAGTCGAAGGTCAAGAAGGCCTTAGAAGGGGTAACGCCCCCGGTCGGTTGCCCACCGAACCGTTTGTTTGTGCCGGAGGGATTTCGGTCAGACGTTATTCAGTGGGGACATTGTACCAACATAGCCTGTCATCCAGGAGTGACTCGTACTAGTTTTCTGGTTAAACAACGATTCTGGTGGCCTCTCATGGCCCGGGACATTCACAGTTTTGTTTTGGCTTGCTCGGTTTGTGCCATTGGTAAGTCTTCCAATCGACCCCCAGATGGGTTACTTCAACCGCTGCCTGTCCCTTCGAGACCCTGGTCCCACATCGCGCTAGATTTTGTTACCGCCCTCCCACCCTCCCAGGGCAACACGGTAGTTTTGACCGTGGTGGACCGGTTCTCGAAGGCGACTCACTTTATTCCCTTGCCCAAATTACCCTCAGCCAAGGAGACAGCGGTGGCTGTCGTGGATCACGTCTTTCGTTTACATGGCCTTCCGATTGACATGGTTTCCGACAGGGGACCCCAATTTGTGTCCAAATTTTGGAGAGAGTTTTGTAAACTACTGGGCGCGACTGTTAGTCTGTCCTCAGGGTTTCATCCCCAGAGCAATGGTCAAACCGAGAGAGCCAACCAGGATCTGGAGAGAATGTTGCGGTGTTTGGTATCCAAGAATCCTTCTTCCTGGAGTCAACAACTGTCTATGGTGGAGTACGCCCACAATACATTACCAGTGTCATCCACGGGTCTTTCTCCGTTTGAGTGTAGTGTAGGTTACCAGCCACCTATTTTTCCCAGTCTGGAGTCCGAAGTCGCGGTTCCCTCTGCACACGCCTTTGTCCAGAGGTGTCACCGCACCTGGACTAGAGCCCGTGAGACTCTACTCCAGGTGAGGTCGCGCACCAAGGCTAAAGCCGATCGCCACCGGTCGAAGCCTCCCGTATACGTCGTTGGTCAAAAGGTGTGGCTTTCTACTAAGAATATTCCTCTCCGCTCCGTATCGAATAAGCTCGCACCCAAATTTATTGGCCCGTTTTCTGTCACCAAGATCATTAGTCCGGTGGCAGTCCGCCTCAACCTTCCTCCCGCGTACAGGAGAATTCACCCCGCCTTCCATGTATCCAAGATTAAGCCTGTGTTTCGATCAGCGATTAACCCGCCAGTTCCGGTTCCTCCCCCGCCGCGTCTCGTAGATGGGGAACCTACTTATTCGGTAAATCGTATTCTGGACTCTAGGCGGAGGGGACGCGGAGTCCAGTACTTGGTGGACTGGGAAGGTTACGGTGCGGAGGAGAGAAGTTGGGTTCCTACAAGAGACATTCTGGATCACTCCCTTATCGATGATTACAATCGACAGGTAAGGGAGTCTGGGGACGCCAGGAGGCGTTCCTAGGAGGGAGGGTACTGTCACGGTTTTCAGATGCATTGTTTCCTTCTTGTCTCGTGCCTTTGTTATTTGTGTGTGTGTCTGTGTCGCGTGGGTTGGGCTTGGCCCAAACAATCATTCATTCATTCATTCAATCTCTAATCAGCTCGGCGCCAGCTGCAACTCATCTCCATAGCCTATTTATACTCACCGGTTTCTTTTCTCCACTGTCAGATCGTTGTCGATGTCTAGATGTCTGGTGTTCCTCGTCTGTGATCGTGTGGTGTTGTACGAGTTTCCTGTTACCTGTTCCAGTTCGTGTTCACGTCGGATTCATCATCTTCATCATCACATCACCCTGCACCAGCTCTTCTCTCTGTGTTTGGCCATCGAGGTCCCTGCGCTGCCCACCCACCAGTGTTGTTTGTTACCTCTGTTAAACCTTGTCTCTAATAAAGAGTTGACTGCACCTGCTTTTGCTTCCTCGTTAATCCAGCATGACATGAAGTTAATCTTTGTGTTCTCTGTCTTTTAATATAAGGACACAATAATCATTGAAAAATCAATAAATCAACTTAATCAATAAAAATGTCAAAAGATGGATTAATAGCTAAAGAACTGAAAATAATGTAATGAAAATGCTATATAGTTTAGTGATTATACAAAAAAAAAAATGTATCTACAACACCAAATCAGAAAAAGTTGGGACACTGTACAAATTGTGAATAAAAACAGAATGCAATGATGTGGAAGTTTCAAATTTCAATATTTTATTCAAAATACAACATAGATGACATATCAAATGTTTAAACTGAGAAAATGTATAATTTTAAGGGAAAAATAAGTTGATTTTAAATTTCATGGCATCAGCACATCTCAAAAAAGTTGGGACAATGCCATGTTTCCCACTGTGTGGCATCCCCTCTTCTTTTTATAACAGTCTGCAAACATCTGGGGACTGAGGAGACAAGTTGCTCAAGTTTAGGAATAGGAATGTTGTCCCATTCTTGTCTAATACAGGCTTCTAGTTGCTCAACTGTCTTAGGTCTTCTTTGCTGCATCTTCCTCTTTATGATGCACGAAATGTTTTCTATGGGTGAAAGATCTGGACTGCAGACTGGCCATTTCAGTACCCGGATCCTTCTACGCACCCATGATATTGTAATTGATGCAAGGTCTTCCCTAAGAGACGAAGTCTGGATGGGAGCATATGTTGTTCTAGAACTTGGATATACCTTTCAGCATTGACGGTGCCTTTCCAGATGTGTAAGCTACCCATGCCACACACACTCATGCAACCCCATACCATCAGAGATGCAGGCTTCTGAACTGAGCGCTGATAACAACTTGGGTTGTCCTTGTCCTCTTTAGTCCGGATGACATGGCATCCCAGTTTTCCAAAAAGAACTTCAAATTTTGATTCGTCTGACCACAGAACAGTTTTCCACTTTGCCACAGTCCATTTTTAATAAGCCTTGGCCCAGAGAAAACGCCTGCACTTCTGGATCCTGTTTAGATATGGCTTATTTTTTGACCTATAGAGTTTTAGCTGGCAACGGCGAATGGCACGGTGGATTGTGTTCACCGACAATGTTTTCTGGAAGTATTCCTGAGCCCATGTTGTGATTTCCATTACAGTAGCATTCCTGTATGTGATGCAGTGCCGTCTAAGTGCCTGAAGATCACGGGCATCCAGTATGGTTTTCCGGCCTTGACCCTTACGCGCAGAGATTGTTCCAGATTCTCTGAATCTTTGGATGATATTATGCACTGTAGATGATGATAACTTCAAACTCTGTGGAATTTTTCTCTGAGAAACTCCTTTCTGATATTGCTCCACTATTTTTCGCCGCAGCATTGGGAGAATTGGTGATCCTCTGCCCATCTTGACTTCTGAGAGACACTGCCACTCTGAGAGGCTCTTTTTATACCCAATCATGTTGCCAATTGACCTAATAAGTTGCAAATTGGTCCTCCAGCTGTTCCTTATATCAGAGGTGTCAAGTAACGAAGTACAAATACTTCGTTACATTACTTAAGTAGAAATTTTGGGTATCTATACTTTACTGGAGTAATTATTTTTCAGATGACTTTTTACTTCTACTCCTTACATTTTTTACGCAATTATCTGTACTTTCTACTCCTTACATTTTAAAAATAGCCTCGTTACTCCTAGTTCATTTCGGCTTGTTTTCATCCGTATAGAGACAGAGCGCAACGCGTCATAATCTGAAGACCACGCCCACCCAGGGGGAAAACAAACCAACCGTCTCCATTGACTTTGCATTGCGAGAGGCTGCCTCCTTGTCATTTCTTGCTTCTAACAAAAGACAGAAAAATGCCTAAAAGCTGATGTGTGACAAGGTGTACAGCAAACAAGCTAACGAACCCAGAAATAAGTTTTCATAATCTGTCGACCCCAAAAAACGAGCGTTTGAGGACATAAAAGTGGATACAGGCTGGAACAAATGGGTAAATTGTGGGATCCTGACACTCAGTATGCACTAAAAATACACTACGTGTGCAGTAAGTTAAACATTTGGTCACTGGTGAGTCAAATATCCAAATGTCTGTTTTATATATTATATTTCTGTAAGATAAACTATCCTGTGTTGCCGATTACGGTCTCCTCCAGCGGGCATACGTTAGTTCTCAGAGTAATGAGACACGTGACGCTCTGTCTCAACTGCCTGTATCCACTTTTATGTCCTAAACACTCGTTTTTTGGGGTCGACAGCTTATGAAAACTTATTTCTGGGTTCCTTAGCTTGTTTGCTGTACACCTTGTCACACAGCAGCTTTTAGGCATTTTTCTGTCTCTTGTTAGAAGCAAGAAATGACAAGGAGGCAGCCTCTCGCAATGCAAAGTCAATGGGGACGGTTGGTTTGTTTTCCCCCTGGGTGTGGGCGTGGCCTAAATGCGCTCTGTCTCTATACCACAGTCCAGAGCCATAGAGAGAGAGAGTTGCGACAACGGAAGTTCAAAATGCTTCGTTGTCACGTGATTCGCGTAGACCTCAGATAGTTCCAGGAAGTGCTTCGGAATCAACTAGCATGCTTTAAAACACAAGTTTATTTGATTCAGATGTACTGATAATATACAATCTTATTCTTTAAACGTCTTACCTTTTAAAAGTGCATCACAAACGGTCTGTTCTACCGCTCTGTTGTTACTTCCGGGAACTATTGAGAGGCTCTACGAGCCGCCATTGCTGTAAAAAAAGCGTTCCATTGTTGTCAATGGAGTTGTCGCAACTCTCTCTCTATATGGCTCTGCCACAGTCTATGCTCTATACATACAACCGGCGTAGCGTCATAGAACGTCTCTGAAAAGGTTCACGCGCACTTTTAGGGGAAAACAATCCGGCTAGCGCCATACACAGTAACGGATTGAGGACGTGTACTAACCCTTACAAACATGTCATTTGTATTTAAACATTTTTTTTCACACAGTAGGCTACCCCTATTATGTATTTGTATTTAATTATTTTTTTCCACACAGTATTTTGTATTTTTTTATTTTATTTTAAATACATTTCCATGTATTTATGCCCATCTCTGCCTGCCATCATCATCAATATCTTGCTGTTATGGAAATATCATGAATTACGGATGATGCTATCGAAAGCTAAATCAGGCTAGTTGTATGGCTGGACAGAAAAGTGCACTCAGTAGCTACTCTAAATATAAAGACACACTATTATACATTTAAAGATGTTTACTTCTTAAAACCGTAGTAAAATCATTCACTGGCTACCTGGTGACCAATTTGTTGTTAGACCAATTTAACCTGGTAGAATGAAACGGGATATGTTTTTAAGTTGCCCAAATTAAGTTTATAAATGTATCGTTCACGCTCCATGGAAGGCAGGGTGGACATAATTACTCGACATATTTCATCTAAGTGATTTCTGAAGTTATACACGTCTGCCGGCTGTGTACGGACGTTGTTTTGTGCCGCTATTTTGTATTGAAGTCTATGGGAAGTCTGGCTTGTTTTCCCCTAAAAAGGGGCGGTTACGAAATTGACAGTTAAGTTCCCGGATGTGCCGGTTGTATGTATTGTCGTCGTTAAAAAAAAATTGGCCAATTACACAAACGGTTTAGATCTGAGTCCCGCCTCCTGAACACACATCGCTAAACTGATTGGCTTTGTGTTTTCTTTCTAACTTGTGAGAGGCTGTAGTCACATTTGGTTGTGCGAAGCGCCAAAACTCCTCTGAGTCCTAAGAAAACCAGATGCGGTAAGCGAGGGAGAAATCAACAGTTCTGTGCTCAAGAATACGGGGCAAATCGCGTCAAATATTGATTTGGGGACAGACGTTTTTACAATATAATGACAATCGTAACATAACACTAACATAAACGTTAGTGTGTGTGTGTGTGTGTGTGTGTGTGTGTGTGTGTGTGTGTGTGTGTGTGTGAGTGAGTGAGTGAGTGAGTGAGAGAGAGAGAGAGCGAGAGTGTTGTGTGTGTGTGTGAGAGAGAGAGCGAGAGAGTGTGAGTGTTGTGTGTGTGTGTGTGTGTGTGTGTGTGTGTGTGTGTGAACGAGAGAGAGAGAGAGTGTGAGTGTTGTGTGCGTGTGTGAGAGCGAGAGAGAGAAAGAGAGTGTGTGTGTATATGTGTGTGTGTGCAACTCTACATTATAGGGTCAAAATATCCCCACAAGATGTCAATATCCGAAATCCTTGTCCTTTTGGGGATTTTTTTTTCTTCTTCAGAAAACAGCTTATAAATCAGACTTTTGTTTTTTGAAAATGTACAAATGCAGACAGTTTTCTGTGATAGGTAAGGTTAGTCTATGGGGGGTAGAATACACAGTTTGCTTACAGTATAAAAATCATTATGTCTATGGAAAGTCCCCATTAAACATGAAAAAATGACATTGCTTGGTCTGTTGAAGGCTGGTCTTGTTGAAATGAGAGGCCTGTTGATCAAATCATCCCAGTCTCATCAGCTGGACTGAAAGAAGTTTCAGTGCTCTTAGGACACTGAAAACATGGCTCAGAGGTCACAAGTGACACTTGACAGTATTGCTGTGTGTCGTGTCCAACAGGACAAACTGGACAGAATTGATGTGAAACATATGCCAACAGTTCATTTCTGTTAAATGATTAGTTCACTTAGTTAAAAATGAAAGTTCTGTCATCATTTAGGCTACTCACTCTCGAGTTGTTTCAAACCAGTTTCTTTCTTCTGCTAAACACAAAAGAAGATATTTTGAAGAATGTCGATAACCAGACTGTTGATGGTAGCTATTGACTTCCATAGTATTTTTTTTTTCCTACTACGGAAGTCAATGGGGTCCATCCACTGTCTGATTATCGACATTCTTCAAAATATATTCTTTTGTGTTCATCAGAAGAAAGAAATTCATACAGGATTGAAACAGTTTGAGGGTGAGTAAATGATTTTCATTTTGGGGTGAACTGTATCCCTTTAATGAAAGATGTAGACATGTGTTTGGCCTCTTCAAAAAGCAAGGAACAAGACAGTATTGCACTATTGCATTGCACTATGAGCGGAGTAAAGTTAAGTCTCTGTTATACTGCCACCATGTCTTTATTAGTTATTTGTAACATTACAGAATTAATTAATTTACGTATTGCATTTTTTTCCTTGCATTACTTTTACTTTTATACTTTAAGTAGTTTTGAAACCAATACTTTTATACTTTTACTTGAGTAAAAAGCTTGAGTTGATACTTCAACTTTTACAGAAGTCTTTTTAAACCCTAGTATGTATACTTCTACTTGAGTAATGAATGTGAATACTTTTGACACCTCTGCCTTATATGTACATTTAACTTTTCCGGCCTCTTATTGCTACCTGTCCCAACTTCTTTGGAATGTGTAGCTCTCATGAAATCCAAAATGAGCCAATATTTGGCATGACATTTCAAAATGTCTCACTTTCAACATTTGATATGTTATCTATATTCTATTGTGAATAAAATATAAGTTTATGAGATTTGTAAATTATTCCATTCCTTTTTTACTCACAATTTGTACAGTGTCCCAACTTTTTCTGATTTGGGGTTGTAATTTTGATGACTAATTTTGGACAAATATCATTGACATTTCATATTTAACTGATTTATTTTTCAAATGATTATTTACTGGTAATCTGGTAATTTACTGGTCACACCAGACATGGAAGTATCATGTCATGTTTACTTTTAAGTTAAACGGTTTAGTGCTTAGAGGTGGGGTAGTTAAGCTAAACTTCTTAAACCCTGCTGTTTATATGCATAATTTAACCATGGCAGTGATGCACATCACCAAATAGTAGTAACAATTTTATCTACACATCCGAAATCGCATACCTCTATTAACTATATTACTATATACTAGATGAAAAATCTATGCCACAAAACGTATGTCACAAAAGTGTATCCGAGTTAACAGTACTCACAAAAGAGTAGGCAAAAAGTACCCGGATGAACTACTTTTTTCCGGTGAGATTCTGAGGTGTGCATTCGATGGACACTTTACTATCCCATGAGGCCACTGGAGAGGATTTGTGAATGGTGGTAGGTCATGTGATAAGGGCAACATGGCTTAGATTATACTCAATACTCATACTATATAGAATGTACTTTTTCAGCGGTCGAGAAGTAATTACTTTTTAAAAATAAGTACCAACTCAGTGTTTGATTTCAGATGGAGGCATATGGTGCATACAGAACACTATATAGCAAATTTCAACAGAGAGCTCAGAGTTAAAAGAAATTGTCAAGTGCCGTCTACGGACAGACATAATATTCAGACACGTAGACCTCTGCATGCCAAGGTTATTATAGTTTTTAAATTAGTTTTTATTTTATTATCATTTTCAAATTTCCTATATATTTCAGTTTAGTTTTAGTTAGTTTCATTAATGGTTTTGTTAGTTTCAGTTTAGTTTTTATTTTGTGAACACATTTCTATTTAGTTTTTATATATTTAGTTTCAGTTTTAGTTTTAGTTATTAGTTTAGCAGAGTTAACAGAACACTTCCCAGTTAAAGACATTTAATTTCAGCCTTTTAATGTTTAATGTTTGCAGTTTGTGAAAACCTCTTAATAAAAAAAAAAAAAAAAATTGAGGATGAACAAAAAACCAAACAAATGCAACTACAAAGTAAAAATTATTCTTTCATACTCATTCATATTCAAAATGAAATCTTTTTAAATGTGGTGTATAAGAAAATGAAAAATATATGCGTATGATTATTCTTTAAGGTTATTTCTATAATTAATCCTTTCAAACATTATTCTTGTATTGATCCACGCTTTTTGTCTATTGCATCGTTCCAAAAACAGAAAAAAGACGCGAAATGGGGAAAAGGCACAAGGTCTAGATACGCGTCTTTTAAAAGTTGAACTTATTTTAACTTGACTGCCGCGTTTTAAGAGCGTCGTGTCATGCACGGGATGCTGCAAAAGACACGAGACTCAAGCGCCATGGTCATACATTGAAAAATAAAGTAGCGCAGTGGAATTGGAAAAACGATTATTTATTTTTGCTAATTATTATTTAGTTTTTCAGTAACTGTTGTTAGTTTCGTTTAGTTTTAGTTTTTCATGTTGAAATTTCTATTTTATTTCAGTTTACGAAAATGTTTTTTGACCAATAGTTTTAGTCTTTCAGTTTTTTTATTTATGAAAATAACCTTGCTGCATGCTGGTGAGTCTAGTGCTTAACTAATATTGTTACTTATACAGAATTCTGTTAATTTGCTTATACAATGTAATCGGTTTACATATACCAATTTCTCCTTTACAAAAGGCATTAAACTGTGCATTGGATTGTTAAAAACACAAAATGGGATATAAAGTATTTGACCACAGGAAAAAAAAAACATACACCTCTGTGTATTTGTATATAAATGTAGGAGACAACTTATTTAGGAAAAGCTTAGCCATATTTATTTGAAATTGATTGTGATTTTTCAGTATAAAGATTTTTTTTTATATTTTGGATTGAATTTAAAAGTAGAGTTTAGCCATGGCCTGTAGGAATTTCTTCTTTCTTTTTTGTGCTGCGAGCTGCAGGACTTCCTCTGGATTACTGGAGTTTAACTCCGTCTGTCCAATGGCCTTGATCTGTGTTCACATAAATTTACCATCATCAGCTTCATATTAATGCAGTGAGCAAATTAGTTCTCTTACGAGAGTCTTCTCGTACTGCGTTTTATCAAAACGCTACGGGAAAAGTCTCTTTTCACGAAACACTGAAGCAAAAAATTATCCTTTAATTTTCATATATGTAAAACGCGTTGCGGCAGCAGCAGTCAGCTATGGCGAGACGGCTTGCTCGCTCATTGGCTGCTCTGCGGCAACTGCTTAAGTCTATCGAGCGAGGCCTGAGATGACATCAGGCCAATGAGGGCGCTTCGCGCCCTCCTCGCCACTTCCCGCCGAAACGGGCGTGGCTTACCTCTATAAAAGGAGCTCGAGAAGGCTGATTCACTTGATTTTAATCTCTTCAGCGAAGCGCACGCGTCGCTGGATCACGGAAGCAGCATCGTTTGAAGCAAGCACTTCAGCGGGACGAGCCCTCGAAGCCGCTGGCCAACGCCGCCTTCTACAGCCGTACCTGCTGCGCTTTCCGACGCCTATATCCTTTATTACTATTGCTTTTCTGTGTGTGTGTGTGTGTGTGTTCGCTGCAACACTCACCCCTAAAAGAGCTGCGTCTTTTCAAAGATGCCTTCCTGCGGCTCGTGCCGAGCCCCACTCACCGAGGGAGACAAGCACGTCATCTGTGTCTCCTGCCTGGGTGAGGACCATGCAGCGCTCGCGCTCGCTGACGGCGGCTGCCCTCACTGCGAGCTTTTGCCGATGGTGACTCTGAGGACTCGCCTGGCATCCTTCTCTAAGCCTGCATTCACCGCCGCGATGCCGCGCCGTAAAAAGCGCCGCTCGCAGCGGGTCCCGGAACCCGCTCCAGCCCGACCAAGCTCGCCGGTTCGCCCGCCAGCTTCACCGGCCTCTCTCGAATCACTTCCTGATGCTCAGCGCCCGCAGTCTGCCGCCGCTTCATCAGAGGAAGTCGTTTCAGAGGCCGCGTCGGGGGAGGATTCCTGCTCTCTGCTAGCTTCAGGCAGCGAGGATTGGGGCGAGCTCTGAGGATCTCGCGCCTCCTGCCCGCAAGCCCTCAACGAGAGCCAACATCGAGACGGAGCTCATGCGAGTACTCGCGCTGGCCGCGGCGAGCCTCGGCCTCGAGTGGTCTGCCCCGGAGCCCCCCTCTCGAACCCGGCTGGATGGTAGCTTCCTCCCTGGTGAGCGCACTTCTCCGGAATCTAAGCCCGCTCCTTTTCTTCCTGAGTTGCATGAAGAAGTTGCGAAGGCCTGGAACGCGCCCTACTCTGCGCGGACGCGCTCATCTGTGTCACCCGCATTTTCCTCTCTGGATAATGCCAAAGACCGAGGCTACCTCTCTCTTCCGCCGGTGGAACAGGCGATAGCGACCCACCTTTGCCCGCCCTCTGCTGGACGGCGGACTAAACCGGTGTTGCTTTCGATAGCCTGCCGCATGACGTCGACGCTGCTCGCGCGAATTTTCTCCGCCGCTGGGCAGGCCGCGTCATCGCTACACACCATGGCTACGCTGCAGATTTACCAGGGTGATCTTCCTCCGTAAGCTGGACGAGATGGGACCTGACGCTATCTGCATCACGGACTTAAGGAGCGCTTCAGATCTCACGCTCTGAGCTACTAAAGCCGCCGCACAAGCCATGGGACGGTGTATGGCTTCCGCCACTGTCGCTGAGAGGCACTTATGGCTGACGCTCACGGAGATGGCCGATTCCGAGCGCACCGCGTTTCTCGATGCCCCGCTGTCCTCCGCTGGCCTTTTTGGTTCTTCTCTCTCCGAGTTCGTGGAGAGATTTACCGAGGCCCAGAAAGCGTCTCAAGCCTTCAAGCACTTCCTGCCGAAGCGCTCCGGTTCTGCAGCGGGTCGTGACAAACGGACTCCGCGGAGCTCTCAGCCTCAGCCCCCACCTTCGGCCGCCTCTTCGCAGCAGCCACAACAGCACAGCTCGAGGCCCCGCTCTCGGTCCAGCGCCCGGCGCCCCTCTTCGCGCGGGCCGCGATCGAGGATTGTGGTAAAACCGGAAGTCCCGAAGAAGTCCTAGCAAGCCTAGGAAAGCGCAGGTGTGTGAGTCCCGTTGCGGCCGGCCTCTCACCCAAGCGCCCCGCTGTTTCAGTCCCAAGATTTGCGACTGTTCCAGCGTTTTCTGCAGAGAGCAAGTCCGCACTGCTGCCCGCTTGCCTGCACACAAAAGCTGTTCTCACGGCTACCCAGATAAATCTCAAAAAGAGTGTATTTTCTGGTGTCCCGGCCACAACCGATGGTGCTATAAATGTAGTCTCGATGCCCACTCCTCAGTGCCCATCACTACACACAAGCACAGCCCTACACTTAGGGCCCGCGCACATAAAACCGACTCAGGTCGGTTGCGCTTCCAGCATAGTGAGAGTGCTCACTTCCCAGTGCCCACGAACACTATGTCTAACAGATCACAGGCTCTCTGTAAAAACGAGAACTGTGAGCGCGCGCTCTGCTCAGGCAGACGCCGCGCCCAAAGCAGTAAATGTGCCCGCTCCCAGCCCACATCAACTCGCTCACATGGGTCCTATGAGACTTTCTCAGTCCTCCCTCACTCAGCTAAGCACTGTAGTAAGGTCGAGGACGAGCGTTTCGCCCGCTGTATTAAGCGCGCGCCCCGCCTCAAATGCCACAGGCATAACGCCTATGTTTGTATCCCCCGAAGCGGCTCTGTCGCACGGCGATCAGAGCGCGCTCCGTATCCAGCCCCTAGCCAGCCATGCAGAAGCATGGGCAGCGTTTCCAGGGGTTTCGGACTGGGTGCTAGGCATTATAAAGAGAGGCTTCTCGCTACAGTTTTGTCGACGCCCTCCCCGCTTCATAGCGCGCGTCGAAACTACGGTTTCGTTGGAAGTAGCTCACCTACTTCGAGCCGAAATATCAAAACTGATAAGCAAAGGGGCGATAGAGCGTGTACCCCTAGCTCTAAGCGAAGGGGGGCTATACAGCAGATACTTTCTAGTCCCCAAAAAGGACGGCGGTATCAGACCCATACTGGATCTAAGACGGCTGAACAGAGTATTAGTGAAACGCAGTTTCAAAATGCTCACAACCAGCAAAATTCTCGCGCATGTTCGCCGAGAAGACTGGTTCATGTCGATAGATCTGAAGGACGCGTATTTTCAAATACAGATAGCGTCACATCACAGGCGATACTTGAGATTCGCCTTCGAGGGTCAGACATACCAGTATACAGTCCTGCCATTCGGCTTGTCCCTGGCACCTCGTACATTTACGAAATGCATGGACGCAGCGCTCGCTCCTCTCAGACTCAGAGGCATGCGAGTGCTGAACTATTTGGACGACTGGTTGATCCTAGCTCAATCACGATCACAGCTCGTGGAGCACAGAACCATTTTACTCGATCACCTCGAGAATCTTGGTATCACAGTCAACTGGACAAAGAGTTCATTGAACCCCAGTCAAACAATTTTGTTTCTGGGCGTCGTTCTGGACTCACAGTCTATGACAGCGCGGCTGTCACCACAGCGCGTGTTGATCATTCAGCGCGCGGCGAGATCTTTCCGCCGCGGCGCTGTCACCCCGCTCAGGAAGTTTCAAAGGATGCTGGGTCTCATGGCCTCAGCATCGTCAGTTCTCCGGCTGCGCTTGCTCCGCATGCGCCCGCTGCAGTTCTGGTTGAAAGCGCGAGTACCGCGCAGAGCGTGGGCGACCGGTCGATTACGCCTCAAGGTCGATCAGAGCTGTGTTTCAGCCCTGGCGCCTTGGACGGCGGACGACTGGTACCGATCAGGTGTAAGCCTGGGGACTTCCTCGAGAGTGAGGATGGTGTCGACAGACGCATCCACCTCGGGATGGGGAGCGCTGCTCGAGGGCAGAGCGTTCTTCGGCCTGTGGTCGGAACGAGAAAAGCTCCAACACATAAACTGCCTAGAAATGCTGGCAGTGCACAACGCGATGACGCGTTTTTGTCCCCACATCAAGGACGAACACGTCATAGTCCGTTCGGACAACATGGCTGTGGTGTCCTACATAAATTGCCAGGGCGGTCTGAAATCCATATCCCTGTACAGGCTGGCGAAACGCCTCCTATTATGGGCTCAGCACAACTTACGCTCGCTGAGAGCAGTGCATGTACCTGGGCTTCAGAATGTGGGCCCAGACAGACTGTCCAGGAACAATGTTCCCCCGGGCGAATGGTCTCTACACCCACAAACAGTCCGGCTGTTGTGGGAGAGATTCGACAGAGCGGAGGTGGACCTTTTCGCGTCCCACGAAAACGCGCACTGCCCCGCGTTCTTTTCAAAGACCGACAGCGCGCTGTCCCGAAGGTGGCCGCGCTGCCCGTTATACGCTTTTCCCCCCGTCTCCCTCCTGCCACAGGTGTTGGAACGGGTCAGGAAAACAAAATGCCCAGTGCTGCTTGTAGCTCCGTTCTGGGAGAACCAGACATGGTTCCCAGTTCTGATGCAGTTGGCAGATATCGCTCCATGGCCACTGCCGTTGAGGAGAGATCTCCTCTCGCAGGCCGGGGGCTCGATTTGGCACCCACACCCGGAACTGTGGTCCCTTCATGTGTGGGCGCTCAACGGATACCCGTTGGTCTCGCAGAGGGAGTCGTGAATACCATCACTCGCGACCTGCACGCGCTCTCTGTGAGCCTGGCGTGCTTGGAGTTTGGTCCTAATGACTCTAAAGTCATACTCAAACCTAAGCACGGCTATGTGCCGAAATCCCTCAACCCGCCTTTTCGGGCTCAGGTCATTTCCCTGGCTGCCCTGCTGGCATCGAGTGAGGAAGGGGACTCGAGTTTTCTTTGCCCTGTTAGGGCTTTAAGAGCTTATATGTCCCGCTCTGCTGTCTTCAGACAGACAGAGCAGCTCTTTGTATCGTTCAGCGGACGTTCCAAAGGAATGGCTGTTTCGAAACAAAGTCTATCCAGATGGATAGTTGACGCCATAGCGCTGGCTTATACTGCCAAGGGCATTCCATGCCCGTTGGGAGTCAGAGCGCACTCTACGAGAAGCGTTGCTTCTTCGTGGGCTTGGTCCAGCGGGATTTCCCTACAGGATATATGTACGGCGGCGGGCTGGGCCTCTCCGTCTACATTTATCAGGTTTTATAACCTAGAGGTTCCCGCCTTACAGGCTAAGCTTTTGTCGGTGTAACCTGTTCAGCCGTCTGGTCAGACCGCTGAAACCCATGCGCAATGCGCTACCGACTATTTTGGGCAGAACTGTGTAAGACCCACATTTCCCACATTAGTTCAGGTTCCCTACCCTGTCTATGCGATGTTATACTTGCGTCTGTGGACATCTCTATTCTACGACGCTACAGTATAGGGAATTAAGGCTCCCACCCTTATTCCCTGACTCTGTGTGAGTCAATCTGGTGATTATGCACTGTATGCCTGAAATAGCTTCCGGTGATCAGTGTTTTTATCCCAGCACGCACGGCGTTTTGCAAGGGGTTCCCGTAGCGTTTTGATAAAACGCAGTACGAGAGGACTCTCGTAAGAGAACGTACTCGGTTACTAACGTAACCTCGGTTCTCTCTAGAAGAGGGAACGAGTACTGCGTTCTCTGCCGTGCGTACGGTTCACTCTGGTTCGCTTCGGCGATCAAAATCAAGTGAATCAGCCTTCTCGAGCTCCTTTTATAGAGGTAAGCCACGCCCGTTTCGGCGGGAAGTGACGAGGAGGGCGCAAAGCGCCCTCATTGGCCTTATGTCATCTCAGGCCTCGCTCGATAGGCTTAAGCAGTTGCCGCAGAGCAGCCAATGAGCGAGCAAGCCGTCTCGCCATAGCTGACTGCTGCTGCCGCAACGCGTTTTACATATATAAAAATTAAAGGATAATTTTTTGCTTCAGTGTTTCGTGAAAAGAGACTTTTCCCGTAGCGTTTTGATAAAACGCAGTACTCGTTCCCTCTTCTAGAGAGAACCGAGGTTACGTTAGTAACCGAGTATGTTTCTTTTGTGATGGTCAAATGTTACTACAAAAGATACTTCTGTCCAAATCTTGCATTAAAACTGCCTGAAATTATAGATATTACTAGATATTAACATTTCCACACTATCTGCAATAAATGTAATTCTTGAATCAATAGAGAAAACAAATCAGCTTACTGCAACTTGTCTTTTGTCACCCTCTCCTCGTTTTTGGTGAATGTCTGAGAGCCAATGTTACGGTTTAACAACGGCTAGAATATCAGATATGCTGGAAAAAAAGGTTATTCTAATTTTATATTAATAAATTAGCAGATTTAGTCCTCAAAACTGATAACTCCTGGCTACAGATTGCTGTTGGTCTGAAATAGAGTGTTCTTTAAAAAAGGATACATGTCAGATATTCCAGAATCGTCACATCCCAAATGTAGTCATAGAACGAATCCATAGAGTCATGACTGATGGAATAGGGGGAAGGGGTGGAGAGAGAATTAAACTTCTGAATTATTTTGTAGGGTACTGATACAGTATGCATTGTAAGTTCACCTGTTTTGCTCTTGTAGAGCTTTAAAAGCAGTCATGTAGTCCACTTCCCTCAGAAACTGGCAGAGAACAGCTACCTGCAAAGTGTACACAATCACATAATGAATTAGCTAGTACTATCATCTGAAACGAGACAGTTTGTGACGGCTTGTTACCTGAGTGTGACAATTCAACAATGAACAACACTTGATCATTCTCTTCAGAACCTGCAAAGACATTTCACATGTGTCAGTCCTGACAATATTTCAGTCACATCTTTAGACGGCATTTTATTACCAAGACAAAAGTAGAAATAATTGTTTTTATTATTATTTGTTCATAACAGCGTTCAGCAAATTTGCAGCACCTGGTCAGTGTAGACATCAGGAGGAACTGGTTTAGTGAAGTAATCTGAGCACACAGTCCCTGCCTGCAGGTAATAATGCATCGCTGCAGAATACTGGTTGGTCACTGCAAAAACAATGGAAGAATATAAAATTCAATAAAAAATGAACAAGTAAAAACTTTGCATAAATTATAGAGGGTATGCATTGACTTCACTTTCCCGCCCGAACGCCCCCTCAGCCTGACGGAGTGACAAAAGAGACTGCTGCATGACTGGATTTAATAGGGGAAACTGCAAAACCGTGAGTAAAAAAAACAATTATCAGTTTAAACTAAAGGTTGGACTCGATATAGTGTTCCTTACAACTTACCAAAGATCCAGTGATCCATGGATATTGACATGCAGCCAGGAATCCTGTTTCCTGACATTTACCGGCAAAGTGTGAAATCCCAGTATTGTATAGAATGCCTAGGCAATGTATAGAATGCCTGATGGCTTTTGGCAAACTGTGAAATATAAGTTTTTTGTGAAAATGTTACATACTTTTCCTAGGCATTCTATACAATTCCTAGGCATTATACAGAATGACCAGTACCATTTAGGCAAAGTGTTAAAAGGGCACAAGATGAGAAGCCTTTATTAATTAATACACATTTGAAACTGAAAGAACAAAACTACGAAATAAAGCACAGGATATTCTTACCGGAAAACAATGAAAGCAGAACTGAGATTGAAGTACTTGTTACACTAAGAAAGGCTGGAGTAACACGTGGAATTGTACTCACTTTTCTTCTTCACACAAAAACACCTTATATTTTGGCACTTTGATCTTGTACATGAACAGAATATTGTTACCGGTAAAACACAAAGCAGAACTGGCATGACCTACTTGTTGCAGCAGGGAAGGCTAGAGTGACATTTTGCATTGCACTTAATTTTCTTTTTCACACAAAGGCACCTTGTATATTGGCATTTCGTCTTGCACATACACCTGACGAATCCTTGGCCGCTTCCTGTGGACTTAGAAATAACTGCAGATCGGAGAGGTATTTCGTGGTCAGGAACGTCTTCAATTCTCATTAAGTTCTTTGGACATACGGTGAATTGTGATCTGGCGTAGAGTTGCTTCAAGATTGTGCAGTTCCAAGTCGGTAAAAGCCATCTTCCGTCACGTTCATAACAACTGCCAAGAGATTGCGTGAGTCACCCCGCCCTTTGTCGACGTCGGGAATCGGAACTCGCACAGTGGCACCCAAAGGCACAGGAGGACATTTTTTGTCAGAATTCCTTTTCATTTTTTTGGCCTGAATCTCAAGGTTCGATTTCGATTCCATTTTACTTTGGATAGCTTTCTCAATATTGAAGCAAACATTGCACAAAATGCTAACCCCATGCAGCCAAACAGAGCTTCGTATGGTGACCTCTTCATAAGTTGGATGAACCGCAATCCCTCACTCCAGCAGCTAGTTTTTTTCATCTTGCATCCAAGCACACAGCATATTTTCAATGTCCTGATTAGCTCTTTCGACGCTCCCCTGACTTTGTGAGTGGCGCGGCTTAACCATGGACGATCTTACCACATTTTTTGCAAATTCCCGTTATCGAACTGTAGAATCGTTGGAGCACCAAGTAACGTAAATATGTCGACGAGCTTGTAGGCTACTTCTTCCGCTCTCTTTGATTTCAGAGCACTGAGAACTACAAACTTAGTGAGACGATCTTGGTACACCATTATAAACTTGTACTCTGTCAGGATGGGACTGAAAATCGATGAGATCGACCTGACAACGGGAGTTGAATTCAGAAAAAACATTGGCTTGACCACACCTTTTTTAACAACTTTTTGCTTCTTCTGGCAAGGCTCACAAAGGTGAATGTACAGCTCAATATCATGACGGGTAATGTTCTAATACTTGGGTGAAAGTTCTTTCAATATCCTGTCCCGTCCTCCATGACCAATAGCCAAATGGGCCTTATGGAGTACGTCAAATAACTCGGAGTCCGCGACGTAAAACTGAATAGTACTCGTACCTTCTTTAACAGGATAGATCAACTTAGTCTTATTCTCGACCATCATTACGTCATAGTGTTTCAACAGCCAATAGTCCCGTGGTTCTTTCTTAATGGTCGTCTTAGCCTTTTTCACATCGTCCACTAACTTTTGGTAACTGGTTTCGGTTAGGGAAACAGTTTTTAGCAGCATTGGCTCTTACTTGAGATAATTCATCGCAGAACCGTCGTTGCATGTCAGCATGGCGTGATTCCTGTCTTGGCACTACACTCCCTTCCGACATGGCGATACAAGAACCACGGGAAAGGATGACGGGAGAGCGTCTGTGGAACCTCAGCCGGATGCAAATGCCACCGCAAACAGTAAACAGCGGGATAAAAATGGCGGTATTAGACGTATTATATACTTTGCCGGCAGACAATCCGGCATTCTATAGAATGCCTAGGCAATGTATAAAATATCAATCATTTCACACTTTGACGTTCGATTTCGGGCATTCAATACAATACCTAGGCATTCTATAGAATGCCGGATATATATCATCATATCCTCCAGCCCTAAAACTTGTAAGTTTTTTGTCAGTGTTTATTTAAATACATCTAATTATTTAGAATATACAATGGTACATTTTTAATTGAGTTGTCAATACAATATATAAAAAATACAATATATAGGGTATGATTTTACCCCTAAATTCAGCATATTGCAAAATGATAACTGCAAATCCACCTTTCGCTGCCTGGAGTCCAGTTGTTTCTGTGAATTGCAGCGATCCATTTGCTTCTCTGTTCTGTATCTTTCGTCAGTCTGTAAAAATATACCTCTGATTTCTTGTCAAATCTAGTTGTAGTCAATCGCAAAGCTCTTTCCCGTTTTAGATGCATTTTGTATGTTTTTGGCAGCATTCACGCTGAAAACAAATGCTGCCACTCAGTCTTTTTGCCACTGAGTGGATGTAACCGCAGTCACTCCGGCCGATGGTGTATACATAGTGTTACATATGTGTTACATAGTGCATACCCTCTATTGCAGTCTAGTCACGGTTATGTTTCAAAATGCTTTCTCTGCATTTATTAACCTGTTCTGGCAAAAACCTATCTACAAGTAGCGTATTAATCATTCTGTTAGCATTAATAACTATTTAATACTGAATATTCAGCATGAAAACCTATTTAAATAAAATAAAAAAAGATTGTATGCTTTGTATAAAAAGATTACCAAGTAATGCATCACAATGAACTCACCTCCATTAAATATCATGCGTCTGACATTAGGCTAAGAGTTTTAATTGTTTGGATGTGAAACAATCATTTCAGGTATCCAAACTTTATTTTCGGAGTATTATGAGACTTCAGCATCAATCTAAGAGTCAATAGTTAAATATTTTGATGCACAAAACTTTTTTTTTTTTTTTTCCACACACCAGACATGGAAGTATCATGTCATGACTTTCAATTTACTTTTAAGTTAAACGGCTTAGTGCTTAGAGGTGGGGCAGTTAAGCTAAACTTCTTAAACCCTGCTGTTTATATGCATAATTTAACCATGGCAGTGATGCACATCACCAAATAGTAGTAACAATTTTATCCACACATCCGAAATCGCATATCTCCCTACTATATAATAGATGAAAAATCTATGCCACAAAATGTATGTCACAAAAGTGCATCCGAATTAACAGTACTCACAAAAGAGTAGGCAAAAAGTACCCGGATGAACTACTTTTTCCGGTGAGATTCTGAGGTGTGCATTCGATGGACACTTTACTATCCCATGAGGCCACTGGAGAGGATTTGTGAATGGTGGTAGTAGGACACGTGATAAGGGCAACATGGCTTAGATTACACTCAATACTCATACACATTCATACTATATAGAATAATAAAAAAAATAAGTACCAATGTTGTATTACAAATTTATTAAATGTTTAATTTAGGTTTCCACTACAATAGTATATAAACTGAGAAAGTGATTATTGAGTTTACAGCAAGAGATTCCTGCCAGACCTGTTTTTCCTTTGTAAGTTAAATGAGTCAGATCACGGAGACGCTAACCTATTGTCTTTAATGGCTCTTGGAGCCAGAGCCACAGTCCAGACGTTGAATCGTTAGGCTGATTGGATTAGCACATATGCGTTTGAATAGTTATGCTGATTGGATTGAGACTGGTAACACGCTGGAGTCTGGGGCAGGTTCCTAAACCTGTATACTCATTTACATGCTTTATTCAGAGTCTCCACCTCTATGTAATCCCTCCCCTCTTTGAAAAGTATAATTACAATGAATACTGTATTATGAGTTAGACTTGATGATGATGAACTACAGACTTGATGAACATCAGACTTGATGAACTACAGACTAAAGAATAAATCTCTTCTGCTTAAAAGATCCATCTTAAGTCTCCTGGTCTTGCTTCGATGAAGGAATAAAGTTTCCAACACCAACTCAGAGTATTGGATTTCAGACAGAGGCATTATGGTGCATACAGAACACTATATAGCAAATTTCAACAGCTTTATGGTTAATATCATCATCAAACAGTGCTTGAAATTAACTTTATTTTATTTATAACTTTTTTATCTGGTGCTCTTATATAGATATATTGTGACGAGTTGCCAGCAGCTCATCAAGCATCACCCCTGGCAACACACACACACACATACCAGCTGGGGTGCAATCACCAATCCCAGCACATGGCATTCAATTGTAGACAATTAAGCATTAACATGAAACTCTGTAAAGCTGCTTTAAAACAATGTGTATTCTTTAAAGTGCTATACAAATAATACGACTTGACTTGAAATAACCCCTCCATGTTTGATCTTCACAGTATGAGTGCAAGGTTTAATTTTATTCATTGTTTCTACTTACCAAAGTAAATGTCGGCCTGTGTGCAGAGCCACGACTGGTTGTTGGGGTTGAGGCTGAGAGCATAGTTAACCAACTCCTTTAATGTGACAACCACGGCTTCAACGTCCACAGACTGTAAACTGCATCACCAAAATCATCATCAGCACATTTGACACCAAGATTACACCATCAAAACAAACCTTATAAATTTACAAATTATCATTACATATACAGATATAAACAAAGGGACATTTCTTCATCTAATGGCATTTCATTTGTTGTGACGTACTTGGCGAGAGATGAAGGCCATATGGAGATATGCTCAGCTGTCACTTCATTCACTATATCATCCTGGGAAATACAAAACATCATAAGCATAATGACCTGGAATCAATCCAGTCCACAGGAATGAGCCTTTCATGAAGAATGTCTAGCACATTGAACCAACATTTAGAAATGTACTGGTCAACGTGACCAGTGAATTTCAAAGCAACAATGTTGGGCTAGATGAAGGGCTAGTGTGCTAGTTTTGCAGGAGTGAAATTGCGTATTGGTGCCGTCTTTGGCACATTAATCAATTTTCAATAATATTCGATATTAACAATATTCTGTAATTTTATTATAAGATTATCGTGATAATAGAGCTAATAGTTGATATCGCACAGCCCTACAAGAGACTGCTCCCTTTATATTACCTATTCTGTCATTATTTATTTGACATACTTCACAAAATTCATGTCATACTCCAGGATGAGTTACAATGAAATAGTGAAGGCAAAACAGTGATTATAAAAAAAAAAGATAAAATGCCCACCAAAACAGTTACAATTAGGGTTGTAAAGTAGTTGTAGTAGTGGTTTTAAATTTCAGTAGTCACTACCAATACTAGTTACCTTTCGAGGTTCTCTGTACCAATTTCGGTACAAGAGCAAAAACTATTGGATTAAGTACTTTTAAAAACGTTGTCCTGATGGTTTTCATTGTCAATCATCGCAGTTTCCGATTCAATCGTGCATTTAAATATGGTTGTCAATCCAGAAACTTTGCTGTGTACTAACCAGCATGAAAAACTAAACTTGTATTCCGATTGTGAATGGGTAATAAACAGAAAGCAAGAGAAGAGCCTCCCCTTGAAATCACTAAGGCTGTCAATCTTTAAACCGTAAGCTCACTGAATTCTGCACTCTCGCAAAAACTTTTGCTATAATAAATACAAAACAGCTGTCTTAATTGTAGGCTACAATTAATATCTTTGTGTTTACACTTTTTCCACAGTCCAGCCAAACCGTTTTCTTTGCTTAACCGTTCTATTCCGTGCCGATCCGGTTTTATTTTCCACTGTGGGGCTGATAACAGAGCTCTTTGGAATGTAAATTTAAATGCTTTTACAGATGATATTTAATTTGATTTTCTTATTAATTTGTGTTTACATCACTCAAATAGCGCGCTTAGCCAGCAACAGAAAAACAGTTAGCCAGGCAACAGAAAAGTAACCAGAGTTGCAATGTCACTCCACACATTCTACCAGCATGGTTAGCATTTTTTTGTACAGATTGGTACCGGTAGTAACGGTACATTTGAAAATCCTAAATACTACAATCTAGAAAAAGTAATTAGTACTGTACTTTTATGGAGTAATTTCCTCTACACCGGTTAGCACATACCCGTACAATACTGTGCAGCCGCACAAACAAAGAGATGAGTGTTGTCAATACCAGTGGCTCCTAAAACAAAACAAAACAAAATTATATTTGTAGATTAATTCTTGAAGTTCTCTATATTTACGATAGACTTATTTAATGCTATGTACTGCGAAATGTTACACTTACCCGTAGTTTCTTCATAAAAGTCATGAATTTGCTCCTTATAACACAAAAGAAAAATGTAACAAAATGCATTAACATGACATGGAGAATTTTTAACATATAGTATATAATTACAGCTTATTGCAATGAAACTGATTTTTTTAGGCCAGGATTTAGAATAATTTCCCATGTACAATATAGTGGCCTTGCAGTAAACGCCCTCCGTCTCACCGGGGCAGGATGCCGAGTGAGGACTCTCTCAGTTTGAGAAGACTGACTCTACCCTCACTGGTGCGTTTGTGCTGGCTGGAAACACTGCAGATTTGCACCACCGCTTCCCAGAGCTCCTTAGCTGTGCGTCTGCTCTCTTTAGGACCTGGCAGCTCCTTACAGGTGGAAGCTATCAGCTGCCCCAGCTGCACGAGTTACAAGGAGAAGAACAAATTAGAACAGCCTGAGATTGAAATCTAGACATGCATAGATTTAAATAATAAAAATTAGCAATTAAGCACATTTTCCCACAATTCTCATTTCTGTAATGAAAAAATTTTACTATATTCTTTAAACTGTAAGCATTTATACAGTGTGGTAGCATTTTGTTGCCTTTATTTAAATAAATCACTGTATTAGAGTATTTTTTCCATACTAAAATAAATAACTATATTACAGTAACAAGAATCAAACTTGGAAATAATTGTTTTTTAAAAGACATTGCAGAAACAGATTATTTAGATAATTAAAAACTCTCAATGGTCCTGAAACAGGCTTCATTTTCTGTATGCAGTTTGCAATTTCTTTTCTTTTTTTAAATATTTTTTGTGGTGAAATTTGATCTAGAGATTTTTTGTTAGACTCAAATGTCCAACCATCTGAATGGCGTATGAGCAGCAGGGTGTGTGGAGAGAGTGCAGATACCTTTATATACGGGTTGTTGTTGACCAGAGACTGGGGCACCTGCAGTGTCAGATATTCATTCTCCCTCCAGTTAAGCATGAACACAACACATTCCTCACCAACAATCTGACGCAGCGGGAGATCTGTGGACGTGAAGAACACTGTAACAAACTACAGCATCCTCTCCTAAAATATGAATTCCACTTCATCTGATTTCATTAGAATAACCACAGAAACCCAAATAGCTTGTTTTGTCAGAAGAATAAACTCAACACTTGAAAAAAACTCAAATCACTGTTTTAGCACAATTTGGTTGATCACATCCTGAGTAAATGATCATTAACTAATGGGAGCAGGTGGACCTTCAGGCCAAAATCTGCAGAGCGGAACTGACACTCACCTGCCTTAAAATGTGCAATCCAAACTATCCAACGCTACCTTAAAGTCCCCCTGAAGTCAATGATTTTATCCCTTAAAACTCATCTTTGATAACCAAAATTACATACTTAATAGTTTTTTTCCTGTGAAAAAAGCATCATGCCTTACAATAGCTTGAATGTAACTCTACACCCTTGCTTCATGTAGAATCAGCGGAACCATGAATATGCCAATTAGTCCCACCTCCACTCACTCACACCAGCTCATAGATCCACTCGTTGACAATCACACATTGCTGTTATTTTTTTCACTGCAGTTTTAAGGAGAAAAAAACTCAGCAATGGTGTTGACTTATGAGTTTGCACATGGTTTGTCTTAAAAGCGTATTAAAACACCACATAGACAAAACTAGGGCTGGACCCGAATATTTGAATATTCGTTCAGTGGGTTGGTATTAGATTTGAAAATTTGACATTTGAATATTCGGGGGGTTTTTTGGGTTTTTTTGCACACCTGGCATCCCCCTCGAAACGGTTCTCATTCGCGCTTGAATATGTTTAACACTATAAAATCTGGTGAAATACAATACTCTTTTTTACAATTATCTTACATAGCCTAGCCATTTTTAATAGGATGGACAGTTGAAGGAACCCAACCTCGTTATACTTAATAAATATATTTGCTTCTCCTTGGCCTACTAAAGTGTTCCTGCAACCGGAGTGTTCTCTGGCTAGAGCAGAACAGCGGAGTTTGTATGGACAGAAGTGCATGCCTGAGCTTGTATTTTGGGTTAAGCTGCATTGCTTTGACATTGTGGAAAATAGAATAATAGAAACAAAATGTATTAGCCTTTTTACCTGTTATTATCAATCTAAAATAATCTCGTTTTTAATTTAACTTAATTTTGTTTTGCGTTATTTCAATTTCATTTTCCTTTATTTAAATTGTTTTTTTTTATTTAAATCTACCCTTTACTGTGTCAGTCAGAATTTTTTTATTTGTTAGTCAGAAAAATATTAGACTACCTTAAAAGTATTGCTTAAGTTAACAGACCTGTGTGTATGTGTTTTATATCACTAGTGCAGTGTCCGTTCTCGTTCTCATATAAGCCCTGCCCGCGTGAGGCGCGTCGCTTCCCGCTCGCGCTGTTCTGTAGTTTACTAAAAGTTTATTAATTCTGAATGTGTCGCGTCTCGTGTGTCCATCTATATTGCACCAAATGCCGCACTGCACTCCCTTGTGAAGTCGATTGGATGAACGGTTCTCGAAATAATCAAAATGCAAACGCACAGACAGACTCAGAGATTCCTGCCTTTATTAGAGAGAAGAATATGTTCAGCCCCCTCTCTCCGAAGCTTAGAATATTCAATGTTCCTTACTACCGAAGCTTCGAAGCTCAAAAAATTATATTTGGACCAGCCCTAGACAAAACAACATTAAAAACTTGATTTTCACCACAGGGGGACTTTAACAACTTTGCCTTCTATCATATTTCTTAGACTAAAAGAATTTTCTCTTTTTTATGCAAGCACTGCATGTTTAGATCAATTCTGTGCAGATCTACTAATAACCAAGGACAGACTGGCATGAAAACTGAAAGTGAATGAATGTTGGAACACTTTTGTCAGTATATAGTTAAAAAAAAAAAAAGCCAAAGAAATTTACATAAAGATTTGCATCAATGCCAGCCTGAGTGAGCAACAGTTACAGTATATCTACAGTATACGGTCAGATTAATTTATTGCCCTTAATAGTTTCTTTACATTGCCAGAAGTGAGTGTAAAAGACCTTGCTCTTATTCAGTTCAAAGACCTCCTGTTAACCGTGCGTTCACACTGCCGCCGGCGAGAGCGTCAAAGTGGCCGGAAGTCATTCATTTTCAATGTGAGCCGGCGGTGAGCTCCGGCGAGGGTGGCGCGCGGCGCATCTTGGACAGCGAGAGAGGTGTGGAGAAGTTGAAGTCAAGGCCCTGTCCCAAATGGCACCCTAAGCACTCGTGGTCTTCCTACGAGTCCGCACTTTCGTGACGTAATGCCGCTTTGACTGTCGGGAAGAGTCTGCATCAGTGCGGGTTGGGCAAAAGTGCGTATCGAGGGCGCATATCGATCGTAAAGGGGGCGCTCGCGACCACCCTTCTGAGGCCTAAAATGACAAATGAGACACCCTATGGTCTCACGGACTTAACGGACAAGCGCACGCGGCAGCCATTGTAAGTTCACAAGACCGAAAGTGCATATGAAGTGTGCCATTTGGGACAGGGCCCAAGTCAACTGTATGGTAATGAGCTATGACGCGATTCGGCGGCAACCGGCAGCAACCAATCGGAATGTAGAAGTGCTCCGTTTGAGAGGATTCCAGGGAACGCAGTCCTGTTAACTTTGGTTCCGACCACATTAGTTCCCAAGCAAAATAGAGGAGAGGTTGATCATTTGAATTTGATAAGAAGGCGCGCAACACTATTTATAGGCAAGATTTTCATGCTAGAATGCTTGTTTTTCAGCGGGAATGCAAATTAGATTAGCACTTAACCATGAACACAAGCCACACCACACAAATGGCTTTTAATTGGCTTATTTCATTAGAAAAAATGTCACTATAATTGTTAAGTTCTTTTCATGGATCAATTTCTTACTTTCATATTTAAAAGATTCCATGAGGTTAACTTATACCCCACTTGGTCAGTCTGCAAAAATAACGATCGACATGCTTGTTTGCTTTGCGGCCCCTTTAAATAAAGTTTTATAAAAGACCAAGCATTCGATCTATGTCAGAGCGTCCACGAATCTTTCCACGGCGTCATTGGCAGGGCGGCAAAAGCAACTTTTGCCGCTCTCGCCGGCGGCGGTGTGAACGCACAGTAAGAGACCTTGTAACAGTAGACAGAATACCATGTATCCTCATCTCCAGATATCCGCGGACCCTGCTGACCAGGTCGGATGGAGGCCTCTCCATATTGCCTTCGACAGCACTCGCCTCGTGTGCTCTGACTTCCATCAGCAGTAGCTCGTTGAGCATGACCTGACGCAGTTTAGGAGAAAACTCCGTCACCAGCTCCAGGCACGCTGTGAACAGCTGACGAGCATGCACAAAATCCTGCAACACCCAAAGAGATAAAAAAGGCTAAGTCACTAAGATATATATCCTGTTTGGGTTAAATTCCTGATTAATTAAACTTAATTAAACTACCTCAGTTTTCAAAATGAGTAACAAAAACGTGGCACTTGGAATCACAAGATTGGATAACTGAAGTGTGCCTATGCACGTAGGTGATTTTGAATTAATATTTCATGTCGATATACAATGGTTACATACTGTTAAAACTAATTGTGGTGTTGATATCTTTGTAAGACTGCCAACTCTATAGAACAGTGGCAAGGAAAACTAATTTTACCTTACTCAGAGAGCCCTATAGTGGTCTGGAGCATTCACATTTTTATGACACAGTTTTCTGACACGGACATTTAGTCCTCTAAGGACCTCTGAGTAACTTTTTTAAATTGACGCTCAAGGGTTAAGAAGCTGTTTTTTTGGTGTGCATGTAAACATGCTGAATGGTGTTAAAGTGAGTCTTGTACAGATACACACCTTTATACTGATGCAGTGTAGACCTTTGGCCATGAGGATGTACACCAGGTCTCTTGTCAGGTTGTCTTTTATTGCTAGTATGATGTTTACATAGTCAACAGGAATCTCCCACTACAGAAAAAAAAGCATATAACTCTAAACTAACTTGACACTTTTTTTTCACAATGTCAACAATTCTAATTAATTATTTTTAAAAATGTTAATTGCTTTATGACAAGCATTTTTTGGTTTGCGAATCGGTTCACAAGTTGATTTGCTGCAAAACAAAAGTCTTTCCCGACCTTACTGTTAACCCTCCAGAAGGGTCGCTCGGCCATCCCATGCAGCTCGATGAGGATTTGTCGGATATGTCGAGCATCCAATGACAGAATGAGCTGCTGTTCAAGCTGGCTGATATTCACACTGGCAGACACTGTTGAGAACAAGACATAAATAGCACACCACAACCAAAAGCAAGTAAAGCTCCTCATATCATAATTAGGGCTGTCAATCGATTAAAAATTTTTATCGCGTTTAATCGCATGATTGCCATGAGTTAACTCGCGATTAATCGCATTTAATCGCACATCTTTTGATTTGTTCTAAATGTACCTTAAATTAATACTTTTCAAGTTTGTAATACTCTAATCAACATGGGCATGGATAATTATAGATGCTTTATGCAAATGTATGTTTATTATTGAAACCATAGTCAACATAGAGCATGAAGACGAGACATTGAAGATGTTTCAAAGGTCATAGATGTTTTTCAAAGAACTTGTTCATGTCTATTAGACACGTGTAGAAAGAACAAAGAAATACCAGGTTCCCATTCTCTTTCTTTGCACTGAGCAATTTACTAACACAAACATGTTTAGATTTTTGCATGACAGGGCAGCTCTTCTGAAAATGCTAAATGTACATTTAGCAGAATTATTACATTATAGTTTGTCTCTCTCTGTGCCTATTTTGATTTAGCTAAATTCTCCATAAAACTGTTTTCATTGGTATATTTTACTGTTTCTGTTGTCAAACAACGGAATGAATATGAAATAGTGACTGAAACGCGACCCATTAAGACATAACTAGCTCTCCCTTTCAAGATGTTAAGTTAATCTGCACAAAAATCCTGATAATCGAGCCGTCGTCTGATGAAATCAAATACACATACGATAAAGACAATATCTGTGCTCTGATTTCGGCTATACTTGTAAAATTAGAGAAGCAACATAATATCTGTGTTTAACTGAATTAAAGCGCTGCTCCTCCGCGCGAGACGCAGAGAAAGAGCGAGAGAGAGAGGCGCGCGCGCGTGCTGGGAGAGCAGTACCGGCGGTACCGGTAGATTCTCAGAAACTAAATAAGGTTTGGGCGCTTTTTTGAAGGGAAAAAATAGCCAAAGGGGTCTGCAATGTCGCTAGGTTGGCAACACGGTGTATCTCCATTTCTCCAACTAGGGGTTGGGCCACGGGTCAAACAAAAAAAACGCGCTGCGTTAATCGCGCGTTAAAAAAATTAGTGCCGTTAATATGATTTTCCGTTAACGCGTTATTAACGCGCTAACTTTGACAGCCCTAATCATAATATAAAAAAAAATCATATTGTCACGATTAAATATCTGTCCGTCAGTATGTACCAGGTATATCGTAGAATGAGGGCAGTGATTTGGCACTGAGGTTGACTGTGGCTGAGCTCTTCCTCATCTGCTCTATCAGGATCTTCTTCTCCTCATCTTGAAGAAGTTCATTGAACAGTTTATGAGATGACACCATGAAGGCCAGAGAAACATCCTCCAACCGGTTACAAACAGTCCTACAATGGAAACAAGAAAGAAAATCTAAAATCTCTGAAAAACAGACAAGCTCAAAGCTCAAATTAACAGAGAGACGTCATGGAATATTTGTGTAATTGTAACACAATAGGAACATTTAAAATGAAATATAGTAGTGACAAAGTGAAAAAGAATATTATTGAAGTAAAACCCACTTTAAACAAATCCACCCTTAAAAACCATGTGAAAGCAAACAAAATGCAGGAAAAAAAAATTGAAAACCCATTTTCAAAAGTCTGGCTAGATGAAAATAGTATTTAAAACTATGCAAAGGTGCTCACTTGATGAAAAGAGCCATTTTTCTCTTGCTCGTTTCTGACAGGTGCTCCTTATCCAATGACCTTGTACACACCTGGAGACATGAGATCACTGAGCGTAAAAGAGCATTTCATTTAAAAAAAAGACCAGGTGAACTAGATCAGTTTAGAGTGAGAATGTAGTAAATTGAGAGAATGGAGTGTGCAATGTGTATGATTCAGTGATGCAGCAGGGTTTATACCTCAAGCAGAAAGCTGATGGTGTTTTCACTGGGTTTGAGAAGCAGCTGATGGAAGGACACACAAGGGACACCACCCTCCAATGCATCTCTTACTGCATTACACACACACAGTTTATGACATACTTCCTCCAGAGCCCTGTCCCTGTCACATAAACACAAACGCACATTAAAGGAATATTCTAAGCTTAAATACAACAAGCTCAAACTTTGAGGAATGTCATTTATCATATGTTGGCTTAACTAAACAAATTGTGTTTATAGTAAACCACTTATTATGGAAATCTATGGGGCAAGACATTCGGGTGAGTTTATGAACAAAAATATGAAGCTTTTACACAAATTCCTTAGTAAAAAATAAATGGTATTTGATCTTTTAGGTGGGACTACTTATCTAAAGGGCTTTTCACCCTGCGCTTAACCCTGGCATTTGAGAGGGAAAATATCAAATGGTCAAGTCAAATCACCTCACCTTTATTTATATAGCTCTTTTTACAATACAGATTGTTTCAAAGCAGCTTTACAGTGATAACAGGAAAATAATGCAACAAATTTTGTTTCTGCTGTTCAGCAGATCTAGAAGAAAATAGCATCATAGTCCAGCCAGACCAAAGTTATTAATTTAGTTCATTTATATATATAGACTATAGCCGCTCTAGAGAAAACAGTGATGTCATCGTCCAGCTCAGATCAGTTCTCATATAATGGTGTCAATGCAGGCAGATCAATAATATTGTTGACTATTAAGTGTCCCCAAGTAAGCAAGCCAAAAGCCAAAGGCGACAATGACAAGGAACCAAAACTCCATCAGGTGACAGAATGGAGAGAAAAAAACCTGGGGAGAAACCAGGCTCAGTCGGGGGGCCAGTTCTCCTCTGGCCAACGAACACCAACAAGTCATCACACTGGTATGGAGACGGGTTTCCGAAAATAATATCAGGAAAAAGTTGTATAAAATATGTATAATATGAGGATGTACAATGCTAGAGCCTTTATGCAAACAGGTAACGTGCTGCGGTCTAATCAATGACACCGACACCGCAAATATGCAAATAAAAACGTTAGGAATGTTGTACACTGTGAAAAGTCAGCTTACGAATCCCCAGCATTAACTGTGTGTGAAACAGGATAACCCAGGAATCTGTTAACCTGGTATTTAAAATGGCCCAGAATTGATAATTGTTTTTTTAACAGTTACATATAAACCTTTCAAGTAAAAAAATTGTCAAATGGACTACTTCCATTCACAACTACTACCGCATTCTACTTGTTGCAACTCAGGTGTTTCTGGTAACAGCGCTAGGGCTGTAGTCAACCAAAGAAATGCTTAGTCGACCAAAGTCCTGTTCTGCGCAACGATTAGTCGACAAAAAAAAAAAAAAAAAAGACGCGATGTTTTGACATTTAGTTTTTTTATTGACACCTGGGATCCCCCGCGAAACGGTTCTCATTCGCGCTTGAATAAGGCCTGCGACACACTGGCTGCTGGCGTGAGAGTCTCAGCTGCGTGGCGTGTCTGTTTTTATTTCGGCTCCCATGTTATCAGGTTGGAGTTTGCACACTGCCTGCGTGAGACACTCGTCTCAGGCGCAGCTCGAGCCATGCGGAAAACGCCTGCATGCTAAAAATAGAACCGACGCCTGAGTGTTCCAGCAACGGGAGTGTTTTCTTTATTTAAATTTAGTTTTTCTTTAGGCCTATTTACATTTCGTTTTCCTTTATTTAAATTTATTTTTTCTTTATTTAAATTTCGTTTTTTTTCTGTATTTAAATTTCGTTTTTTCTTTATTTAAATTTATTTTTTCTTTATTTAAATTTAAATTTTCTTTATTTAAAGTTAGTTTTTTTCTGTATTTAAATTTCGTTTTTTCTTTATTTAAAGTTAGTTTTTTTCTGTATTTAAATTTCGTTTTTTCTTTATTTAAATTTAATTTTTCTTTATTTAAATTTCGTTTTTTCTGTATTTAAATTTAGTTTTTTCTTTATTTAAATTTAGTTTTTTCTTTATTTAAATTTAGTTTTTCTTTATTTAAATCTACCCTTTACTGTGTCAGTAATTTGTTAGTCAGAAAAATATTAGACTACCTTAAAAGTATTGCTTAAGTTAACAGACTGTGTGCGTTTTATATCACTAGTGCAGTGTCCGTTCTCGGAGAATATTTCCTAAGCCCTGCTCGCGTGAGGTGCACCGCTTCCCGCTCGCGCTGTTCTGTAGTTTACTGAACTTTGTTTGTTTCTGTTAGTTTTCTGAACTTGTCGCGTCTCGCGTGTCTGTTTATATTGCACCAACTGCGACACTGCACTCCCTTGTGAAGTCGATTGGATGAACGGTTCTCGAAATAATCAAAATGCAATCGGACAGACAGACACATAGAGATTACTATATTCCTTACTGAGCGCGAAGCAGCAGTGCAGCCAGCCACAGGTGCGGTTCCCGAGTGTTCTACGTGGTGCGCTAAACTGTGGCGCTGATACAAAATAGTCTAAATTAAAGCATTTAAAGTTGGGGATAAAACATAGGCTAATTATATTTAGAATACAGTAATATATAACTGCTTATAAAGGAATAAATATCAAGGAGTAAATCAATGAAAAATTCTTTATTGGTGAAAAAAAAAAAAAATGCAACTGGTCGACCAATGAGAATGTCAGTCGACCAAGACGGCATCGACCGATTAGTCGACTAAACGACTAAAGTTGACAGCCCTAAACAGCGCACATACATACATGAGAATGCAGATTATACCTACGTTTTATGGCTGTTCTCTGCGTTAACATGAATAATCTTGAAACTGCTGAAATGTTCCTATAAATATTTTTTCTTTCCAACTGAGCATTCTGAATTATAAATACATACTGCATATTTCCCCACTAACCTAAAGCAGTCCAGTGCTCGTCTTCTCATTAATGGTGTTTTTCTCTTACTGATCATATTTCATACCTGTTCAGTTTATATTTTTAAATGAATTCGACTGATAAAAGGTATATCCTCCCATGGACAAGTGTTGAAAATTAGCATGATTAATTAAACAGCAATGCACACAGCGTAGAGAAGAATGACAGTCAACTACTTTGAATATTAAATAAGAATTTTGGGCAAATGATTGACAGTGAAAACTGACACAGAATAGTGATTAAAATATTTAATAAATTCATGGAGCATGCGACTTGTGATAATTTCAGCGTCTCAGAGCGTTTCGGTTCATTAAGCGGTTCGGTGCGCATAATTAACGAGAAGAAATCATTCCCTCTAATGACTGCACTGTATTCTGCATGACATCAAATTACACTGGATAATTCAAATGTCACCAAAGGCTGATTCAGGTCTGGGCTGCGCTTCCCAAAAGTATCGTGAGCTGAGTTGATCGTAGAGACCATTGGTGGCAATGGTTCTTCGATCTACATACAATGCTTTTGGGAAACGCATTCATCTCTGTCGTCTGTTCAACTCAGCGCTGTTGTCTTTCAGAGATATGGTCATTGTAAGAGAGGGTTGTTTGCATTCCCTTGCGTGCTTGTGGTTACCTACCAACACATAGGGAAAATATTTATGAAAAAGGTATTTCACATGTACACACACACAAGCACGAAAGCGTTTTCTACGCTGAACAACGCAATGCTATTTTAATCGTTATTAACATTTAAGTTTGTATTGTAATTAAACATGTAATTCACGCCCACGCCATATTCATGTTTAAATTATTTTGGCGGGTCTTGAGATAGATTATACTTGTCTAGGTGGATCCTGGAATGGAAAAGTTTGACTACAAGACACTGAAAATATACATACGGTAACCGGAAATAAATGAGTTGTACCATTTCAAAACTGTAATGCATCACAAAGTTCAGTGCAAGTAGTCCATTGGACAGATAGTTAAATTAAAACGCAACACACACACTGTGTTGTGATACATTCCTCTTCTTACCCTCATTACAATTTTGTGTGATTGTGCAGATAGAACACACAGTACCCGTCAAAAGTTTGGAAACATAACTATTTTTGATGTTTTTGAAAGAAGTCTCTTATGCTCATCAAGCCTGCATTTATTTGATCAAAAATACAGAAAAAAACAGTAATATTGTGAAATATTACAATTTAAAATAATGGTTTTCTATTTTAACACACTTTCAAATATAATTCCTTTCGGTGATGCAAAGCTGAATTTTCAGCATCCTTACTCCAGTCTTTAGAGTCACATGATCCTTTAGAAATCGTTCTAATATGCTGATTTACTATCAATGTTGGAAACAGTTGTGCTGCTTAATATTTTTTTAGAACCTGTGATACTGTTTTTTAGGATTCTTTGCTGAATAGGTTTAAAAAAAATAGCATTTATTAAAAATAGAAATATTTTGTAACAAAATTAACTCCCGTTGAAAGGTTTGGGGTCAGTTTTTGAAAGAAATTAATACTTGTATTCATTTTATTCAGTCATTAAATGTGTTAAATTGATTTAATAAATCACAAAATAAACAAGTGATAGAAATATTTTCTAACAATATAAATCCTTACTATCACTTGTATGAATGCTGTTCTTTTTAACTTTATTCATGTATGAATCCTGAAAAAAGTATCACAGGTTCCAAAAAAATATTAAGCAGCACAACTGTTTTCAACATTGATAATAACTGAGTATCAAATCAGCATATTAGAATGATTTCTGAAGGATCATGTGACACTTAAGACTGGAGTAATGATGCTGAAAATTCAGCTTTGCATCACAGAAATAAATTAAATTTTAAAGTATATTAAAACAAAACCATTATTTGAAATTGTAATAATAATTAAAATATTACTGATTTTTTTTCTGTATTTTTGGTCAAATAAATTCAGGCTTGATGAGCATAAGAGACTTCTTTCAAAAACATTAAAATTGTAATGTTTTCAAACTTTTGACTGGTACTGCTATGGCTTGACATTAACTTTTTTGCTCACCAGCCACTGTGGCTAGTGGTTTTCCAAAGTTCACTGGCCACAATTTTGTTGTTGGGAAATTACATTTTAGTTCGGCCGTGATGCATGTTATTGGATGCCCAAACAAACAGCACAACTGAGTTCATGTGGAGCATCATTTAGTTTGAACAAAGCCACTCTGAAACGTGTAACTTCCACATGTAAAAAATGTAAGCGTTGCGCTTCACTCTGAAACCCACCAAATTGCCAAGTGGAAGTGGCTGTTAGACGCCACTGCTGAAATCCATCCACATTTGGTTAGTTGACGAGTGTCTATGTCAAGCCCTGTATATACACATATACACAGGTTGAATATAATTAGGGCCCAAGCCCTGAAAGGGCGAAGGCCCTATTGTTTTCGTAAGGATTTTTTTTTTTTTTTTCTTTCTTTTCTTCATTATATATTTTTTTGCCTTTTTGCCACTTTTGGGGCCCTTAACATGCTCAAAAACTCTTGAAACTTTGCACACAGGTCAGAACCCGCGGCCATCAGGGCTGGACTGAAGCTGGTACCGGGGCGTGGCAGGGGGGCTCGGCAGCGCCCCCTGGAATGGGGTCCGAAATCTTGGTCCATATATCAAACACGCTTGCATGTAATAATATGAAACTCAGTACACATATAGATCTCATCGGGCCGCACAACTTTCGTGCTCTGAGTTTTACAAAAAACCAACAGGAAGTCGGTTATTATACGTTGTTTGGAAAACGCATACAATGGAATGTGAAATACTCCTCCTAGGGAATTCATCCGATCGCCGCCAAACTCGGTGTGAATGAAGTCAAGACATTGAGGATGAATTCTTGCGAACAGATTTTTGATATCTCGAACGGTTTGGCCGTGGCGAGGAAACGAATTTATGGCGAATAATGGGACACAGGAAGTGTGTTATAACTTCTGCATACATTATCTGATCTTGATGAAACTTCAGCAGTGTATTCGTTGTAAGAGGCCGATCACATGGATGTGACCTTTATGAGTCAAAGTTATAGCGCCACCAACTGGCAACAGGAAGTGTGTCACTTTCAAAATGCTTTGAAATCACTTTCTTATTTTTACCCGATTTGCTTCAAACTTTATGTGTATAATGTAGACACCCGGCAGATGTAGACCTGTGAAAGGATTATTGATATCTTAGATACTGTTGCCGTGGCAACGCATCAAACTTTAATATTTTTTTTCGGATTCTTTTGAGACTCTTCACATGCTTGAAAATGCATGAAACTCGACAGACACATCACATTTATTATCCAGTAGACATGTGCAAAGTTTCAGAAACGGGCGTGGTGGAATGGCTCAGTAGCGCCACCTTTAGTCAAAAATGGGGGCTTAGTTTTTCATAGAATTACAAAACTTGGTATGTATATTGTTGTCATCAAACCGGACAACTTTCTAATTTACAGTCATAACCTCAGACCCACAGGAAGTCAGATATTTTGGTTTGAAAGTGGATTTTCTGGAGAATTTTCTCTCTCTCTCTCTCTCTCTCTCTCTGTCTCTGTGTGTGTGTGTGTGTGGAGGGGGTGGGGGGGATTTGTCTATTCCATTTAATCTTTGTTTTTCAAGGTTTCAGGGGCTTTTGGGGCCCTTAACATGCTCAAAAACTCTTGAAACTTTGCACACAGGTCAGAGCCCACGGTCATCAGGGCCGGGCTGAAGCTGGTACCCGGCGTGGCAGGGGGGCTCAACAGCACCCCCTTGAACACGGTCTGAAAACTTGGTCCATATATCAAAAACTCTTGCCTGAATTAATATGAAACTCGGTACACATATAGATCTCATCGGGCCGAACAACTTCCGCACCTAAATTATTAGCTCCGCCCAACAGGAAGTCTGCTATTATGGGTTGTTTGAAAAACGCATGCTGTGGAATTTGATGTACTCCTCCTAGAGAATTCATCCACTCGCCTCCAAACTCGGTCAGCGTGAAGTCAAGACATTGAGGATGCTAAATTGCGGATGGATTTTTGATATCTCGAACGGTTTGGCCGTGGCGAGGAAACTAATTTATGGCGAGAAAAGAGAAACACGAAGTGTTATAACTTCTGCATACATTAACTGATCTTGATGAAACTTCAGCAGTGTGTTCGTTTTCAGAGGCCGGTCAGATTGATGTGACTATTGTGAGTCAAAGTTATAGCGCCACCAACTGGCAGCAGGAAGTGTGTCACTTTCAAAATTCTTTGAAGTCACCCTCTTATGTTTACCCGATTTGCTTCAAACTTTATGTGTATAATGTAGACACACGGCAGATGTAGACCTGTGAAAGGATTATTGATATCTTAGATACTGTTCGCCCCCTTGGAATTATAAGGTTCTATCTGCGTTCTGAGCAGTTTTGAGATATTGAGCTTCAAAGTTTTTGCATTACATATAGGAAAATGTATATGGGGAGCAAGTTTCTTTCAAACATGAAAATAACAGGGACCCTAAATGTATTCTAAATATACCGTATCAAAATCCTCTCAAATTTGTAAATGGGGATTTTTGGAATGGGTCAAATGCAGATAGAACCTTCTAATTCTAAAAAAACACTTTTCGCTTAGAATTATAAGGTTCTATCTGCCAAAACATTATTTGAACACTAAATATAAAATTATTAATGTTGTAACAATGTCTCAACATGTGTTAGAAAGTAAAATTTGATTCTTTCTATGACATTTATTTAATATTTTTAGCACTTCCATGTAATTAGGACATTTCAAATTAAGCAAGGTAGGTCTAAATATTTTGTCCAGTGCAGATGTTAATTTTTGGTACCAATTGGGTGGGTAATTAAACACATTATTGCAGAAATTGTTACTTTAATCTTTCTTTTGTTTAGACAAAAAGCAGCTACTGTAATACATCTGAGCAGGACTTTATTCCACCTACAGTGGGCCAGGTAAAATGGCTTTCTCTCTAGACATCAGTATGGCTGAAATAACATGCTAACGTTTATTGTTGTAATTAAGACGCCATCAATTAAATTGTTGATTTAACCTTTAAGGCTTAATATTGTAAAAATTAAGACATTTTAAGACTTTAAAAACTGCAAGAAAACAGCATGCATCAGCAAATTAATTCATAAAGTTTAATAATCATTGAAAAATGATTCACTAACTATACTATAATCACAAAAAAGGTCTCATTTTTTTCTTTTTTTCAAGGTCTCAAAAACTCATTTTTTAAAACACAGAACTATAATACTCTCTGTGACTCATTTTTTAAAACACAGACTTATACTCTCTATGACTCATTTTTTGATTGGTCCTCTTCTGTCCATTCGAAGTGATTGGCTCACGCAGATAGAACCTTATAGAGCCAAGTTAGAGTTCGACTTTGTAGATAGAACCTTTTTGTTTTTTCAATAAAACGTCCCAAAATGTACACAACTTAAAAAAACACATCACATAATGTAAATAAGTTGTCACAGAATAAGAATATGTGAATAACTCAATTTTGACAAAAATGTCAGATAGAACCTTATAATTCCAAGGGGACGTGTTGCCGTGGCAACGCATCAAACTTTAATATTCTTTTCGGATGCGTTTGAGACTCTTAGCATGCTTGAAATTGGATAAAACTCGACAGATACATCACATTTATTAGCCAGTAGACATGTGAAAAGTTTCAGAAACGGGCGTGGCAGGGGGGCTCAACAGCGCCCCCTTGAACGGGGTCTGAAAACTTGGTCCATATATCAAACACGCTTGCATGAATTAATATGAAACTCGGTACACATATAGATCTCATCGGGCCGAACAACTTTCCCTCTGTCAAGTTTCACGCCAGCCCAACAGGAAGTCGGCTATTATGGGTTGTTTGGAAAACGCTTGCTGTGGAATGTGAAATACTCCTCCTAGAAAATTCATCCCATCCCCACCAAACTCGGTGTGCATGAAGTCAAGACATTGAGGATGCTAAATTGCGGAAGGATTTTGGATATCTCGAACGGTTTGGCCGTGGCGAGGAAACGAATTTATGGCGCGAAAAGAGAGACACGAAGTGATATAACTTCTGCACACATTAACTGATCTTGATGAAACTTCAGCAGTGTGTTCGTGGTAAGAGGCCGGTCAGATGGATGCAACTATTGTGAGTCAAAGTTATAGCGCCACCAACTGGCAACAGGAACTGTGTCACTTTCAAAATGCTTTTGACAAAATGGGGGTGGTTACTTTTACCCACAGTTACAAAAATCAGTACATATATTGGTCTCATCGAGCCGGACAAGTTTCTAATTTACAGTCATTAGCTCTGACCAACAGGAAGTCAGATATTTTGGTTTGAATGTGGATTTATTTGCAAAATCGGCCGCTGAATTTTATATATATATATATATTTTAAAGTGACAAGACAGAGAATATTACTTGTCCTATATATATATATATATATATATATATATATATATATATATATATATATATATATATAACATTTATATATATAAATATATATATATATACATATATATATAAATATAGCTGCGAGCAGCGATGGAGGGCCCAAGCCGGTGACACCGCCACCCCGGTGCCTTTAGTGCAACTAAATGCACCAGGGTGGCGGTGCCACCGGCTTGGGCCCGCAATCGCTGCTCGCAGCTATATTTATATATATATGTATATATATATATATTTTTTCTGTTGTTGTTTTTAATTTCTAATGTTTTTTAATGAAATAAGACATTTTGTATAAATTTCATTTCGGATTTAAAAAAGGAAAAAAGAATGGAACTAAATGGTACTAAACACATTCTATGCTTTTTTTATGCTTTTTTATGCAAACCAAAAAATGTGGCTCTGAACATTTCAGTAATTATTAACAGTCTCAGGTGCTGTCCAAAAAGTAATTTTGAACCCTAAATACACATATAATTATCCATTAAGCATTTAAATAAGCATCAAGCTATGTCTCACCCTTGTTGAAGCTTGTGCAACAGCTCTAGCTGAATTGAATGTCTGAAGCTGTTGGGTAGACTGAGTGCAACATTGTCCCTGATAAAGGCCTCGATCAGTGCCTAAGGCAAAAAGACACAAAACAAAGATAAAAGTTACTAATATACAAACCAACAAATTCACATTTCAACAACTGCACAGTCCTGGCAAACTCCAGTGAAAAACAAATGCTACATTTTCTCCTGGAATACAGTTGCAATCACAATTATTGAACCCCTTTGGCCTGCAAGACATTTTTCTGCCGAGAACAAAATTATACGAAAACAATTCAACAAAGGCATCAGTATGGAACTATTATGGAATGTTTATTAATACACATTTGAGTGATTCTGACTGAGAATGTAAATTCTGTTTTTGCAGAATATTTTATTCTTTATAACCTTCAATATACGCTGCCTGTAAGTGCTTAAAAGGTTCTGTCACCTCTCTACTGCAATCTAGGCCATTCCTCGCTTAAATATTTTCCAGATCACTGATAAATCACTGGTTTTCACATTAAAACTGCTTTCTTCAAATTCCACCAAATATTTTCAATGAGATTTAAATCTGAAGACTGTACAGGCCAATCAAGAACATTCTACAACTGATTTCTGAATCAAGCTTAAGTAGATTTGGATGTACACTTTGGGATGGCTATCCTGCAGGAAAGTCCATTGATCATCAAGCTTCAGTCTCTGCACCCAAGGCATCACCATCTTTGGCAAAATGGCTTGATATTTCAAAGAAGTCCTTCATACAGTCAAGAGTTCCACTTCCTGCAACAAGCAAAGCATCCCCATAACAAGACTGGACCACCTCCATGATTGACCATGGAGATGGTGTTCTTCTGCTTATCAGCTTTACCTTTTTTGCTCCAGACATACCGCTGATACATGGGCTAAAAAAGTTCCAGTTTAGTCACATCACTCCATTAAAAAACATTGCAGAATCCAAATGAATTTTAGCATATTCAAGTCAGCCTTTTATGTTATTCTTGGTCAAGACTGGCATTCCATTCAGTAATTCCATACTAGTGTTTTCCTTATAATCTGCCTTGAAATGATTTTTCCTCTTTTCATCAGGTCATCTTGCAAGTCTTTGGCAGTAAATTGAGAGGCTTTCTCAGTTGCTCTGATCAAACATTTTATTTTATTAGTATGTAAACCATACTAAAACATGTTAAAACATACTAGCAATGTGCTGAAAAATGCTAGCAATTTGACAAGACATGCTAGTAACATGTTAAGTCATGTTAGCAACATGCTAATCATTCTAACAAAACATGCTAATCTAATTCATGCTAGCAATGACGGAGAGTAGGCAGAACTCGCATCATGTTTATTTTTCTTTATTTGGCGAAAAGCACAACACTTTGTTTTTATAATGAGCATACACAAAAAAATACACACTAAACAGGATCGATTGATGTATAACACAAGCATATAAGATAAAAATTAATATATATATATATATATTTTTTGCACTCATACGGAAAAAAACGAGCCCCCGACCTCAGGGGGTTAAGAACCTTGAATCGAAATGTGTGCTTTGACATATTTTCAGTGTTTGCAGAAACGCCTTGTTCCACCTTATAAATGTTGCCAAAATAAGACATATGCTGTCTTTGATGCTAAAAAAAAAAATATTATTATATTCATAACCTCAACACTAGATTATTGTAATTCTGCTGTAGACAATCAACATCTGCATGTCCCTAAGTCCACTTTAATAGACGGCACAGAGGATGAACTACTGCTGCTTCCAGATGGACACTACTTCTACCTGCATTTTACTATTCGTTCCTGGATGGGCCTCAATGACTTTCCGTAAACTTAAAGGAACAAGCCGAGTTTTTGGGACTTTAACTTATTCACCTGTATACCCCAGAGTTAGATAAGTCCATACATAACCTTCATATCTCCGTTCGTGCCGTAACTCTGTCTAACACCGCTAGCCTAGCTTAGCACAAATACTGGAGGGAGGTAAACGGCTCCATCTAGCATACTGCTCCCAATAAGTGACAAAATAACACCAACATTTTCCTATTTACATGTTGTGATTTGTATAGTCACAGCATGTACAAATAACAACACTCTGGGTACTACGAGTCTTCTCAGGTGCTGCGAGCAAATCACTCCCCAGAAGTAGCAGTGCTTCGCCTTCTGAGAATATAGTTCCCAGTATGGATACGGTTAGAACAGTGGTTCTCAAACCTGTCCTGGAGGACCACCAAGGCCCTGTTTCCACGAGAACGCTCCCGGGTGAAAACGTAAAAATATTTTATCAGATGTGCCTTTCGTTTAGACGGCGACGGCGTTTTCGGGGCTTAAAAACGCAAAAAAGTGAAACCACCCTCCAGAGTGGAAATCTTAAAAACGCTCCACCGTCGCGTTTCCGTCTAAACGGTAAAAACGCAAAAGTCTGCTAGACAGTGAAGGCACCGATCAGTGCTTCACATTTCCACCAAGCCGCCTGGAGGGCATACTACATTGAATTTCACACACTTTTGCGTCACCGTATGCACGCAGATTTCCCCCCCATAACGCTCGTCTAAACGCAGAATAAAAAGTGATTACTTTTGCGTTTTCTCTTCAGATCGTTTCCGTGTAAACGTAGCCCAACACTGCACGTTTTCTTTGTCTCCCTAATCAAACACACCTGATTCAACTCATCAGCTCATTATCACATGGGTTGATGAGCTGATGAGTTGAATCAGGTGTGTTTGATTAGGGAGACAAAGAAAACGTGCAGTGTTGGTGGTCCTCCAGAACAGGTTTGAGAACCACTGGGTTAGAAGATGGCTGTGTCTCATGTGACCTTGTTATTTGTACACGCTGTGACTGTACAAATCACAATCCGGACCTTTTTACAGAAGGTAAAAGTCGCCGTAATCTTTACTGACATTGTCTGTAATGATTACTGAGATAGCACATTTGGACAGGACTAAAATCACTGAGAAGCTCTGATAATAATTACTTTACCCCACCTCTCCATGTTAAACTAGTCCCGTCCGAACAGGGCTCAAGTCATTTGCCAATTGGCTTCCTTATACAATGCCCTAAAAGTATGTACTGTTTTTGTGAAGAAAAATTTCATACTTTTCAGTGTGTAGCAGAAGAGTAGGCAAGCTTTGGGATGTACTACATCATTATTATAACTGTTCCAGCTGCTTCGAACTGATAAGTTACAAAAAAATAAAAAGGGGGATCATATCTGCAAAATACCCAGGGAAGGATATAATGTATTTCAAGAAATCAAACAAAGAATAATGGAAAAAAACAGCCAAAAGATCATAAACTCTTTTCAAATATAAATTGATGCATAGACAATATTTACATAAGCACATGCCAAACAATCACCAGCCAAACAAACTGTCCCAAATAGCAACCGTAGGTGACCATAAGAGGATACTGGAGAATGAGTTAATGATAGATAAGCGGGACGTCAAAAGTCAATTTCCTCGGGATGAGACCAGACTTGTCTGTAGTTTTTAAGTGGTCACATAGATGTCCTTCCTTGGCTAATGGAATTTCTGCCTCCAAAGGGAATCAATGAAATAGGTCCTCTGGTAAGTAATCCAGTAGTAACATAATAGCACAAACATCCTATTTGGGCAGCAAACAAACAGTTTCCCAAATCGGGATTTCTCAAAGACAGCGGTCAACAGCATGTGGCAAATCACACTGGGTATAATTCTCCTTCTGCTACTTCCCCTTTTAAATCTAAACATGGAATGCTACTAGTGACCCCTAGTGGCTAGGATGAACATAGCCCCCAGAAAAAGACAGCCTGCCTTGTAACAGGCTGTGACTGTTACATTATCGCTCTGTCGCTTAGTTATGTGCATCCTGTCACCAATTAAAATGTCAATCATCTTTTCAATTAAAATCCTCCATGTTCACTTTAATTTCCTACTGTAACGGAGAGAAATGTAGTTGCACGTTGATCTGCCAGTAGTGGTCATGTGTTTGCTTGATGCATTCTGAAATGTTTTAACTAATAATCTTGTAATGAATGTCATTTCAGTTCTACTTTATGAGTATGAATTATCAAGTGATTAAAAGACAACAATATGCAAGCACTGGTTTTGCCACAAACTCAACTGACTGGCTTCTCTCCAGTATTATTTCACACGAGTCTCTTCAGACATGAATTATGAGCTTCCAGAACTTCTAATTGAGTAGACAATGAATAGACGTAAATAGACAATGAATAGACGCGTCACGTGAGAGATTCTTTCTACAAGGCTTTGTTCAAACTTTATAGTTCAAGTATTTAATTTGCAACAGTATTTAGTACTGGGCCTATTGTGAATTCATTTTGGCTATGTTGACATTGGACATGCTTTTTTCCTACGGAGTTACAAACGTTTATTTTGTGACAAAGACATGGTAGTTTTACTGTACTGTGCATGTTCTACCGCGGTAAAAAAAAATTAATTACCTGAATACTAGGCCCATTTGTTTGCTTTTGGCTATAAGGAATATGTAGGAAAGTGAAGGAAGTGGGCAAAACTTTCCTGTAGAAAGTGGCCACTCACTGTTGACCATGCCCTGCCAAAAAAAAAATTATGCAGAATTCACACTACACGATTTTAACACTTCGACCAATTTTGCGAAATCCTAGACAAGTGCCGAAATTGAAGGCAAATCGGCGAGTGACAATCACGCAGTGTGCATTATCAAAGACGCGGTCTGAGAGAATCGACGAAGCGTTCACTTCTGTGTGTGTTTGGTTGTGAAATGTAGTTTGCAGACCAGACAGAGTTGTCTGTGATTCTTCTTATTGTAAAGTCATGCAATGTGAAACCCCCTGTTGCTGATCCATCGTGCTGTGCACACAACTGCACCTGAATGCTACCTCAGATAGTCGTGCAGTCGAAAAAAAAAAACCTGTCACAGAGACGAGGTAGCCTATCTATACGCGCACAATATAATATAATAGAATCATGTCTTAATGTCATTCTTTTTCACAGTATAAATTAATAGATTTATTAATTAAATCTTTAATTAATCTATTATTAAATCTAAAGTTATTCATTGAAGAGCTGCGAGTAATTTTCTCTTTGCCTTTTGTTGTTTGATTCACTTGACTGCTGCTGCGAGTTTAAGACCGAATGCAGATCTATCAATATACATATTTTCTCCCAAATATTTACGCCCATTTAAGACAAACTGTGTTTAAGTGAATACTCTTCAAGCTGGCCATTTTGTGGTCCGTTTCGGAGCATACACACAGAAAGCTGCCTTGAAGTTGGAAACAGCGTCTCATGCATGGATTATTGTAGTGTTGTCACGATACTAGAATTTCTAACTTCGATACGATACCTTAAAAAATATCGATTTTCGATACCACGGAGAAAAAAAACTGCCACAATATTAATTTTTTTTTTTTTTTTTTTTTTTTTTTTTAAGCTGAATATAACAAGTCTAGAACATGACAATAGTATATTTTACAAAAATGTCCTGAGTTCTATCTGTTAATATTTTTTCATTGGACCAGAGCTAACATGAGCCGTTGTATTTTTATTACCTACTGTTATCAAAGATTAAAATATACTGTAACAAATGCATTGTTTATCGGTCATAAATGCTGGTTAATACATTAACATTATTTGATGAACAGATTTAAACACAAACGTGCGTGCATCACACGCAAAAACAATGCTCACTTGATCGACATGACCTAAGTCAAGTCACCTTTATTTATATAGTGCTTTTAACAATAAAGATTGTGTCAAAGCACTTAACAGGATCAAATTGGAGGATAGAGTGTCAGTAATGTATAATAATAAGATTAAACATTCAATTTTCAGTTAAAGGCATTTCATTATTGAATTCAGAGATGTCATTGTCTAGCTCAGTTTAGTTTAATTATATCTGTGTAATCAAATTGATGATAATCGCTAATGAAGGCAAATTGCAGAATTAAATCATATTTTTTGAATAAAGTTAAATAGGCACAAGTTAATTTACATTTGACCACAGTTAAAATATTTACTTCTAAGATTCCTCAGTCAGTTTATATTAACTTTAAGAATTACAGTGAAAAAACGAGACAACACACTCATAACAACAATACTAGGCCATCTTGGTTAATGTTTCAGAAAAGTTAAAAAGAGAAGTTACAGGGGAGTTACAGTTCGTTATAGGGGAATTCAGAAAGAGGGGACCCACTGATGCTGAGTAGCATACAGGTACATGTTGCTAAATGGTCCCCCTGGAGCTTGTTCGTTAAGTCTGTTTTCAGAATTTAAAAAAATGAGTGATGGGATATTGATAGCCAAACAATCTTTTGGGTGCCCGCAGCCCGCTCGCAGTGTGAAGCGCGTGTCCGCGCTATTCTCCGACATGCCTGCTCGCGGTGTGTTTTTAACGCGTGTCCGCGCTATTCTCCGACATGCCCGCTCGCGGTGTGTAGCGTGTCCGCGCTATTCTTCGACATGCCCGCTCGCGGTGTGTTTTTATCGCGTGTCCGCGCTATTCTCCGACATGCCCGCTCACGGTGTGTAGAGTGTGTCCGCGCTATTCTCCGACATGCCCGCTCGCGGTGTGTAGCGTGTCCGCGCTATTCTCCGACATGCCCGCTCGCGGTGCTCTTTATCAACCAAAGCCGGTCGCGAGGGCGCCGCACTCGCCATCTTTCCATACACTTCGCTTTTGCTATTTAACCAGAGCGAATGAGACGAGTGCGGTCACGTGTGGTGTTTGTCAACGCGCCTTTGGAGAGAAGTGAAAGTGACAGCTCGGCTAGTATGGGAGTATCGATACTTCGGGACATTAGTATTGGTACCGTTCAGATATTTCAGTATCGATATTTATCGAAATATCGATATTTTTGACAACTCTAGATTATTGTGCTTTTAATTATCAAACACGTCCCACAATTTAGCAACATTCTTTTGATTATGTCGACTCAAGTCACAAGTCATCACATTTGGGACTCAAGTCAAGTCTAAGTCATGCGACTCGAGTCCACAACCCTGGTTTTAACTTTTGTCATGTGATCATTAAGGGTTTTTAATCAATAAGAGTACCATGGTACTCTTGTTCATCTCAAGATATTTAATGGCACAGTGCATTGAGAGTTCTTGCTGACCCCATAATTGTGGTTCCTCATGAAGCCGCTGATCTGGCCATACGGGGTGTGTTGGCTCTCGTTGGGCTCTGAGGTTCCAGTCAGAGTTCTGCAGGCGCTCCAGTATCCAGCCAACCGCTGCTCATCCAAACAACAGAGAGTTGCAGAGAAATCCAGCTGCCATCAGACACAACAAAATGAATATAGAAAGTCATGATTCAGAAATGTGTGTTGATTACCTCAACAGATTAGTACAATCTTGAATGCATTTTAATTATGTCATGAACCTGATTAAATAATGACAGCATGTTCCTTTTTGGGTAAAGTGTTCCTTTAATTTGATTATGTCTCACCTTTGTGAAAAGTTCTCGTGCCATTCTGAAGTGTTCTCTGGCTTTCTCATACACTAACGTCTCAGAACAGCCTTGCTGAAAGCAAATGCCTCCTAAATCGTAATGCACCTGTCAGACAGATATGAACATTGTTCACTTTTAATAACAGAACATATCTATACATGATGAATGGGCACCTTTATATTCTCTGTAGGACACACCTGACAGTGCAGGTGATCAGCGCTGATGTGCAGTCCTGCGGTGGAGGACTCAGTCTCTCCATTGGCTGTACTGGGATCAGCAGCTAGCAGGTCAAGGGTACGAAGAGTATGGATGTAGAAGTCTTTTTTAATGTTCAGGGCTCTTTCTAACACCATGATAGAGTCTGTGGCCTGTTCTCTGAGCTGAAAAGCAGAGCGTTAAACAAGTGACAGGGCTATGATGAGCTTTCTTTGAGAAAGAAAGTGGCATTTTGAAGAACACACAATGCATTCTTGCTACTGTCTGCTATTGCTTTACTGTGGCAGGGTTCGTACACATTTCTACAAATAAATTTCCATGGCTTTTCCATGACTTTTGAGGCAAATATTCATGACCTAATGTTCCATGAAACGTCTGTGTATACATATAAGATAAGAAATTCAAATTTGATCAAATTTCAAATTACAGCATATCTTAACTAATTAACAACAAGCTACTGTGTGTGGGTTAATACAAAATAAACATTTATTTGAATAACACTGACACACCAGTGAGACGATTAGATAAAATACTGTCTGACCCTCAGAACTCCATTGTGTCACAACAGATTAACATACATCACTGGGAGGCAACAATGTGAAGTGAATAAAAGTGTGTGTCCAGTAACTTTACAAGGTGGCAGTTCCAGAGACCAACTTTTGGAATACAAAATTCGGTAACTAAGAAGATTTTAATACAGATTTGCCTCCTATTTACCATTAATCTCATTGGATAATCATCAACAACATAACGTCCCTATTTGAATTCCCCCAAAACAGTCAAGTTTATTTTTTCATTTCTGCAATTTACACCTAAGTACAAACTGTAACTGCCAGACGTTACCCCATGCCAGGGGCAGAAATTAACTTTTCCATTAACTTCTCCTTGCAATTGATTTCCAGGGGCATTTTCTTTTACATAAGTGCAATTGTTATGATTACCTGTGTTGTCTTTAACGTCAAATACTTAAATTTAACCAATTACTTAAATCAATCAGAATACTATATAGATTGTTAGGGCCTACCAATAAAATTGTATCATTAACAAAAGCCATCTTTACACTGCTAAGGTGGAACAGAAGCTGCATTTGAAATAGCATAAATGTTTATTTACAAAGACTTTTTAATGTTACTCAATTATAAAGTTAACAGGAACTCATTACAGGGCCATTATTGTCATTTAATGCTCTTGATATTGTAATAGGTCTACTGATTATTAACGTAGATTAATAGAAATATTTTTGTGTTTGGGGAAACTGCACGTCATATTCTGGCTACACAGATAAAACGATCTAACAATTTATGAATTAATGTAATGCTTTTTACGCATTCGAAAATGCAGACTACACAATCTTATAAGCATGATGAATAAATTATATTAACTGGAATAAACTGTATACAGAAAGAGAGCAAAGAATGTGACCGATCGAGCCCAATCACCTGGTACTGCGTATCTATAGCACGAGTCCAAGCTTTCATTTTGCGTGCCCTTTATACGCATAAATGACCTTTTACAAGCATCCAATACGCACTTTTTTTAGTGTGCATATGATACGCACATTCACACCCAAACAATTCTACCCAGAGAGTAAATTTTGCGTACCAAATGAAAGTAAAAGATTACTTTTGCGTATAAAGAGCACGCCAAATAAAAGCATGAACTCGTGCTAAAGATACACAGTGCCAGGAATGAGGCTGTCCATAACTTGGGTCTAGTGCGAGTTTAGGCACTTTCACAAACACTCTTGTTAAAATCCCGGAAGCTGACTACACTGCAACATTAATCCCTTACAACAAATCTGCATTTTGTTGTTTTATGAAGGGAGAATTCGCAAGTTTCAGTCAGAATTATATCAGAGAGCACAAGCACTTGAACAAAACTCTTTGTTTCAGCGATGACTAATCTTAACGCCTGTGATTGGCCATCACACTCAAGCTCAATGGAAACATGTTTGATTGATTATAATGCTCAACGCTGTAAAACGAAACCCCTGATAGAAATGCCGCAGTCGAAATGGATTGATTGAACGTTAAGTATTGTAGTTTGTTCAACCAATATTATCACTTAAACATATATTCTATTATATAAATATTTTAAAACTAATTTCCATGACTTTTCCAAAACTTTCTAGGTTTATTTATTTTTCCCAAACTTTTCCAGGCCTGGAAATTGCCATTTTAAAATTCCATGACCTTTCCAGGTTTTTCATGACCATATGAACCCTATGTTTGTCTATGCAAACAAATGGAAGTCACCACGTTTCCTTTGCTGTTAATCTGTTGCACTAAATATTGCTGTTATATTGGTGTTGTATTAACACAACCTGTGTGAATGTCTTCTTTTTGTTACCCAGAGTAAGAGCAAAGAGATATAAGTATATAAAAAACACTGCAGACAGCTACAAGCATGTATCTTACAAGCACGTTTCAGTCATACCACACTCAGTATGTTCTCTGTGAGTTCCTTTTCCTGCTGGACCAGATTCATCCTAGAGGACACACAACAAAATTAGAACAAATTCAACAGAACACAACACAAAAACTGCCACCCGTCATTACTTCCTTACATATTCAGCTGATGTGGTCCAGGTTTGGTCTGTTTCTCAGGAAAGCTGCTCAACACAATGGTACGAATGGCCCTATTGAGAAAGTTCATATTACAACATCAACACAGCAATCAGCTTAAGGCTGACTTTCTTCTGTACTACTTTATTTTCATCGGAAATCAATTAGTGTAAAACACTTATTTAAGCTAAACAAATTTGCATTATAATATAATATTACATAATATAAATGTTTCAACTGTTCATTCATGTAGTACTGATTTATATTAGAAGGCTAGAGAGAAGCATCACAAACTAACTTTGAGTAGAAATACGGGTCCAGCTGAAGACATGCACATTACAGGTTAGACAAAAAACAATATACAGTAGAAGAAAAAATGCTAACACCACATAATTTTATAAAATTAAAGCTGTAATATGTAACTTTTTTTTGGTAAGTACATAAGACCACAAGTACATAAGTACATAAGTAATCAGTCTTCAAAAGTCTCTCTCTACCTTACCTTGATGCACAAGGTAAACAAAAAAAAAACAAAAAAAAGTTTAAACATTATTTGTTGGGTCTGATTTCGGCAAAAATGTCAGTCACTAGTCATTACAGTGCGTGTTCACTACAGCGGCAAAAGTCCGCTCAGTGGCGCTGGCAACGCTGTAACGTCTCCGCTTTGGGATGTGTCTGTTGCGAGTGTGTTTGATCTAAGTGTTTTTCAACACACGGACAGTATAATCATCAGCGATGCACGCGATTACATTTAGAAATAGACAAGCTTTGTTTCCAAATGCCCCAAGCAAAGATCCTTTCAATTTTATAAACTTTTATAAACCCAGCCAATATAATCACAATGAACACATCCAAAATAAAATCTTTAACATATATATAACAACTGCAAAGCATCTAATTTGTAAACAAAATGATTTACGCACTAAATCCAGCATAAACTCCGGCATAATTTGTATATTTTTAAACTCTCAAAACAGACGTCACATCCCGAACCTCACAGCAATTGGCTGCCGACCACGTTTTTCGCTTGATATTTGCATAAAGTCGAGAACTGCCCAACCTTTTGACGCTCTCGGTCGCTCTCAACGCTTTCACTATGGAGCTTAAAATATGACAATATGATTTGAATTTGAATTGTGTAAATTTGAATTATTTACAAGTGTAATCTAACAAAATTGAATTTTATGTGGTATTTTAAATAGTTCTGAATTTGATTTCTTTAAACGAATATTGAACATTTGAAATTTAACGAATTGAAATGTTTTCATGGCTGAATTTTTTAGACATGTATTTTCAAACAGCTATTTTTTGTTCTGAATTCTTAGACTGCAAATATTCAGTTTTAAAAAATACAGATTCAAGTTTTCAAGATGAAGAAAAAATTCAGAACTTCAAATTCAGTTTTCTAAAATTCAAACCGTGGAAAATTCAGATCTTACAGAAAGTAGGTCACAGGTCATCCACAGGGAAGAGTAAAGGATCTCAGATAAGTCGAACAGAGCACTTTGGCTGCACTGCAGTAGTTTTCTGCCGCAAACGCGGTGGTGGTTCAAGAGAATCCGTGTATCTTTTGTTCAGCCGTTTTTTTATTTAATATTTAGAGTAGAAAAATGAGAAAACAGCTTGAGTATTAGATTTCTAATATTCTAGTAATAAAAGTCCGCTGCTGCAGTTGCACGGAGCTTACAAAACCTAACGCATATTTGGTAACTAGGCTACATTTCATTTTCTCATCAAACAACTAGACTAACGAATGGCTCGGCACAACAGAAGAGCCTAGACAGGACTTTCTCTCTATGCAGACCAGCAGTTGGTCTGAATTTGCTATAACCTGTCCTATAGGCTACTGTATCCTATTTTTCGGACTGTTAGTCACGTTTTATTTAAAAACACGCTGTGATTTATTCCAAAGTGACTCAGGCATATATAATGCATTTAACATTAAATAATGTAAATTTTGACTTTCAAAAGTAGGCGCACCAAGAAGGCTATTCGCTGTATTTTGGTTAATTTTTGGTGTGCGCCAGAAAGATCTTGAAGGAGACCGAGACGCGCTAAAGCAGCGTGTCATGTTGTTTTATTTATTTTTCAATGGCATGATATTTTGTAGTCATTTTGAATGTACACAAATAAAAATATACATTTTACTGTTTCGAATGATGTCATATTATCTGTTTGACTATAAATAACAGAGTATTAAGTTATTTCCCAGCAGTGGAACAAATCCAAGTGATGGCGCAGGCGCATCGCGCTCTCACACAACATAGTATCAGTTCTGGCGTTACTTCATATCGCAGACTGTTCATTATCAAAATAAAACACAGTCAACCAAACATATAAAAAGTTTGCCTAATTTAAAAAAAAAAAAGTCTGCCTAATTTAATTGGTCTGTTGTACAATATAAAGGGCAAGCTGTGCCGCACAGTCCTACTTTTTATTCCAAACATTTCCCTTGCTGTGAAGACGCTGATTTAGCCTATAGGCTAGGCTACGTATAGGGACTAAGTTCTGATAAGTTCTGGTCGTATAAGTTCTGAATTTTTTCTTCATCTTGAAAACTTGAATCTGTATTTTTTAAAACTGAATATTTGCAGTCTAAGAATTCAGAATAAAAAAATAGCTGTTTGAAAATACATGTCTAAAAAATTCAGCCATGAAAACATTTCAATTTGTTAAATTTCAAATGTTCAATATTCATTTAAAGAAATCAAATTCAGAACTATTTAAAATATCACATAAAATTCAATTTTGTTAGATTACACTTGTAAATAATTCAAATTTACACAATTCAAATTCAAATCATATTGTCATATTTTAAGCTCCATATTTCTCCGGTCCGCTGTCAATCCCAAAATGCACTGCATGAGCGTGAAGCTCGACTTCCATAGGAATGAATTGAAAACGCTCGCTCCGCTCGCACCGTGCCAGTGGACAAGCACCGTAAGTCTTTGCATGCTTACGTCATATGAGTAAACAAAGATGCGGCTAAAATATGCAGCTTGCTGAGGATGCAGGTGCTTAGAATTTAAACTTCTCATCTAGATGGCCACTTTTAATCTGGAAAGGACTAAACGGAAATTACTTGTCAAAAGTTTCAATTTTTTTTTTTTAGGAAAATCACGATTCACGATTTTTATCACGATTCTTTTCCATGTTGGTTTTTACTATTTTGCAAGTGACTGAGCATTAACAGCCAAACTATTTTCCCTATTTAAAAAACAAAGCCTTACAAGGTAACAAAATATAAAATAAAAAACAATGGCAGACATATAGGCCAAAGTGGCAAAGATAAAAATCTTTACCATTATTTTATCTTTGTTATTAAAAAGAACAAAAACACACATTACATATACACAGCATAATAAACAATTAAAATAAACAGTGCTTTATTTTTTCAGTGTATTTAACAGCAGCATTCAAGTAAAAAATATAATCAACAAATAAATAAAACACTAGAGACTTCACTGTATAAATTATACATTGATTCTTTTTAAAGCTACTGTATTAAAGTTCTTCAGTCAAGGGCAGTGAGTGATTTTCTTTGTTTTTTGTTGTTTTATTAACATTAAAGGGATAGTTCCCCCAAAAAACGAAAATTCTATCACATACTCCCTCAAGCTGTTTTAAATCCAAATGAGTTTATTTCTTCTGTTGAAAATAAAAGTTATTTTGAAGAATGTGGGTAACCAAACAGTTGCTGGTCCCCATTGACTGCCATAGTAGGAATAAAATATACTATGGAAGTCACTTGGGACCAGCAACTGTTTGGGTACCCACATTCTTCAAAATATCTTTTTTGTGTTTAGCACAACAAAGAAATTAATACAGGTTTGGAACAACATTAGAGTGAGTAAATAAAGACAATTTTCATTTTTGGGTTAACTACCCCTATGAATAGCATGTTTATTATTAAGCAACTGTCACTTTAAGACCTGCATGCAACTATATATACAGACACGCATCCGATTTTCTCTCAAACGTTTACTTTTGCTTACACTTTAGACATAACCAAAAGTGTCTGTGTAAACCTTGTGTGTGTTTGACAGTATTGGCGCAATGTGACTCGAAAGATAACTTACCGGTAGTCCAGTAAGCAGGCGCTGTTTACCAGTGTACAGTATGTGCTCAGAAAAGCACGTTAAAAAAGCGCATCAGCACATGAATTAAATGTTTAACCGGCAAGGCTTTAAAGCACAATGAATTTGAATTGCAGTTTCCCGTGAGTGTAACTTTACCTTTGCGTTAACATGTGATGTGAATGTAAGTCGCTTTGTACAATATGTTGAGATGGAGGCACCAGAACTGCAACTGATAGAATCTATAGCACGATACTACGATATTTCTTCAAAAGCAGATCATGGAGACATTTTAATCTTCCATGATCAAAAATTGTGATATTGCACACCCCTAGTTTCAATCATATATTTTATAAATTAATATTGATTTCTGACTATACATTACTGACCTGTTAATAATTAATATAATGTTCATTACTGACTTATTGCTAAGAGAAACATATAGGAACTATGAAACGTAAATTACTGTCATTTCTCCTTCACTTTGGAATGTAATGGTAACTTTTCTGAAAATAAGCAGCCTCGATGTTTATGGCCGATAAATGCGACCTCCAAGGAACGCAGCCATTACATACATAATATATACATGTATAATGCCATACATTATACATAGTTACCTAACCTTACTTAACACTAGAACTGCCATGGCAGTCATTTTGACCGTTTTGAATTTTCTTTGAAGTTATCTGCAATAACTTTGTTGAAAAAATAAATAAAATCCTGCTGGTACCTGACTTTTCCTAAAAGTGTCTGTATTTTCATTTAAAATGTTTTTCATATAAATTACACATAAGGCAAAAAAACAAATTAACATATTTACCTATTTCGGCCATAGACGGTCAAATTTACCGCACTGGATTTTGCTGTATTATTATACATACCAATGTACACAACAATAAAATGTGGTAAAAAATACACAAAACATACTCCACAACAAATAATTTAAATGTAATGATATTCAGAACAGAACAAGAATGAAAAAATAACTATAAACAAGCCAAAATGAAATAGGCTACTTTCAAGCGAAAGTGAAAGTAAGCGGCGTTGGGCTCATGTAACTCTCTAATTAGAATCAAAATGTTTCAACATTTGCGATGTATTTTGATGGTAAACTATTCTTTATTATAGGCTCTGTACTTCACTCACGTTCCAATATCGACAGAAAAAAATCATCCTCTTCACATATGCGCAAAATGGTACGAATTGTACTACTGACTAGGCTACTGTATATAAACAGAGCAATGGAATTTTTATATGTTTTATAGAGTATGGAATCTAGCGGTCAAAATGACCGCTTGCGGCAGTTCTAGTAGTTATGGAATTCTGGCACTTCTAGTGTTAAGCTGTGACATACAAATGAACGGCACACTGACCATCTGTTGTAGATGAGCACAGCCATAGCTGTGGTGGGAGGCAGGGTGGACAAGTCCAGATCCAAATGTTTAACTCCAGGAGGAACACGACTGACACACAGAAGCTCATTCAATAACATATTGAGTACAGGGATCGTCAAACTGTGATTCAAACAGAAAGACAAAACAAGACACTTTATTTTTTTACCATTTGATATCAATGTCTAACACAATCTTTACATTTTCTTAAAGGGGTCATATGATACTATTTTAAAAGTATTTATATTATTTATTGGGTGTAATAGAATGTTAACATGCTTTAATGTTCAAAAAACACATTTTTCACATACTATCTGTCTGAAACACTCTGACTCTGACTCTGACTCTGAATCTACAAAGGGTGCTTCTCAATATCCCTCCTCGTTTCCCCGCTCCTCCGACCTCCATCCTATGACCCGGAAACCGATTGAGCTCAGCTATCTTGTAGGACATCTCAACTCTCTAATTGCACCGAGAGGAGTGAGGAGTGAGGAGTGAGGTGTGAGGAGGCTTCCTGAGGAGTCATGAGCGAGGATACACAGGTGTATCCTTTGCGGAAGTGTTTTAACCACTAAACGTGACGTACGTATAAATTCTCCTCCCCCTTCACATCTGCACCAAGTGCTAACCATGGCAGAAAATACAAGCACACATAATGTGAGTAATTAAGCATGAAGTTATTGTAAATGTGGGTTATAAGTTTGACAGTGCCTTTAATTTCCATGTATAATGTGTACTTTTCAGCAAATTACACTTATTTACGTCTCTTGATTTTAATGGCGTATTGCATTTAATTTTTAAATGAATGCATCTTGTATTGGTTAATAGATAATAGAGAATAACTTTAATGTAGGCCTGAAGTTAATTCGTTTTGATGTTTCGTTTTGATTACGCAGTATATTTGTAGTTAATGCCTGCAGGGGTTAATATGCAACACATTAACATTTAGAACTGCTTCACTGTGGTGTATGTCAAATTACAACAACTGTAGTGGGACAGTTGCAGAATATCAAAACACAAGAATATTAAAAGAAAATTAAACAAACTGTAATACTATACAACAAATAAAAAGCAGTTAATAACTGGGAATGATTCAATGATAATAATAAACTGTTAATATAAAAAAAATACAGACAATTATGTTATTTTGTGGAGGTTATTACAATATAAATAATTATCTCTAATGTTCAAGAATCCCAACGTGAAAGCTAAATACAGCGGTGTAGAGTCCTCATTACATGGCAACGCTTTGAAGTGACGCTAAAGGGAGTGAGGATATATCATTTCACTTGATTCAATTCCTCTGGGGAATGGAAGCGAGGAAGGAAAGGAGGATACACAAATAAGAAAGAATTAAGTCTCTCCTTCGAAAAGTCCAGAGTGCTCTTATTGGCCAGCTGGCCCAGTGGGTCGTGATTGGTCAAAAACCTCAAGCGTGTGTAAAAAACGTAACGGCCCTTAACAATCACAATCTTCAGCTTCCAAGGATTTTAAAGCAACTGTAAACACAAAGTAATGATGTTACCGTATCAGTTCGAGCCAGAGTAAGATTCTGAAAATGCGGATGATCAAGCAGATTGCTCGGAAACAACTTTGCAAGCATGACTTCGGCAGAACATTTGACAGTGGTAAGTTTTAATTTTGTACCTCTCTTACGTTATAACAGTTTAGTTTGTCTACTTCACTGTAACAACTTTATGTCCTGAAGTGACAACATAAAATTCAGTTAAAAAAACATACTGAAGTGTATATTTCTAATTAAGAGAAAATGTGCAGTAGCTGCGTAAAATGCACTGTACACAAGCTAACTTTTGGGTTGTACTGCTCAGGAACAGAAATATAAATAAATCTTAACCACTGGTTTAAGTTCAAACAAAGAGGTTTTGCTTTTGCATCGAAACACAGACTCCTCGACATGGTGACAACACTACAATTCACTGAAGCAGTCTTCTTTCTGCATGTATAGCTTTACATACAGTAACATCAAGTAATATCTGGACTTCGATAAAGACTTTTTGGCAGGTCTGGAGAAGTAAATTTGTAGATCTTGTAGGGCTGGACCCGAAAATTCGAATGTTCGAATATTCGTTCGGTGGGTTGGTATTCGATTTGAAAATTTGACATTCGAATATTCAGGGGTTTTTTGTTTTGTTTTTTGCACACCTGGCATCCCCCGCGAAACGGTTCTCATTCACGCTTGAATAAGGCCTGCAACACACAGGCTGCGTGGCATGTCCGTTTTTATTTCGGCTCCCATGTTAACAGGTTGGAGTTTGCACACTGCCTGCATGAGACACGCATCTCAGGCGCGGCTTGAGCCATGCGGAAAACGCGTGCATGCTAGAAATAGAACCGACGCCGGGAGTGTTCTCTGGCTAGAGCAGAACAGCGGAGTGTGTGTGGACCGAAGTGCATGTCTGAGCTTGTGTTTTGGGTTAAGCTGCCTTGCTTTGACATTGTGGAAAATAGAATAATAGAAACAAAATGTATTAGCCTTTTTACCCGTTATTATCAATCTAAATTAATCTCGTTTTTAATTTAACTTAATTTCGTTTTTCTTTATTTAAATTTAGTTTTTTCTTTATTTAAATTTTGTTTTTCTTTATTTAAATTTCATTTTTTCTTTATTTAAATTTCGTTTTTCTTTATTTAAATCTACTCTTTACTATGTCAGTAATTTGTTAGTCAGAAAAATATTAGACTACCTTAAAAGTATTGCTTAAGTTAACAGACCTGTGTGTGCGCGTTTTTTATCACTAGTGCAGTGTCCGTTCTCGTTCTCATATAAGCCCTGCCCGCGTGAGACGCGCCACTTCCCGCTCGCACTGTTCTGTAGTTTACAAAAAGTTTATTAATTCTGAATGTGTCGCGTCTCGCGTGTCCATCTATATTGCACCAAATGCAACACTGCACTCCCTTGTAAAGTCGATTGGATGAACGGTTCTCGAAATAATCAAAATGCAAATGGATATACAGACTCATAGAGATTCCTGCCTTTATTAGAGAGAAGAATATATTCAGCCCCCTCTCTCCGAAGCTTAGAATATTCGATGTTCATTACTACCGAAGCTTCGAAGCTCAAAAAATGGTATTCGGACCAGCCCTAAGATCTTGTACACACACAAACAGATACATTACACACAAAAGCATCATATGACCCTTTAAGAAAATGTAAGTGGAAATCACTGTCACAATGGCCAAGGACTGCTTTGTGGGTGGCCGTTCTAAATTTGTAAACTTGCTATAAACCTCCACAAAAAAAAAAAAAAAACCACTAAACACTAAATCAAACATTTTATCTTCACTCACCCTTTCTCTAGTATGTTCAGGTCCCATCTCAGGTGGGCGGCAACCTTAAGTGCCATTAGCTTTAGTGTGAGGTTCCTCCGGTTGTCCACTGGTGGCTGGACCTGGTTCTGCTCATTCACAGATGGTTTGGAGGCTTGCTCAAGAAACTGAATGATGAGCTGAACAGGAGATGGATCTGTGGAAAACATACACAATTCAATTCTAAATCTCACCTTAGGAAACTAAGGTTATCTGAACTTTTTTCTTTGTTGACATGAGGACCTGTGGAAACTGTCAACATAAAAGAGCATTTGCAGCTAATTTTACTTCTGTATTTTGACACGATGTATCCAAGTAAAACAGCACATTCAATAACTTAAAGGCAGGACTTGATTTTTTTCAATGCAGAATAGATTTGGATGGTGAAAAAATGGACTGTATATGAGATATAGTTGCAGGGGAGGGGCTTAAAACTAATTTGACAGCTGAAACATTAGGCATTAGCAGACATGAAGACAAGTTAACATGCTGACCATACAGTGTGACATACAGTGCACTTATATTAACTACAGTAAAGTCCTAATAATATGCAATCTCCTTCGAACAACGTTAGAGGATTTCTTTGTCTTTCCGACATTTGGTTTAGTTACTTACATTGTCCTGCCACGGTTTCATAACATGAACCGAAACTATTTTACACTTCTCATGGTAACATAAAAGATCTCTAACATTGTGTTTTGTGACAGTGCATTGGCAAAGTACCTTTCAACCGAACTATAATTAAAATAGGATTATAGCACTGGGCGCTCATCAATTCGCAAAAGGCTGCTATTTAATTAAAGGGATAGTTCACCCAAAACTGAAAAATCTGTCGTTAATTTCTCACCCTCATGTCGTTCCAAACCCGTAAGACTTTCGTTCATCTTCAGGACACAACTGAAGATCTTTTTGATGAAATCTGAGAGCTTTCTGTCCCTCCACTGACGGCTATGCAACTGAAACTTTGATGCTTCAAAAAGTTCAGAAAGAGATCGTAAAACTATTCCATATGAATTGAGTTTTCTCAGTTTAGTCCAAAATTTTTCTCGTGTTATGCAGCACTTTTGAGCTTCAGCAAGAACCAGTGAGGATCATTCTCGTGTTATGCAGCACTTTTGAGCTTCAGCAAGAACCAATGAGGATTGTTCTCAAGCATCAAGCAGGTCTGGTTGAGCTTCTGTTAATATTTGCTGATCAATGTTTGTATGTGAATAAAAGCCTAAATTCAATCTGTTCATAATATAAAGTGATTGAGTCCCTTCAGAAAATTTTGAATAAATTGTTCAATTCAAATGAATAAAATTTTACGATCTCTTTCTTAACTTTTTGAAGCGTCAAAGTTTCAGTTGCATAGATGTCTATAGAGGGACAGAAATGAACAAAATTCTTATGGGTTTGGAACAACATGAGGGTGAGTTATCAATGACAGAATTTTCATTTTTGGGTGAACTAACCCTTAAGTATAAATATATAGTCTGAAGTGCTAATTCATTTACAAGCAAGCAACTCCATGATCTGTTTTTTAGTGTATAAGATACCTGGATGAGGGCCTTGTAAGTGCTGCTCCAGTAATGATGGATCAAGCAGAAACTCAAACCAGGAGGTCTGTGGTGGGGTGCAGGGCCGACTGCCAGTCACCGCCTCCCGGTCTGCAGCTTCAGCACTCATTCTAACCTGCAGAAAAACATCAGTGTATACAGCACATAACATTCAGTACATAAAGCATATTAACTCTGCCTCAAAATATAGTGAGCTGATGAACTAAACAGTATTTTGGGGTTTGAGATTAGAATGCATATGCCCAAAAATTATGTACAGTATAGTATAGGTAGACATCTCACTAGGTTTTGGCGCACACAGTCCATGTCTGTGATGTACTGGATTACAGCTTTGAGCTTTTAATTGCAATCATGTTGTTATTTCATTACGTTTTAGAAACTGAAAATCATTAACGATAGAGATATTGGTGACAGTAAGGTTTAGATTTACTAGTATCAGGCTCGTGTTAACTGTTCAGGGCTACGTTTCCCAAAAACATAGCCATCAGCCTAAGTAGACCATATATAACTATTGTCATCAAAGGTCTCTACGATCAACTTAGCTCACGATGCTTTCGTCTTTGACCAGTCCCACTGAAAGAGACACTCTGTTTTTACCCTTTCCTGCATTATCACTCACCTGTTTAGAACGTCTGAATAAATAATATTATAGATATCACAATCTGTTTATATTAATACAAGACGTCAATGAGTTTTTCTTCATTGTCGAGAGTCTGTGAGAAACTAAACGAAACAGCGCCGCTAACTGTGCAGGCGGTTGTCTTCTTCTTTCGATTTATTGGCGGTTGGCAAGCAAATGTATTGTGCATTTCTGCCACCTTCTGAGATGGAGTGTGGAGCATCAATCAATAAATGAATAAATAATACAAAGCATCAATAAATAATAATAATATAAAAAAAAGATAAAAAAAGACTAAATAAATCAATAAAAAGGAAAAATGTAAATATGTACACTACCGTTCAAAAGTTTGGGGTCAGTATCTTTTAATGTTTTTAAAAGAAGTATCTTCTGCTCACCAAGGCTGCATTTATTTGATAAAAAAAAAAAAGTAATATTGTGAAATATTATGACAATTTAAAATGGCTGTTTTCTATTTTAATATATTTTAAACTGTAATTTATTCCTGTGATCAAAGCTGAATGTTCAGCATCATTACTCCAGTCTTCAGTGTCACATGATCATCCTTCAGAAATCATTCTAATATAATGATTTGATGCTCAAGAAACATTCATTATTATCAATGTTGAAAACAGTTGTGTACAAATGTTTTTCAAAATTCTTTGATGAATAGAAAGTTCAAAAGAACAGCATTTATTTAAAATAGAACATTTTCTAACATTATAAATGTCTTTACTGTAACTTTTGATCAGTTTAACTCATCCTTGATGAATAAAAGTATTGATTTATTTCATTTCTTTCCCCCAAAAATAAAGTTAAAATTCTTACTGACCCCAAACTTTTGAATGGTAGTGTTTAATGTTACAAAAGCTTTAGATTTCAGATAAATGCTGTTCTGAATGTATTTTCAAACAGCTATTAGACTGAAAATTCAGATCTTACAGAAAGTAGGTCACAGGTCATCCACAGGGAAGAGTAAAGGATCTCAGAAAAGTCGAACAGAGCACTTTGGCTGCACTGCAGTAGTTTTCAGTAGTCGTTTTTTTTATTTAATATTTAGGGTAGAAAAATGAGAAAACAGCTTGAGTATTAGATTTCTAATATTCTAGTATTAATAGTCCGCTGCTGCAGTTGCACGGAGCTTACAAAACCTAGCGCGTATATTGCAACTAGGCTACATTTCATTTTCTCATCAAACAACTAGACTAACGAATGGCTCGGCACAAAAGAGCCTAGACAGGACTTTCTCTCTGTGTAGACCAGCAGTTGGTCTGAATTTGCTATAACCTATATAGGCTACTGTAGCCTATTTTTCGGACTGTTAGTCACTTTTTATCATGAAACACGCTGTGATTTATTCCAAAGTGACTCAGGCATATATAATGCATTTAACGTTAAATAATGTAAATGTTGACTTTCAAAAGTAGCACGGAGAATAATGCGCGGCAGAGAATAATACGGGCGGCCAGCAGCGCGAGCCAGCACCGATAACAGCGCGTAACGGGAAATAGGAAACAGAACGGAACAGCCGGTCTGAGTCAAACACTTCACCCTGAGTAGTTACCAGAATAGCGCCAGCATATGAACGTAGTCTGCACACGAGAGCTGGACAGAGCATACATGTCACTTATACTGACAATATTTTTGCCTGTAGGGCAGGAACTTCCAGGTTATAAAACCTCACGAATGTTGACGGGGAGGCCCAGCCCGCCGCCATACAAATGTCGTGGATAGAAATTCCGCTGGACCAGGCCCAAGACGAGGCCATGCCTCTAGTGGAATGGGCTCTGATGCCCAGAGGGCACTGCAGGTGTTTGGAGGCATAAGCTGCTGCTATCGCGTCCACTATCCACCTGGACAAGCTCTGCTTCGAGGCGGCAAGACCTTTGGTGCGTCCGCCGAAGGAAACAAAGAGCTGCTCTGAACGCCTGAAAGCGGCGGAGTGCGTGCCCTAAACGGGGTTCCAATCGCTTTGGGGATGTAACCGTGCCTCGGTCTGAGAATGACTTTTCGAGTCATTCGGCCCGAACTCGAGACATGCAGGGCTAACAGATAGCGCGTGCAAATCACCCACTCGTTTGACTGAAGACAGAGCTATCAGAAAAACGGTTTTAAGCGACATATACTTTAGATCCGCGGATTCAAGCGGTTCAAAGGGAAAAGCCTTTAGGGCCGCCAGGACCAAGGACAGATCCCACAAGGGAACCGAGGGGGGCCGCGGGGGATTCATCCGTCTAGCTCCTCTGAGGAAGCGGATAATGAGCTCATTCCTTCCCATTGCCCGGCCGGGCGTCGTCTCAGCGAACACTGCAATAGCGGCCACATATACTTTGAGCGTGGAAGGGGATCTGCCCTTTTCCAACAGCTCTTGTAAGAAGGAGAGCACCCGCGGGACCCCGCATGCGCGCGGATCCAGGTTTTTAGTAGCGCACCATTTAGAAAACACCGACCATTTAGACGCGTAGAGCCGTCTCGTGGAGGGGGCTCTCGACTGTGTGATCGTGTTCACGAACCCTTCTGACAGGTCAACGGGTATCCGTTGATCACCCATGCATGCAGCGACCAGCGCTCTGGATGGGGATGCCAGATCGATCAAGCGGCTTGGGAGAGGAGATCCTTTCTCACCGGGATCGGCCATGGGGGTGAGTGCGACAGCCTCACTAGCTCTGGGTACCAAGTTTGGTTTTCCCATCGCGGGGCTATAAGCAGCACTGAGTGGTGCGTTTCTCTGATCCTCGAAATGACCTGTGGCAACAGGGAGATCGGAGGAAAAGCATACAGCGGGAGGCTGGGCCATGTCTGGGACAGCGCATCCTCGCTCTTCGAATAAAACTTCGGGCATTGAGAATAGGCGCCAGAGAAACTGGACTGTCTGAGGGTGCAGAGACCATTCTCCCGGGGGAATGTTGTCCCTGGACAGTCTGTCTGGACCGACATTCAGGTGGCCCGGCACGTGCGCGGCTCTCAGCGAGCGCAGCGAGCGGTAAGCCCACACGAGAAGGCGTTCTGTCAGCCTGCACAGATTCTTGGATCTGACACCGCCCTGTCGGTTCACATAGGATACCACGGACATGTTGTCCGAGCGGACTAGCACATGGTGATCCCGTATGAATGGGAGGAAGCGCCTGAGCGCGTTCTCGACCGCTATCATCTCCAAACAGTTTATGTGGAGGCATTTTTCCCGGTCTGACCATAGGCCAAAAGCCGGTTTGCCCTCGAACAGAGCGCCCCAGCCTGAGCTGGAAGCGTCCGTCGAGATAATTTTGCGGTGTGAGATAGCTCCCATTGTCACTCCCCGCTGGTACCAGTCGGCCGCTAACCAGGGCTTCAGAGCTGAAACGCAGCTCTGAGTCACTCTGATGCGAATACCGCCGGAAGCCCATGCTCTGTGAGGCACTCGGGCATTCAGCCAGCGTTGTAGCGGGCGCATTCGTAAAAGACCCAGCCGAAGCACTGCTGCGGCTGAGGCCATACAACCCAGTAACCTCTGAAATGTTTTGAGAGGTACGGTGCTGCCCGGCCGGAGGGACGCGGCCAGGCGTCGAATGCAGCGCGCGCGCTGTGTCGACAGGCGGGCCGTCATCGCTACAGTGTCCAGATCCAAACCCAGAAAAGAGGTTGATTGACTGGGCACGAGCGAGCTCTTGGTCCAGTTGACCGTAAGCCCCAGGCTGTCCAAATGGCTTAAAAGCACTGTTCTGTGGGCGATGAGTTCGGCCTCTGACTGTGCTAGGATCAGCCAATCGTCCAAGTAGTTCAAAATTCGCATTCCCCGACCCCTCAGGGGAGCGAGAGCCGTGTCCATGCACTTCGTGAATGTGCGGGGTGCCAAAGACAGGCCGAACGGCAGGACGGTGTACTGATATACCTGACCGTCGAAGGCAAAACTCAAGAATGGCCTGTGACGGGGTATTATCTGGATCTGAAAGTATGCGTCTTTTAGATCGAGAGATATAAACCAGTCCCTCGGGCGAATTTGCGCGAGGATTTGTCTGGTTGTGAGCATTTTGAACGGTCTTTTCATAAGAGCCTTGTTCAAACGTCTCAGATCTAGAATTGGTCTGAGAGCTCCGTCCTTCTTGGGAACGAGGAAATAACGGCTGTAAAAGCCCGACTCGCTCATGGAAGGGGAAACCGGTTCTATTGCCCTTTTGCACAGAAGTGTGGCTATTTCTGCTCGAAGTAGATGTGCTACTTCCCCATTCACTCTGGTCTCGATACTCGCTTGAAAGCGCGGAGGGCAGCGAGCGAACTGCAGAGTATAGCCTCGTTTTACTGTGCTCAGCACCCATTCTGACGCGCCTGGAATAGCTTCCCACGCTCTCGCGTGTGCAGCCAGGGGCAGAATAGCCTCCGGGCTCTGATCGCCGCTGATCGCGGGCTCGAGAGCTCGAAACGGAGGGGCGGGCGTGACGCGCGCGCTCTTGGTGCTTAGATACGGCGGGTCGCTCACAGCGGTGACTGGCCGTTTTACACACAGCGTCCCGGTGGCTTTTGACGGGGAACATACAGTGTGAAGCATGACGCTCGAAGGCGGCGTCGGGGGCGAAGTAAGAGAGCGGATGTGTGAGCGCGTGGAAGCGGGCACAGCATCCGAGGGCGGCCGCCCTGTCATCGCTGCGAGGACGGAGGTCGAGCTGGACGCTGGGCAGAGCTTTGTGCAGGCTGGTCCGAAGGACGGCGTGCAGCAGGCCTGGAGCGTCGAGGCAGAAACAAATTCATTGCCTCTGTAGTCTTTTGCACCTCCGAAAAGCGGTCGACGATCCCGCTAACCGCTGGGCCGAACAGGCCGGTGGGGGAGAGGGGGGCGTTGAGAAACACCGCGCGCTCAGACTCCCTCATGTCCGCGAGCTTGAGCCAGAGATGCCTTTCTGTAACTGACAGAGAGGCCATGCACCTTCCAATGGCCTGGGCAGCGGATTTCGTGGCGCGAAGGGAAAGGTCCGTCGCGCTCCTCAAATCCGTGAGGGAAGCAGGCTCCGAGCGCTTCTCGTCCAGATCACGGAGGAGGTTAGCCTGGAGGATCTGCAGTACTGCCATAGAGTGGAGTGCTGATGCGGCCTGCCCCGCGGCAGCGAAAGCGCGGGCGACGAGGGCTGAAGTGGTCCTGCATGCTTTGGACGGGAGGGCAGCCTTTGAGCGCCAACGAGAGGGTGGGCAAAGGTGCGCTGCGACCGCCTCCTCCACAGGGGGGATGGAATTATACCCCTTCTCAGCGGCGCCGTCAACCTGTGAGAGCGTCGATGAGGCGTGTGAAGACACTCTTGCGGAGAATGGAGCATTCCACGATTTAGAGAGCTCGCTGTGAAGCTCAGGCAGGAAGCGTGCTTTTCTGGACGCCGGCTGTTGGCGGCGTTGGTGAAGGAAGCAGGCGTCGAGTCTGTTCGGGGCTGGCTCTTCCGGGGAAGACCAGTCAAGGCCCAGCTGTTCGACAGCTCGCGTGAGGAGGCGTAAAAGTTCCGCGTCCTCGCCCGCTCGAGATCGGCCTGAATCCTGGACTGACGAGGAGGCAGTGGACCATTCCTCGCTGTCAGAGGCCAGGAGAGAACAGCTGTCCGCGGCGCGTTCACCAAACTCATCCGCCTCATCCCCTGAAGCGGCGGAGGCACGGGCGAGGGCCGGCGGCTGCGCGGCCGTGAGGGGGGGCGGGGAAGGCGAGGAAGAAGCTCGAGGGAGAGACTCCGGCGAGCTTCTGTGCGCCTGGTTGGTCTCCGGCGGTCGCTGTGAGCGGCGCTTCTTCTTGCGCGGCCCAGCAGGTACGGGCGGGGAGACATGTTGGTCGAAAACTTCAAGCCGAGCCCGCAGGGTCGACACTGAAAGTTCCTAGCACTTGGGGCAGCCGCCCGTGGAGAGTGCGGTGGCGGCGTGATCGTGGCCCAGGCAGAGAGCGCAGATGGGATGGCGGTCTCCGTTGCTGAGCGGGGCGTGGCACGAGCCGCAAGAAAAACGGGGCATTTTTAGAAAAACGCCCCGTGCTCTTTTAGAGGAGAGGGTGTGTTGCAGTAGGCGAACACACAGCAGTGAAAAGGATATGACGCCGGATAGTGTAGCAGGCACGGAAGGCTGAAGGCGGCGAAGGCGGCCGGCTTCTTCAGGCGCTGTCCTAGGCTTGCTGGTCGCTGGTTTCAACGGCGGCGGCTTCTCCAGATCCAGCGATGCGAAGTGCTTCGCTGAAGACAAGAAAATCAGAATTTTAGCCTGTGAGCGCTGAATATATACACGCTGGCCACGCCCATTCTGACGCTTAGAAGGGTATGGATGGCGCGAAGCACCCTCATTGGTTGCCGCGTTCAGAGCGCTCACCGATAGGCTTAAGCAGTTGCAGCCGAGCAGCCAATGAGCACGCTTATACAGCCTGCCTAGGTCTGTCGGCTGCTGCACTGCGTTGACAATTAATACAAAATTAAGGATAATTTTTTGGCTTCAGATCTCGAAGAAAGAAGACTTTCCCGATGCGTAAGCTACTTACGCAATACGAGAGAACCTCTCGTAAGAGAACTCTGATATTGCCCACTTAAGGGTGTGTTGCAGTACTAATACACCTGCCGTATTATCATTACAATGGCACATGAAACAATAAATCCAACTTGTCAGTCAAAAAAAAGTACCGCACGAAAGAATTCACTCACCGCATTCAAAAACAGCTTTGCGGCTTTAACTCCAAAACGAAACGACGTAAAGAAGAAATGTTTTCGCGGGTATGTTAGGCATTGCGTGCTGTACGTGCTGACGAAATTTGACGTACATGACGTGAGTGGTTTTAAGTGTTTCATCCGTCCCGCGTTTCAATCATCCCGCCTCTCCCCTACCTTATGCCTCTGAATCTATGCCTGCCTTCCCTCATATCAATATCAAATGTATTTCTAGAACACAGTTCCAGTGGGATTAAATGTGAGACTGAATAAATGCACTCAATAACGTCCACAATGGTTTCGGACACCCAAATGGCTGTTCCCTCAAATAGTGCCATATTTCAAGTTTTTGGGCTTTTAGTATGAATATGTTAGCTTTACTTTTATCTAGACTATAAGCTAGTGTGCACCAAAACAATGACAAAATTCATATTTAGAAGACCAAACCCAACGTTGAAAATGAAAATCAGTTTCAAGTACAGTAAAATCAAGTAAAGTACAGATACTCAAAAAGTGTACTTAAGTACAGTACTCAAGTAAATTTACTTTGTTACTGTCAACCTCTGGATGTTTTACACAACAAGGATATATTCTCATTGGGTTGTTGGGTTTTCATGTTTAATGGGAACTTTAGACATAATGATTTTTATACTGTACAAACTGTTATCCCCTAACTCTAATGTAACAGTTATGGGTAGGTCATCTACGGACATCTAATGTTACGAACATATTATCATGGTAGCCTACAGTTCAGCCTATTATTGATTTTTATTTCCACTTATCCAAAGAGATATTTGAACTATTTGCACTGTATTTATCAATGGGAAATACATCATGCTAAAATAATCTGTCATATAGGCCTACTGTGGCTCACATTATTGGGTCGCTTGCAAGTCGCAGCAGCACGAATTACGTGACCAGCAACATATTTCTGCTTCAAATATTGTGCGTAGTTAACAGTGAGTGGTGGTTTCAGACATTATTTTATTAAAGTGCATTTGTCAGTGCCGCACTCGTACTGACTCGTATTCTGCCTGACAGAAAGAAAAGCTCGTAGCTTACTGAAGGCGGAGCGTTTTGACCAATCAGATGAAACGGGCGTTTCAGCGCCGCCCACATGTGCAAATGAAATATCGAACCGTATCGAACCCATAAACCGATTTGTAAACCACAAACGAAAAATGAAACATCGAGCCAAAATCTCATTTTTCGTTCTTTAAACTAAACTAAAAAACGAATAAACGAGCTGGTTTTCATTTCTCGTTATTCCATCCACTTGGCTGAAAACGTACTCGGTTACTAACGTAACCTCGGTTCTCTCTAGAGAGGGAACGAGTACTTGCGTAATATCTTACGCTAGGGGAAAACCGTTTTTCCTCAAGATACTGAAGCCAAAAAATTATCCTTAATTTTGCAATAATGTAAAACGCATTGCAGCAGCATGAAGACATGGGCGAGACAGCTCGCGCGCCCATTGGCTGCTCTGCGGCAACTGCACCAGCCTATCGAGAGAGGCCCCTCATGACGTCAGAACCAATGAGGGCGCTTCGCGCCCAATACGTCATGTCCCGCCAAAAGAGGGTGGGGCTCAGCTATAAATATAGCCTCGAAGGGCTGGTTTGACCAGTTTTTTATCGCCGAAGCGAACCGGAGCGTGATGCATGCACGGCAAGATACGCAAGTACTCGTTCCCTCTCTAGAGAGAACCGAGGTTACGTTAGTAACCGAGTACGTTCTCTTACGAGAGTTTCTCTCGTACTTGCGTAATATCTTACGCTTAGGGGAACACAGTGTAAAACGCCGTGCGTGCTTGAGATACAACACTAAAGTCCCAAGGGCAGGTGCCCGGGGCTCATACAGTGCCTAATCACACGGGACTCACAGAGAATCCGGGAAGAGGGGCTAGAATAGCATCATTCCTGTAATATAGAGCTCTAATAAGAGCAGATTATATCAAGTGTTCCACACAGCCAGGGCGAACTCGGCCTGGACTGATAAACATGGGGGACTTACACACTGCCCACAGAAGTATACAGACGATCAGTGATCGACGCTCTAGTAATTTCAGCATCCTGGGCCGATAGCATCGGGCAGGCCATACTGAAAATTTAGACCGATAGCAACTTAGCTTGTAAAGCGGGAACCTCGAGGTTATAAAACCTTATAAATGTAGACGTGGAGGCCCAGCCTGCCGCCATACAGATATCTTGCAAGGCAATCCCACTAGACCAAGCCCACGACGAAGCCATGCCTCTCGTGGAGTGCGCTTTGACACCTAACGGGCATTGCAGGCCCTTAGATGTATAAGCTAGCGCTATAGCATCAACTATCCATCTGGATAAACTCTGTTTTGATGCGGCTAGTTCCTTAGAACGTCCGCTGAACAAAACAAAGAGCTGCTCCGTCTGTCTGAAAACGGATGAGCAGGACACATAGGCTCTTAACGCCCTGACCAGGCAAAGGAAGCCTGCGTCCCCTTCCTCTTCGGACACGGGCAGGGCCGACAGGGAGATCACCTGTGCCCTAAACGGTGTATTGAGGGATTTAGGAACATATCCGTGCTTTGGTTTGAGTATGACTCTCGAGTCATTAGGTCCAAACTCCATACACGTTGCGCTCACTGAGAGCGCTTGCAAGTCCCCTATGCGCTTCACTGAAGCGAGAGCCAGAAGAAACACTGTTTTGAGAGACAAGTGTTTTAGGTCTATTGATTGTATTGGCTCGAACGGGGCACCTTTCATGTCATCCAGAACCGTGGAAAGGTCCCAAACGGGAACCGAGGGAGGTCTGGGAGGATTCAGCCTTTTAGCTCCTCTAAGGAAGCGAATGACCAGAACGTTCCTTCCTAATGACTGGCCAATCGCTGGTTCAGCGAACGCTGCTATGGCCGCCACATAAACTTTGAGCGTGGATGGGGCTCTGCCCTTATCCAGAAGCTCTTGTAAAAAGGAAAGAACCTCCGACACCCCACAGTGTGAGGGTGAAGTGCCACGCGCTGTATACCAGCTAGTGAACACAGACCATTTTGAGGAATAGAGCCGTCTCATAGATGGAGCTCTAGCCTGCGTGATCGTGTTTAACACTCCCGCTGGGAGGTTAACTGGTACCCGTTGATGGCCCACACGTGTAGGGACCAAAGCTCCGAGCAAGGATGCCAGATCGAGCCGTTTGCCTGCGAGAGGAGATCCCTCCTCACCGGTATCGGCCACGGGGCGGTACTCGTCAGCTGCATCAGGACTGGAAACCAGGCTTGGTTCGTCCATAATGGGGCGACGAGTAGCACCGAGCATCCGCTTTCCCTGATTCGCTCTAACACCTGGGGCAGAAGCGTGACAGGGGGAAACGCATAGAGCGGGCAGCGGGGCCAGACGCGGAGAGAAATTCCTGCTCTTGGAGAGAAATTCCTGACAGTGAGCGTTCTCTTGAGACGCAAATAGGTCTATTTTCGCTATGCCAAATGTCCTCCACAGCAGTTTGACTGTCTGCGGGTGTAAAGACCATTCTCCTGCCGGAAGATTGTTCCTGGACAGTCTGTCTGGTCTCACATTCAGGTGGCCGGGCACTTGCGCTGCTCTGAGCGAGCGCAGATTGTGCTGAGCCCAGACCAGGAGGCGTTCCGTCAGCCTGTGAAGGGCTCTGGATCTGATACCTCCTTGGTGATTTATATAAGCCACCACTGACATGTTGTCCGAACGGACCAGGACGTGGTGTCCTTTTATATGGGGACAAAAACGCCTCAGCGCGTTGTCGACTGCCATCATTTCCAGACAGTTTATGTGTAGAAGCTTCTCCCGTTCTGACCACAGGCCGAAGAACGGTCTGCCTTCTAGCAGCGCTCCCCATCTCGAGGTTGAGGCATCCGTAGACACCACCTTCCCACTCGAGGAAGTCCCCAGGCTTACACCTGACCGGTACCAATCGGTCACTGTCCAAGGTTTCAGAGCTGCAATGCATTTCTGATCGACCTTGAGGCGCAAGAGACCGGATGTCCACGCTCTGCGCGGAACGTGTGGTTTTAACCAGTACTGCAGCGGGCGCAAGCGAAGCAGTCCCAGCTGAAGCACTGAAGATGCTGAAGCCATGAGACCCAGCATTTTCTGAAAACTTTTGAGCGGGACTAAAGTGCCGTGGCGAAAAGTTTCTGTCATGCGCCGAATACTCAGCCTGCGCTGCGGTGACAGTTGCGCTGTCATAGACAGCGAGTCCAGTTCTGTACCCAGAAAGGATATTTTCTGACTGGGAGACAGCGAACTCTTCGCCCAATTGACTCTGAGACCCAAATTCTCGAGGTGGTCGAGTAATATGGTCCTGTGTTCTATGAGCTCTGACTGTGATCGAGCTAGAACCAGCCAATCGTCCAAATAATTCAGCACTCGTATGCCTCGGAGTTTGAGGGGTACGAGCGCTGCATCCATGCACATCGTGAATGCACGAGGTGCCAGGGATAGGCCAAACGGCAGGACTGTGTACTGATATGCCTGGCCCTCGAAGGCGAATCTCAAAAATCACCTGTGACGTGACGCTATTTGTATTTGAAAATAAGCGTCTTTCAGATCTATCGACATGAACCAGTCCCCTTGGCAAATTTGCGAGAGGATTTTCCTGGTCGTGAGCATTCTGAACCGTCTTTTCAGAAGTGCTTTGTTTAGCCGTCTTAGATCTAGAATGGGTCTGAGACCCCCGTCTTTTTTGGGTACCAGAAAAATCTGCTGTACATGCCCCCTTCGCTCTGAGCCTGTGATAAGGGTTCTATAGCCCCTTTGCTCAGTAACTTCGCTATTTCGGCTCGAAGTAGGTGTGCTACTTCCTCTTTCACCGTAGTTTCGATTCGCGCCGCTTGGCATTGCGGGGGCGTCGACCGAACTGTAGCGAATAGCCTCTTTCTATAGTGTTCGGCACCCACTTTGATACCCTGGGAAGCTCTGCCCACGCTTTCGCGTGAGTGGCTAAGGGTAGAATGATATCTGGGCTCTGGTCGCGAGTGGCGAGCGGAGAGCACCGGTGTGCTGTAACATGAGCGCCACGCTTGCAGCGTGTGAGACTGGGGGTGCGCTGATCAGAGCGGGCAGCCTGCCCGCGCTCAGTTCTCCTACAGCGGTGTGCTGAGAGAGAGCGAGCGGGGCGAACCCCGTGGGGTTTATTATGTCTGTGAGCGAATGAGGGCGCGGGACATCGGGCCCATGCAAAACGCTGAGAACACCGTCTGTTTGTGCAGACTGTATGTGCGTTGGTTTCGTTTTTACAGAAACCGTGAGACATGTAGTGTGTAGTGTTTGCGGGCACTGGGACGTAAGCACAATCACTACATTTGGTGCACAATCGACATGAGTCGATTTTATTTGTGCGGGCCGTGTGTGGCGGGCCGTGTTTGTGTGTAGGAATGGGCACTGGGCAGTGGGCATTTTTACTACACTCCTAACACCATTGGCCGTGGCCGGAATACCAGAAAATACACTCTTTATGGGATTTATCTGGGTCGTCGTAAAAACGGCGTTTGTGTGCAGGCAAGCGGGCTGTGTTGCCGACTTGTTTACTGCAGAATACGCTGGAACAGTCGCAATTACTGGAACTGAGCGAGCGAGAAGTTTTGGTGGGAGTCCGGCCGCAGCGGCTAGGAATCCTTTGTGTTGCCATAGAAACAGTGTTTGGGTGCAGGCGAGCGGGTAGTATAATGCGCTTGTTGGCTGCAAAATACACATCTGCAGTCGCCTTTAAGGGAACTGACAGAACGAAAGCATTGATGGCATAATTTATGTTCTAGTAGACCTGGGATTCGAACACGGGTCTCTCGTGCGAAAGCCTTAGATTCTGCCACTGAGCCACAGGGGGAGAATACACATGCTTTCAGTTAGCACGACCATATAAGACAGCGTCAACATGCTTGAATGGGTGCAGGCGAGCGGGTTGTACAACGCGCTCGTTGGCTGCAAAATACACATCTGCAGTCGCCTTTTAAGGGAACTGACAGAGCGAAGCACTGACGGCATAATTTTATGTGTCGGCAGACCCGGGATTCGAACACGGTTCTATCGTGCGAAAGCCTAAGATTCTGCCACTGAGCCACAGAGGGAGAATACACATGCTTTCAGTTAGCACGACCATATAACACAGCGTCAACATGCTTGAATGGGTGCAGGCGAGCGGGTTGTACAACGCGCTCGTTGGTTGCAAAATACACATCTGCAGTCGCCTTTTAAGGGAACTGACAGAGCGAAGCATTGACGGCATATTATGAATGGGGCGCAACTAGGGCGGGGCAGCTTTTCTTATAACGTAAAGAAAAAACTAACTCCGTGACCGTACGCTTCCGGTCTCCTTTGTGAACGGCGCAGTTTGCGCGGCTCGAACAGAGGGAGAGAGAAAGCTAGCCCCGTGATCGTCCGCTCCTGACATCCCCTGTGAACGGCGCAGTTTGCGCGGCTCGAACAGAGGGAGAACAGATATCATCCCCCACAGACGCGGCTTCTTGGTCTTCTTGGTCTCTTGTCGTCCAGCAGCTTCAGATGTGGCGCTAATCCCGCTCAGTGCTTCTATCAGACGGCGCGGCTTCTTCCTCTCGGGATCCAGCGATGCGTGAGATTCGCTGAAGGGATAAAAACCTGGTCAAACCAGCCCTTCGAGGCTATATTTATAGCTGAGCCCCACCCTCTTTTGGCGGGACATGACGTATTGGGCGCGAAGCGCCCTCATTGGTTCTGACGTCATGAGGGGCCTCTCTCGATAGGCTGGTGCAGTTGCCGCAGAGCAGCCAATGGGCGCGCGAGCTGTCTCGCCCATGTCTGCATGCTGCTGCAATGCGTTTTACATTATTGCAAAATTAAGGATAATTTTTTGGCTTCAGTATCTCGAGGAAAAGAGGTTTTCCCCTCTCGTAAGAGAACGCCCGTTTCCACTGATTGGTCAACCAAACATCAAACCGTGCCGTTTCCTCAGTTTCGCGCAGCAGAGAGAACAGAATGTCATTCGCTACAGTTGTACTGATTCTTAAAGCGTTTATTGCTGCATTTCATCTCTTTCTCATCAAACAACCAGACTAATGAATGACTCGACGACACAAACCTTACCGGGGCAGAGCCTAGAAAGCTTTCTTCTGTGAAATATATCATATTATTTTTCGCTTCTTCACCCACAACTACATATTTGACAATCGTATGTTTTATTTAGCTGACTATCAAAATATCTGTGTCGGAAAGCTGCGCGATGGCACTGCGTTCCGAGTTTTCAGACACATTAAAATAATGAATTCCAATTAGGTCAAATCGTTTTTTCAACAAAGGCCTTTTGTTGAGAAAAGCGTCACGTGACCTAATTCATATTCAGCTAATTATAGGAACTGGTGGAGACAGGTGTTTTGAATGAAGTAACACTTTAATTATTCGAATTTTGCAGCATTGCTCTTTATTCTCCATCCCATCTTTTGCTGCGTTTTAGGCACACATGGCTTGGCAGGGAGTGAAAACAATAATTTTGTTTTTGTGCTACACTGATTTGTGTCTATCACAGATTTCAAAGCCGATCTCTTCTTTAGATATTTTTTCAGGCGTAGATTATGATTATTCTGATGGTGAAGCTAATAAATCAGAAGTGCTGGCTAAACACAGTAAACATAAAATGAAATCGGAGTTGGCAGTTTACTGTAATAATAATACTATGAAAGTGATTTTGCCCTCTGGTTCTCTCAGTCAGGTCAAAATCTTGGGTAAGTATTTAGTAGCCTATAGCAATTGTTTATTTTCATACATGTCATTTTAATTGGCTTTGCATTTTTTGCATAAATATTTTCAGGTTTTGCAGTGATTAAATCTGTGCTTGAGGCCCCAGTGGCCTGTGGATACTCTCTGACACAAGGCCATGGACGTAATATTTTGGTTGTTGACTACACTGGCTGTCATGTCACCTTGGAGGTATTTAAGTTATGGAAACATTTCTGCTCTTGAAGTTCACATCAAGTCAGCTATTATAGTAGACATTTATTCACTCCTACGTTGTTCCAAACCTGCATGCTTTTCTCTCTTCAGTGAAACAAGATATTTTGTTGTTGGTGTGTTTAATTGTTTATTTTACATAGTGAATGTCAATGTAGTTTGAACCCTATTGACTGCCAAAATTGTGTTCCACAGAAGAAAGATTAACATTATTGGCAGACGCTTTTTATCTAAAGTGAGTTACAAATGATTGGTTTGGTAAAAAGCTCACAAAAGATATGCATAGAGGTGTGAAACAACATGACAGATGAACAATCTATTTAACTTTGTACACATTCATGGTCCTGTTGTAAATGGTTCACTGTCAGTGCATGTTATTCTAAAGAAAAAAAGTAATAGCAAAATGCAATGTCCTGATGCACCTGTGAAACAAATGGTCTTTTTCTTTTGATGTCCAAGCACTCTTATTTTTCACCTCTCCTCAATCCAAGCACCTCTCAACTACTTTCCTACCTAAAATATTAGTTGCAAATGCAGTTTCATGTTGCACCCAGCTTTCTCTCATGATTGTTCTGTCTTTAGGACGGCTATTATACCCTGAGGGTCCTCTATCCAAATGAAGCTGGAAAGTTGGATGTCGCTACATTGTCTTGTGATGCAAAACAAAGTCTCACTGCTTCCCTAAAACGGCTCAATGTGCAGTCAGATCAGACGTGTGCGAAACTACCGCCTGCACAACCTTCTCAATCATCTCCCCAATCCCCACCAAACCTGCTGCCGCTAAACGGCAAACCAGTTGGTGAATGTGAAACTCACTGTTGAACATTTATAACTTTGCATTGCTACATTCCAGCTTTAACTTCTTTGATTTTGAAGTCCTGCTTCTTTCCTCAAATTAACTGCACTTTTCTTGTTTTCATTTAAGGCTGCAGCATCTCTGCCGATCAGAGAGTGTCGTGTAGCACTTCAGGTATAACGCAAGAGGAGTGCCTGACCAAAGGATGCTGTTTTGATGCAATGACCTCAGTCTGCTACTATCCCATGGATGGTATGTTCTTTCTTATATACTTCACAGCTAAAACTGTAATGCGAGAAACTAGTGTACAGTATATTAAGGCAAGTCAGTTTTACAAGTAACAGGTGGTGTTTGGCATTACAAACCCATACATTTGACATGTTCCAAGGAGTCAGGGTTTTCTGCTTTGCTTTCAAATTTGGCCTATTTATTTTCCTTTTACCTGAATTTGATATGTTTATGTTCTGATTAACAGATCTGGTAGTTCAGTAATTGCATTAAATTACTGCTATACCGCCATTTACTAAAGCATAGAATTCTCTAGAAACGTCTCTTAAACTCATGATTTTGAGAAGGATTTGCTGGATTATAGATGAACCAATCTTATTGTAGAAAAATTATGTAATGAATCATGTCACCTTTGCCATGATCCTATTCTATAAAAACAGTTGTATTTTTACTGGTGGGATTCTTTTTTCCAAGGAAAGAGTGTGTGGAATGCCCTTATGGACATGTGGTTTGAGTGTTTTATGCAAATATCTAACCTTGTGCGTGTGGTTGCTCATTTAGAATACTTCAAATTTATTAGCATTGGAACAAGGCTACGGATAGTCCATGTGCATACGCACTTGTTGTGAATAAAAAAAATAGTTTCGACATTTGACAAATTTGGACATTTGTCTCGACTTTGTTTTCCCAGAATGCACTGCTGATAAGAATTTTGTGTTTGCTGTTCACAATGATTTCACAAACTTCCCTGTGAACCCCATGAGCTTGATTGTTGCTGGGAAGACTGGTTGCAAACCTGTTATCTCCAACAAAGACTTGGCCATCTTCAAATTTTCTGTCACTGAGTGTGGAACACGTTCTTATGTAAGTATTTTGCCTTAGAAGCATCATCTTTGGGGGCGTGACTCACTCACCCGGACTGTCCTGCCCCCTCAGTCAAAAGGAATGTGAAAATAAATTAATAATGACATTGATTATTTAAACTGAATATATATATATATAATATGGCTAAATGTTCAAATATATTGGCTTAGGCAATTTTCCTTTGTTTTATTATAGTAATATTTTTCAATGCTCTGACATCTGTATTTTCGCAGTAGCTTTTGGTTTCATAGTTTTGGTAGCAACAGGTTTATTTCTATTTTTTTACAGTCTATGGTTTATTTACGTGAATGAGACACATGTTTTTTCTATCTGGGGATGCGTTACGTTACGTCACGTTACGCCCCCTTTGTTACTTCAGACCCCCTTGCTGGCTCTGCCTTGTACATTGATTTAACTGGTTGATGAAAGAAATGAGAACAACTGCTGTCATTTTACATCAGGTTATAGGCGAGACGACAATTTACCTGGCTGAGGTACAGGCCCTCATCAGAGTTCGCAACCTGAAGTATGGTGTGATCTCCAGGGATAACCCTATCAGGTTTTTGAAAATAAATTCTTTGAAAATGTGTTTTTTTTTGTTGTTGTTGTTGTTTTTTTAAATGTACATTCCAGGGGCCTATACCATAAAGCTGGTTTAGGTGGATAGCCAGGTATGTTTCAGTTTAGTCTGATCCAACCTTGAGTTTTAGGCAGCATGAAAGTGACTTATAGCAGTGTTCATTGCCATAGTAACTTGTGCTCTGTGGCTAGCCTGCTCTGAGGCAGGTTATGTTATGAAATGTTATGAAATTAAAATAAACAATGCTTTAACGCAAGAAGAATCAAAGGTAGCTAGTGCTTTTAACAGTTTTTTTAAAGATTCTGTTAATGATTTGGTTGTTGTATTTGGTAACAGAACAAGGGAAATTAGATATGTAGATTCAACTAAACCAGTGTTTCACTTAAGTGAGGTCTCGGAGCAAGAAGTCCTTAAAATTTTACAAGGACTTAAAATTTCAAAGTCACAGGATGGTTATGGTTTAGATTCGTGTATGATTAGAAGGAATGCTGCTACCCTCTGTCGCCCTACTACTCAGCTAATCAATCGATCCATCAGAGAAGCGGTCTTCCCCGATTGTCTAAAAAAGGCAGTGGTTACTCCTTTATATAAGGGAGGAGATAAAGCTGAGCTGGCCAACTATAGACCAGTGAGTATCCTACCTGTAATATCGAAGGTAGTCGAAAAGCAGTGGCCATGCAACTGATGGATCATTTGAATTATGGAGAGCACCCCCTGAATCCACTTCAGTTCGGTTTCAGAAAACACCATTCGACTGAAACGGCACTGTGTTATTTTGTTGAACAACTCAAAGTCATGTTGGATAAAGGGGGGGTGGTGGGTGCCATATTTTTAGATCTGAAAAGAGCATTCGACATGGTAAACCATAACATCCTGTTATCTAAATTGTCCGCTCACAATATTTCTGACGAGACATTACAATGGTTTAAATCATATTTAGAGAATAGGAAGCACTGCACAAGAATTAAGAGTACTATGTCTTCTTATTTGGATTGCTCAGTTGGGGTGCCACAAGGCTCCATTTTGGGCCCTCTCTTGTTCAGTGTTTATATAAATGATCTTCCAGCTATTTGTCCTGAAGTTCACGTACAAATGTACGCCGATGACGCTGTGATATACGTCCATGCAAAATCAAGTCACGAAGCAGCAACTGTGCTCCAGGGAGCGATGGAAAAAATTTCAGATTGGATGGTGCAATCATGCTTGACACTAAATTATAGCAAAACTCTCTGCACATTTTTTTCAAAAAGGAATACTTCTCACTCTGCGCCGGAAATTATTGTAAAAAGAACAAGGATTCACGAAGCAGAGTCTGTGAAGTATTTAGGCATAGTGTTGGACAGGACACTGTCATTCAAAAAGCATGTTTCAAAATTGATAAAAACTGTCAAATTTAATTTATCGCAGTTTAGATATATTCGCCCGCAAATGAGCACAGATGCAGCCAAGCTTTACATGCATGCGATGATATTGTCACATTTTACATATTGCATTACGAGTTGGTCTCTATCAACCAACTCTTCGTTACAGCCGCTCCAATGCTTGTACAAACAGGCACTCAAAATTTTAGATAAAAAACCTGTTTCATACCACTACTGTAATATTGTGAAGAAATATAAATTGTTAACTTTTGAAAACTTCATTTTGTTTTCGAATGTCAGTTTAGTGTATAAAATTTTTCATGATTTGGCACCACAGTCACTGAGAATGTTTGTGAAATCGTTTGAAGAGGTAGGACTTAGAACAACGCGAGCCTCCTCCAGAGGAGACTGTTATGTCAACTTTAGGTCCTCTACCTTTGGACAGAATTGCTTCTCTGTGAAAGCTGCAGGGATGTGGAACTCGTTGCCTTTAACTATGCGAGAGATTAGCACCTTGCATCAGTTTAAACTTAACCTGAAGAAGTGGTTGAAAGACGGTCAGATTTGTGATCATTAGCACAAAATTGGTTATTTATGGTATTGTTAAAAATGTAAGAAGGTCAATTTAAAAGGGAACTGTAAATAGTTGTAAATACTGCATGTATTGCAATTGCATGGTTGTTGAGATGATCCTTTTGTATGTGTTTTATCTGTATTTTGTATTGTGAATGGACTCATTAGTGGGAATGCGCATTGTCCACTGTATTAACCTGCTGTCACTTTGCCTCTGTCCAGGGACTACAGATGAAAATTAGCTTGTAGCTATTTCTGGTCTGTGCAACACATTTGTTGTGCAATGTCCCTATCAAATAAACAAACAAATAAATAAATAAATAAATGTTCTGGGTAAGAAATCAAGCAAAGTGACACCTGATGAAATGAGATCTGTATACCTTATCAAGTGCATAAACTAACTTAACTTTCACTTGCACTGATATAGCAAGCTATTTTCTTCTTGCTGTGTAAATGTATTTTATAATCTTCAATCTCTTAATCTTTGAATCTTGCTGATTCTCTTGAAGTGAATCACAGTTTTTCGTGTTTCAAGGCATGTGATTGGTGTAACACTTTCATGTGTAAGTGCGCCATGAACTCAGGATCAAAGCCTGAGTTGACAGAGAAAGTTGATGAATGGCTTATGATTAATCCTGTAACACAAACCAATTCAGTTTCAAGTTGACAAACTGTTTTTTTTCAACCACCATCATGGTATAGGCCCCTGGTATTTTAGTGCATGGTTTCAACTTTCAAACCTTTGTAATCTTTCATCACAGTAGTAACTTACTAAAACAACAATCCTCCTTTTCAGCTGATTTTACCTTGATCACAATGGGTGGTCCTGCCTTTTTTCTTGTTTGAGACGTTTCACACGTATGCCACAATAGTGAAGAAAACACTTTCGCTACTTCTGTTTCATGTTAGCTTTAATTAAATGGCTATGTAAAGATAGTTTGTCTCATTTTCTTCCTCCTTTATTTTGTGCTCCTTAGACTGATGGTTGAATGCCGCTACCAGAAGGATTCAGCTGATCCTTTGCTTTCCAGGCCTGTGCTTGCCAGTGCAGGGTACATGGTTAGGAGTCCCAGTCTTCCTCCATACCTGCTCTCTGAAGGACTGTTTGGAGTTCAGCTTTTGATTTCTGAGGGTGAAGCTCTATAGCTGTCAAGCTGGTTGCTCTAGTTGATCAGAATAGTGATTTTAGAATATTTTATATTTTCATATTTTCTTTTCATTTTCTCCTTTATCCTTGCAGACGAGACTTTCACCAAGTTTTATCCACAGTGTCATCAGCCTCTACATGTTCTTTTGGGGAAGCCTGTATATCTGGAATTGCGTCTGAGATCTCCAAAACCTACAGCTACTCTTCTAGTTCACTACTGTGTGGCCTATCCACGCTCTGCTAAGAGTGCCCTGGTTCTGCTTTTTGAGGGGTAAGAACCTACATTTTAAATTCAAAACAAAGATGCTAACATTGATGCAGCATTGCATTGAGTTGAGGATGCAGATTTGATTTTGAAATTGATTTTTAAAATGTCATTTATGCAATGTTTTTTTTTTTTTTTTTTTTTATCTGATGAACATGAGATTGTTTGTGAGAGCCCAGTTTGAAAGCTAAAAAATAAAATGTAAAATTTTGAAAGTTATGTGTCTGTCAGTAGATGCATAATTGTTCAAAATGACACCTTTAGAAATTTCTATTTTTAGATTGTTAACTTCAATAACTTCCGTAATTCCTGTGAACTTGCTTGAATTTCAGTTCAGTAAACTTCTTTTGAAATGATAGGCTGCTAAGAACTTGATAAGCATACTTAGAAGTTTTGCTTATCTCAGATATCTTTTTTTTATTTTATTTTTTTATTATTATTCATGATTGATTGCTTGGATAATGAATTTCTTTTCTCTTTTTTTCAGATGCCCCAATCCTCTTGACTCGGGCAATACCTCCATACTTTATGTGAAACATCTGCCTCAGAATCAGTACCAGCGTCGCTTTGAGATTAAAGCCTTTCAGTTCATGGATTTGTCCACCAACAAATATCTCAATGAGGAGGTAACTACTAAACAAAAACACATGATCAGAATCATGATTTGGTAAGGCAACCTGATGGTTCCTGTTTCCTCCCTGCAAACAGATTTACTTCATGTGTTCTACTGAAGTGTGCATGCCCTCTGGGTCGCCCTGTGCAGAGACCTGTTTTGATGGAAAGGTGTGTTGTGCAAAATTTGCATACATTAAAGGCAAGCTCACACTACAGGACTGCAAAACTACCTGAATTGCTGTGGTGATCACCGTAAACAAGGGTTTCTTGTCATCTGTAGCAGAGCGCAACTGAGTTGCACAAACTGAAAGAGCTTTAGTCAAGAGGCAGTCTTGACCAACATTGAAAAAATCGTTAACACTTTACAATAAGGTTCATTAATGTATTAATTAACTTGAACTAACAATGAGCAATACATTTGTTACAGTATTTATGAATCTTTGATAATGTTAGTTAATAATAATCCAGCTGTTCATTCACAGTGCATTAACTAATGTTAACAAATACAACCTTTGATTTTAATAGTGTTTAGAGTTTAATAATGTTTAATAACCTTTGACACAATGTGATTTTTGAATGTAAATGTTGAAATTAATATAAACTAGATTAATAAATGCTGTATAAGTATTTTTTTATTCTTAGTTCATGTAAACTAAGGTAGTTAACTAATGAACCTCATTGTAAAGTGTTTCCAAAAAATGTTTCCTCACATAAATTAATGCATGAAATTTGAGACTTGGAACTAATCCAGCCAATCACATTGCAGATGGTATAAACATCCATGTTGCATCATACAAATTAAAAGCTCATGTGGCCTGTTGGCTCTTATCATAGCGTCTGTGACTGCTCGAGACTGGCTCAGATCATGTCACTGTTAATAATTAACAAGTGCTGATTTGGCAAGGATCCGGGGGTTTTGTCACAGACCTTGCAAATCTGTCTGTGACGGCAAAATCCAGCCAAAAGTCATGTATTGAAAGCTTGCCTTAAGTCACTCAAATGTTCCTGATGGATTACAACGACTTATTTCTTTTGTCTGCAATCTGATATTGTTCATTTTGTTGTAGTCTCAATGAATAAGGCCCAGGTGAGCCACTGGCAGTTGGAGTGTGTTTGTGCTGTCTAACTTGGAATAAAAATTGTATCTCTATCTGTGCAAGATGCAAGATTTTTAGCAAGTACCTAAGACTAAAGCATCTAACTGTCCAGGGATGTAAACTCATCAGCAGTGAAACGGGTAACAAAGATGTGAACTTGTAGGCCGGGAGCCAGGTCCACTCCTCAGGATGTTTTTTGCTACCTTTTTTCACTATTTCCTATTATCTTTTACCTTGGGCCATCACAAGTTGATAACGACCACCCACAACTCGGCCCCGTTTGGTCTCCGGGGCCAAAACACCCTTTTTGAGAACTTTTGGCGGAATGATGTAATTGTAAATATTAAGGTACTGCAGCTACATAAATGGTCATATAACCCTAAAATTTTGCATGGTGTATTCTGACACATAGGGGAAACTAGCAGAAAAAGATTATGGGGATTGCTGCCTTTTTGCTGTCAAATATCCCTCAACATACCCCAAAAGACAAAAAAATGTCTGTCTGCCTGACAAATTGTCATCAAAAGTGATCATTTTCAAGCATTTTATTATATATCACTGCCTCAAATGTACATGAAAAACTTCCCAAGTTTATAAGCTTCAATTTAAGTACAAGACGACCTTTCTACCTAGAGGATTACAGCTGGTATAACCAAAGTTCTCAACTGTACCTCAAATCGGAGAAAACAGAACTTTCAAGCATCACCATTCCATATGGGTTCCATAAGTCCACAAAGTCCTTGCAACACAAGGAATAAAGATGACTCTAGTGTGCAGTCTGTTATCAAAAAGCCAACCTTCAATAGAGTAAACGTTAGTAACCTTCTGTACAGGTAAACATTCCTTACAGCCAAATGGCGAAACTAAAATACAGCTCAAACATAAAATAGAAAACATTTCTTTGGATCTTAGATCTTTTTGCTGCTTATCCATGCTGTACTTCAACGACTGGTCATGTTAGTGTAACACAATGGTGCTATTCTTTATTAGCATTACCTAGTTCCCTTCAACAGGTATCTTAAAGGATTCAAAGTAAAGGAGAAAGAGACTGGTATACAAAATAATCCCAATTTATTATCACAAATGGTATGGTTAAAATGGTGAAGGTTGGCAAATAATACCATCCAGAGGCACACAAATGGCCAACAGCAAGTCCTCACTATCCCACAGAAACACAGTGTATCAGACACCTCAATCTCAGTTAGCACAGCACCCCCAATAGGAAAACTCTGTACACAGCAAGCTCAAAATTACAGAATAGTACATGTGAAACCACACCAAATCTACGCTAGATACTAGCTTTGGACAAGTGCTGCGCAATGTTATAATACGGTTTGGCAGACCATTCAAAAGAAACAACCACCCCTTCGGAAAAGAAAAGAAAGAAAAACAAACAAAACAAAATGTACAATAAACCTTGGAGGTACAGTATAATTCTTAAAATTACAATAGGGGAAAAAGCGGCAGTTACACCCAGAAGCACTGAGTTTCTTGCACTAAGGATGCCCGCTCTTAATTGCATTAACTACTGGTGTCCTGCTCGGCTACTAGGCTTCCCGTTTGAGACCAAGGAGGCGTTCCGGTTTATGGCTACAAACAGCAATACTTCGCCAGTGTGAATGAAAAGCTCTCGTTGCTCCAGCTCACAGCGTCCCTGATTTCGACTGAGAACAAAGGCGATGCGCCGACCAGTATGAATGACTCTTGTTCCACTTTTAACAAGTTGTGCTTGATGCGGAAGATGAGAATTCTGATTCCTGTGTGAATAACTTTTACCAGCTCGCACTTGACGCACGCTAACCGGGCCAACCAAACAATTCATCAACCCTGCACGCTGCTTTTATCTACTTCCTAGTTCCAACCACACCCTATAGTACCCGAGTGGAAAGCTAAGCAAAGGAGGTTAGCCTGCAACAGAGACTCCCTCTGTAGGAAGGGAGTAGGTATAGATAGCCTACATATCTAGATCTTAACACAACCCTCATCCGGTCACATTGGTGTATTGTATTAGTATAGAATATAAACTCTCAATCATCATTTTCCTCCTCTTCCTCATCTTCATCTATATTCGTATTGATTTCATCAGTCAAATCATCTTCATCTGTATCATTCTCTGCCAAGACATCAACAAGGGCTTTAGGGATGTTGCCCTCAAACCATAGTGTTTCTACACTGTAAAAAATTTCAAAGTCAAGGGTCAAGAGCCCAACTAAAGCAAACACTGATCTCCATGATGGTGACCTCGAACGAAAACATTTTCAATAAGACATCAACATCTAAACCTCTGTTAATTCTCAATAAAAACTTCTGTTGATGTGTGACAGAAAATAGTCAGTTTGGTTAGTAATATAGTAATATTTATATTCTACACTAATACAATACACTAACATGACCAGTTGTTGAAGTACAGCATGTATAAGCAGCAAAAAGATCTAAGAACCAAATAAATGTTTTCTATTTTACGTTTGAGCTGTATTTTAGTTCCCTTATCGGTCGGTCACTCTCTACGTACGTTTTGACCGACTGATAGGAATCTCGCTACAGAGGCCAATCTACTTCAAGTAAAACTAAAACGTGCCAATACATATTGGCATGCAATCATTTGCATCAGCTGCATTTAAATTTTTTGCTTCGGAGCCAAGCACTTTGTGTTCTACAAACCTTCAAGGAGATTGTGATACTGAGCGGGTGACACAGCACAGCAGCGCGAGCGGTCTTTTTTTCTCTTTTTTCTTTTTTTTTCTTTTTGTTTTTGTTTTGACTTCAGCAAACGTACAGCTGGTAAGGTGCACTTGAGAGCACTCAAAGGCCGTTTTCACGGCTGGTAAGACCAGCGAGGAGAGCGCGCACAGACAAGTGCACATTCCTGTCTGTGTTCGCAGTGACCGCTCCCCTGCGTGCTTCAGCACTAACGAGAGCAGTCCCTTAAAAGAGCTTACACAGATAGAACGCGTCTTTATAAAGATGACATTCTATCTGTGTGTTTCTGTGATCGTTTTCGTTACCTGGGATCGTTGGATGGCACCTTTTACTGCCAGAAACCATTCCGGTGGCTCCTCCTCATGCATGCATATCCCGCCAGTGGAGCGGGCCGTTGCTATGCAGCTGTGCCCTAACTCCACTTGCCGCAGAGAACCGTGTCTCCTTTCCCGGGCCTGTAAGTACTCGTCGGACCTAACTGGCAAGGCTTACAAGGCCTGTGGGGACGCCGCCTCTGCCGTGCACACAATGGCGTTGCTGCAGGCCCATCAGGCCAAGGCACTGAAGGAACTGCACGAGGGTGGTCACAACCCACAAGTTCTCCAGGAACTTCATCCCGCAACGGACCTCACACTTCATGCGACGAAGGTCACCGTGCGGTCAGTGGGTCGTGCGATGTCCACACTTGTGGTCCAGGAACGCCATCTCTGGCTGTGTCTGGCCGACATGAGGAAGACTGACAAGCTCCGGTTCCTTAACTCCCCCGTGTCCCAGACCGGCCTCTTCGGCGACGCGGTTGAGAACTTCGCCCAGCAAAAGCTGGCTGAAAAGTAGACTGAGGCCATCAAGCACATCCTGCCACGGTGGTCAGCTGCTGCCTCCACCCCATTACCTGCGGTCTCTCAGTCTGCTCGTCACTGGGGGCGGCCTTCTGCGTCTGCCCTCGCTCCCGCGCCACAGCAGCAGCCTCCACCTAAGCAGCCTCGGGCTCTTCAGGAAGCTCCCTTTGAGCCTTTGCAGTCAGCAGAGTTAAAGCTTCTCTCTTTGAAGACTTTGCTGCTGATTGCACTGGCCTCTATAAAGAGGGTAGGGGGCCTGCAAGCATTTTCGGTCGAAGAATCGTGCCTAGAGTTCGGGCTGGGTGTTAACCATGTTGTACTGAGACCTTGGCCTGGCTATGTGCCCAAGGTTCCTACCACTCCCTTCAGAGATCAGGTGTTAGGCTGGGTTCCATATGTGTGACCCTATGGGGATCCCATATGTGTATACTTACACGGCTGCTCCTAATTGAAGCCCCGTGTCTTTCCCTTGGGCTAAGTTCATATGCAGTACAACCTTCGGGCTAGTCCATATGTATTTTTCCACATAACTCCCTCTAAGAATGTGGCTTCAACAGCGTTCCCCTTCCATAGAAAGGGCACGCTTTCGCAGTGTTATCCAATAATCTCACTGTATGGGTTATCACGGAACAACAGTGACCGATACGCTCTGTGTAAGCCCTTTCCTTTTGTCCTTTCAGGCAAGAAGGGGTACAGGCTTACCCCTCATTTACACTGCAAACGTCTGCGGTGCATTACGTCTGCAACAAGGTTTTATTCCGTCCTCCACGCGGTGCCAACTCACACCAGGAGCATTTCAGAAGCGGAGCGACTAGATGCGCGAGACCACGTGATTTGCCAGTCCGACTGGGTTTTTCTTGATTTTTGAGTTTCTACCTTACAGTCTATGGTTTCTACCAAGGATATTGGTGTGTAATACATTTGGGAGTTTGCACTGGGTGTTTATTTTGAATTTGACAATGTTTTTTTGACTTTTGTATTCCCGGTGCGACTTGGACGCGCGTCCGTCAAAAATAGACTAGGCGCCTATATTTAGCGAAGCGGCGCGGAGAGCCGCTTCTGGGAAGCTTCTGAAACGCGCCGCGTCGCGGCCGGTGTAAACACAAGCATTGACTAGAATGGGCTCGATCAGCTACGGTAGCCGTGTCGCAGACATAATGCACCGCAGACGTGTGCGGTGTAAATGAGGGGTTACACCGGGCGCTGGATGGGGTGCAGCAGCTGTGGCGCTTTGGTAGGGATTCCGATCAGTCGGTCACGACGTACGTTGAGAGTGACCAACCGATAAGGGAACGTCTCTGTTACATATGGTAACCCTCGTTCTCTGAGGGAGGGAACGGAGACGTACATCCCATTGTCACATCTGCTGCTGCCGCCCGCTGGGGCGGCCAGCTTGCCAGGCTTTGCTCCTCAGCAAAAAAGGAGCTCAACTCGCACCTTCTGCTCATTATATATCTGCGCTGCGAGGCTTAACAGCTGATGCAAATGATTGCATGCCAATGTGTATTGGCTCGTTTTAGTTTCATTCGAAGTAGATTGGCCTCTCTGGCGAGATTCCAATCAGTCAGTCACGACATAAGTCTCGACAACGTTTCGCCATTTGGCTGTAAAGAATGTTTACCTGTACAGAAGGTTACTAACGTTTACTCTATTGAAGGTTGGCTTTTTGATAACAGACTGCACACTAGGGTTATCTTTATTCCTTGTGTTGGTTAATTGATTTTGTGTGAATGTACTTTATGTTGCACCCTGACCCCAGTCCACCTAGGGTCATAACATTACTCACTTTTCAAGCAATTCACTTCATATAGTATAGCAGTACATAAGTCAAGTCTCAACTCTTGTTTAAGACATTGTTCATATGCAAAAAATATGCTTAATCCGATATGGAATGGTAATGCTTGAAAGTTCTGTTTTCTCTGATTTGAGGTACAATGGAGAACTTTGGTTATACCAGCTGTAATCCTCTAGATAGAAAGGTCATCTTGGACTTAAATTGAAGCTTATAAACGTGGGAGGTTTTTCATGTACATTTGAGGCAGTGATGTATATAATAAAATGCTTGAAAATGATCACTTTTGATGACAATTTGTCAGGCAGACAGACTTTTTTTTGTCTTTTGGGGTATGTTGAGGGTGATATTTGACAGCAAAAAGGCAGCAATCCCCAGAATCTTTTCCTGCTAGTTTCCCCTATGTGTCAGGATAAACCATGCAAAATTTTAGGGTTATATAGCCATTTATGTAGCTGAGGTACCTTAATATTCACAATTACATCATTTCACCAAAAGCTTTTCCCAAAAAGGGTGTTTTTTGGCCCCTGAGACCAAACGGGGCCGAGTTTGGGGTGGTCGTTATCAAGTTGTGATGGCCCAAGGTATAAGATAATAGGAAATAATAGTGAAAAAAAGGTAGCAAAAAACATCCTGAGGAGTGGACCTGGCACATGCTCCCCGGGGAAGAAAGATGTTTATAAGTTTTATATAATCAAGTGATAATATTATATAGAAACCTCACTTGAACAAGCTGAGAACTCAAGCTCAAAATACTAGAAACTGTTAGCATGACTGAAAGTTTGAAACGTCTTTTAACATTGTCTTTTTTTTTAGCATGGCCTTGTTTTATAAATTGTTACCTGCAAATTTAAGTTTTAAGATTTGTAGGTAAAAATGAATCAACTTTCATTTAGTCAGTTATGGTAACTGATCATTATCAATTTTGTACCGTGCTTTATTGCATAGTGGATGTAAAGCTACAGATACTGGAGGAAATATAGCTGCAAGCAACAATTAATGAGGTTCAAATGTTTTAAGACCATAAATTATCAATGATCAAGAATAGGCTAAAACACATACACAAAAGAAAGGCTAAAACAATACTACTTAATACACCCTAAGCATGCTCACACACATTGTTGTAGATACAGATGTTTGAAATAAAAGATGGTAACTGTTTATTCCAAATCTCCTCTGTATAACATTTTCAGGGTTCACAATAATTGTGGCACAATTGTCAAAACAGAGAGCTCAGTATAAATGAAGTGAAACTTTGACACAATGTGATTTTAAATGTTATAATAGTGATTTGTCTAAATATGAATGCAAAAACAAAACTTGAGAAAAATAACTTTATTAGCAAGTAGAATTACAATTATAATCGTTGGTTTGCACATTAATCTCCACTAAAGCAAAGCAATTTTTCCATAGCAACTTCATAAGCAGGCTTAAAAACACACAAAAACATAAAAAAAAAAAAATGGAATATGTATTGGGAAAAAAAATACCTTTTAATGGTCTATATAAGCATTACACATTTCTTTGCAAACTAATTATGGGCAATTCTTAGACTATGGGCACTTTCATGTCCTTTGATCATATTTTATAAAAATCATTTAATTTTGAAAAATTCACACTTTCATAGTTAAATTTACAATGAAAGTACTTTAGAAACTTTTTACCGGTAGTCTCCGGTGATTTTTTTTTCACCTTTTTAAACATCATTATACATGCAAATATTGCTGTTTTGTGCTTGTCCCACACCCCATACTTCTGGATCTTCAATAATGAAAAAGAAGTGTAAAAAATGATTTATCTTTTTTTTTAATATGACTGAATAAAGTATCAGTAAAAGAATCAAAACATAATTGAAGTATTTAAGGTCAGACAACTATTAATGTGATTTTTATATACAAAATGTAGTTGTCCCACAGTATTGCCGTCATTTCCACCACAACACTGTAATGTCCCTTTAAAAAGTTTTTTGAAAGATTGTTTGGGTAGTTTCTATGGAGATGAACAATGACATCACAGCACATGTCTGACATGGAGGAGATTTTAAATTTCTTCAGCAACTTGGAGAAGAAAACTCAAGGTAAACATTGCTTGAAATGAAAATATTTTTATTGTATGTCACTTCCAAACATGGCATAACATCAAATGAGTTTGTAAATAAATTGATTTTTTTTTTTTTTTTGCATGCATGCATGCAATGCTAGCTACCAATTCATAGCTAATCTGTAATACTAGCTTGGATTTTTTTTTTTTTTTTTTACAAAATACTGTAGTATTGTCATTTCCACCACCGTCATTTCCACCACATTATTCTTAGGTGGAAATGACATTATGCTTACAAGGTGCAATTCATAGATTGAGTGGCTACATATGAATATTTTATTTATTGAAATATACAACGCTAATGTATTTATTCAAATATGTATTTGTTGAAATGCCTTTTCATCTATTTTTAAGATGTCGCGGAAGTCAACTAGAGAAAGGTCTCAGTCCTATAGGGACAGACTAAAAGAGGACCCTGTCAAATATGAAGAGCGACTGAAGAGAGACGGGGAGAGATGCATAAAAAAGAAAGAGGGGTTGTAAAGCCAATTGCAGATTTGTCAAAGCGCGAACAACGCAAAAGGAGACAATGGAGAACCAATCAAAAAAATTATCGGAGAAGATGAACAAAGGTCTTAAGGTATAGGCCTACCTTTCTACCACTACACCACCAAACTCTCCAGATTCTGTCCAGCCAGAACATGTTGATCCACCTCTCACACCACCCTCACCAACCTCACCATCACCCTCTGCCCAACGTTTAAGTCAAAAACAAAGGGTAAGGAAAAAGGTTCTAAGAAATCGTTCAAAAGTTTATGCAGCATTGTATAAAAGCAAAGCTATACTTGGGAAGGCTCTGCAGAAGGCTGAGATGTACCGCAAACGGTATGACCGATTAAAGAAGAAAGTGAAGCAGGCTGACTCCCCAAATGCCAAGTCAAAAAAGCAGATGGTAACACCACCACACACTCTAAGAAGAACTTTGGTTTTCCATAATGCTCTTCTTGCTGAGCTGAGAGACAGATATGAAAATCTGTCCTCCGAGAGAGAAAAACAACTTATTTCGAAGATAATGGCAGGAAAGATCCTCAAGAAGTATCGCCTTCTGAAAATGGCTAGAACAGAATTTGGCTTCTCAGCCAAGAGAATGAGAAATAATGAAAAGAGGTCAGCAGCACTTAAATACACAAGGAAGAAGCAAAAAAACAGCATCATAATCATAATCGCTTACCTCGTTATTAACCCACCTCCTCACTAGCTGTGCGAGCCAGGGGTGCGTTCGGATTACACAGTTTATCAGAGAATGTCTAATAGTTTATTAGGGCAATGCAGTTGAATGATATTTTGGAGACTCATAATATTTATGACAAATTTCAATCAGGTTTTCGCAAAAATCATTCTACTGAAACCGCCTTACTCAGGGTATCTAATGACATTTTGATGGCCACAGATGCGGGGGAATGTTCCATGTTGGTTATGCTAGATCTCAGCGCAGCGTTTGACACGGTGGATCACTGCACTCTGATTAATAGATTACGCTGTTTAGTAGGTATTTCGGGTTCGGCTCTTTTTCTATTTTTCGGTATCTGTTGGATCCTTTGTCTGATTCTGTACTTTTGTCCTGTGGTGTGCCACAAGGTTCTGTGCTGGGCCCTTTGTTGTTTAACTTGTATATGCTTCCTCTTGGACAGATTATTAATAGTTTTAAAACAATATCTTATCATTTATATGCAGATGACATTCAGTTATTTATTTCGTTTAGACCTGATAGTCTAGATAAACTGTCAGTTCTACAGGACTGTTTAGTCTCCATTAATAAATGGATGGCAAACAATTTTTTGCAACTTAAGGATAAACTGAAATGATGATCTTTGGTCCTGACAATATTATACCTAAGATTAAGCAGGTTTTGGGGGTTTCAGCCACTCCAGATTGTAGTGAAATGAGAAATCTAGGTGTCCTTCTGGATAGAGCCATATGTTTTAACAGTCATATAAAGTCTGTAGTTCGCTCATGTTTTTTCCATCTTAGGAACATTGCTCAGATTAGATCGGTGGTCTCAAGAAAAGAGATGGAGATGCTTGTTCATGCCTTCATCTTGTCACGTTTGAACTATTGCAATGTTCTTTATACTTGTTTGAATAAGTCTTCTATGGAGCGACTACAAGTTGTTCAAAATGCAGCTGCAAGGCTTTTGACTGGTACCAGTAAGTGGTCTCATATAAGACCAGTTCTCAAGTACCTTCATTGGCTCCCAGTTGAATTCAGAGTGCAGTTTAAAATTTTTGTTATCACTTATAGAGCCTTGCACGGTCAGGCACCTCTCTATATTCAGGATCTTTTACATAAACATTCACCGGGTCGGCTCTTACGGTCTTCTGGTCTGGACCTTTTACTTGTCCCTAGAACACGTCTTAGTACAAAAAGCATGATTACCTTTAGTCTTGTGGCACCGAGGCTTTGGAACTCACTTCCATTAGCACTGAGAACTATTGGGTTCTGTCAATTCTTTTAAAAAACACCTGAAGACGCATCTTTTTGGACTTGCTTTTATTTAACAGCAGTGGTTACTTGTCATTTTATGTTTGTGAAGATTGTTTCTGTGTGTTGTGTTATGGTAGATTTATTGTATGCATGTTTGATCCTTTTTATTAACAGATTGTAAAGCACTTTGTGACTTCTTGTCTGTGAAAGGTGCTATATAAATACATTTTACTTACTTATTCAATCAATGCATTGTAACGCACCGCATTTAACGTCCAGTAATGTTAACGGCGTTGTAACGACGAGAAAAGTAATTAGTTAGATCACCCCGTTACTGAAAAAATAACGTCGTTACCTCACGCCGTTCTTTTAAACGCCGTTATTCCAAACACTGATTATAAAGCCCACAATTAAGGACAGAGACACATGCATATGCAAGACGCATGCCAGTATGCAGTTAATGGCAGACAAACTGCTGCAGCACAAAGTGATCAACAGCAGTAAAATTGAAGATTTGGTTGTCTCTCTGTGCTGTTCACCATACACCAAGGAGTGTATGTACAGAGAATGTCCCAACTGTGTGGTGTAGCGTCTGGACCAATCAGACACACACAAATTATTAATTTATTTAATGAATAATCCAGCAAACTCACTCTCCCAAATAAGGCCTGTGAAACGTTCCCCAAATGAAGCTAACACACTGGCAGGACGCAGTGTCTTGTTACAGGACACACACTGAGACTGGGTTTTACGATCGAAAAGAATGTCCTGTGAGCTAGAAATAAAAACCCTGTTAATCCTATATATATATTCTATATATAACCACTTGATAAATGTGTAAACATGTATCTAATTTTCCCATCTCATGATTTTCCCTTTTATGTGGCGTTTGTATTCTTGTAAACTCAATTGGGTTAATGTTTCATACTTTGCATATTATGGTTAACCAACATTATATGTGCGGCATGTTTGGTCTCTAAAAAATCCAATCTTCGTCTCAGATTTGTTAATTTACATTACATGTTGCTAACTTTGTGATGCATTAGTATTATAAGAATCTTAAAGATTCTTTTCTTAAACACCCAATGAAAGTACATATTCAAATGCCCTGCTAGAACACAAAAGGTTGTAAAATTTCCCTCCAAAGGGAAATCTTCTCATTGGCTCTTGCACCTCCAGAGGTTGTGCCATCTTCACGCTTTAAAGTCACTGATCAGCTTTTAGCTCTCTCTTAGTCCCTTTCTGAAATGCTGATGTGAAGATGATGCTGAACTAGAAGCCTCTAAGAACCCACCAAGCTTGTGCCAGGCTGCGGCCTTGTCTTTCCATTCACCAAAGATACTCTGACTACCACTGGTTCTCTCTCATCAAGACCACATCAGCAAAGATCAACTGGAGCCTCAACAAATTGCATCATGACAGTTTAATTCAAATGGGCGAGACATGCAAGTATCAAACTTAGTCTCATTATTTGATACATTAAGTATCCTTACCCCTTTAAAGAAGGGTGTGTTAGAACTAAACTGATGGTTTGCTCAAGGCTGTTGATCTGCTGAATTTCAAACAATGCTATAACTTCTTGCTTTCCTGTATTCTGCTTCAGCTCTTTTTCTCTTGGTAAACTGTATGCATGTATGTGTGTGTATGTTAGAGTAGTTTAAGTGTTTAAACTAGTTAATAAAATCTTGTTCATGTTACACGTAAAGTTGTCCGTGTCTCAAGCTCATAACTGGAGTCACTAATCATTTAGATCTTGGTTACTGCTCTTAGTAGTATTGTAAATTAAGAAAGACATTTCCCATGCCCCGGAAATGTACATTTCTTAGAGTTAATAAACAATTGATCCTGAGTGTTCATGGGACAAATAGGTTAATTGATTGTAATATTAATTTACGACAGTAAGTTAATTATATTAACTGATCCAAATATTCATAATCAATTATAACCAGTTATTATTGATTATTAATATTTCATAGAGCTAATTTGCTACAGTGGACAAAGAATTGCAGATCTCGGCCTTTGACCCTGGGGCACAGACATTTTGGCACACATGGAAGGCAAAAGCTGAGGATAGAGAGAAGAAAAAAAAAGATGGAACTAAAGAGAAAATCACAGTTCATCTCACTGTTAAGGAGAAAATAGAGGGCACACTGCATACTTTACTAGAAGACTTTTCAACAGATCTAAAACAAAAACTTGGAAAGCATGTGTATAACATCAGGCATCAGTATGCAGTTCTCCGTGGCCTAAAGGAAAACTTGAGAGAGGACGAGGTCATTCTGCATATTGATTTTGCAGATAATTTCCAGTGCAAGTACAACAATGAAGTCCAGGCGGTACATTTTTGGAGATTCGCATCACCAGGTCTCACTCCATACTGGTGTGGCCTACACCTGGAAGGATGTAAAGTCATTATGCTCAATCAGCTCTTCTTTTCGCCACGATCCCTCAGCAATATGGGCACATCTAACCCAAGTGCTAACTTACTTGAGAGAACAACATCCCACTGCCACCACACTTCATGTGGTCAGTGACGGACCAACGACACAATATCGCAACAAAAAAAAAATAATTCCTCCTCACCAATGTTCCTTACCAAATGGGTTGGAAAAGGGTGACCTGGAATTTCTTAGAGGCTGGCCACGGCAAAGGCCCAGCTGATGGGATTGGAGCGGCGGTGAAGAGAAGAGCGGATGATCTTATTGCAAGAGGGAAGGACAATCCAGATGCACAAGTACTGCTTGAGGAGCTTAAGCAGCAAAAGTCTGCCACAGAGCTGTTCTATATTGAGCCAGATGCCGTTGAGGAAATGGATGTTCAGGTTCCATCTGAATTACAGACAATTCGTGGCACGATGAAAATTCATCAGGTATGGTCTCGCTGTTGTTTCTTTATACATTTTATGGTCTTGCTGTTGTTTCTTTATACATTTTATGGTCTTGCTGTTGTTTCTTTTAACACAAGTTATGACTAATTGAATGCTCTGACAGACTTTTTTTAATCTCCTTGCAGATCACCTCTCATTCTCCAAGTCAGATGTCATGGAGGATTCTAAGCTGTTTTTGCTCTGCACCCAACGATTGCAACTGTTTCTAAACGGTCAGGTTTCAGCCATGGGATGAAGCTAGTACCCCCACAACCAGTACACTTCCTGTCACATCCCAAGATCAAGGTCTGCAACCAATTTTGGACTTGCATGAGGGTCTTATCGGTCAGTGGTGTGCAGTGGTGTATGATGGAGATGTGTACCAGGTATTATTCAGGATGTTGAGTTATACAGTGGTGCTCAAGTGAAAACAATGACCGGTATCGGGATCAATCGCTTTTATTGGCCACTGAGAGATGATGTCATCTGGTACCAACCAATGGATATAATAGGCCTCATCCCTGAGACCGTACCAGTGACAAAATGACACGAGATTAAGATGGAAGTTTGGAAAGAAATCTACAAGATTTGGCCTTGAAACACACACACACACACACACACACACACACACACACACACACACACACACACACACACACACACACACACACACACACACACTCCCTCTCTCATAAACTGTCTCTCTCTCACACACACACACACACACTACCTCACTTTCATGCACATTATCTCTCACACACCGTCTGGTCACCATAATTGCCCTCTGGACAAACCTCTCTCTCTCTCTCTCTCTCTCTCTCTCTCTCTCTCTCTCTCTCTCTCTCTCTCTCTCTCTCTCTCTCTCTCTCTCTCTCTCTCTCTCTCTCTCTCTCTCTCTCTCTCTCTCTCTCTCTCTCTCTCTCTCTCTCTCTCTCTCTCTCTCTCTCTCTCTCTCTCTCTCTCTCTCTCTCTCTCTCTCTCTCTCTCTCTCTCTCTCTCTCTCTCTCTCTCATGCACAGCCCTCGTGATCTAGGTGCTTTACAGTTCATGTTATATGATAATTGATTGATATGGTATAGTTTAAGGTGTCTTTTAAATGTTCTCTTCAGAACAGTGTTCATCTAAGAGACCGATTAGAATTTTACAATACCAAACTAACTCACATACAGCGTGTGCATGCTCAAGATGCTTTATAGTTCATGTTACAATGCACTGACATGACTAAAGTTTAGGTGTTTAAGTATTCCAAAATTCAAAACAGTGTTCATCTAACCAATTATTAAACCAAATTATTATTAAATGTAACAAATTAATTAGAATGTTACAATTTTACAATTACAATTTATGCGTAACTTACAATTTTCATGTGACTATTTGTGGTTAAAGTTGTTTACAGTAAGACTGTAACTGTTCATCTGGTTATGGAACCAAACAGACTAATGACTAATGATTTGTTAAATGGGTTTCAAATAAATGTTTTCTGTTTTTCTACATGGACGTCCATTCTTTGTCATTTCCACCACCTCATAACTTTTTAAAAAATATGTACAAAATTCTAATCACTCATTAAAAATTTCTGCATAGTTTATAGGATAATGTTCCACTTAATGTAATAAAACAAGTATTATTTTTCTGAAATGTATCTAACCAATGCAGTATTATATTTCAGGTTGTGGTGGATGTAAGCTTTGTGTTTGGGCCTCATGACAATTAATTTACTTAATCCACAAATCTATGGTAATTGCAATATAGGTATACATTGGTAAAACTATGTGTGAAAGTGGTCTTACACTGTTAAGAAATTATGTATATCATAATAATTTTAAATAATAATAAAATATTTACATGTGATGGAAATGACATTTGTTCAGTGCGGATCGGAAAAAAATGTCAAAAAACACCAATTTGTCTTATAATGTAAGTGTGTTCTCTTATGGATCATTAAACTAGACTAGTTATATTTGACTGTTAGACTGTGACAATTTTGATTTGAACACTTTTTTTCCCCTCAAGTTCACAAGGCCAAAAGTGCCTGTAATTGAAGACCACCCTTATATAAAACTGTATTACCAGTGCACCATAATAATAAAAAAAAAAAAAAAAACATTTATCAAACAATGCTGGAAACGGATTTTTTTTTTTTTTCTGCGGGTGTCTCTAGTGGACGACAGTAACATTACAGCCTTAATATTTCAGTTGAAATGAGTGATCATTTAGAATTTACTGTGAGCTTTTTAAACATCAGAAATCCACAAAACCTGGCATTGTTATTTTCAAAATGACCTGTTCTCCATATTAGGCCGCTGTACGTGAGCTGTATCGTTCAGTTTCGTTCCACCAAGTGGGGCACCAATTTTTCTTTTGCTCAATATGTTCAACGTTAATAAAAGGTATCCAAGCAAAAAGTTCTCCACGCATTATCCTGCAGTTAATGAGAAATTGTAATTTATTGGCGAACTATATTGACTGCGTATTGAGACATATAAAACTGTTGAGCTAGATTTTCAACCAATCAGCATCGAAAATGTAAGTAGTTCACAGCCGAAATCAAGCCAATATCACTACGCACATGTAAACATGGAGGAGGACGTAAGCAGCGCATCTTCATCTGATAGCGGCGATCAAGCTCGATTAACACCCGTAAAGTGTATTCTTCATGTCGGAAAAGATGGTGGGAAAGGTCCGCAGCCCTTTACTGAAGTCCGATGGGGAAAAAATCAAGCATAGGAATGGCTCAAAACATCGGACACTACGGAGCTAACGTTAGCTATTGCTAATAAACATGTTGCCCTCCTGGACAAACCGGTCTCTGATGTCCCAACAACTACGGGTTTCACCTGGCCTGCTATCGGCGTTTTATAGACGCTTGACTTGTGTGCATGTGCGTGATGGGTAGATTTAGGGGTCGGGTTAGTGTGTGTGTGAGAGAGAGAGAGAGAGAGAGAGAGATAGGCCGCTGTTGGTAGCCTAAAAGAGGCCTAGAAATAGGGTTTCGTTCCACCAAGTGGGGCACTACTTTTTTAACATCAGAAATATAGAGAGATTCCTTAGGAAAAAGTTCTCCACACACAACCTTGCAGTTTTTGAGAAAAATTATGCTAAAGGTGCCCATTTTGAAAAAAAGGGAAAACATAGGGAATTTTGCACTTTCAAACCTGTTTACCATATAAACCCAAAAATGCCGAATTACCACTTGAAATGCCGAATTACCACTCTACTGTAGCATTAACATCCCAATTACTTCTCATTATGTTGTTCCAATTCAAAGGTAATATTTGAGGTAAAATCTGAATAACAAATAGAATTAAGCCAAAATATAATAACCGAGCTGCCAACTCTCACGCATTCACCGTGAGACTCGCGCAATTGACACTTTTCACGCGCTCTCACGCCACACATCCATTTTCTCACGCACAGAAAAATCGCGAAGCAAAGAGGACAGGGAGACCGACAGACTTGACAGAGCAGGTTAGTTATGATATGAAAAAAATCTCAGCTCTCAGATTCTGTCTTTTTTATTACGAAATTCAAACAATAAATACCATTTTGGTGTTTGTAATTGATCCCTAGCGGCACGTGACCCGATCATCTCTACTAGCTAATAGTAAATAAACACGAATGAACAATGTTGAAAGAAACAGTACAGCTTACCGAAATGTATATTCTTCATACATAATATCGATCAATCAAACAAAGGGGTCAATAAAACAGCTGGAGAACAATTGTCACATAACATTTACCTCAGGAAAGCCATTTAATGACCATAATATAGACACGTTAGTTGGCTAGAAAAAGAGCTATATGAGAGTATTTTGCTAAATATGTGTACTATATTACATATTTATTATATTTGTACTTATATCATTAAATAATGTTATTATAATAAAACACGCATTATATTTAATTTGAGTTATTTTTAACCTTAAATAATACTACCAGCTGATAGGGCTGTATGTAGCCTATGAATTTTTTTTTTTTTCTTGAGAAAAATGAACGCCTATCTTGTGTACCTAATATTTATTCAAATGAGTCAATATTAAATCAAATCACAAGAATTGAATTGAAATCGTGAAATTTGTTTCAAGAAATTAGTAAAAAAAAAAAAAAAAAAAACTAGCTTACCAGAAATTGTACCATATAAACATTGTAACATGTTGTCACTAAACCTAATACAATTCAGTTTACATTTAGCTGATGCTTTTATCCAAAGCGACTTACAATTGCTATATATATGTCAGAGGTCGCACGCCTCTGCAACTAGGGGTTAAGTGTCTTGCTCAGGGACACATTGGTGTCTCACAGTGGATTCGAACCCGGGTCTCTCACACCAAAGGCATGTGTCTTATCCATTGCGCCACACCACCCCAGTTTTTTTTTGCAAACCAACCACCTTTCCCACCATCTTTTCCGACATGAAGAATGCACTTTACGGGTGTTAATCGAGCTTGATCGCCGCTATCAGATGAAGATGCGCTGCTTACGTCCTCCTCTGTTTACATGTGCGTGGTGATATTGGCTTGATTTCGGCTGTGACCTACTTACATTTTCGATGCTGATTGGTTGAAAATCTAGCTCAACAGTTTTATGTCTCAATACGCAGTCAATATAGTTCGCCAATAAATTACAATTTCTCATTAACTGCAGGATAATACGTGGAGAACTTTTTGCTTGGATACCTTTTATTAACGTTGAACATATTGAGCAAAAGAAAAAGTAGTGCCCCACTTGGTGGAAAGAAACCCTATTTCTAGGCCTCTTTTAGGCTACCGACAGCGGCCTAAATGTACACAGTTTTGTGAAGTTTCTACTTTGTGCATAAATTCTCTTGTATCTCGTAATCTTTGACGATTGTTGTTTTGATGTTACATTACTCACAATGGGCCATGCCAGATAACTATAAAAAAAAAAGTTAATTCGATAAAAAATAACACTGAGGAACACTGGGGAACACTGAGGAACACTGGGTAACACTGAGGAACACTGGGTAACACTGGGGAACACTGGGTAACACTGGGGAACAATGAGGAACACTGGGTAACACTGAGGAACACTGGGTAACCCTGAGGAACACTGGGTAACACTGGGTAACACTGAGGAACACTGAGGAACACTGGGGAACACTGGGGAACACTGAGGAACACTGGGTAACACTGAGGAACACTGAGGAACACTGGGTAACACTGGGGAACACTGAGGAACACTGGGTAACACTGGGTAACACTGAGGAACACTGAGTGACACTGAGGAACACTGAGGAACACTGGGGAACACTGAGGAACACTGAGGAGCACTGGGGAACACTGGGGAACACTGGGTAACACTGGGTAACACTGGGGAACAATGAGTAACACTGAGTAACACTGAGTAACACTGAGTAACACTGAGTAACACTGAGGAACACTGAGGAACACTGAGGAACACTGAGGAACACTGCTCTAGACCATTGAAGAACTCAAACAAATATTGCGGATCGATGCATTTATTTACGGGTTGAGCAGAGAGGCTGCACAGTTTGACCAGCGGGCAGCGGCCGCACAACAGGCCGCCGGATGGTGTTGCTAAGAACTTGCAATGTACAACTATTATCAGACCGGCCCTCAACAAACAATGGCGGACTATGTACAGCTCACTCATTCTGGGCGGGTCTATGCTAAAACTGCAGTGTCAGTCAACAGTCGTGGGCGGGGCTTGTGCACAATGATGTCACATTGCCCAGAATCTGAAAACGGCTTGTTCTGAGACGATACTTATGATTTATGGGGATTTTTTTTAAAAGCACTTTGTGGATTTTTATCATTATAGGGTGGCTGTGTACACACACTGCCAACACACATTTATTTTCAAATACCATGTAAAAGTGAATTTTGCATAATAGTTGCCCTTTAAAGGTGGGGTAAGTCTTTTTTGAAATATGGAAGTTAGTCAGACGACACAACAGCAAATGTGCAGCCAATCAGCATTAGGGGTATGATGGTGGAGGAGAGAGAATGAGCAAGAGGGAGATTTGAAGAAAGACTGCAGAAATAGAGATGAGACACAATACAAAAGAGAAAAGCTCAGAAGAAATCACTGGAAAATAGAGGGTTATGTCTTGGGAAGAGCTTTAGGACCCGTGTTAATATTAGAAACGCTGTCCAGCACTGGAGAGAGTGAAGGGGGAAGGCCTGAAAACAGACACAGATGTTGCTTTGATTCGGGTCCACACGTGAGGAACACTGAGGAACACTGGGTAACACTGAGGAACACTGGGTAACACTGAGGAACACTGGGTAACACTGGGGAACACTGAGGAACACTGGTCTAGAGGTAGATCATTTGCCAAGCGTGTCAGAGGTTACGGGTTCTAATCTGCACTTGTATAATTTTTTTTCTCTCTCATCAAAACCGAATATCAGTGGTTGTCTGCACAGTCTATATCAAGCAGGGACACATTTTTTGTGATTTCACCGGAACGAATAGAGAGTCTCCACAACAGCGATTTAAATTAGATTGAATGGAGGATTTTAACTGTGACAAGATGATTGACAGGGCAGCTTACGGTGACGCACGCGACAGAGCTGTTCATTAAAGATGACGAAGTAGTTTGTCCCAAAGCTTGCCTACTCTTTTGCTACACACTCAAAAGTATGTACTTTTTCTTCACAAAAAAGAGTACATATTTTTAGGCCTTAGTTTAATTAGGTAAATTTTCAATTACCATATTTCAGCCTAGAATTTTAATAAATTAATTGATTAATATGTAATGATAGTATACACAACGATTAAATTTTTTGATGATTTTTAAATCCAGGCATTTTTACTTGTATTATTCTAAACATATACATGTGGAATCAGCCACGCTGATCCTGAGAGGATGACATGGCGGCCAAAATAGCAGCAAAATATGAATAGTTTATAGCTTACACAGCATACTAATATTTGTTTGAAATCATTTAAATATTTATTATATATAATTGTAATTAATTATAATGAATATAATGCAAGAAATATTATCTGCTGTTTTTTGTATTAGAAATGAAAGTCGGGTTGACGTCAAAGCCCAAAAACTTTAAATAGGGCATTATTTGAGGGAACAGCCATTTGGGTGTCCAAAACCATTGTGGATGTTATTGAGTGCACTTATTCAATCTCACATTTAATCCCAATAAGTAGTACTTATGAGGTACATTGTGTCAAAATGATTTACGACTTTGACCTTTGACCTTTTGGCAGGTTGAACTTCCGGTGACCTTTATGATTGACGGGTTGAACTTCCGGAATGAGTTCATGGGATTAACCTATTGACCCTGCTAGCCTATCGATCATGTTGTATGACAGTTAGTTTTGAACTATGACCTAGCTAGGACTAAATCATAATTTTGACGGGTAGTTATATTTGAACAGATGTTTTTTGCCGGTTGTTTGAACTTTGTCCCAGTTATATATGTGTGTGCGTGTGTGGTTATTGTGCCTGCGCCCCCTCTGCAGTGAAAGTGAGAAGCGTATGTCACACAAAATAATCTCATCCTTTAAAATAAAACATACATTGAAACCAATTATTTTAGAGAGTTGAAAAGTATGTCCATACCATTGATGTCCACAAAAATAATTAACCTAAAGTTGAAAAACATACCTTGAAAAGCTTACTAAAACCAATTATTTCACATTCCTATGTAAAACATCCTATCCTTTATATAAATTCTATATTAATTATCATGCTAAAGTTGTTTTTAAGTGTATAATATAAAAGCTTACTAAAACCAATAGTTTTAGATGAATAAAATCATCTTACCTTATTTTAGAAAGTTGAAGTATACCATCGATGTCCACAAAAAATGCAATGTATGAATGGATTCAAAATTGTTTTACACAACTGAATTCACATAGTCATTCCTGAATGACCTCACACAGTCTCAAAACATAAGGAGCGCGCTTCTAATGTATGTGTGTCAAAAAGTAAAACACACGTGTCTGTGTGTGTGTGTGTGTGTGTGTGTGTGTGTGTGTGTCTGTGTGTCTATGCGCGCGTCCTCTTCCTGCGAGCTCTGACATCTGAAACACGGTGAAGTCTATATCAGACTAACAAGTTGAAAACATGCCTTTAAAAGTATAATATAAATATCTTATTGATCCAATTATTTTAGTTTTAGATGAATAAAAGAATATAAAATAAAAAGCTTGCTAAAAATAAAAATCATCTTACATGTTAGAGGTAAAGTATCCTGCCTTCACATTCCTGAACAGTATATATAAATGGGGTCAGTTATTTCATATATGTCACATTCAGTTATTTCACATTCATATGTAAAACATTCTGTTCTTTTTAAAAGTATATAAATGTTAATAATATACAATAATATCTTACTAAAATAATTAAAGTTGAAAAAAGATTCTATCCTTTAAAAGTGTTTAAATGAAATCTTGCAAATTAAACTAAAGTTGAAAAACATACTGTTCTTTAAAAGCATTTAAAAAGCTTACTAAAACCAATTGTTTTAGATTAAAAATTTCATAAAACATTCTATCCTTTTATTTATATAATATAAATGATATAATCTAAAACAATTAAACTAAGGTTGAAAAACATTCTATCCTTTAAAAGTATATAATGAAATGCTTATACAATATATCTTACTAAAAATAAAAATCATCTTACATGTTAGAGAGAGTTAAAGTATGTCCTACCATGGATGTCCACAAAAATGCAATGTATGAATGGGTTCAAAATTGTTTTACACAACTGAATTCATCTAGTCATTCCTGAATGACCTCACACTGTCTCAAAACATAGCGCGTCTAATGTATGTGTGTCAAAAAGTAAAGGAGCCGTGCGCGTTTCTGTGTGTGCATGTGCATGTGTGTGTGTGTGTGTGTGTGTGTGTGTGCGCGCGCCCCTTCACATGTGAGCTCTGACCCCTCTCCTTCGCATACCAGAGCACGGTGAAAGTGAGGAAGGGGTTTCCTAATATCACACTAACAAAAGTTGAAAAACATACTGTTCCTTAAAAGTGTATAAATAAAATGGTTATAAAAATATACTGAAACCAATTATTTTAGATGAATAAATAAAATTCATCTTACATGTTTAGAGTTACAACTCTTGAACTTACAAGTTCAAGAAGCTCTTAAAGACATAAATCACAGAGTGGTTCTCTCTCACACCAGCGTCTCTGACTCCTAGGGTTTATTCAGCGATCAGAATGAGACATTGTGTTAGGGCTAAATTTATTTCAAAGTTTAAATGATATCTTTATAAAATGTAAATGTAATGTATAAAAAATGTATAAAAAAATGTATAAAAAAGTCTCTCAAACAGAGGCCCTCGCTCGTGTCTGTCAGCAGGCCGACGGGGGCGCGCGTGTGTCTGTGTGTCTATGCTGCATTCTGACATCCCCTCCTTCCATTTCCAGAGGTAACAGTGACACTGTGAAGTGTATCTCACACTAACTAAAGTTAAAAAACATTCTGTTCTTTATAAGTATATAAAAAATATTCTCTCTCTCATCTAAAAGCATAACCTTAAAAAGTTTGCATTAGATATTTTAAAAGATTGATTAAATTAAATCTTTAAAGTTTCAATACATACTCATCTTCTATTTATCTGTACTTATTATTTTTTGCTTAACGGTGACCTAAAGTATAATTGTTATTAAACATTCAAAAACTGTACTTGGTCGTCTTAAATCTCATTTATATGAAAAAGATTCAACCAGCATTTTTTGTCCATGCTGGGTTTCAATTTTTATGGTTTTCCATAGCTATCCTGTACACCTAAACACGACCATCACAGAAAACTACATTTTCAAAATGTAATAAATAAATAATTTATTAAATAATTTCCAGAGAGGCAAAGTAGTTCTTTATGCATTGATAAAAACGATCCAAAAAAGCAAATAGTTTAAGTTGTCATAAACAGAACAAAACAAAACAAAAAAATCCTCCAGAGATAAACTCTGAGATAAAAATCCTAGGACTTCACATTGCTCTTATTTAGACAAAGTTGTATCATTTGGAAAATCAAAGTAAAAATCACACATCATATAAGATCATTTTTACCTGTATCTCCCAAACTAGGGTGAAACCCTTTACTGAGAATATACTTTCGGCCATCTACTCAAAATATATGTAGAAGTTTCAAACATTTGTTGATGGTGGCCGTATGAACAGACTTTGGGGAGAGCTATAGCAGGAAGCATGCCCTTTGACCTCCTCGATTTTGCAGGCTTTTTTTTTTTAAAGATTTAAAAAGATTCCCATCTAGCGGCGAAATTCTATTTTGCATTTAAACGAATAGTGCTCTCTAGCGGTTCTCCCATCTACTCGCTTTTTCAACTTTGGTAAATGTGTCAAGAATCTATGACAACGTGTCTTCCGATAGCACTTCATCGAGTTTAATTGTACATGTTCTACCGTTATGATGTATTTGTTACATGTTCTACCGTACATGTTCTACCGTTCTATATAATGATTTACACAACCGAGCAATAGACCGTACCTTTGACTTACCCGTCGAGAAGAAAGTAGATTCCTAGATAAAAGCTATCCCGATATTTATTTACATACCGATAAATTAAATTTAATTAAAACTTCTCCTGTGGCTCGGCATAACTATGATCCAGCATTATATTGTACCGTGCAGTGCAGCCTTTCAAATGTGACGGGGGCAGTATCAACGCCTCCCATATGGTCTAGCGGTTAGGATTCCTGGTTTTCATCCAGGCTGCTACTCAATAGTCGAATGATCATCAATAATCATTTTTAGTTATTCATAGTCTTAGAGGCCTACACGAACTGCAGAAACAAGCAGTTTCTTGAAGATTCAGTACTGAATCATTTTCACAAATACAATTATATTGAATTCAGAAAATTTCACTATGGAATACTTTATCATAATTTCAATTTAGTACGATTTCAACTTTTCATCTCATAATTATGACGCATAGTCATAATTTCAACTTTTTAAGTCATAATTTGGTTGTTGACTATAGTAGTGTTGCACCTGCATGTCCACTAACTCGCTTGTGAGAGTCAGAGTGTGTAGAGTAAACTCTCATTAGTGTTAGTAGACTATTAGTGGACTGGTAGGGTTAGAATAAGTAATATTAGAATAAAATATCTGTTGGGGAGCATCGCGATAAATAGTTCATGTTTAATGACAACATACCATTTTTCAACCGAGCGAATCTGCGCATGAGAGGCCTTCTTTAACTTTTTAATTCAGAATTACAATAACGCCTTGTTAATGTAATGCTTAAAACGTTTTTAAGTCATAATTTGGTTGTTGACTATAGTAGTGTTGATGATGAAACGTGCTAGTGCTTTTTGTCCCTCTCTGCTCTTTTTCAAGATGGCGGAACAACACGGAAGCCTCCTTGGACTTACCCGTCCCATGTAAATAAAGATAAGAAATGATCTTTCTTAAAGTCAGTCTCGTGAGGACTTTTTTTATGAATACAGACAATGATTTTAGCTAATAAAAAAACTCTTGTACCTTTAGTTTCAGATGTTTAAATGACAACATACCATTTTTCAATCTACACATGAGAGACCTTCAGAAGTTTCAGAAGGCCTTCAATGGCTTAGGTCCGTTGGCGAAAACACTGCATGTGTAAGGTTGTTTTCCAGATTTTCACCCAAAATCAAATACTGTATGACAATTTTCAAACCTGTTGTGTTCTGACACAAGGCCATTAACCGGTTCTTTTTGTTTTATAAATGTACTTTGCTTATTTCTAAATATCAACCTGATAAATATGAATTCACGATTAAACAAGATAATTTTAAAGAAAAAACATTTTTAAGAAAAATACAACTAAACCATGATAATGTTTAATTTAGATGTGGATGATTAAGTTTCAGGCGTAGTGCAACCAGATTTCTCTAACATCTCACTCACGACACACAACGTTGTAAATAAAATGAAAGAGATCTCAGATCACAATCTACATGGTAAGATATTCTCGTCCTTAGTATCTTTGGGTGTATTTTTGGCTGTATTTTGTCACACCGTAGCGATGCAAAGTTCCAGACTTTGGTAAAACCTGCTGGTAAAATTCCACAAAAGTAAATTCTAATTCTTCATCATCATGAGCCATTTAAAACAAATACAGAAAAGCCACTATAGTGATCCGTTTTGAATGTCTGTCATTGACATCTTGTTTCTTTTTGTACAGTTTGCAAAAAGTACATAGACTGTGGTCAAACATGTTAGGAATGTATACTATACATTATAGGTCCTTCTACACGAGAGTGTTTAGTGTGATTATGGCTGTTTTTCTGTTACCTATTACGCTATAACTCGTCTAACTATTACACGGTTAAGCTAATGAATTACGGTTGATACGTGGTATTTTTACATGAAAGGGGGGGTTTTTACATGAAAAACACCAGAGTTTTATTCGGCAGAATCACATATCGTCAATTTCAATGGTTAGATAAATCATCTATCTAACAGTCATCGGTTATATGTGAAACATATTCTGGATTCACACATTGGATTCTTGTTTATATTGAACATTGTTATTGAACCGTTTTTCAATGTTATTGAAAATAATTGTTAAATAAAAGCGCTATTGTTCTCGGCCTCATCAAAGTTCACACAGTTTTCACCGTACCGACTCTGAAACAAGACTTTGTTTAAAAGATTTTGTTTGCATTTCTTCTGAAACACCCTGTTTTGAAATTGTTTAACATCGCTAGCGTAACACTTACCGTACTGCCGGTTGTGATTGTATGGCGTTTTCTTTACACTTTCCCCAGGATATCATATTTGTTCATACACGACGGTATTCACATGAATTGGCTTGATTTCAGTCTTGATTTGATACGAGAGACATTTATTATATTATATTATTATACCATAAATAGCGCTAGAATGTATGTTTTAATATTTTAATTATATCTCTGGTTCTATGTTTTTAAAGACAAGGACGCCTCTTTCTATAAGCGACCCTCAAAATCTGTGCATACAACAAAATTACTTTTGTCTCATTGTTTGAAGAAAAACTCAGCGGGTGCTTGATAACTATTGAATCTATTAAACACCCCTGAATTCGGTAATGTTATCACATTTTAATTTCAACTAACTTACTTTTCAAATAACATCTTGTTGGTCAAATTAACTTAAAGCCTGCGCAAAATTATTCTTAAAAAACATTAACTTAAAGCATGCACATCCTAACTACTTTCTAAATGTTTGTAAATCCAAAAACTGTTATCACTGGATCGAGTGAAAATAATAAACTTCTCCTTTGTTTTTATGCATCAAGTTAAATGTAAATTTGCAAATGATAGGAAAACTTTATGATAGGAAAGTACGGACAGCGTCTTTGACCAATCCTCTACATATGGGGCACTTGCGCAGAGAAGGCGCACATTCTTTGCACACAACTAGGTGACCACAGGGGATGAAGACAATGTTCACTTCCTTATCCATGCAAACTTTGCATGTGCGCTCCTCTTGAAGTCTTCTTAACTGTTCCTCCATAGGCAATTCTGAAAGATCTTGACTCAGTGATGCAGCTTCATCTGTCTCGGTCGTCAGGCCACGCTCAAATTCCATCTCTAAAGCAGGATTGTTCTCTTGTTCTCTCACAAATTCTCTCGAGTCACTGTCTCCATGAGTCAATAGCCGCTCAAATAGTCTTGGAAATCTTGCTTGAATCTGATGAACAAACCCTTGGCCCTTTTCTTGCAGCAGGTAATCACATCTTGGAAACCACTTGGCATGTTCTACCCATGGATCATCACCAGACTCCCAACATCTGAGTCCACCATCGCAAGAAAAGCACTTCACGTCATCATTACGACCAACATAGTAAAAACCAGCCTTAGCCAATTGGTCTGGTCGAACAGTTATTCTTGAGGGCCAGTAGACAAATGTGAGCGACCTTTCTTCACACCGTTGCATTGCCGATACATTGAAAAGGCTAGATAAAGGTACATTATCTGCACGGTCACCTCGAACGAAGGGGCAGTTGGGGTAATGTCTCTGGTGCTCTGATACTGCACAATCTCCCGGTTCCCAGTTGCTAAGCTGGCCTCCACAACTGAAACAAGCCACTCTGTCGCCCTGGCCAAGGTAGTAGAAACCAGCTTTGGCAAGCTCGGCCGGACTTACTGGTGCAAGAGTCCAATTCTGAAAGGTGTCAAGGCGTTCCTGTTCCCGACGCATGCCAGGATTGTGACAAGCCGGAGGTTGCTGGTGAGACATATCCATGTTTAAGTAAACTCCCCCGTTAGGCCTGAAACGGATGTCGCAGGGGCGGAAAGAGGATGGCTACATTGCGAAGCGGGGAAAAGGGTGAAGACATAAAAATGTGACCACAGGGCGTGTCTGGAATGTAAATGGTTGCACATGCACGCACATAAAATGCAGAAAACAAATATTGAAATATTCTAAATATTATGAGCTCAGACATTTTTTACCAGAATTTTATTTCAACATTATACTTTCATACATTGAAGTAAAACGACAATAACGACATTTACAGATGGTCTAACCAGAATAGAAAATCTCTGCAGGCTATCATGTTTTGCTCCAGGCTATAGTTGGTTGACCTGACTTTCAACTAATTCACCAACGTCAGTTTTTGCATTTTTTGACACCAGTGACACACAGAGATCCGTTACGAATGTCCATATAGCGAGTATTTCAATGATTTCGAATTTGTCACTACATTCACGCAACACATCCAAAACTTTTCTTAGGATTACGCCGTTCGGCTCTTTGCCGTCAAAAAACATGGGCGTTACATCAGGCCATGGCTTTGTCAAGCCTCGTACGTCATCCATTTCATTTTTGAGATTTGTCACACGTTTGGTGTCCTGCGCACAATCTTTTTTCATATCACGCGCAGCGTCGATGATCCTGTGCATCAAGCCAACCATTTGGCCTCTAAAATAATCTTTAAACATAGAGTCCAGCATAGCTCTTAAACGACACTCTTTGCCCGTGGCACACTCACACGTTCTCCTTTAGGTTTTGCGTCGCCATTTTTGAGTCTCCTGAATCTCTTGCAATGTTCCCGGAATGTTCCTGAGTCCTTGCGGTACAATCATGCGTTAATGCGCAGAAGTTTGTGGGTCAGAAGTTTGCGTCAGGCTCAGGACTTTCAACTTTTTTTTTTTTTTTTTCACAATATTTTTATTTGACTTTTAGAGTAACATACATAACATACAACAGAACCTGCTTTCAAACACAAAATACAATGTTACCATATATAACATATCCAATATGCCCTTTGACACAAGTAAACAGAGACTAGCCATCCCCCAACGGGCGGAACCCCGACTGTGAAACTATTCATTAGTGTCATCTTCCTCTTGATCTTCGGTTAAGTCTGTGCTTTCTGCAAAGAGCATGAAAGGTCTCCAAATACTTTCAAACAAGTCTTTTTTTCCTTTTAGCAAGTATGTGATGTGTTCCAATGGAAGAGTAGCCAACATCTGCTTAACCCACTGTCCAATACTTGGTCTACTTGTGCTTTTCCAGTGCAATGCTATCAACATTTTAGCTTGTAATAAACATATATCAATGAACAGCATCTCACTTTTTGTATATCCTATGTGCTTGGGGTACAAGCCTAAAATGATTAAAGAAGGTTCCAGAGGAAGATCTTTAGAAATAATATCATTCACAGTTTGCTTTATTACACCCCAAAATGTTCTAATTTCTCTACAATCCCAAATACAATGGAACAATGTTCCCTTTTCTTCTCCACACTTTGCACATATGTCTGGGATATTTGGATTGAATTGGTTTAATTTAACAGGAGTGACATAAACACGCATAAGCCATTTGTATTGTAATAATCTCAACCTAGAATTTATAGTTTGCTTATGTGCTTTACTACAAGCCATTTCCCACTCATCTGGTGTTACATTTATTTGCAAATCTTTCTTCCAGGCTTCTAATTTTAGGGTTGAATTATCCGGGGAGTGTGATAACAGTAGTTTATAAAGTTGGGAGATTGCTCCCCTTTTAAAACTTTTTTCACTTATCATTTCTTCTAACTCAGATTTGGGTGGTTTCCGTAAGTTGTTTTGATTGGTTCCTATATAACTTCTGAGTTGGAGATATTTGAAAAAATATTTCCTTTGAATATTAAATTTGTGTCTAAGCATGTCAAATGACATCAAATTGTCTGAGTCTGTTGGATATAAATCTTGAATTTTCTCCAATCCATTTAAAGCCCATTGCTTAAACACTGCATCGGCTCTCCCTGGGGAGAAGTTCTGATTTCCCCAAATTGGGGTTAGCTGTGATAAAATAACTGGTTCTTTAATGTATCTTTTAACATTATACCACACCTTGACCATGTTTTTAACTATTGGATTTTTAGTTTTCTTCAACAAATTAGCTTCTGTATCAGAAAAAAGGTACCAAGGTAACGAAGGACTCAAAATGTTACTCTCCATTTCTGTCCATTGGGGAGTGTCATTTTTGCTAAAATAGTACCCTATAGATCTAAGCTGAGCTGCCCAGTAGTACCATACTAAATTTGGGCACATCAAGCCTCCTTCATGATAGGGCAAATGAAGTAACGACAGTCGTATTCTAGCACGTTTGTTTGACCATAAAAAATCAAGAAGTAGTTTCTTAAATGTTTTAAACCAGTCAGCAGGGGGTGGCAAAGGAATATTCTGAAACACATACAACAATTTAGGAAGTATATTCATTTTGTAAATATTAATTCGACCAATAAGAGACATGGGAAGAAGAATCCATCTATTGACATTATCTCTAATTTCGTTAGTTATTGATTCATAATTATGCTGAACAATTAAATCTAAATTTGGAAGGATATATATTCCTAAGTAAGTAAATTTAGAAACTGATTTGAATTGTGAAACTACTATAGGTGGATTCTCTCTCTCTCCTTTATCTAGCAACAAAATAGAAGATTTTAATCTGTTAATTACATATCCTGAAATGTGACCAAACTCCTCAATTAGTTTTAACAAAGCAGGAATAGAAGAATTAAGTTTTGAAAGGAATACAATTACATCGTCTGCATATAACGACAGTCTGTGTTCTACCCGACCAATTGAAATTCCGGTTATATGTAAATGTGACCGTACTGCTATAGCCAAGGGCTCCATTGCTAAAGTGAAGAGCAACGGAGATAACGGACACCCCTATCGACATCCGCGTTTAATTGAAATTGGTTTAGATACGTTTTTATTTGTTAAAATCTCAGCAATAGGATTTAGATATAGTAACTGTATCCATTTTCGAATTCTCGGTCCAAATCCAAAGCGTCTTAACACATCAAAAAGATAGGCCCACTCTACCCTGTCAAACGCTTTTTCAGCATCCAGGGAGAGGAGGGCCGTATCCTTAGTGTCGACTAATGCTTGAATGACGTTGAGAACCCTCCTAACATTATGCAGACCTTGCCGACCCAAAACAAAGCCGTTTTGATCCCTGTGGATGATCAATGGAAGGGTTTCCTGTAAACGAATTGCTAGTAATTTACTGATTATCTTAAGATCTGAGTTAAGCAGACTTATTGGCCTCATATTCTCACATCTATCCCTAGATTTTCCAGGCTTAGGTAATAAAATAATTAATGCACTGACCATTGAGTTGGGGAGGTCCCCATCTATAAAAGCTTCCTGCAACATTTCCAATATTGGCTTTACCAACTTTCCCTTAAACTTTTTATAAAAGTCAATTGGAAACCCATCAGGTCCAGCTTTTTTACCTGTGTTCATGCTATCAATTACTTTGATTATTTCATCTTCACTAATGTCACAGTCTAATTGATGGCTAAGGTCTTCTGCAATAGTTGGTATGTTTAACTTGTTTAAGAATTTTTTTTGTGCGTTTAGATCGGTCTGACCCTGGGAATCATAAAGTTTTTCATAATAATTTCTAAATTCTTTATTTATCTCTATTGGATCCACAATTGTTTCTCCTTTTGTATTTATTATTGTTGTTATATTTTTTTGTGCATCTAATTGTTTTATTTGCCATGCTAAAATCTTACCGGGCTTCTCTCCCTGTTCATAGAAAGACTGATTTAATCTTAATATGTTGGAGGCTGCCCTATCCGCTGTAACTTTATTATACTGTGCTTTTAATAGCAACAGCTCTTTTTCTACTTGTGAATTCTTATATCTAAATAACTGCTTCTCCAAATTCTTTATTTTTTCCTCTAGTTGTTGTCTTTTCTTACGCAATTCTTTAGATTTTGAAGAAGTATAAGAAATGATATAACCCCTTATACAGGCCTTAAAAGCATCCCATTTGATACAAGCAGTGGTTTGTGTTGTGTTTATACTAAAATATTCATCAATTTTATTCCCCACATATCCTACAAAAGATTCATCTTTGAGCCATTTTTGATGTAAGCACCATCTAGGAGGGTCTATCAATAAATCTTTATGAGTATATTTTATGTTACATGAAGCATGGTCTGATATTGTAATACTATCATAGGAACATTCTCCCATATTGGGCAACAAGTCTGCTGAAATTAGAAAGTAATCTAAGCGAGAATATGTATTAAATGTTTTAGAGTGACAAGAATATGTAATATCAATTGGATTATAATGTCGCCAAATATCTACCAACTGCAATTCCTTCATAAAGTTCTGGATGATTTCTCTGCTTTTATGATGAGTCTGGTCAATTCCGGTGCATCGGTCAAGGATTGGATTCAAAACGCAGTTCCAATCACCACCAATAATATTTTTTCCTGAGAGAGAAGAAATGGTTAGAAATAAATTTATAAAGAATCGATCATCATCTATATTAGGTCCATATACATTCACTAAGTTGAAATTTTCATGTAAAATAGATCCTTGAATAATCAAGTATCTTCCAAATTTGTCTTTTATAACGTTTGTGACTTGCAATGGTACCGATTTATGAATTAGTGTAATTACACCTCGAGCTCTAGATGTAAATGAGGATGCATACAGCGATCCCTGCCACCTCCTGCTTATTCTAATATTTTCCTCCTCAAGAGTGTGGGTCTCCTGCAGGAAAACTATTTTAGAGCCTAGATCTTTTATTTTATTCATAACTTGCTTTATCTTTTTAGGTTTATTTAAGCCCCTGCAATTCCAGGAAGTATATTTAATTTCAAATATTTGTGTCATCCGAACAAAACATACATAAACCTTATTTTAGCACCATATAAATGTGTCTGAAAGCTAACATACAGTAGAACACTGAAACATAAACTAAAAGTTGCGAACAGCACGAACATCACAAAGAAAAAACAAAAAAACAAACAAAAAAAAACCACCCTTCCCAGCTAACTGGGTAAACCCCTAAAGTACTCTACTTCCAACCGCTAACACCGTCAGATTTCTGAGATCTGAACTGTTGTCAGTATAAACACATCTCAACGCTCACCTGCTACTGTATTCAAATAATGTATCCTTTGTGAACAGTACTTGCATTTACATCTTCAAAAATGCCTTATCAAAAATACCTACAATATGTGGTTATTACAGCAGTGGCAGTACCTATAAACACAAGTCATTCTGTTCCTTCTGTATCCATTTGGATCTTCTGGACAAAGATCTTGGCCTCCGCTGGTGAAGTAAACTTGTGGACTTTCTCCTTGTATGTCAGTACTAGCGTGGATGGGGAAAGAATGCCATGCCGCACCCCTAGTTTACGCAACTGGTCGCGAACAACATCGAATTGCTTCCGCTGCCTGTGCACCTCCGTAGCGACATCAGCAAACAGCTTCACACGTTGGTTCTTGTAGAGGATATCCTTCTTTGTTTTGGCAGCTCTCAGTACGGTTTCTTTCTGCTTGTAATTAAGAAATCTCATGATTACCGTTCTTGGCGAGGCATCGGTGTCTTTCTTTGGCCCGACGCGGTGAGCCCTTTCCAGGACTAAAGGGTGACGCGTTGGGGTTAACTCCAGCGCGTCTGGCAACCAACTCTCCAAAAACCCGCACATGTCGGAGCTCTCACAATTTTCAGGGAGACCCACCAGTCTAAGATTGTTCAAACGTGATCTTGTTTCCATATCGACCATTTTGTCCTCAAGATGCTTATTTCTTTTCTGTAAACTCTCGACCACCGCTTTCAATTCTCCCTGCTCGTCTTCCACGTTAGACAGACACACCTCTGCCTCGGCCATCCGCTCTGTGCATTCAGACATCTCCTTTCTTGTTTCTTCTATAGCTTTCATTACTCCATCAAATCTTCCCGCAAACTCTGTTTTCAAATTGCGTATCTCACCCAATATCTCATCTTTAACCATACTTAGCAGCTGTTGATCCTTGACGACCGGAATCGTCGCATTATTGTTCACATCCCCTTCGTTAGTTTCTTTGCTAGCAGCGTTAACGCTAGCCTCGTTCGTAACGTTAGCATCCTTGTTATCTGGCTGCTCTATACCGTGCGCTCCAAAGCCTGTTAACTTGGATTGCGTAGTTGATTTGGGTTTATCTCTACTCCCTCTTCCAGTGCTAGGCATTTCTGCACCAGTTTCACAGCTTCAGAAAGTTTTGGCTCAATTAAAAGGATTAATCAGGATTGTTGTAGAGAGCAGGTTCGAACGTGACCTTCTAGTTTGCGGCCATAACCGGAAGTCCCCGGACTTTCAACTTTTGTTGCAGTAGCGCAGCAGTCCGAGGCTAGTAGAGCTAGAGCGTGCAATGTCCTGAAATATTTATCAGGCTGGGGTCCACCCACCCTGTTGTGTAGAATGTATGGAGGTTGGCCTCAGGAAAGCCATAAATAACTATGTAAATTAAACCCACATTATGGAAGTTTGAATCGTTCGAGTCATACACACAAGTGCAGCGATGGAGCGCGTGAACACGAGCAGTGTGAGAGGATTCCTGAGATCTTGCGACGATCTGACTGAGAAGATTCGCTGTTTAATACAGAAGAAACTCATCAAGAAGTACTTGAGCAGGTATAAAAACCTATTTTATTTGTGGATTAAAGAATAGAATAAAAAATAGCCATTTCTCTCTCACTATGGACAACCAATCCCATGCATGCCAAACTATCATTTGGCATAACTAATCATTATCAACATATTTTTGATAAAAGAGTTCCAAATGGCACTTATTTTGAGCGCTCCAAAGTTCACTTTGTCCACAAAAAGGAACTTAGTCTTAATTTACTGAAGGCTATGGATGTTAGGTAAATACGTTTATTAAATTGTACACATGTTATGTGTTTCTTCTCCTGTCACATTAAATCACAATTTAGAAAAAAAAGAAATTAGAAACAAGTTGATTATTTTTGTAGTTGTTTAACATTTCTCAAAACATTTGTCAAATATGAAATGTTTAGTTTAGCTACTTGCACCTTATCTCGCACTTTATGACCGTTATCAGCTATTATCAGATACTATTGTTCTAACATAGACTATTGTTTTAACTCTGGTTTAACTTGCTGTGCGTCTGTTCACCGTCTATCATGTCCTCTAACACTGCAGCATCAGCTTGTTCATTGACTTTGAACTGGTGTAGGAATGTGTTTATTTTATGTTAACTTTATTTTTGCTGTACATAAATTTGATTCTTCTAACTGTTTATCTTTGGTTAACACAGTTGGAGAAGAACAACAGGGAGGTTGGAAGACACAGTAGTAGAGGAACTACAGAATAAATATGGAGAGAAAACAGCATTAAAAAGGATCAAGTCTATAGTAAAAAAAATCAGAAAAAAGAATATCAAACGTAGGAAAAGATTTATAATTTTACTTTGTTAGTAGTGAATATGTTTCTCAATCCTCAATCTTCTTAGTTTTTTTTTTTTTTTAACAGATGGTGACGTTCAGACGCTGAGCATTCAAACACATTCTGGAAACATGACAAACCAACAGCCTAACAACCATCTACAACGACAGCATAATAATACTAATAATAATTCTACATCATTCGGACGGCTATTAATTCAGATCCCTAATCAGCTTACCTTCACAATTGACCAGAAGAATGGTGGGACAATAGTTGCTCCAATCATGGTAGAAAAGACAATATATGGTGATGTTAACATCAGTGTGGTGAGTGTCTGATCATTTAAGAAACAGTTGCTTAGTTAAGAAATGATTTGTGTATGTGTTTTTTCAAATGATTATATTAAATCCAGGCAATTTGGTTGATGAAAAATTTATTAAAATTAAGATACAATTTATACAAAACGAAATTCGTTTTAAAGAGGCCTTTTACAAAACGAAATTTATTGAAGTGGTCAAATCGTCTGACTCCCGATGCATCCCATCTTATTTGTGCTGTTCACTTTTCATAATCAACAAAGATGGAAAAAATAACATTATAATATTTTAACAAATACGAAACTTAATGCGCTTATTTAATGAACTCGAGAACAAAATGCATCCTGGCAGTAGTGAGTGGGTGGTAGTTTCGGAGATGCGACATTAGGTTAGAGGTGTTTACATCTCTCGCGGTCACCTTTTTATGGCACAATTTACAAATTGCCTCGTCAGTATTTACCGCCTCTCCCTTCTCATTTGGCTGGAACCAGAAATATTACCAAACTGCAACCACACAAGCATTTTTAGGCAATAAATAAATTATATATATTACAGGCTATATAAGTGCCGGTAATGACGGTTTTAAACTGATACCGGTGCTATTTTAAGATCCCGCGGTATCCGATATTACCGTAATACCGCCCAACCCTATCTGTTACCTTAAATTATACGCTTATCTCTGTAAAGCTGCTTTGAGACAATCTACATTGTTAAAAGCGCTATATAAATGAAGATGACTTGACTTGACTTGACAAATTTTGTTTTGTTTTTTAAAGTTGGTCCATAGAGTGTGACAAAAATATGGTGCCGTGTAAAAATACACTCAAAGATTTAAGCACAACTACTTACATACATAGGAGAATATCTAACTGTACTGTAGATTGTGATCTGAGATCTCTTTCATTTTATTTACAACGTTGTGTGTCGTGAGTGAGATGTAAGAGAAATCTGGTTGCACTACGCCTGAAACTTAATCATCAACATCTAAACTAAACATTATCATGGTTTAGTTGTATTTTTCTTTTTTCTTAAAAATGATCTTGTTTATTCAGTCCATATTTATCAGGTTGATATTTAGAAATAAGCAAAAAATACATTTATAAAACAAAAAGAACCGGTTAATGGCCTTGTGTCAGAACACAACAGGTCTTTTTATTCTAACTTTGAAAAGTGTCATACAGTATTTGATTTTGGGTGAAAATCTGGAAAACAACCTTACACATGCAGTGTTTTCGCCAACGCCATTGAAGGCCTTCTGAAACTTCTGAAGGTCTCTCATGTGTAGATTGAAAAATGGTATTTTATTAGCTAAAATCATTGTCTGTATTCATAAAAAAAGTCCTCACGAGTGTAAAATGATCTGACTTTAAGAAAGATCATTTCTTATCTTTATTTACATGGGACGGGTAAGTCCAAGGAGGCTTCCGTGTTGTTCCGCCATCTTGAAAAAGAGCAGAGAGGGACAAAAAGCACTAGCACGTTTCATCATCAACACTACTATAGTCAACAACCAAATTATGACTTAAAAACGTTTTAAGCATTACATTAACAAGGCGTTATTGTAATTCTGAATTAAAAAGTTAAAGAAGGCCTCTCATGCGCAGATTCGCTCGGTTGAAAAATGGTATGTTGTCATTAAACATGAACTATTTATCGCGATGCTCCCCAACAGATATTTTATTCTAATATTACTTATTCTAACCCTACCAGTCCACTAATAGTCTACTAACACTAATGAGAGTTTACTCTACACACTCTGACTCTCACAAGCGAGTTAGTGGACATGCAGGTGCAACACTACTATAGTCAACAACCAAATTATGACTTAAAAAGTTGAAATTATGACTATGCGTCATAATTATGAGATGAAAAGTTGAAATCGTACTAAATTGAAATTATGATAAAGTATTCCATAGTGAAATTTTCTGAATTCAATATAATTGTATTTGTGAAAATGATTCAGTACTGAATCTTCAAGAAACTGCTTGTTTCTGCAGTTCGTGTAGGCCTCTAAGACTATGAATAACTAAAAATGATTATTGATGATCATTCGACTATTGAGTAGCAGCCTGGACAGCCTGGATGAAAACCAGGAATCCTAACCGCTAGACCATATGGGAGGCGTTGATACTGCCCCCGCCACATTTGAAAGGCTGCACTGCACGGTACAATATAATGCTGGATCATAGTTATGCCGAGCCACAGGAGAAGTTTTAATTAAATTTAATTTATCGGTATGTAAATAAATATCGGGATAGCTTTTATCTAGGAATCTACTTTCTTCTCGACGGGTAAGTCAAAGGTACGGTCTATTGCTCGGTTGTGTAAATCATTATATAGAACGGTAGAACATGTACGGTAGAACATGTAACAAATACATCAGAACGGTAGAACATGTACAATTAAACTCGATGAAGTGCTATCGGAAGACACGTTGTCATAGATTCTTGACACATTTACCAAAGTTGAAAAAGCGAGTAGATGGGAGAACCGCTAGAGAGCACTATTCGTTTAAATGCAAAATAGAATTTCGCCGCTAGATGGGAATCTTTTTAAATCTTTAACAAAAAGGCCTGCAAAATCGAGGAGGTCAAAGGGCATGCTTCCTGCCATAGCTCTCCCCAAAGTCTGTTCATACGGCCACCATCAACAAATGTTTGAAACTTCTACATATATTTTGAGTAGATGGCCGATAGTATATTCTCAGTAAAGGGTTTCACCCTAGTTTGGGAGATACAGGTAAAAATGATCTTATATGATGTGTGATTTTTACTTTGATTTTCCAAATGATACAACTTTGTCTAAATAAGAGCAATGTGAAGTCCTAGGATTTCTTAAAAAACATTGTGACAAACTTTGACAACATGTTTCATGTTGTATGGACAAAAGATCTAAGATCTCAAGTTTTTGGACAGACGCTGCTTAGTAAAACTAAATCTTCTAAGAAGATATGATTTTAAAGATTTGATTTAAACTTTTAAATGAAATTAGTCTAAAACTCTAGATATGCTCTGGAAAGGCGTTAGCAGACTAGATTTACTGCAACATTGTCCGCCGAGACTCATTTTTTTATCTCAGAGTTTATCTCTGGAGGATTTTTTTGTTTTGTTTTGTTCTGTTTATGACAACTTAAACTATTTGCTTTTTTGGATCGTTTTTATCAATGCATAAAGAACTACTTTGCCTCTCTGGAAATTATTTAATAAATTATTTATTTATTACATTTTGAAAATGTAGTTTTCTGTGATGGTCGTGTTTAGGTGTACAGGATAGCTATGGAAAACCATAAAAATTGAAACCCAGCATGGACAAAAAATGCTGGTTGAATCTTTTTCATATAAATGAGATTTAAGACGACCAAGTACAGTTTTTGAATGTTTAATAACAATTATACTTTAGGTCACCGTTAAGCAAAAAATAATTTATATCATACATAAGTACAGATAAATAGAAGATGAGTATGTATTGAAACTTTAAAGATTTAATTTAATCAATCTTTTAAAATATCTAATGCAAACTTTTTAAGGTTATGCTTTTAGATGAGAGAGAGAATATTTTTTATATACTTATAAAGAACAGAATGTTTTTTAACTTTAGTAAGTGTGAGATACACTTTACAGTGTCACTGTTACCTCTGGAAATGGAAGGAGGGGATGTCAGAATGCAGTATAGACACACAGACACACGCGCGCCCCCGTCGGCCTGCTGACAGACACGAGCGAGGGCCTCTGTTTGAGAGACTTTTTTATACATTTTTTTATACATTTTTTATACATTACATTTACATTTTATAAAGATATCATTTAAACTTTGAAATAAATTTAGCCCTAACACAATGTCTCATTCTGATCGCTGAATAAACCCTAGGGGTCAGAGACGCTGGTGTGAGAGAGAACCACTCTGTGATTTATGTCTTTAAGAGCTTCTTGAACTTGTAAGTTCAAGAGTTGTAACTCTAAACATGTAAGATGAATTTTATTTATTCATCTAAAATAATTGGTTTCAGTATATTTTTATAACCATTTTATTTATACACTTTTAAGGAACAGTATGTTTTTCAACTTTTGTTAGTGTGATATTAGGAAACCCCTTCCTCACTTTCACCGTGCTCTGGTATGCGAAGGAGAGGGGTCAGAGCTCACATGTGAAGGGGCGCGCACACACACACACACACACACACACACACACACACACACACATGCACACACAGAAACGCGCACGGCTCCTTTACTTTTTGACACACATACATTAGACGCGCTATGTTTTGAGACAGTGTGAGGTCATTCAGGAATGACTAGATGAATTCAGTTGTGTAAAACAATTTTGAACCCATTCATACATTGCATTTTTGTGGACATCAGGACATACTTTAACTCTCTCTAACATGTAAGATGATTTTTATTTTTAGTAAGATATATTGTATAAGCATTTCATTATATACTTTTAAAGGATAGAATGTTTTTCAACCTTAGTTTAATTGTTTTAGATTATATCATTTATATTATATAAATAAAAGGATAGAATGTTTTATGAAATTTTTAATCTAAAACAATTGGTTTTAGTAAGCTTTTTAAATGCTTTTAAAGAACAGTATGTTTTTCAACTTTAGTTTAATTTGCAAGATTTCATTTAAACACTTTTAAAGGATAGAATCTTTTTTCAACTTTAATTATTTTAGTAAGATATTATTGTATATTATTAACATTTATATACTTTTAAAAAGAACAGAATGTTTTACATATGAATGTGAAATAACTGAATGTGACATATATGAAATAACTGACCCCATTTATATATACTGTTCAGGAATGTGAAGGCAGGATACTTTACCTCTAACATGTAAGATGATTTTTATTTTTAGCAAGCTTTTTAATTTATATTCTTTTATTCATCTAAAACTAAAATAATTGGATCAATAAGATATTTATATTATACTTTTAAAGGCATGTTTTCAACTTGTTAGTCTGATATAGACTTCACCGTGTTTCAGATGTCAGAGCTCGCAGGAAGAGGACGCGCGCATAGACACACAGACACACACACACACACACACACACACACACACACACAGACACGTGTGTTTTACTTTTTGACACACATACATTGGAAGCGCGCTCCTTATGTTTTGAGACTGTGTGAGGTCATTCAGGAATGACTATGTGAATTCAGTTGTGTAAAACAATTTTGAATCCATTCATACATTGCATTTTTTGTGGACATCGATGGTATACTTCAACTTTCTAAAATAAGGTAAGATGATTTTATTCATCTAAAACTATTGGTTTTAGTAAGCTTTTATATTATACACTTAAAAACAACTTTAGCATGATAATTAATATAGAATTTATATAAAGGATAGGATGTTTTACATAGGAATGTGAAATAATTGGTTTTAGTAAGCTTTTCAAGGTATGTTTTTCAACTTTAGGTTAATTATTTTTGTGGACATCAATGGTATGGACATACTTTTCAACTCTCTAAAATAATTGGTTTCAATGTATGTTTTATTTTAAAGGATGAGATTATTTTGTGTGACATACGCTTCTCACTTTCACTGCAGAGGGGGCGCAGGCACAATAACCACACACGCACACACATATATAACTGGGACAAAGTTCAAACAACCGTCAAAAAACATCTGTTCAAATATAACTACCCGTCAAAATTATGATTTAGTCCTAGCTAGGTCATAGTTCAAAACTAACTGTCATACAACATGATCGATAGGCTAGCAGGGTCAATAAGTTAATCCCATGAACTCATTCCGGAAGTTCAACCCGTCAATCATAAAGGTCACCGGAAGTTCAACCTGCCAAAAGGTCAAAGGTCAAAGGTCAAAGTCGTAAATCATTTTGACACAATGTACCTCTTAAGTACTACTCCAATATACTGGAACTGTGTTCTAGAAATAAATGTGATATTGATATGAGGGTAGGTAGGCATAGATTCAGAGGCATAAGTTACTGTGAGTATTACATACAACAATGCAACAATAATAAAACAATGCATTGACATTTACTTTTTACATTTGATACTTAAGTATTATTAAAAACGAGCACTTCTGTACTTTTACTTCAGTAAAAATCAGTCTTTACAACTTTTACTTGTAACGGAGTAATATTTGACCAGTAGTATATGTAATTCATTTAAGTAAGGAAGTTGTGTACTTTGTCCACCTCTGTATTTAAATATATTTCAAATGCTTTGGCAATACTATATTCCAAATGTCAGGCCAATAAAGCAACAAACCTATAAGTAGACAAGTTGAACAGAGTATTTGACACTCAGTCTGTCGCACACACTGTCACTTTCTCTCGTGGCATTCGCTTCGCTTTTGTTCAATCCGGCGACTCTCAGCTTCATTTCAGATGAGGGCGACACATCTCAAACAAGCCTATTGCTATAGCATCTCCAAACATCGCTGGACCAAGCGTCAAATGTGACAAGTTGGGAGTGAGAACGTGTTGATTTCCTAATTCAGAAATATGATCGGTGAATGAAGTTCAATGGAATTCATATATAATTATACTTTTGCTGTGTAGCTTTGTTTTTTTTATTAACAAACGTACCAGTCCTGCCTGCTCTCTGTTTGTTTGTTTCTTTTGGATTGAATTGATATGTTGTTGTGCTTAAGTAATTGCTCTACAAATAATTAATTTCCAACTTTCAGATTCTTTAGATTAGTTTTGAGAAAACGAGGTATTGTAAGGAAATCTACAAGCAGACAATCATAAGATCATTTTAGAGTGTTGCAAAGTATTAAATGTTCAGTATTATTTAATGCTATTAAGAATAATTAGCAATAAACACTATTGTTTAGCCATATTTTTATATTAATTATAGCGACAAATTGTCAATATAACTGATTCTTCTTGAATGGTCTTTTGTCATTATTGTATTGCAGTGAGTGCAACAAGACGCTTCTGGACAACTATATATTATATCTTTAACACTGACTTGATTTGTCCAAACAAAAGTTTAGTTTTAAAACCTCCATTGCATATTGTTAGGTTTCTGGTTGCAGCAAAGAGGAAACAGGATTTCTGTGCATTAGACTTTATTAACGATAAACTTAGGCCCCGTTTACATGGTTTACATTTTACAAAATTACATTATACATGGTTATTTTGAAAAACGGAGACATTTCCCTTCGTTTGTGCCCCTTGTTTACACGCAAACGGAGAGTTCGCCTCTAAAAACGATTCTTTCTAAAAACTCCGGCCAGAGTGGAGATTTTGGAAAACTCTGTTTGCACGTTTTCATGTAAACTGAGAAAACTGAGCTTTAGGCAGTCGACGTCACAGTATGCGACAACTTGCATCTGCGTCAAAAGTGTGACCTATATTTCGGGATTCTGATTGGCTAACGTGGGCTTGAGCTTCTCGTTACACTGCCACCTACAGGTTTGGCATGCTCTTGACGGCATATAACACGGGTTCGTGTAAAGGAACACTTTTCTGAAAACGGAGAGGGTGAAACGTCCGTTTATGAAAATAACCGGCCATGTGTAAACGTAGCCTTAAACTTACAGAAACACTCGGGATACTCAGAACCAGGACAGAACAACCAGCTAAACATTAATGATGACAGAAGACTGAACAGGACTAAGGACTTAAATACACAGGAAACCAAGAGGAACTAATAATGAGACTAATTAACGACACACCTGAAACAAGGAACCTAATCAATTTGTAACCAAAGAGACAAACAAGTAGGGAATAGTGGAGAACTGGTTAAAAGATTAGAATTAGAAGATTAATAAGGAAACTCAAACATAAACTGAACAGAAGAGCAGGACATACACAACCTCTAAACATGACTATGGCCACATTTACACATACTCGGGTATTTAGAGAAACGAATATTTTCCCCCCATTCGTTTTCAATAATAACATCGTGCACACAACATCGTTTTCAAAAAAGTTCAACTGGCATAAATAGCCATCGAGTGCCATCATAACTCCGCCAAACCTATGGGGGCAGTGTAGAGAGAAGGATAAAGCCATGCAAGCCAATCAGAATCCTCAGAATGTGACGTTTGAGAACCTAAAACCCCTGTTTCTCCCAGTTGACATGGCAACACAAAACGATACTTGGTTACTCATGTAACCTCGGTTCTCTCTAGAGAGGGAACGAGTATTGCGTAAGCTTGCTTACGCTGCGGGAAAAGTCTTCTTTTCTCGAGATACTGAAGCCAAAAATTATCCTTAATTTCATATTTTGTCAACGCAGTGCAGCTGCGGGCAGCTGAGCTAGAGCGGCATACTGCATGCTCATTGGCTGCCGCGCGGCAACTGCTTAAGCCTACCAGCGAGCCTGGCGTGACGTCACGCCCAATGAGGGCACGTGCGCCCTCGTGCGTCACAGCCTGCCAGAATGGGCGGCGTCAGAGCGTATATAAGGAAGGCTCGTAGGCTATATTCTCTGTTTTCTGTCGAATGAAGCGACACGAGCTATAGGCTTTAAGCACGGCAGGGAACGCAATACTCGTTCCCTCTCTAGAGAGAACCGAGGTTACGTGAGTAACCAAGTATCGTTCTCTTACGAGAGGTTCTCTCGTATTGCGTAAGCTTGCTTACGATGCGGGAACCCCTTGTCCACGCCGTGCGCGCCTGACGATCACATATGACACTTTATGAAAAGCATAGAGGTGAAATGACAGGTGGCCAGCGGTGCGGGCCAACACATGTTCATAAGCACACCTAGGGAACACAAGAACGGCACGGCCGGTCTATGCATACTGATACCCTGAGCGTGCAGCTCAACAGACAAGCTAATCGATAGTACAGCCTGCGCACATGAGCAGGACATGAACACGACTAGACTGACAGAAGTTTAGCCTGCAGGGCGGGAACTTCCAGGTTATAAAACCTAACAAATGTAGAGGGGGACGCCCAGCCCGCCGCCATACAAATGTCATGAATGGAAATCCCGCTGGACCATGCCCACGATGAGGCCATGCCTGTGGTGGAATGAGCCCGTATGCCCAACGGACATTGCAGGTCTTTTGACGCATATGCTGCTGCAATAGCATCCACTATCCATCTGGATAGCGTCTGTTTCGAGGCGGCGCGACCCTTAGCGCGCCCTCCAAACGAAACGAAAAGCTGCTCTGAGAGCCTGAAGGCTGCAGAACGCGTGACACAACACCTTAACGCCCTGACCGGGCAAAGGCGGTTAACACCCTCCTCACTGCCGGATGACGGCAGGGCTGATAGGGTAATGACTTGAGCCCTAAAGGGAGTACCTAACACTTTGGGGACATAACCGTGCTTCGGTTTGAGAATGGCTAACGAGTCGTTAGGTCCAAACTCGAGGCACGACGCGCTGACGGACAGCGCGTGCAAATCACCCACTCGTTTGACTGAAGCCAGAGCTAGCAGAAAAACGGTTTTAAGCGTAAGTATTTCAACTCCACAGAGTCCAAAGGCTCGAAGGGATGCACTTTTAGGGACTCTAGGACCAGAGACAGGTCCCAAATAGGGACTGACGGGGGCCGAGGAGGGTTCATCCTCCTGGCCCCGCGCAAAAAGCGGGTAATGAGTTCGTTCCTGCCCAGTGAGCGGCCGCGCGCCGAATCGGCGAACGCTGCTATGGCCGCGACGTAAACCTTGAGCGTGGAGGGGGACCTGCCCGCGTCCAACATCTCTTGGAGAAAGTTTAATACCTGTGGGACTCCACAGGACTGAGCATTCGAACCCTTTTCCACACACCATTTGCTAAACACCGACCATTTAGACGCATAGAGCCGCCTCGTCGAGGGGGCTCTGGACTGCGTGATCGTGTTAATTACCCCTTCTGGCAGATCAACGAATATCCGTTGATTTCCCACGCATGCAGAGACCAGTGCTCTGGATGGGGATGCAGAATCGATCCTTGGGCTTTAGAGAGAAGATCTCTCCTCACCGGAATCGGCCATGGGGCTGTGTCTACCAGTCTCATTAGCTCGGGGAACCACGGTTGGTTTTCCCAGCGCGGAGCTATGAGGAGCACTGCGCAGTCTGCCTCCCTGATCCTCGCTAGCACTTGAGGCAGCAATGAGATCGGGGGGAACGCATACAGTGGAACCAGGGCTGCAGGGCTGAGACACAGCGCTGAGTCACTCTGACTGGTGCATGGCCCGAAATCCATGCTATGCGGGGCACTTCTGACTTTAGCCAGCATTTAAGCGGGCCCATTCGAAGTAAACCCAGCTGCAGGACCGCTGCGGCTGACGCCATATGGCCCAAAAGTCTCTGAAAGGTTTTCAGGGGAAAAACTTTTCCCACTTGAATGGAAGCGGCGAGGTGTCGAACACAGCGTGCGCGCTGTGTTGACGATCTGCCCGTCATCGCCGCCGAATCCAGATCTATACCCAGAAAAGTGATAGACTGACTGGGGGTTAGAGAGCTCTTGTCCCAGTTCACGGAAAGACCCAGGCTTTCCAAATGACCGAGAAGCGCTTTCCTGTGAGAAACTAGTTCCTCTGTTGAGTGCGCTATAATGAGCCAATCGTCCAGATAGTTCAGAATTCGCATTCCCTTTGATCTCAGGGGTGCGAGAGCCGCATCCATGCACTTCGTAAATGTACGGGGTGCCAGGGACAGCCCGAACGGCAGGACGGTGTACTGATATACCTGACCGTCGAAGGCGAATCTCAAGAATGGCCTGTGACAGGGTATAATCTGAATCTGAAAATACGCGTCTTTCAGATCGAGAGAGATGAACCAGTCCCCCGGGCGAATCTGCGCGAGGATTTGACTGGTCGTGAGCATTTTGAACGGCCGTTTCACGAGCGCTTTGTTCAAATATCTCAGATCTAATATAGGTCTGAGCGCTCCGCCCTTCTTGGGTACGAGGAAATAACGGCTGTATAAGCCTGCCTCGGTAACCGGAGGGTGAACTCGTTCTATCGCCCCTTTGTGCAGCAAATTCGCTATTTCTGCGTGAAGCAGATGAGCTGCATCCGCCTTCACTTGAGTTTTGACCCGGGCGCGAAAGCGCGGGGGGGCGGCGAGCGAATTGAAGCGAATAGCCCTTTACCACTGTGTTTAGTACCCACTTCGATACTCCCGGAATAGCTTTCCATGCATTCGCACTCATAGCTAGGGGTCGAATCGCCTCCGGGTCCCGCCGGCCGCACAGCGCGGGACAGGGAGCCTGTGGCGGTATGTGCGCGAGTCGCGCAGTGGCAGTGAGGGGAGACGGGGGCTCGCTGATAGCGGCAGCCGGCTGAGTGACGCTGTGATAGAGCGTTGTGTGTGACGGCTCGCGGCGCGGAAGCGGGGCGGGCTCGTGAGTGTTTACATGAGAGTGTGCGTGCTGTGTAGCGGGCACAGGGCTCTTTATTAACACACAGCCGGTGGCGGAGTGTTCTGGTCCCCGAATGTGTGAGACAGAGCGGGCACTGTGTAGGTGTGAGCACTGGGGCGTGGTCACTTGACCTACAACTAACACTCGAGCGGCCGTAGCACGCTTTATGTGAGTGCACTCTGTGGGGTACACAGGGGAGATTGTGCTTGTGTGTAGCAATGAACACTGGGACGTGGGCATGTTTACTACACTCATAACACTGACGGCGTGAGCCGAATGACCAGATTTTACACTCTTTATTTGATTTATCTGGGTCGCCGTAAAAACGGCGTTTGTGGGCAGGCGAGAGAGTTGAGAAACTGGCTCGTTGGCTGCGGTGGACACTACTGCAGTAGCCTTTATCAAGGGGACTGGCAGAGGGATACAAGTTAGCTTTGACGGCGGTCCTGTCGCGGCGGGACTCAACCGTCTTTTCCTCCCGACGAGTGCTAGGAGGAATTCGCAGGCTCGGGTTTCAGCGAAACTCTAGGCCGGGAACCCCGCGGGGGTGGTCCACGAGGCCACTCACCGCAGGGCCGAAGAGACCGGTGGGTGAGAGCGGGGCGTTGAGAAACACGGACCGCTCTCGTTCCCCCATGTCGGCTAATGTTAGCCATAGGTGGCGCTCTAAGACGGTCAGCGAAGCCATGGAACGTCCGATAGCTTAGGCCGCTGTCTTCGTCGTGCGAAGTGAGAGGTCCGTCGCACTGCGCAGGTCGGTCAAGGCAGACTTATCCAGTTCTCCCTCGTCGAGCTGGCGGAGGAGGTCGGCTTGGAGAACTTGAAGGACCGCCATTGTATGCAGGGCTGAGGCGGCTTGCCCAGCGGCGGAGAAAGTAGTCCTGCAGGCCTTAGACGGGAGGGCAGTCTTTGAGCGCCATCTCGCGGATGGGGGGCAAAGATGCGCTGCAACCGCCTGTTCGACCGGTGGGATCCGGTCATACCCTTTCTCCGTGGCTCCGTCCACACGGGAGAGAGTTGATGAGGCCGGAGAGCGGAGCCTGGCTGAAACTGGAGCGTTCCACGATTTAGCAAGCTCCTCGTGAAGCTCCGGTAGAAAAGGCGCTGGTCTGGACGCTGGAGCTTGTCGACTGGCGGGCAGGAAGCATCCATCAAGACTGTTGCCAGTAGCGCGTCGTCATCCGATTCATCCCCTGAGGCGACGGCATCGAGGGCGAGAGCCGTCGGCTGCGCGTCGGGAAGCGGGGGCGGAGAAGGAGAGAGCGAGGCTTGCGGGAGAGGCTCCGGGCGTGACGTCACGCCAGGCTCGCTGGTAGGCTTAAGCAGTTGCCGCGCGGCAGCCAATGAGCATGCAGTATGCCGCTCTAGCTCAGCTGCCCGCAGCTGCACTGCGTTGACAAAATTTGAAATTAAGGATAATTTTTGGCTTCAGTATCTCGAGAAAAGAAGACTTTTCCCGCAGCGTAAGCAAGCTTACGCAATACGAGAGAACCTCTCGTAAGAGAACCGGCGTTTTCAGAAATCTCAACTTTGGCCGGGGTTTTTAAAAATAATCGTTTTCTGTGATAAAACCGGCGTTTTCGTGTAAATAAGAGGCCAAACCGCAGGGAAATATCTGTGTTTTCCCTTCGTGTAAACGGGGCCTAAATAAACCCAAGTACGTGACACATATAATGCTCTTTAGAATGTGCAAACATTCAACTTACCTGAATCTCTTCAATGTATCAAACCTCAGTCACAGAAGACCTTCACAATTCATCAATTGATCTGCTTTTAAACAAAACATTTTCATACAATAGGCTACATAAATTAAATTAATAATATTTTTTATAAACAATTACTATATTATTTATCCAATATATTTTTCATATGAAGATTATGGCCAATCATTCAAATAATATTCAATATTTTCATTTATATCACACAAACACGCCAAAAAGAGACATCAAATTAAAGCTTTCTAAAGAATATCACTTTATTTTACCGGTCTAACACCTTACAGTAACATAATTATTTAAAGAAATGATGGAGATGAAGATGGAAATGACTCTGCGTCACATTCCTGCTCCGATCACTACTAACCTCAAACGCACCTCTTTCTTTACGTTTTTTTCTTCAAAATGAGACTATTTTCACTTGTCTGTGAGCATGCATGGCCAAACGGCACTGTAATGTCTCAGATGTGCAAATCAAAACATGCGATGCAGCCAAAAACTTTTGTTACCTGTAGATAGTGATGAGCGATTTCGAATCACTGCTTCTTGAAACTTCGAAACAAATCTTTGGTTTGGAATCAGTGGTTCGGAGCGTTTATAAAACTGCCAAAGTCATGTGATTTCAGTAAACTAGGCTTCGTTACATCATAACTGTTTCGAAATGTCCGTTTCTCAATACCAAGTATAAGGGCGTAAGTTTGATTTTGAGATTGGAGGGGACATCCACAGAAGCTGACGAATCAGGAAATGAATAGGATAATGTATTAAGGTTTTTAGTCTATATTGACCAACACAGTCTCACCCCAAAACGTCACATACTGACAGGTCTTGACCATACGGCAACATACGACGAATAGGGTACCCCTAAAACGTCCATATGTGACGATTCGGGTTATGGGTAGGTTTAGGTATGCGTTAGGGTACCGCTAGGAGGCGCTGCTGGTGCGCTTATGTCTTCGTCTCATATGGACGTTTTAGGGGTACCCTATTCGTCGTATGTTGCCGTATGGTCAAGACCCTCTGCTTATAGTGCAATGCAATAGTCAATGTGTCTACTGTCTTGTTCCTTGCTTTTTGGAGAAGCTAAACACGTCTTTATCTGTCATTAAGTGGTTAGTTCCCCCAAAAATGAAAATGTCATAATTTACTCACCCTTAAGTTTCAAACCTGTATGAATTTTTTCTGCTAAACACAGAAGATATTTTAAAGAATGTCGGTAACCAGACAGTTGATGGACCCCATTGACTTCCATTGTAGGGTAAAAAATACTATGGAAGTCCATGGCTACCATCAACTGGTTACATTCTTTAAAATATCATCTTTTGTGTTCAGGAGAAGAAAGAAACTAGTTTGAAACAACTTGAGAGTGAGTAAATGATGACAGAATTTTCATTTTTAAGTGAACTATCCCGTTAACAGAAATTAACTGTTGGCATGTTTGTTTCACATCAATACTGTCCAGTTTGTCCTGTTGGACATGGCACACAGCAATACTGTCCAGTTTGTCCTGTTGGACATGGCACACAGCAATACTGTTAAGTGCCATTGTTCAGAAACTTCTTTCAGCCTCAACTGATGAGACTGAGATGACAAGGGCTTTAACCTGATCAAACAGAACTCTCATTCAACAAGACCAAGCCTTCAATAGACCAAGCAATGTTGTGTTTTCATGTTTTATGAGGACTTTCCATAGACATATTGATTTTATACTGTACAAACTGTATATTATGTACCCCTACACTAACCCTGCCTATCACATAAAACTTTCTGCATTTTTTACATTTTCAAAAAAAAAAAAACACGTATGATTTATGTAGGTTTGCATACACACACACACACATTCTCTCTTTCTCTCTCTGACACACTCACTAACGAATATTTTTGCCACATATCCCGCGATTGTCATACAGTATATTGTAAAAACTTCACTGTCCCCGAATCATTATTTGTTGCGATTTGGCTGGTATTTCACAAGTTCCTTTGCCCATATAATCTTTAGGCTAATAAGGTCAAGCGTATTTGAATGTCCGCAATGGGTGGGCTCGAGGAAGCAGCTTCAACTCTAGCTTAGATAACTAGCGCAGGGGCGCCGTAAAGGGGGGAAAAGTTAGTACAATTCTAAGGACAATTTTGGGGCCCCAGAGATCGATTTTAGGGGGTCAAGAAAGGAGAAGACAGAAGATGGGAAGGTCCTCATCAGGAAACAACCATCTCCAAAGCACAAGAGATGATGTGAATAATTAGACAACAAGAGCGACTGAATAAAAGATTGATGAGGCTTATAAAACAGTCAATTGGGGAAAAACATATTGAGAAAAGTTGTTGGAAATATAAAGTGGAAAAATTGGCAGAGGGTGTAACACTTCAGTTGAAGTTTGACAACGCCTGTGGAGTATGTTTCTGCTAAGTCATGAAGTAAGTGTGATATGTAACTCAGATATGAATAGGTATAGGGCAACATCTTTTAAATATATCCTGTTGCTTAGGAGAGATAAAGCTTGCAAAACAAGTCAAAGTGCATATCGAGCAAACGAGATGAGTATAACTTCTGCTTTGCTATGATGTATTGAAGTGTGAAGGTAAAAACTGTTGCTATGAAAATCGCAGCAGGAAGGAGTCAGCAAAAGTTCAGTTATAGGGCAACGAGAGTTGCAAAAGATCTGTGAAGGGTTCCTGGAACCTGAGGGGCCTAAACTGACTGTTTGCTGTAAAACAGGTTTACCAAATGCGGTATTGTTTTATATAATAATAATAATAATACCTTTTATTTATAGGCACCTTTCAAGGCACTCAAGGTCACCATACAACATAAAAGTAATTCAGTAAAATACAAAGCTATGCAAAAAGACAGACAAACAGATCAAACATACAATCAACAATCCACTAAATGTAGCCTACTTAACTTGGAATTTGGAACAGCCAATAATTCTGCTTAGGAAGATCTCAAATAACGTGAAAGAGTATACAAATGAAGATCTGAGAGATGGAGAGGAGCCCAAATATGAAGAGCTTTATATGTGAGCAGTAAAATGTTGTAATGGATACGATAACGAACTAGAAACCAATGTTGGAAAAGAATAGGAGTTATATGATCAGAGGTACGTGAATGGGTAATAATCCTAGCAGCAGAGTTCTGAATTAACTGTAATCGATGGAGTTGTTTTTCAGTTAGGCCAATTAAAGCCTAAAGATTGAGATAACAGCCACAATTTTGAATGTTTACAATATCATGCCCCTGCCCCACTACCACCGAGCACCCTCCCATCGAGTTCGTGCTCCACAGCTCGTCATCAGATTTTCTGTGAACGCGCCCATCTCTTCAGCATCGATCTTCTTTTCTTTACCTTAGTTGTTTTAGACTTCCTAGCTCTGGTTGTTATCCGAGGAATTGGAAGCTTGTTAGTAGATTTTCTCTCCGCCATCACGCTTTGTACAATCCAACACTCCTGCGAACTTCAGGCGTGTTTGTGCATGTGATATTGTAAGTACATGCACGAGGGGGGTGGGGGATCTGTGGTGTGCACGACCTGTGATTGACAGGTCAGGCAGATTTCACACAGCCCTGCGCTGATTGGACCATGGGAGAACCGTGAGCGGTGGATTTTTGCCAAACAAATAACAGGCTCTAGGTGGAGGAAGAAGTGCTGTTTTTTTTCTAAAACCATCTGATTTATGTTGTTCTGTCAGAGCATAGTTTCGGTTTCAGTAAATATGATAAAAAATCTTGCCGACAGCAGCTTTAAAAGAGAATTACAATAATCAATCCGTGATGCAACCAAAGTCTTCAGTGCTATGCCGAGAAAGTAATGGACGGAGTCTAGCAATATTACATAAATGAAAAAATGCAGTACGTGAAATATTATTAATATGGGAACCAAAAGAAAGCAAACCATCAAAAATAACACCAAGACTTTTCAGCTGAGTGGAAATATTAACCGGACAGTTATCAATATGCAGGGTAAATTTAGTTTTAGATAAAACAGACCTAGACCCAACAATAAGGGCTTCAGTTTTCCTGGTATTTTGCTTTAGAAAATTGTTGGTCATCCTGTTAACATCCTGCAAACATTTAGTGAGTACTGAAGGGGGATGGATTTGTAGATATGTACAATCGTGTGTCTTCAGCGTAAAATGGAAATTGATGTTATAAGTACAAAAAATGTGACCAAGGGGTAGAACATAAATAATAGATAAAAGCGGACCCAATACTAACCCCTGTGGAACACCTTGAGTAACTGTAACAGAATCTGACCGAACATTCTTAATCTGGATAAACTGTTTCCTGTCACTTAGGGGCTGTTTACACCTGGCCACTTCATGCATTTTCTGTGAATAGACCAGGGGTCTCATTTATAAAACTGTGCGTAGGATCCTTACTAAAAATGTACGTGTACCAGAAAGCCAAAAATGGAATACGGAAAAAAATATTCAAACTTATAAAACCGTGCGTATGACAGAACCTGCGCAGAATTCACTTTGTAAATCCCAGTCAGCGGAAGATTGTGCGCACATGCGTCTCCACCCCGAAATAACCATATATGGAGCTTACAACGCCTAGTTTTACTATGCATATCCTCATCTGCATATCATTTGCATATGCATATACATCCACGTGATAACATGTTTAACGGTACAAGACATTTGGAAAACATGAGATACGGATGTGCCGTCACATTACATTGATAAAAATCATTAGTAGCCTATCCTTTCCTTGTTTTTTTAATAAATAAATCAAATAGTAGGCTATAAAATACATTTCAGAGAAAGATTTTCTCAATCTTTTCCACTGAACAAATAGTATTTTTAATTGATTTATATTTTTAATGGAAACAGATAGGCCTTGTTGTTGTGCATTATTTGCACAAAATTATTTGCTCAGACAATCTGCTATTATCATGATAAGCAATTCTCTTGTAGTTAAAACATTAAAACACAGCACGCCACAGAAAAGTGTTCAAAAGCATCGCATCCACTACAAATATTTATATTTATTGAATATAAAAAGGTTGTAACTTCTCAATAATGATTTCATGTAATTTAAGTGTTTAACTCCATTCATGAGAATGGCATATTTAATCTAAATGTTTATATCAGAAGTAAAACATAGTTAAAATTATTATTTTACTTATTTAAACTGTTGAGAACATGCACTGTATTTATGAGGACTCATAATGAAGATTTACGGTTACTTAATCTGCCGCTATATGCTGTCAGTTTCACCTAACGACCCAACACGCTCACTGGCGCGGACATTTAAGAAGAGATGGATATTTGCTTCATGTGATAGGCTTGGTGAGTGAAATTATATTTGCATTATCTTTCTGTATTTTCTTTACATTTTCTGTCTAAAAGTGACCAAAAAGACATTTAACTCCAGCTCACCATTGGTGTCGCCAAACTGCTCCGTCTTCAAAACGTTTGTAGGCATGGGTCAGAGTTTGCGTGCAAATTTTCCCATCAAGTTTGTTTTTATAAATCACGACTTATGCATCGGAAGTGGCGTACGTCTATTTCAGGGCCTGTTTTGTGCGTACGCAACGGTTATAAATGAGGCCCCTGGTGTAAATGCCTTCCAAAACGCATTTGAGACGGATTTGAATATGATTGCTCAAACCACTTCAGGAGGTGGTCTAGGCTGAAACTATATTAAAAGCTATTGAAAGAAAATACGTTTTCAAAGTAGATTTAAAGATTGACAAAGTTTGGGCGGATCTGATGTAAGCCGGTAGGCTATTCCATAGCTTGGGGTCAAGAAGCACAATCACCCCTATTTTTAAGTCTAGTTCTAGGGACAGAAAGTAAATTATTGTCCCCCGATCTGAGTGATCTTTACTGTGTGGGCGGATGTAGTAGTTCAGATAGGTACTGTGGAGCCTGGTTCTGCAAAGACTTAAAAACAAATAACAAAACTTTAAAATTAATTCTATATTTAACCAGTAGCCAATGAAGTGAGATCAAAACTGGAGTAATGCTCACATTTACACTTCCCTTTGAGAAGCCGTGCAGCAACATTTTGAACTAATTGCAAACGTGTGATGCATAGCTGAGGGGCACCAATATATAAAGAGTTACAATAGTCTTATCGGGAAGTTACAAAAGCATGCATGGCAATGTCAAAGTTCTTTGCAGACAAGAAGGGCTTACCCTTGGCTAAAAGACGAAGATGATAAAAACCGGACTTAACCACAGCACTTATCTGTTTATCATATTTAAGGTTGTTGTCAAACCAAACCCCCAGATTCCGAACACATATGGTACTGTAAGGTAACAACATTTGGAAATCATGAGTACTGCGATCATTTTAACCAAACAAGACAATTTAGCGAGCCAGTTTTAGTTCATCCAAACAGTCCAATATTGGCTTTAAAGCAAGCTTATCATCACGCTTCAAAGGCAAGTACATTTGTGTGTCATCAGCATACAGATTAAAAGATAGCCCATATCTAGATAAAATAGAACCCAAAGGGAGTATATAAAGATGAAACAGTTCCGGGCCAAGAATAGAGCCCTGAGGAACGCCAGACCCCAATTTCATTTCAGACAAAGACTGTTGCCCGATGCAGACTGAGTAACTCCTATTAGTTAAATATGAAGAGAAACCATTGTAGCACCGTACCATGAAAGTCCATACACGATTCAATGTTATGATCGACCAGGTCAAATGCAGAGCTAAGATCTAGCAAGAACAAAGCGACAGATTGCCTGGTATCAGTGGTAAGCATTATATCATTCATGACTCTTAAGAGAGCCGATTCTGTGCTATGACGATTTTTAAAACCAGACTGAAATTTTTCATGAATATTATTATCATTCAAAAAAGATCAGAGTTGTCTCATAACCACTTTTTCTAGAATTTGAGATAAAGGGTAAGTTTGAAAATGGGCGGAAGTTACTTAGAAGAGTAGAATCCAAATTAGTTTCTTAAAGACGAGGCAAGACCGAAGCATGTTTAAGACAATTGGGAACGATCCTGCTGTGAAGACATTTGTTGATGATCCCACATAGCAAACAGACTTGGCCCAAATGTGGCCTCATCATGGCACTGCTGGCGTGTTGCCGGCACTGGCATGCATCATGTCAGCCTACTGTGGGCCAAGTGTGGCTATGATGGCACTGCATGCATGACGGCAGACAATATTTGGGCCGATTGTGGATGGGAGGTATGTGGCCCAGATCATGTCAGCCAACTGTGGGTCAAGTGTGGCAATGCTGGCACATGAGGCAGACAACATTTGGGCCGATTGTGGATGGGAGGTGTGTGGCCCAGATCGTGTCAGCCAACTGTGGGTCAAGTGTGGCAATGCTGGCACATGAGGCAGACAACATTTGGGCCGATTGTGGATGGGAGGTGTGTGGCCCAGATCGTGTCAGCCAACTGTGGGCCAAGTGTGGCAATGATGGCACTGCATGACGGCAGACAACATTTGGGCCGATTGTGCATGAGAGGTGTCTGGCCCAGATCAGTGTAGCGATTATGGGCCATACTTTGTGTGCTGGACAATAATAAGCCTGATAGGCCTACTATATTTTCAAGGCAAGATTATTGTCCCCTTCCTGTTCTGAAAAAGATGTAAAGATTTTAATAATTAATAATAATAGTATTAATTGACTTATAAATGAGTCAGTGAAAAAATATATGTCCAATTGTTTAAAAAAAGATTAATAATGAATAAATATATTTAGTTTTCAGCAATGTTCACAAAATTCAATAATCATTAAAAAATATACATTTCCCTAACATGATAATGTACATAACGTTACGGAACAATGTAACGTTAATACTGTTAAAATGAAAAGCAAATTCAGCAACCGCAATTGACTTATAGTGATTCAATGGTTGAATAATCAGATTGTATGATATCTAAATCTAATCTTTGACTTAACTAACGTTATATGTCTGATACTTTTGTTTTAGTTAAACATTCTTAAAACAATGAGAAAGCTATTTTTTATTATTATTATTATTTAGCATTTTGCATCAGTCATGTGAATCAAATCTGGATTAATCATTGTTTCACATGAAAAGGACATGCTCCATGTTTTTTTTATTTGTGATCACAGAGGCCTAGCTTAACGTTAGTTATTTTTTTGCTAGTCATGTATTGCTAGTCATTCCCATGTGTGCCATATTTGTAGGCGATTGCGAGAAAAATAATTATACTGTACTATTAAAATATCTACATTGAAAGAATGAAATTGATCACATAATTTTTTTGTTGTCTAAAACAACAGTTCTCAACCTGGGTAATGTTTAGAGGTCACATCTAGGAATGCAATGAACAATTGGCCACTTATGGCAAAACTGAACCAGGAGAACAACCATACAAGTGTATTATCCTATGAAATTAAAGGGAATGTAATAATTATGGTTAAAATAATTGGTAACACTTTACTTGAAGGGGTGTGCATAAGACTGACATGACACTTTCATAATCATGACATGGCAGATGTCATAAATATAAAAGAGGTCTTATGCATGTTTATGACAACTGTCATTAAGTGTCATTCGCTCAATTATGACATTTTTAATGCAAATATGACATTGTTTGAGATGTCTTTGTCATGACAACTTGACATTACCAAGACAACATAAATTGTCATAAATATGTCATAAACATGACATAGCAGATTAATTATCAAACTTAAGAAACCACTTAGCTTTATGGGTTAACATTTCATTAAACTGTCAGGTGGTTGGTTTTGACATTGGCTGTCATGAGGCCATTATAACTGTGTCATGATGAATGTTTTTCTTGACCTCAACTACAGTGGTACAAATTTAATTTGTCATTAAAATGTTATAATGGCTTCATAACAGCCAATGTCAAAACCAACCACATGGCAGTTTAATGAAATGTTAACTCATAAAGCTAAGTGGTTTCTTAAGTTTGATAATTAATCTGCTATGTCATGTTTATGACATATTTATGACAGGTTGTGTTGTCTTAGTAATGTCAAGTTGCCATAACAAAGACATCTCACACAATGTCATATTTGCATTAAAAATGTCATAATTGAGCGAATGACACTTAATGACAGTTGTCATAAACATGCATAAAACCTCCTTCATATTCATGACATGTGTCATGTCAGTCTTATGCACACCTTATGCATAAGTAAAGTGTTACCAAATAATTAAATATAAAATATTTAGATGTGGATATAAATTGATTCATAAAAACAATGAAATTAAAGTTATTTAAAAAGATGGGAATCTCTGGCCTAAAAGCACTCACTTTCCATGATCTAACAAAATTATTAATACAAACGATGTTTAGAGCTACAGTATATCTTATATTGGTAAATCTGGAATAGATGAGGCATAATCAATGTTAATTTTTTTTTTTTTTTTTTTTTTTTTTACAGGACTGTGCATGGGCAAGACAACTTGAAAGACTGTTGGTATGGATGGTAATTGGAGTTACAATGAGAGGAGCAATGTGAGAAGACGGGCATTAAAAAAAGTTGATGAACTAATACAGACAATAGATAGTGAGTGTAGCAGGCAAGAGTTTGAAATAAATTATGCAGAGAGCTTCAATGATGAAACTTCTGTATGGTTTGAGGAGGAGTTTCAGGGCAGCAGAGATAGTGGGAATGAACAGATTCCAAAGGATAGGTTTCTGTCTGATGAGGAGGGAATGGATCATAGTGATGCATGCAGTGACACTATTGATGACTTGAAGGATTCTCTTGCTGACTGGGCCACTGAGTTTAGCATTCCCCTGATTGCGTTATCAGCCCTGCTCTGCATTTTACAAGTTCACCATCCCTCTCTGCCAAAAGATGGGCGAACATTACTTAAAACAAAAACAGCATACAAAATAGAAACTCTATCAGGTGGAATGTTTCACTACTTTGGAATACTAAGCTCGTTTCATGGACTGTTGAATAAGGTGTGGTCTGTTGTCCCAGAAAGACACTTATTTAAATTACAGCTGAATTTTGACGGCCTACCCCTGTTCAAAAGCAGTAGTACTCAGTTTTGGCCCATTCTTGGTATGTTGCAGGGGTACAGCGAGAAACCAGTGCTGATTGGTCTTTTTTGTGGCAACACTAAACCAAAGTCTTTGTCAGAGTATTTGCAACATCTGGTGTGTGAATTAAAGTCACTGAGCAGTGGGTTTGTTTTTCAGGGAAAGAGGTTCTTTTTGAACATCTGCTCTGTTGTATGTGACACCCCAGCCCGAGCCTTTGTCAAAGGAGTGAAATCACACTGTGCATACCATGGATGTGACAAGTGTCACCAAATTGGTATCCGTATAGGACATCGAATGACATTTCCTGATTTAAGTGCAAGGCGTAGAACGGACGAATGCTTTAGACAAAATACAGATGTAGAACACCACCATGAACACTCACCTTTAGCTGACCTCAATATTGACATGGTTGCCAGCTTCCCTTATGATTACATGCACTTAGTATGCTTAGGGGTTATGAGGCGTCTGCTTGATTTGTGGATGGGTCCTCCTGGACCCCTGCGTTGTCGTATGTCAAGCAGTCAAGCTTCCTTGATTTCAGAGAGTAGGGTTGGGCGATGTCCCCTAAATTGGCAGTTGACGATGTTTACAGTAAAACATCGCGATGGACGATGATATCGTCGGGGGGGGGGGGGGGTTGTGTGCTGACGATCACGAAGAGACAGGGAGAGAGCACATTGTAGCTACTTACATCTACTGTGTTTACGCCACGGGAATACTCAGTTTGGCATTTTGAAATATTTCTGTTTATTTGGCCGTTCAGGCGCGCAACCGAAGACAAAGACTACTTGACCATGTTGCGCTCGGAGCGCGCGCGCACCATCCTGTCAGTAGAATTCAGTTCTCTTTCGCGACTTATCGTGCTTTTAATATTGCTTTTCAATAGCACATCCTGCTCTTTTCTTTCTCATTCATGTTTTGTTATGAACTTTACATAATCGTCAACTGAAATCTGTGCGGATTATCAACAATACGATACATTTATAGGACATAAAGGGTCTCTGCGGCAAAAGTGAAAGTACCAGGCAGCGGCCAACGGGTGAAATGTTTCTCTTTGCACAGCAAAGCACCCGTTTCAATAAAAGGATATATTAAAGTTTATAAAGCCTACTTTTACATTTTCATTGCTGTTTTAAAATGAATTTCGCCATCACCTTAAACAAGCTGTTCTGCTTGAATCCCAGTGCAGGAGCTGTAACTGTTAGGTTACCACATAAACGTAAGCGTTTGGTTGATTGCTGTGGTGACTCGTGACACTCGCGAACAGCACTGAACACATACGTCTTCATTTTTTTTATCGTTTGTTGGTAAAGGGTGAGAGACCTTGCGAGCCACGCGAGCCATAGGTTCCCAACCACTGGTGTACACACGAAAACGAACTGCCGTGAGACTGGGCTGGTCTGACAGGGTGGGGGGCGTGGCATCACGATGGTGGCTCTCCATCGTGATGTCGGTCAGCCATCACGATGGACGATGATATCGTCCATCGGCACAACCCTATCAGAGAGACTACTTTCTTTGAGGGATTACATACCTTCTGAGTTCACTAGAAGACCACGTACACTGGCTGAAAAAAGTAGGTGGAAGGCCTCAGAATTTCGTCAGTTCCTGCTGTACACTGGATCTGTTGTACTGAAGGGTGTGTTAAAGTCTCAAATATATGACAATTTCATGCTTTTGTCAATTGGCGTACACATATTACTGAGTTCAGAATATTGCTTGACGATGAACAATCTGGCCAATTCTCTTTTGGTATCTTTTGTTGAACATTTTGGTCAGCTTTATGGACAAGAATTTTTAGTTTACAATTTTCATGGTTTGGTCCATCTTTGTGAAGATGTAAAAATCCATGGTAATTTGGATTTATTTTCATCTTTTCCATATGAGAATTTCTTGGGTCATCTTAAAAAACTGGTTAGAGGCCCACGAAATCCTTTGACACAAGTGATCCGCAGGTTGTCTGAAATTGATGAAGCCAGCTCCAACTGTAATCTTAATGCAAAGACATCCAAAGATCATAAATCGGAACATACTAATGGGCCAGTACCACAATTTTTCACAGGACAAGTCAAACAGTTTAAAGTGTTGTCCATGGATGGTGCAGTTATCAAATCTACAAATAGAGATTCCTGCATCAAAATAAAGAACAAGTTTGTGTTGGTTGAAAATATTATTGTTGATAGGGGAGTGGAATATTTTGTCGGTAGGGACTACAGATGCAAGGAATCATTCTTTGAATACCCTTTTGACTCTACAGAGTTGGACATCTTCATGGTTTCTAACTTGTCTTTGACACTGAAACATTTTCAGAAAGTGGGGAGTGTGCAAAAATATGTCAGACTGCCATTTCATGACAAGTTTGTTGTTATACCTTTGCTGCATTTAAACAAACCACACGGCAGCTATTGATTTACATTATACTTAAACATTTTTTGGTAGCATGCAGTTGTTTATGAGTCCAGTAAATTTGCAGTTTATATTTTGTTGCTTTCTTTGTATCTGCGGTAAATGTGTGCGATTACAGTTCGCAAAAATAGTCTCTCTTCTCACATTATCCACTCAAAAGTGTTCCTACAGATTATTTTGAAAAGGCATATAAATTACTAAATTACAATTTTATTTTGTTTAGACAATGTATCACATTGTGATTTTTGAAAAAACCAATGAAGTAGAAGTGGTGCCTTCCAATTGGGTCAAAGAAAATGAATGTATGTGGCCACCAAATAAAGTGGATGTTGTAAAAGCCACAAAAAATAAGGAGCAACCTGGGGAAGGATGGACTCCACACAGGGTCAGAATAATATTTACATCGAGTAAGTATTACATTATAGATTGTGTGTTGAAATGTTTCATATACGTTGGCCATATATATATATATATATATATATATATATATATATATAATTATTGTAATCTTTTGTAGACAGTTACAGTGATGCAAGATTAAAACTACCTGAAGCTGTCGAACACACAGACCTTGCAACAGATGGGGAGGATTCCCCAATTAAACCCAAACGAAGAAGAATGTAAGTTGTCTTTATTTGTAATCTATGATTATATTTAGTCAGTGTATTGTAAAATGTGGCAGATATTTAAGTAACAAAGTGATTCTTTAGGCCAAAGAACCTACTTTTTCCTGGAGAAGATGAGGATGAAGAAATCAGTGTTGATCAGTCAAAAGATAATGCAAAGAAAAGGTAAATTTCCATAAATTTTCTTTTTGTTGTTTACTTATTTCTTACACGACATATAGCTTCTTTCTCTTTCTCTGAACAGAAAAGAAGAACTGCCTAGAGCTCCGAAGATCTTTCACTCATTTTCTTCTGACTCCCAAAGGATGCAGAAGACTGGATCTACTCAGAAGTCTGTGTTGACCAAATCTAAGCCAACAAAATTGTAAGCAGTATAAGTTGTTATTTTGAGTAAGGTAATTGATTAATTTAACTTGTGAAAATGCCTAAAATGCTCTGTTCTAACTTTCTTTAAACCCCCACATAGTTTACCAAATATCCCTCCTAATTCACAAAGTCATCATACTTCGACTAATGTACCTAAGATGACCCACACACATTCTGACCAGTCTCGAAGAAACCATGCAACTGCTGATCCACTTGAGAGGAGCCGCATTAACCCTGACCCGCTTCAGAGAAGCCACACTTCTCCTAAACAGCTTCAGAGATTCCACACAAGCTGTACTTCTCCCAACTTGTCTGACAATGATTGCACTCCACCTGACCTGCTTCAGAGATGCCATGCTTCCCCTGATTCACGACAGAGAAATAGTGCAACTGCTGAGCCGTTTCAGAAGGTCCACACTTCCTCTGATCCACTTCGAAGAGGCCACAAAACTTCAGACTCATTTCAGAGAGGCCGCAATTCCCCTGATCCGCTTCAGAGAAGCCACAAAACTGCTGAGCTGTTTCAGAAAGTCCACACTTCCCCTGACCTGCTTCAAAGAAACCATGCAAATGCTGACCCGTTTCAAAGAAGCAACACTTCCCCTGACCCGCTTCAGAGAAGCTGCATTTCTCCTGACTTGTTTGAGACAGATTATACTCTCCCTGACCCTTTTCAGAGAAGTCACTCTCCCCTTGACCCACTGCAAAGAAGCTCCACTTCCCCTGATCGGCGTCAGAGAGGGATTGTTTACCACCAGTCACAAGGACTATCAAGACATCAAGCTGTTCTTGATACTTGTAAGTATTTGTTTATTGGGAAATGTGATACTGTCGTATACTACTTTTACATATTGTGTACCATATGGACTTAGGGGGTTTATTTCAGTTTATTGCTTTTGTTTCAGCCCTCCTGCGTAACATTCTCACAAATCAAGAGATCATGATGGACCAAATGAAGATAATCTATAGGACAGTTCAGGGTCTAAAATCTGTCAGTGAAGAAGACATAGGCCTTGAAGCAAACCTACTGCCAGTAGCTGATCTTCAGTCTCTGAAAAACTTGGAGGAGCGATTGAGAAAATTTCCTGACTTTCAAAAGCAATTGGTAAGTCAGTTATATTCAAGACATATATGTTTTGTTTAGGCTTACTAAAGGAATATATATATATATATATATATATATATATATATATATATATATATATATATATATATATTTTTTTTTTTTTTTTTTTTGTATGTTGTTTTTTAAAGGAAGTTCAAACAAAACTGAAAATTAAAACTTAAGCTTGGATGAGTTGGTTTCTTTTGATGAACACAAAGAAGACATTTTGAGGAATTTTGGTAACCAGACAGTCAAAGGTAACATTGGTAAAAAAAAAAAAATATATATATATATATATATTATGGAAGCCAGTGGTTACCACCTACTGTCTGGTTAACATTTAAAACAAATTCTGCTGTGTTCAACAAAAGAAAAAAACTCATACAGGGATGGAACAAGTGGAGGTGAGGAAATGATGGCAGAATTTACATTTTTGGTTGAACTATCCCTTTAGTGGATAATTGGCATTTTATTTTAACAATTAATAAAATAAATGTTAATTCACAGATAAGCATGTTGGCAATGAAAGGTGGGACAGACACCAGAGATGGAGTTTGGAGAATAATGACAGCAACAATCACAAACTCCCTGGCCAAGAATATAAATATGCGTGGTGTTAATGGGAAGATCAGCTTTAAAAGCTTGCAGTTACGAAACATTGTTCTTGGTAAGTCTGTTGTGAGCATGACCACTTTTTTCTTTTTTAAATCTAATTAATTTAAAGTTGTACAGTCTAAAACATTTTTTTGTATGCCCAGTACTTCAATTTCTACAACTGTTATTTTAAAACTGTATCATAAAGTTTAAATTGACCAATGCAATAAGTAAGCAACTGTTTAAGATTATTAAATGCATTTTTTTAGGTGAAAATAAGATGTTATGCTTTGAATGTGTTACATTATCAGTATTTCAACCGTTCATTGGTTACTGTTTACACCACAGTTCCCATATATAAACATTTTTAAGGTTTTTGTTTGCTAAAATGGTCTTGTTTGTCAAAATACTGTTGTCAAAGTCTGACAAGCCAGTTAGTCAATCAATAGTGCCACATAAGCAATCATTTCCTGTATAAAATGTAACCAAAGCAACCTTATTTTAATTTGTTACCTACATTTATGTACAGTAGGTGGATGAATGTTTCTATATGTATGTTAATTTTGTATTATTAATTTAGTATTTTGTCTTTTAGCTGCTGTGAGAAAAAATCGCCTCACACAACATGCCACCGATCAGGAGATTGAATCAACCATTCAAAGATGGCTTCAGCTTGCTCCTGATCGAGATGGAGGAAGGAGAGAGCGCTTAAGGAAAAAAGAGGCCCAAATAGGATCACTTTCTCCCACACACGCACATTCTGATGTGTAAATTGTTTTAATTTGCTTAGAGTTTGTTTAGAGTAAATTAGATTATAATGTTCAAATTTCAGTACTAGATTCCTTTTAGGTTCATTTAGTTAGGTAGGCTAGTTCTATAGCGTTCACACAGTTGCACAACTCTAGCTGTCCTTTCTTTTCTTTTTTTGGCTTGTGCATTACTAAAGTATGTAAGCTTGAACATTTTGAAATTATATGCACTTTTACGGGTTGTAATAAGATGTTACACTTCGAATGTACAAAATAAAATAGCCTTCACACTGTTACACAACTCTAGGTGAATTTTTTTTTTTTTTTTTTTTGGCTGGTATTATTGTTAAAATTTAAATTGAATAAAATATAGAATTTTTCTGTGACTTATTTGTTCACATGGTTTGGGTAAGATTAGGCTGGGTTATGGCTCAGCTTTGGGGTTTCTGGTTGACTTATGGCTGAGTATTGGTACCAATAATAAAACATGTTTTGGCCCAGTTCAGGGCCAGTTAAGGGTGATCCACAATCACTTTTCCCTCGGCCCAAGTACCGCAAAGAATGACGGCCCTGAGGTGGCCCAGAACTGGATTAGAGACAAGGGTCACACATGGGCCATAACTGGCCCGAATCTCAGCCAGTTAGTCACCCTCTTTCATTTCTTGAAAGAAATGATATCTGCGAGGATTTCCAGTCCGGATTTAGACCGTACCATAGTACCGAAACAGCTCTCGTTAGAGTCACAAATGATTTGCTCTTATCATCCGATCGTGGTTGTATCTCTCTATTAGTGTTACTCGATCTTAGCGCTGCATTTGACACCATCGACCACAACGTTCTTTTAAATAGATTAGAACATTATGTTGGCATTACAGGAAATGCACTAGCATGGTTTAAATCATACTTATCTGACCGTTATCAGTTTGTAGCAGTAAATGATGAGATGTCTCATCGATCACAAGTTCAGTATGGCGTACCACAAGGCTCAGTACTAAGACCGCTGCTGTTCACTCTGTACATGCTACCATTAGGAGATATCATTAGGAAACATGGAATTAGCTTTCACTGTTATGCTGACGATACTCAGCTCTATATTTCTTCAAAACCTAACGAAACTTATCAATTCACAAAATTAACGGAATGCATAGCGGATATAAAAAATTGGATGACTTGTAATTTCCTACTTCTAAATTCTGAAAAAACAGAGTTTCTAATTATTGGACAAAAAACTTCCTCACGTAATAATCTAGAATACTGTCTAACACTTGATGGCTGCTCTGTTAAGTCTTCGTCGTTGGTTAGGAACCTGGGTGTGCTCTTTGATACCAATCTTTCATTTGAAAGTCACGTGTCTAGTATCTGTAAAACTGCATTTTTCCATCTTAAAAATATATCTAAATTACGTCATATGCTCTCATTGACAAATGCGGAACAATTAGTTCATGCGTTCATGACCTCAAGGCTAGATTATTGTAATGCTCTACTGGGTGGTTGCCCTGCACGCTTAATAAACAAACTACAGCTGGTCCAAAATGCAGCAGCTTGAGTTCTTACCAGAACCAGGAAGTATGACCATATTAGCCCAGTTCTGTCAAAACTGCACTGGCTCCCTATTAAACATCGCATAAATTTTAAAATATTGCTGATTACTTACAAAGCACTGAATGGTTTAGCTCCGCAGTACTTGAGCGAGCTCTTAACGCATTATAGTCCGTCACGTCTATTACGATCTCAAAATTCCGGCCAGTTGATTATACCTAGAATATCAAAATCCACTGCTGGCGGTAGATCCTTTTCCTATTTAGCACCAAAACTCTGGAACAGTCTTCCTACCATTGTCCGGGAAGCAGACACACTCTGTCAGTTCAAAGCCAGATTAAAGACACATCTCTTTGACCTAGCTTTCACATAATACATTATAGACTTCTATAATTTAATGTTATGCTGCATAGATTAGGTCAGCCGGAACCGGGAACACTTCCCAAAAATCCTGATGTACTCGTTACATCATGAGAAGAATGGCATCTACGCTAATTTTAGTGTCTGTGTTTATCCCAAGGTTTTTCCTGCAGCCTGCCGGATCCAGGCCGTATCCAGATCTGACGAAGGACCTTCACCTGGACCGATGACAACGCAGTGCTGAAGTGCCAACTAGTCTCATCCCACTACCACTCTACAGATAAGGCGTTGTCGGGAAAATTCGTCTTGCGGTCCTACCCCAAAGCAACAAATAAAATAAAATTCCTTATCAAAATTTATAAGGAAAGACAAGTATTTTGTTTAGGCTTGGCTTGTAGGGAATTCCAAACCTGCGTATATTCTAACGCACATAACTATAGAACCCATTCTAAATGCGCATGTGACCGCCATCAGCGTTTCTCACAGGTTCGCGTTTAAAGTCTGTGTAGAGAGAATGGTGTCGTCTTAGCGGCCCCTAATTTAATAACAAATGATCATTGCGACGGAACCAAATCAATTAAAACTAACTTTAGATGGAAATAACTTAACTCTGCTGTAAAGCCGAAACAATCTCTGTTACCTTAAATTATACGCTTATCTCTGTAAAGCTGCTTTGAGACAATCTACATTGTTAAAAGCGCTATATAAATGAAGATGACTTGACTTGACTTGACCTTAACTGGCCCTGAACTGGGCCAAAAAAGGTTTTAACCAGTTTTAACCTGTTGTGGCCCAGTTCAGGGCCAGTTAAGGGTGACTAACTGGCTGAGATTCGGGCCAGTTATGGCCCATGTGTGACCCTTGTCTCTAATCCAGTTCTGGGCCACCTCAGGGCCGTCATTCTTTGCGGTACTTGGGCCGAGGGAAAAGTGATTGTGTGGCCCGGAGCTGGGCCAGAAAAAGTTTGCTATGTGGGATGGACAACAAATCAGGACCGATAGCTTGAAATACCTGCTTAAGAAAAGTAGTGGGAATCACATCCTAAGTGGCGTATAGGCTGACAAGGGCATTTGAGATTTAATCAGCGAGATCTTCTCATTAAAATAAATCGCAAAATCCTCACAAAGAGAGCCAGACATCTCTGGAAACTGATTAGTAGCGGGATTAAGAGCAAAATCAATTATTGAAAATAGAGCATTGGGCCTATTACTGTTAGATAGAATCAACTCAGAAAAATATTTACATTTGGCAGCTTTAGCAGCTCTCTGGAAAGCAGAGTTGTGTTTCTTTGTTTCTTTCAGATTATGAAATGCAATGGAGGTTTTTACGGTGGCCGAGAGAGCTCAACGCACTGCAACTGAAGAAAACACATGCAAATAGAAAAACACCCGCAAATTAAGAAAACATCTTTATTAGTTTACAACACTCCAATGTGTGCTCTAAATACTTACACAACCAAATACAGAAATGGGCAGTAAATAGAACACAACAGAAATGTTTCCAGGGGACCCCAATAAGTGACGAACCCGGCTGGGACGTGCTTATAGCTCAAAGTCTACTTTATTTTTTTTTTTATTTTTTTTTTTGCAAAACATACAGAGATGACATGTTTATGACATATAACTTTGTATAGCCTACAATATGTTCAATGTCATCAGAATACAAATGAGAAAAGAAGAGTTAACAATGAGCTGAAAACTAAAACAACTTAAAAAGAACATGATGGTAAGATTTTAATCTATACATCAGTTACACAAATGTTGTCATGTTATGCTTAAATAAGTTTCATAAGAAATGTTAGGTAATGCAGGGTCCAAAGATGAGATGACAAGTTTTAAAGTTGATACACTCACACAGAGATATTTCTGCTGACCTCTGAAGCAAACAAAGAGTGTTTTCCATGTAATAATAATAATAATTCATTACATTTATATAGCGCTTGTCTCTGCACTCAAAGTACTTTACATAGAAGAGGGTATCTCCTCAACCACCATCAATGTGCAGCATCCACCTGGATCAGGGATGGGCAAGGTCCACTGTCCTGCAGAGATTAGCTTCAGCCCTGATTAAAACTCACCTGTTTGTATCTATCTAGTAATCCTGAAAACATTGATTGCCTTGTTCAGGTGTTTTTAATTCAAATTGGAGCTAAACTTTGCAGGACAGTGGCCCTCCAGGACCGAAGTTGCCCATCCCTGACCTGGATGATGCAACGGCAGCCATAGTGCGCCAGAACACCCACTACACACCAGCTTACTGGTGGAGAGACAGATTGATGAAGACAATTAGTATGTATGTATGTGTATATATGTGGGGATGATTAGGAGGCCATGATGGGGCAAATTTGGCCAGGAAGCAAGGGGTTACACCCCTACACGTAAATACGCAGTGCACGAACAGGACACAGACACGCAAGGTCTGGGTCTGCCTCCTCCATGGGTGGCACAAGTTTACCACCTGGTCTAGGAAGGGGGTGGTGGGAACTTTGGGCACATATCCGGGTCGGGGTATCAGGATTTTGTGAGAGTCAGCCAGTCCAAATTACAGGCACGTTTCTCTGACTGAAAATACCTGCAGGTCCACCACTCTCTTGGTACATGTGAGGGCAGTCAGGAGTGGCATCTTGAGAGACTGGGTCTTGCGCTCAACGAACTACAATGGCTCAAAGGGCGCTCTCTGTAGGACTGTTAATACCACAGAGAGTCCTAAGAGGGTATGATGAGACGTGGTCAAGGAGGATTCAGTCTCCTCGCCTCTCAGTAAATGTGTTTTACGCATGTTGTAAATAGCTTTTTTTCTCCAGTATCCTTATTTATTTCTTGTTTTGAGGAATGTTGGGGGAGATGCAATTTTTGTTTGTAATCCTGATTTTCTCCTGTTTGTGGTTAAGCAGGGAGAGAGGGAAGAGTTATGTAAAATCTTTTTCTGGATTATCTTTCTCCAAGTATGTTAATTTTGAGAGATTTCTGGGTTCGGTTTTGGTTTTGTTTGTTATTTTGGCCAGGCTCTCCCCTAAAGCTATTGCTCCTATTTTCATTATTATTTTTTTGATATCTTCTAGTTAAAGATTCTAGTTTGGTTATTGTTGCTTTTGTGCCTTTTTTACCCATTATGACAGAAAATTAAAAGTTAATAGTGGTTGAATTGGTGGTTGAATTGATTCTGGGACAGAAGGTTGGAAATCCTTGTTCTCTCCAGGGTTTTATTTTTCTTTCTTTTTTTTTTTGTAAAAGTAATTCTCATTTTACTTTGATACCAGCTCCTCAAGATGGGAAACTATGTAACACTATACCTCCTCCTCATTGTAAATATCCAAATAAGCATCTCTTTATCCAGAAACATGCAATACAACATGCAATGCTGTAGTAATTTATTGATGTAGAAAGCAGAGAGATAAACAAAGATAAGTAAATACACAAACCCCTGGATCAAACTGGGGTTAAGAGTCAGGTGCATTTAAAACCATTTCAACCCTTTCCTGAATGTGCACATAAACTTATCATTTATCTTAAGGATAAAAGGTGCATATAGGTCAAATTAAAATGTAAAAAGTGCAATATTAGTATTGCTCAGAAAACAGAAGTTTGGTATTTTGCTTGTAGGATCAGTGGACTGTGGCGTAACATCATCTCATTCCACTTAATCTGGCAATGAAATCAGAAAACAATTATTAAGGTAAAATACAGTATAAATAGTACAAATATATCTACACACAATGTCTCTGTACTTTTATTGCTCACCTGCAAACACCTCAACTTCACACAGAGTGAGATATTCATTGCGCCCGGGAATATAAATGTTGACATATCGCCCCTTAATAGGCTTAAACTCAAATGTTTTTGTCTCTCCAAGTGGGATGGACACAACAGTTGCAGCCCTGTGAAGACACACAGAGAAATAGAGAAATAGAGACGGGCGTATCAAAACTGCATGCAGCATATTAAATATACTTCAGTCAAAGTTCATATTAAAAGGATTTATTCAAAGTAATGTTATCTTATTTACTCATTTTCTAACCACTTGTGTAAGTATTAAGACTTATAATACTTACAGCTCATTATTGTTGCCATTATTTTCCAGGCTGTTGCCGATACGGATCTGAGCACCATTTATCCTCTCTGCAACAGCGTCTCCACGATTAGTGATGCTAACCCTGGTTACCTTGTAGACTAACCCCAAGTCAACTCTCCACCAGGGGTCTCTGTCCGCATTAGTCGCACTGCATGACCCCAGATTGAAATTTGAATTCCTGTTGCCATCGACAGCATTTTGAGCAACTGTTTGAGCATATGTGGTAGACTGGACAGCTTTGGCTCCAAGAGCAAGATTCCCTGTTTAAAAAAATAAAAAAAAATAAAACTTTTTTCTAGTGTGCTAAAGTATAATCCCAATAAAATGTGCAAAGTAATGCTAAGCTATGTAATACTATATTTACACGTTTCATCACAAATCAATATGTCCATGTTATTATTTATTTGTTTTACATGACCCTTAAATGTTTGTCTTGCTAGGAATATTTTTTCTTCACGGAAGCTTTGCGTTTATTACAAGCAAGTTAATCAAATATTTCAACTCAAATCAATATTTTGTGTCCAAAATGATTTCATTTGTGGTTAGTAGCCATGTAATAAGCCAGGTCTTGATTACCATGTTGGGGTTTATTTTTTCGATAAAATCTGTCTTATTGGTTACCAAATGTTCAGTAAGAATATTATATATGCGTTATCGACAACATTGAAAGTAATGAAGAACAACTCACTTGGACCGCAAATGTACGATGGTGTGTCCATTACTGTTAATAAAATAATAGCAGTTATACACACATTAATAAGTACATGACCAAATTGTATCACAGCCTTCTCTCTCTGTCCCTTACCTGCCATCACCTCGACTTCACACAGAGTGAGAATTTCATCATTCCCAGGTAAAAAAATGTTGACATATCGGCCATTAACAGACTCAAATGAAAATGTTTGTGTGCCAATCGGAGGAGTGAGAATAGTTGCAACCCTGCAAATACATGAACAGTGTTAAAATGAAAACCAGTGGGTGCACATGTTTGCAAATTAAATTCAGCTGTATTGAAATCAAATGGTTTTGTATAGCACTACTACAAGAAACAAATGTCTAATCACAATCTGAATAAAATTTGTTGAAATAAAGTACATCTCCATGGCTGTGGCTCGATGAGTGGTTGGTTTGTGGAGGAGGTACAATTTTGCCTCCTGTTTTATTAAACCAGACTGAACATCATAAACATGGGAAGATGATAAAACAATTAAAACATTTCTTACAGCTCATTGTTGTTTCCGTTGTTGTCCAGCTTGTTACCAATATGAATCTGAGCTCCTCTAGGCGCTCTTTGCAACAGTCTCCACGATTAGTGATGGTAACGTTGCTTACACTGTAGACATTTCCAAGGTCGACTCTCCACCATGGATTAAACTCAGTTTTAGTGATAGTGCATGAGTCCTTCTTGTAATCTGAGTCTCTGTTTCCATCTACTGCATGTTGAGCATATCCCTGTGGGTCTCCTAAGGAGGACTGCACAGCCACGCCATTAAGAGCAAGATAAATCACATTTTTTTTTAATGACCATATTTTAGAATATAATTTTAATAAATGAATCTGATCAATATGTAATGATACACAATGGTTAAAGATTTTTAAATCCAGGCATTTTTACTTGTATTATTCTAAACGTACCTTGGGAATCAGCGACACACATCCCAGTAAAAAGTGTTAGAAACAAAACCACACGCATGTCCATCCTGATATAAGACATAACAACACATCTCATATCAGCATATGAAGGAATCATTTTCAATTTATCATCCTCATTTAAATAAAGAAACATATATATTGCTAATGTTATGATAATGGTATAGAAGAACCCCATGACTTAAAGTCAGTATAATGTGACTAACCTGCCTCCGTTCTTTGGATTTTAAATGCCTTTGCTGAGTTTGCTCTATTTTTATTTTATTTCATCTTTTACGCCCATGATATTATTATTATATAATTTCATAAAACTGATATAGTTAACTAAAACTTTCTTTTCTTTCTTTTGGAACTGTATTGTTATTTTGTTGTGCTTAAATCATCGCTGTACAAATAATTAACTTCCTCCTGTCAGATTCCTTAGATTTGTTTTCAGATCGTGGTTCTGTTTAAACGTACCAATTTTCATTTCAATTGATCAAAGTTTGGCCGAGATACAGCCTCTGAACCAATTTTGCTACTGTAATTGGTGTCTTGATGTAAGATGTTTAATGTGATCAGCATCATAAGAGGAATCAGGTGTACTACGTTTTATTTTTCTAGATCAAATGGTTCAAAAATTATAACCATTTGAATGTAACATTTTTGAACTGGTGGTGGCGCTATAGAGTTTGTCCTGGACACTCAAAGTTTGTCAAATTACTTTTCTTTACCATCACTACAATTGTGCCATATTTCATAAATTTCCCATTTACGGTTCATATGGCTGCCATTGACTCCCATTAGGGAAAAATAATAATAAGAAAACTAATGAATTCCAATTATAATGTTAGAATGTAGAGAGTGCATAAACCTTCAACTCACCTGGAATTTGTCAATGTATCAACCTCACAGAAGACCTTCACAATTCAGCAGTTATCTGCTTTTAAACAAAATAATACATTTTAAATAAATAACAAACAAATAGCATTATTAATATTTTTTATATGAATATATTATTCATGAGAAATACAGTATTATGCCGTCAAAACATTTCAAACCAAAAGCGTGCTATTAAACATAGATATGAATGTTGATACGAACCAGCAGTCTGAAGATGGTCTAGTTGAATAATATTGTGCTCAGAAATTATGCTCTATTTATTGTTGAATTAAGGCCCTCGCAACCAAATAAATTAACCTTCACATGTCCTCCTACAATATTAGTCTTGGTTAAACACAGAGATGATCACATCATAGTTGTCTATATAATCAAACCCTCTCTACGTTTGCACAAAGGAAAGGAATTATATATTTTTTTTAAGGGGGGGGGGATATGAATTTGATACGAACCAGCAGTCTGAAGATGGTCTAGTTCAATAATATTGTGCTCAGAAATGATGCTCTATTTATTGTTGGATTAAGGCCCTCCCAACCAAATAAATTAATCTGATATCTGTCAAATAAACATCAAATGGACCCATTACAAAAGAGTCCCAATTTTAATAAGCTATAACCCTAACCTTCACATGTCCTCCTACAATATTAGTCTTGGTTAAACACAGAGATGATCACATCATAATTGTCTATAATCAAACCCTCTCTACGTTTGCACAAAGAAAATGAATTATATATTTTTTTAAGGGGGGATAGTTAATAACCTTAATTACACACTTTTGTGATTTATTTTCTCCATTAAATAGAAAGACTTAATATATGCAAACAAAGTTAACTTTATATTAAGAAACACACAAACACATTATTCCATTATTGCATCTGCAGAAAGTGTCCGTTACACATTCCCTGTGTGTTATATCAATATTTGTCGACTGTCTGACTTCATCTAATGGATAGATTTTCACTATTGTACTTTCACCGTTTTTTCGTCTTTTACCATATATTAACCTTAACACAACAACCTGACACAAACGCTTGTGCTTTCTGTTTTTTTGTACAATGATAAATTGCATTTTAAGTAATTACAAAAAAAATCCAGAGCATTTTTTCACTGTATTGTGCATCTAAGCAAATGGGTTATAATGTAAATTATTATCACCTGGTACTAGCCGAGTACCAGGCGCTCCAAAATAAGTAGCACTATGTGCTTCACCTAGTAACTAGTTTACCTTCTGTTAGCAACGCTAGCCACGTTAGTAACACCTGTTTGAAACAAGGCTTCATTCAATATTGCACTCACAACAAGACCGATTCCCACACCCACAGGCAGTGATACGGACGCAGTAGACGAGTGATTAAAATTTAAACAACGTCATTTAAACAACCAAAGCGGTACACAAACAATGAAAACAAGTCACACAGGGCGCAGCCATATTGGATTCCGTCTCGGAATTCTTGCTCGGTGTCCTCACGGTTGTCCAAACTTCCGAGCGGCAAAATCCGAGGAAAGGGGGCGTGTTGGTGCGTGTTGCTAGGCAACGTCTGTCTTTCTAGTCGGAACTCCGACACGGATAAATAATAGAACGCAGCATGACACCAACACTTTTTACAGATATTTTGGTAACACAACAATAAGGTTTCATTCGTTAATGTAGGTTTAACTATTACATTAGTTAAGATGGACTAAGAATGCACAATACTTAAGCTTTTATTAATCTTAGTTCATTTTCATTTTGACATTTGCTAATGCATTATTAAAATCAAAAGTTGCTAAGATTAGTTAATGCACTGTGAACTAATTTTTATTATAATTTTTTATTGTATTTTTATTAACTAATGTTAACAAAGGTTAATAAACTGTAACAAATGTATTGTTCATTGGTAATGTTAGTTAACACATTAACTAGCCTAATTTTAACAATTGAGACCTTATTGTAAAGTGTTACCGATATTTTAAACTGCTGTGTGAACTCTGGCAACAACATTTGTTAGCAGTAAACCTATGTGCTTAAACTAATGCTTAAGATGTAATATTGACCTCACAATATCTATTCCTTTATTTAAAAGGTGCAGTTCAGAGAAACCCTCACAGCTAATGCTGCTGAGATGGATATCGAGGGATCATGGACTGGTAGCAGATAGAGGGGCAGACACAAGATAAGTTTAAATCTATTTAAAAACACACACCTCTTTAACCTAGCATAAACATAACACACTCTCACATTTCTAAAATTCACATCTGTTAAAGGATTGTTAGGCTGCATAAATTTGGTCAACCAGAACCGGAAACACTTCCCATAACACTGAATGTACTTGTTACATCGTAAGAAGAATGGCATCTACGCTAATGTTGGTCTCTCTGTCTCAGTCTTATCCCAAGGTTACTGAATTCAGCCAGATCTAGTCCATATCCAGACCAGATGATGGACCTGCACCCTCAGATGACCACAACAGCCCTGAATGCCAGACGAGAACATCACAACTAGATGAGACCTAGAAACAAACGCCATGAAGACCTCGTTGACACAATAGTCCTCAGCACAGTCATCGGATCAGTTCCACGAGAGCCAGACCAGTCCTCCGCACAGACCCAACGGCCAGCTTTACTTTAAATCAGTGTAAATTTTATTGTACAAGTACAAATATCTATTGTACAAGCTCTCAAATTCACATCTACATGCTCTCGAGTTTTGCTACTCTTTTACCTTGATGTAATCTTTTCCAACCTTAAGCAAAAGGAGCTGAATAAAATACTCTGAATGATATCAATCCACAATCTGACTTGTGAAGCGGCCTGGACTCCTAACACATACATCATGTTTGTTGTTTGATCAGAGGAGAACTGGCCCTTCAACTGAGCCTGTTTTTCTTTCTCCATTCTGTCACTGATGGACTCTGCCTTGCTTAGTTGGGGACACTTATTCTTAATAATATTGATCTGCCTGCATTGACACCATTATATGAGAACTGAACTGAGCTGGACGATGACATCACTGTTTTCCGCAGAGCTGCTTAATGAAAATGAACTCTTTTTATAATTGATATACTTTATACAGTTATTGAACAGAACTGAATCAACACTGAACTGAATTCAGCTGAACAATGACACTATTTTCTTTTTAGAGCAGCTTTACAGCCAAATTGAACTGTTTGTATCATTGATCATTGTCCTGTTTAACCCTGTAAAGCTGCTTTGAAACAGTCATTACTGTATATAGCGCTATATATTTAATGGTGACTTGACATTTGCAAAAGGAATTTATTTAGTGTTAAAGAGAGTGAAAGATAGTTTGTGTGTGAAAGAGTGATGTTTTTCTTTTAATCATATACAGTATATATAATTTACTTTTTTTATTTTGTAGTTTAAAAATTGTGTTGTAAATAAATGTTAATAGTGTATTTGTTCGTTGTTAATACATGCTTATGTCAAAGTGTATTCTTTAATTTTATAATAAAAACCCTTAATCTTTTTAAATGGTTGAATTTGTGTTTCACTGCCAGTTTCTGGGCCACATGTGGCCCGGGGACCCAGCCGACTCTCAGCCAGATCTGTCTTACAGTGCCTGGGCCAGACCTGGGCCATATCAATAAATGCGAGTCATTTTACAGGGTGTGGGCCACATCTGGCCCGGGGACCCAGCCGACTCTCAGCCAGTTCTGTCTTACAGTGCCTGGGCCAGACCTGGGCCATATCAATAAATGAGAGTCATTTTACAGTGCTTGGGCCACATCTGGGCCAGAGGAAGTTGTTTGAGTCCGTTTTCAGTGTATTGCGCCAGTTTTGGGCCGGGGACCCAGCCAGAACTGGGCCAGAATTGAAGCAAGGATGAGGCCCAGAGGTGGGCCAGACAAATTTTGCTATGTGGGTACCAATCCATTAGTTTTTCATATAGGTCTACATACAGAATTTTATATGAATACATTGGCAGTGTTTGCTCTGTTTAATATATAATCTGTTTGCTCTGTTAAATTGCTGTTTAGCAGAGCAGTGGTAAATATATGTTGTTATATGTTATATAAGTTATTTTAAGTTTAATTTTTAATTATACACTGCAATGAAAACGCCATTTAACCAATTGAATAAATATAACAGCCAGCCTACAAATACAGCTAAATAAATAGCACGTGTATATTTTTTCATAATCTTTCTTTTTAAAAACATGTCATCTTTTCCTGTAATTGCAATGTTACCACACTATTGGCTGTCTCTCCGAGTTGTTTTGAGCATGATTGGTTATCCAGAATGTCATCCAGGAATCTGGCCAATGACAACTATGCGCGCCTTTTACAGGTCAAGTTTGAATACGTCTGTTGGAGTGTGGACACGACAGTGGGTGTGTGTGGGTGCTGCAGTGCTCGCTCGGGATCTTCAGTACTAGCATACGTCGGTTCTGTGGCAAATATTGTTTAAAACATGGATTATTTTACATCGGACTGGTAAATTTCTATTTTGAGCGAGTTGCGGGATGTAAATGAAGAACAAACAAGGAATATGGACAACGCATTTTAACAACGTGTAACGGACATATTGCAATCTGCGGAAGGTAACGTTAAATAACTTTTTATTTTATAAAAACAATTCTGCTACCGTACATCAAAATATAGTGTGTTAAATTGAGAATCTAAACGCGATTAGAGCTATATCGATATTAGTACATGTTTCAATGTATTAGGCTAATGTTATGTGTTACTAGCATGTATAAATATTGTCAGCTAACGTTAACTTAGGCTAGTAAAAAAAAAAAAAAAAAACTCGGCATAGTTTTTGACTGCAATGACTGAGAACATTGTCTCTTTAGACGGAGAGGGACTCGAACCACACTCTTTGACTCTAGAAGAAATTATGCAAACTAGGCTTTTGAATAGTTGTTGATCGCTGGATACGTTATAACGTTAGGCCTAACGTTACCGATCAGTCATCATAATATGTTTTGAAGTTTGTGAGTATAATTTTGCAAGCTTTCGCAAATGTCTCTGTTAGTAAAATGCTAATATACAAATAGCTAATATTGCTGTGTATGTGTGTGTTTCCCTCATGATCCAGGAATTTTGGGAATAAATATGATCCAGCCACATGATCTTCAGATGCGGTGAGTATTGTTATATTAAAATACACGTGAAATAGAGACAGAACATGTAACGTTAAACTCTGCTCAAAGGCACACTGGTTCAAACCCTCCAGACAATTTTTTATCTATCTTCTTGAGTTCACAGGCCTAGCTGACCCAAAAATGAATGTCCAAAATGAAAGTATTTTCAATCCTGTATGACTTATGTGAAACACAAGAATGTTGGGAATAAAACAGCATTGGAACCCATTGTATGGGAAAACAAAACAAAACAAAACAAAGAAGGCATTTCTCAAGATATCTTAATTAAGGTTCTACAAAAGAAATTCATACAGTTTTGGAACAACATGGAGTAAATAAAGAGAGAACTCTATTTTTTGGATGAGCTGTTCTTTTAATGACATGTTCCCAGGGTCCTTTGCTAAATTAACCTTGGTTTTTATCATAGTAAAAGTTTATAAACCATGTTTTTATGGTGGATTGATTACAATACTTTATTACCATTTGGTTAATATAGCAAAACTCTGGTTAATGTTAGTAAGGGTTCTCCAGATTTATATAAAACTTAAGGAACACATTAAAAAATGGTCCTATGTCACCCTGATCAATAGTCTGTTAACACACATGTAATAATTAACACACTTTTAAAAATTATTATTATTGTTTTTAAAATATTTTTTAGATCAAGCATTGGAACAATGTTTACGGAGCGCCAACAGCACCAACAGAGAAACAAGCCCATCATTCAGTAGTAAGTATCCACTGCAGTATATAAAACAAAAAAAGTTATCTCTTTTTTTTTCTCCCTTGTGCCATCCCAGATGTATATCTGACTTTCTTTCCACAGAGATTTTTTGAAAAATGATCCATTTATTGTAAGCCAATATAATGCAAGTGCATGCTCCAGAAACTCCATGCAGCCTACAAACAGCCTGCTGTGTTGTTCACACAGGAAGATTTCTGCACTATCATATGAGCTTTACAATGTTCTTGGATTATTGTCAGGATGTGTGTTTGGACTTTTTTGACCTTAAGCATTTTGTTGTCTATTCACTTGCATTATTCGACACACGAACACAAGAGATGGATAATTTTTTATAAAATTTGTGTTCATCTGAAGAAAGAAAATCATATACCTTTCGGATGGCATAAGGGACAGTAAATGAGGGGAGAATCCCCTTCCACAAATGCATTAGCAAAGGGTACATGCGATGGTAAATTAACTAAAGTAATTTTATCTTATAGTAATTTTATTTTATATTTATGGTAATGTGACCTAGGATGGCAAGTCCCAGTGATTTATTTTAAAACTAGATATGGTGGAAGAATTCAATTTAACAGAATAATTTGAGTTGTTTGTTTGGGTTTGCTATATTACACACATTTTCATCATACATTTCATATAAAGTTCCATAGGTAAAACTATTAATAGATACGTTAAATGTAACTACCTGCAGGGTTCAAAGAAAAGACGTCAAGAACACACAAACTTAGGTACTTTACACAACAACGATGTACTAAAAACAAAAAAGTTTTTCTTTGTACAGATGATAACGTTATTAAAACGATTCCCGTTCGCACAGATCGGCGAAAACGTCTAAATCGCTGTTTTATCCATGCCACAAAGTAACTGGTGATGTCACTCTGTAAAGAAAGACTACGCTTGTGCACATTCGCATTCACACACGCATACCTATAGACTAAACACATAATACGCATATGCATGCCTTTACCGTTTTCACAGATTCACATTTCAGTAGTTTAGACCGAGACAATTTTAGTTGGAAACTGAGTTGTGTAAACGGCCCCTTACTAAGCATATATTAAAAAACCCAGGGCATAGGGATGCTCACTTTTGATTGGAATTTGCCCACTGTCATGCACGGTAAGTGGTTGGCAACTTTGCTGCCAGACTTTTTACCATTATTTTACGATTTTTTTTTTACAGTGTAGTCTACAGTGAAGTTGACGCAAGCATATTGACCAATGCTTTTGAAACGAGACCATTGCATTTTAATGTAGCCTAATTTGAATGCGAATCCGCAACCTCTCATGTCCAAACGTGTCATACGTTTGGACATGAGAGGTTTTGGATTCGCATTCAAATGTAAATCAACCCGCTACACTAACTGTTAGTATAGTATGGCTACCATTTATACTATCATAATATATTTTCCCATAGTATTCATTTACTCCACAAGAAGGGTTAATTGAAGAGAAAAGAAAGAGAAGAGCGACAGCAGTTGAATTTCGGGGCTGAGCTCCGTCGGGTTTGTCTTGACAAAGTCGGACCAACAACAAGATCTAAAAGCTGCTGAATTTGCTGCCGTGGCAGGCAAAATTTATTTTGAATGGCAGATTCTGACATGATAGCCAGGGTACAAAGGTTTTCACGGATGAAATAGTGCACATAGAAATATCTCTGTGGACGGCGCCGTCTTTTATTTCAACCCGTTATATTCGCTGTAGGCTATCACTGCAATAGTTTGACCAAACTCCCCACCACAATCATTCCCTTAAATAGACTCCATAATGGTTTGCCAGCTGAGGATGATGATGATAACAATAGCCTAATAATAATAATAAAAAGAAAGAAAGAATGATAATAATAATAATACAAATAAAAAAATTATGTAGGCTACTAGCTATTTTTTTATGTTTTTGGGCTACAGAAATTTTTATAAAATTTTACAATACATAATTTGATTTGATCTTTGAAGTAGCCTATTAGATAGAGCTTCGATATTTGATCACTATGGTTGGTTACAAAGACTTTACTATTCTGAAAATAATAACGAGATACAAACCTGTAAATATTCAATCGACTTTTCTTAAATTCAAAACAAAATATTAATGCATTCGTAATTTCCATTTTTTGAATAGTTGCTATAAGGTCACGCAGGTTTGTGCATTAAACTCATGGCCCCGAAAAATAGCCTATCAACAATTATGTTGTTTCCCCGAACATGACCCCTCTCTGCCAACTTTTTGAACATTTGGTCATTTATTAATTTATTTATTATTATTATTATTATTTAAATAACGCATATAGGCCTAAATAGAAATGATCAGAAACAAATCCACAGCTGAACCGCTTCAACACGTCGAGTTGTTTTTGATTCGGTGTATTTTAAGGAATCAAAAGTGTGGATTGAACTCACTCATTAAGACAGTGATTTTCTGCCACCTGGTGTCTGTTTTAGTTTCATATTAAACGTAGGCCTATCACTCCATTAATTCCATCATGTCATATTTATGTCTTCAAAAATGTAAAACACTTTATAATATTTTTATGCACTTGTAGGCTAATTGCTGTGTAAATGCATTAAGATCTCTTTGATGGCTCTGATGAAGCTCTGGTTGGATTTTAGTGGTAGGCTAACGTGACGTTCACATTTAATAAGGTTGCCCCTGGACATGAGTTTATGGAGGTAGGCTAAAGACTACCACGCTTAATAGAATAAAAAAAATGTTTTGTGTTGCTGTCAGTATTGTTTTTGGAAATTAGGCTACATTAAAATGCAATGGTCTCGTTTCAAAAGCATTGGTCAATATGCTTGCGTCAACTTCACTGTAGCCTATATGTGCCCTGCTTCCTTTCCGTGAGTTCTGACCGAAAAATGGAAAATATCAAGCACTTCTGTTTCAGAGTCCCTGTTTCATGTTTGTTAGCCCAGGACATTTTACAAATCCAGACCAAACGATGTTCTACGGCCATGTCCGGAATAATGAGTAGGCTAGCCTATCCATGTCACACAGTAATATTTAGGATTTTGACCATATACCTCGCAGTCACAGACCGTATCAACGTCAGTGAGCTATACTTATTGTATTTCGCCACAGGGTGTCACTGTGGCCTCAACCCTTCGCCTTCGCTTACTCTGAGCTCGACTGCTATGTCTGAGGTAAACCACGCCCTCCTCATTACCCTACGCAGGAAGAAATGTAGGAAGAAATAAATAAATGTAGAAATACATAAATGTATAAATAAATAAATGTAAAAATAAATAAATGTAAAAATAAATAAATGTATAAATAAATAAATGTATAAATGAATAAATGTATAAATAAATAAAAGAAGAAATAAATAAATATGGAAAAAAATTAATATATACATAAGGAAATAAATGTATAAATAATTATTTATTTTCGTTTTTTTGCTTTTCTATGTATATTTATTTATTTATTTATTTTTTATTTTTTTATTATTTTTTACGTTTATTTGTATATTTATTTATGTATTTATTTATTTTTAATATTGGCAGCTTTGGCATTCCATAATTACACAGATACTTGATATTCAATCTTATCAGATGACAAATTAATTGCATTTTATAGATTACTTTTCTGTTGCATTTCCACTCATTATTCTTCTTTCAGTCTATGGTCCTGACCAGCAGGGGTCCCCAAGCGTGTGGCGTTTCGAACGATTCGAAACAGTGAATCATTTTACAAAGCAGTTGGTTCAATTGATTCGAAGCTTTACGTTCCTCCCATCACCAATAAGAAAATCTAGAACGATGATTTCACCCGTATCTGGGCAGATGTAGTTAAGCAATGTTAGGCTACTAAATCAACAACGCAGGTGTGTTACAGGTGCACTGCACAGGATAGATTGGATTATTGGAAATACAACAATGTGACAGACAAATAAATGTTCAATAAGTAATTACATGTATTATGATTTTTAAAATAAGCAGTATTCCAGCTTAAAAGTTCGCTGTTTGCCTGGTACATTTAGCACCTCGCAGTAGGCCTACGGGCAAAAATGTATTTAGAACATGTATAGCTAATTTTTCATTAAGTTCTATACAGGAAAGTTTGACATAGTACATGTGTTTAGGGTTCGTTTATTGGATTAAGTTTTAAAATGCATAACAATTCAGAACCCCAAATCACTAATTGTCAGAAACAAAACCATGCAACCAGGCTGTAAATGAACCCCTATAACCGTTTTTTTTTTTTTTTTTTTTTTTTTTAAACAGTCAATTCTCACAGTGTAAACAGTTGTAATACTGTAATAATTTTTTTGTATTATAAAGGTAAATTACAACTGAAATTGTTTTATAAGCTAGAATAAATTCATTTAATTTACTTTATTTATAAAGCACAACTAAAACAACGTGATGTTGACCAATGTGCTGTACACAATAAAATTACATAATAAAATGTTTTTGTTTTGTTTTTCAGACAAAACAATGACTAACAACATCTGTAAAGAGCCTCACCAATTAACCTACTGAACCAAACGCTAATTCTATGAAATGCAATTTCAGATTTTGTTTAAAATAACCTAAAGAGGAGGGAGCCAGTCTAAGGTGTAAAGGTACAGTAGATTATTTCAGCGCTTTGGAGCTGCCACAGCAAATGCCCGATCACCGCTCAATATCCATACATCCTAGGATCCATTTGATACCATGAAGAATGATTGTAATGGTCACCACATTGTATTATGTGAAATAACAATATAAAATATTAAGCAGAAAGGAATAAACTAATGTAAAAAACCACACTAAAATATTATTATTATAATATTAATAAACAATATAAGATAATTGTAGCAATATTAATATTGTCCCTTTAAATTGCAATTAAACATTTTACACCTTATTTACACCTATAACTTTATAGGGAAAAACAGGAAATAATTATTCAATGATGCAAATACTTTAAATTCTATCAAAACTTTTGATCTTTAAGTACAATTCAAAATATATGTAGCAAAGCGCTAGTGAGAGGGCAACTCTATTATATGTGGAGTTGGGCAGAGCAACAAATTATACACACCCTCAATTTTAGATTATTATTTCCGACTACGCCACCTGGGGAATTTCACCCCAAGAATTTAACACAACCTCCAAACTACTGGCACACACAGGTTCTAATCACTGTTGGAATCAGAGACATAGGTAATGAAAAAGATTTTATTAATTATTAAAAGACATAATGGTTATAAAAGGCATTGACCAGCAATCACTCTCATCTATTTGATTAATTCTATCGTTGGCAGCAGAGGAACCTGGGCTTACCCACAGGGGCAGTCTCAAGATATCACCCTTATGAAAATTACTCTATTCACAGTGCACACACACACACTAACACACACTCAACGACTCATGTCAGAGAAGACCACGACACACAGTGAGGACGCCACCACCTAATTGGTCACTCGTCTGCCCCCGGGTGCCCAGGCCCTGCCAACAAACAAAAGAAAAAAGACATTATCAAACAGTGATATGCAAAAACAAAATGATATAACAATATGATAAATAACTTAATGGAATTCCCGGAAGGAACCCACTACTTGGTCCCAACCCGGTCGTCACAAATCAAGACAAAAAAAAAATAACAAAAGACAAAGCAAAAACGCAAAAAAAACCACTATAAACAAATGATTACATAAATTCAACAGTATAGTTCGACCATAATAATGGTTCAATGAAAGCAATACCTGAATTCGATAATACAATAATTAACTCAAAATAAACACACAAATTCAAAAATAAATCAATTAAAGAAATAGACAAGAAAAAGCAAACAAAAGAAACTCAAAGCATATCACTGAGAACAGAATTCACTGAAAACAGTGCACTGGAACAGTTCACTCGAGACAGAACACTCGAGACAGAACACTCGGGTCGGTTCACTCGAGACGGTTCACTCGAAACAGAACAGCAGCCGATGAGACACAGAGCAAACAGCACTTTACGATGAAGCACAGGGCAGATCATTCTCATGCAGAACGCCGCTATTGTCCTATTGCCGCTATTGGCCTAAAAACAAAACAAAGGTGTTACACTATGGCAAGCCATTTTAACATTTAACAGCTAGACTGGATATGTGTTGCAGATATCTGTAATTCAGTTTTGCCTAGTCAAAAAGAACATTTCAGATATCCGCAACTACATTCTTCCTAATTGTCATTTCAGATATCCACAAAGACATTCTTCCTAGGACAAATGACATCACTTTTGCCATTCATTTGTATGGGGTTTATCATTACAGATATCTACAATTCAGCTGCAGATATCCACTATGTGAATTACGGATATCTGCAACAGAATTGTTTATTAATTTATGAATTAATTTTGATTAGAGATATCTGAAATTTGAGATATCTGTAACTTTCATTCTGCCTTGTCAAAATGTAATTACAGATATCTTGAATTAGAGTTTTGACTAGGCCAAATGACGTTGCAGATATCTGTATGCATCACACTTTAGGCGGGAGCAGAGTGTGTTGTTCAAATCATCAAATCACATAGCACCTGTTAATTGTTAACTTGTAATTAGCACTGATTAGCACCATGTCGGAGCAACCAGAGTTTTTAATCGTCTTTTTAATGCTGTTAGATACTGTTTCAAACTGAAAAAATAAAATAAAAATTAAAAAATAATCAGAACTAAGAACTTTTTTCTCATCTAAGGAAGTTAATGTTATTGTACTTCCATGGCAAGAATAGCATGCATGTCAGCATCTTTATTAAAGTGAATTAGTGTGAATCTCTTTCACGCATAAATCTTACGGCAACAATAACCTTTTAAGCATGATCATAAACATAGCATTGCAACATTTTTTTTTTTTTGTATATAAAAAACATTTTCTGGTGTTTTTTTTCCATCACAGCCTGCTTCTTTCTTCTTCCATTTATGGAAATAATGAAATCTTCTTTGATTATGGCGGGGAGGGGAAATGGATATCTAAATTATGCAACGTCATGCACAATAATTTGCACTAGTCATAATGACGTTTGAGATATCTTTATCTTTAATTCTGCCTAGTTAAAACTGAATTACAGATATCTGCAATTGTCATTTAAGATGTGTGACGAGTTGAATGTCGTTTTCAATGACGTCATTGCAGATATCTGTAATTCAGTTTTGCCTAGTCAAAACTGAATTACAGATATCTCTATCTGTCGTTTCGACTAATCACAAATACGTTACAGATATCTTGAATGACAATTCCACCTACCCAAAATGTAATTACGACTAGTCAGAAAGACATTATTGATATCTACAATGTTAATTCCGGATAGTCAAAATTAGCTTTTAAATGTTAAAAGGGCTTGCCATAGTTACACTGCGATTCCTTCTCCCTTGGCTTCACGCTCGAGCAGTATACTCACAACAAAACATGCTGTCCCGGAATTACTATCCCCAAACTATGCGGTGGATGGAGCCAGATGTCTCTCCGACAAAACTCGTTGGCAGAAAGCGCAGATAGATCTTACACTACGTTAAGCATACAGATTAGTCAGATTACCCGCTCAACCAGAGCAATCCATAGAAACTTAATTTACCAAAACACCGTTGCATACAAATGCTTCCCTTACCTGTCTCAAATGTCCACATTGAACTCCCCAGAAAGCACACAAACAGGTGTGGTGCCGAATTTCGACCCCCACCCAATTATTACCCCCTTAGTATAGGCCTATGTCACACTTCCTGCTTCCGGAACGCGGAGTAGGGATTCAGAACTTCCGGTCAACGTTATTTCTCTATAAGGATTTGGAATATCTGCCATAATGTCTAAACCATCCGAGGTAGACTGACCACAAGCTATGAGGTTGTGAAACAAAGGTTTTTGCTCCTGTAGAAGCTATAAGTTCGTATGAAATCAACCTTGTTTTAAGAAAAACATGTTTTATCCACGATCTTATGAAAAAAAACTACAGTACCCACAATCCTAAGCGGAGCAGCAACGTCTGCTGATTGGTCCAACTCACTGTTACCATAGAAACGTTTACCTTACTGGCGGCGGAATTCAAACACTTACCTCTGTAATTGAAAATGAATTTCTCTCAGAAGAACTTGTACCCTTTCCTCAGTTTCGACGTTTCCACTTGAGAGTTTTCATTTACCATCCGAACCACATCGTCATATGTGACTTAAAGCAGGTTGCGGAGAGATTTGATCCAGCGGTATATATGGACTCTGCCATTGTAAAACGCTAACCGGAAGAGCCGTATCCCTACTAAAAGACGTACTTCCGGTCTTCAATTTTTTTCGTGACATAGGCCTATTGGTAGGTTTAGGATTAGTTGTGGGGGAGGGGTTAGGACTAGGGGTGGGGTTAGGATTAGGCAATCAGGTACTGACTTGAACTAGGGGGGTAATAATTCGGCGGGGGTCGAAATTCGGCACAACACCGGCAAACAGCACCGACAGTGGATAAGCAGCTTCAGCGATCTTTTACGAGCAACAACACATTTGACACTGCACTCCAGCAAGCAGCAGGGCGCGTGGATGACGTCACGGCCCTGGGTAGTGACGCACCCTAAGGAACCGGTAACCCATGCTCTTATAAACGCACCGGACGCCAGGCCATTGGCCAAACCATGACAATTAGGAGGGGTCATAACCCTTCCTGCTACATATATATTTATTATTAACCAATTAATAAAGATACAAATATCAGTATAAAAAGTGCTGAAAGTGTACTCAAAGCAATAATAAATAATAATATTCTGAGTGTTTTACATTTGGTTTCATGTCTCTAGGTCAAATGATCATTGAGTTTAATAGATTTATAAGGATTATTGAGTCTGTATAAAAGTGTACTCAAGCCTTGTTGTCAGGAGATTTTAGACTCAAGAGAGAGATGGATGAACATCAGCACAATCCTTTATTGAACAGTGTCCAAAGCAGGTGAGTAAACAACAAACTATGAGCAGTGCAAGTATAATGCTTCAGTTCTTTTGCAGGTGAAGATAGAGGGGATGACTTCAAATAGTAAGTATATCCTCACACACACCCTTTGGTTGCTGTTAGAGTGAATGAATAAAAAACAATGTCTTTGCCTTACAGGGATTGTGGGAACACTGGAGGTAGAAAACAGATGAGGGAACTGGGAGACAGGATCTTGGAGAAATCTTAGAGGGTAAACAACTCAGGTCATAAAACAGGTAAGTAATCCATAGTCCAGGTCATGGACCCGACAAATGACTGAGGCTGAGGTGTGTGCTTAAATACACGTACCGACTAGGTCATGAAAAGTTTAGTAGATTATTCGCACCAAATGAATGGTTAATGTCATGGTGCAATGAGCAGAAACTGCTCTTTGTAAATAATTGGAATCTATTTTGGGAGCGTCCTAGGCTTTACCGTGCTGATGGCTTACACCCAAGCAGATTCGGATTGGATCTTCTGTCTCCAAAATGTTAAATACCTTTTGACTAGTAACCAAAAGTCCAAATCATAGTCTCTGCTGCACCAATTTAACTGATATAAATAGTGTTGAACATTGCATAGAAACTGTGTCTATTCCTCGTTTAGTGAGATCAAATAATAAATCTACTGCAGGATCTAGAAAAAATCTAATTGTTATTAAACCAGAAAATGTTGCTATTAGTAATCAAATACAATTTCTAAAGCTAGATCTTCTAAACATTAGATCACTCACACCTAAGGCAGTTATTGTAAATGAAATAGTCACAGATAATAGCTTCGATGTACTTTGCCTTACTGAAACCTGGCTTAAACCAAATGATTATTTCGGTCTAAATGAGTCTACTCCATCAGGATACTCCTATAAGCACGAGCCCCGTCTGATTGGTCGTGGCGGCGGTGTTGCAACAATCTATAGAGATATTCTCAATGTTACTCAGAAAATGGGCTATAAGTTTATTTCGTTTGAAGTACTTGTACTAAATGTTACGCTCTTAGATGTTCGAAAAACATCCCTATTATCTCTAGCCTTGGCTACCGTATATAGACCGCCTGGGCCTTACGCTGATTTCCTAAAAGAGTTTGCAGATTTTCTCTCAGACCTATTAGTTAATTTCGATAAAGCATTAATTGTTGGAGACTTTAATATCCACGTAGATAATTCAAATGATGCGCTAGGGGCTGCGTTTACAGATTTATTAAACTCCTTTGGGGTCAAGCAAAACGTTACCGGACCAAATTTATTTGTATAAGCAACGTATTAAACTGCAAATTAGCATTTATATGCCCTAATATTTCATAAAAACAACGTTACAGTCAGTCACTTGTTGACTAGATTTGGGTACAGTTTTTAGGCTACTGTAGAATATACTGCCACATCAAATAAGCTTTTGTTTAGCAATTTCTGCTCATATCTAACGCGTTATATATATATATATATACATACATATATATATATATATATATATATATATATATATATATATATATATATATATATATATATATTTATAATTGTCAAAAATAAAGTCATAGACTAAGATGTTAGATGTTCCAATGTTGGCTATATTCAAACTAATGAATACATATGATAAAATGTAGGCCTATAATCTTTTTTCTTTTTCTTTTTTATAAAGAAAGAGTACACTTGAAATATTGTTGAAATTGTAATTATTGTTGTAATTGTAACATTTTTAATAAAATAGCAAAACATATTTACAAGAGAGATGTAAGCGAAATCTTAAATGGTCAATATAAGTCTTCTTCTAAATACATCTTTTGTCCTTGCATTGTGGCTCAGTCAGTGTCACACCTGAAAGAATGGCTCATTAGGCAGAGTCATTATGCAGAGTGGGTGGGACATTGAAATCTAAGGTGTAAACTACTCCTCCCCCTCGCATATTGGCTTTCCAAGCAAAACCTGTTTTACACCATTTAAATCAATGTATTTTTTTTTGTGAACGATAAAGCAAGACTATTTTCACATAATTTTGAAGCTAGAACTCAAAGGGATAACATCCATTAGTCAAAAGTCTTGTGGACACATATTTAATATGTGTTTTGTGGTCTTAATTCAGCAACTTTCATTTTAATTTTTTCCAATAACCACGCATAAACATTATTCTCTTAAAAATACAAACATCTACATACACGTTGCTCGCATATTATGGTAGCCCGGTTTGTGCTATATAGAGTGAATTTACACCTTAGCCATTAACATGTTTATAAATAACTGAAAAAAGCACAAATGTGAAGGCATGTCAGAACATCTCAAGGACCCCAAAAACAGCTTGGTCCCCAGAGGGTTAAACTCCTTTGGGGTCAAGCAAAACGTTACCGGACCAACTCATCGTTTTAATCATACACTCGATTTAATTATATCACATGGAACCGATCCAACCGATATAGATATCATTCCACAAAGTGACGATGTCACTGACCATTACATGGTAACTTGCATATTACGTACTCCTGTAATATATCATGCTGCGCCACGTTATCGATTAGGCAGAACAATCCTTCCATCCACCATAGATAATTTTTCAAATAGCTTATCTGATCTGTCTCAGCTGCTCAGTGAACCCAAACAAACAGATGAACTTGAGGAATTAACTAGCACTATGAGCACCATTCTCTCTGGAACATTGGATATTGTTGCACCCATTAGATTAAAAAAGGTCAGAGAGAAAAGTAAAGCACCATGGTACAACAATACTACCCATGTTCTAAAGAGAGAAACCCGTAATTTAGAGCGTAAATGGAAAAAAAATAACTTAGAGGTCTTTAGAATCGCATGGAAAGACAGTATGTCACGTTATAAAAAGGCCCTAAAAGAGGCCAGGGCTGAGCATCTCCGCAAACTAATAGAAAACAACCAAAACAATCCTAGGTTCTTATTTAACACCGTGGCTAGACTAACAAATAAACAGATGTCTCCTGAACAAAATATTCCGTTACAGTTTATTAGTAATGATTTCATTCACTGAGAAAATAGAAAACATCAGAACCACAATTGTAAACGTTCAATCCTCAATCGCGCCTTATAATTCAGCCTCAATTATCACCCCGCAAGAACAATTACAGTGCTTTACAACTATAGAACAAAAAGAGTTAAATAAACTTATCACTTCATCTAAAACAACAACATGTTTACTAGATCCTATACCAACTAAACTATTGAAATAAGTGTTACCTATAGTGGAAGAGCCTCTCCTCAATATTATTAACTCGTCTTTATCTTTAGGTTATGTTCCAAGAACATTTAAACTGGCAGTTATAAAACCTCTCATTAAGAAACCACAATTAGATCCACATAATCTAGCAAATTATAGACCCATTTCAAATCTACCTTTTATGTCTAAAATACTAGAAAAAGTTGTGTCTGCCCAACTAGGCTCTTTCTTGCAAGAAAATGACACCTATGAAAAGTTTCAGTCTGGATTCAGGCCGCACCATAGCACTGAAACTGCGCTCGTTAAAATCACAAATGATTTACTTTTAGCTTCTGACCAAGGCTGTATCTCAATATTAGTTTTACTTGATCTTAGTGCTGCGTTCGATACTATAGATCATACAATACTCTTAGATCGACTACAAAATTATACTGGTGTTCAAGGACAAGCATTAAGCTGGTTTAGATCGTATTTATCTGACCGCTACCATTTTGTTTATTTAAATGGAGAAAAATCGATCATAACTCCAGTAAACTATGGAGTGCCGCAGGGATCTGTGTTAGGCCCTCTGTTATTCTCAATATATATGCTGCCACTTGGAAATATTATAAGGAAACATGGAATTAGTTTCCATTGTTATGCTGATGACACTCAAATCTATATTTCATCACGGCCAGATGAAAACGCTAAATTATCCAAATTGACAGAGTGTGTTAAAGATATAAAAGATTGGATGACGCGCAATTTTCTTTTATTAAATCCAGACAAGACAGAGGTACTAATCATCGGTTCAAAAAAACACCCACAAAACCTCTCACAATACAACTTTAACATAGTAGGATGTCCTGTTACTTCATCCTCTACAGTAAAAGACCTGGGTGTTATATTAGACTGCAACCTGTCTTTTGAAAATCATATTTCATATGTTACAAGAACAGCCTTTTTCCACCTTAGAAACATTGCTAAGCTAAGTAATATGCTATCTGTTTCTGATGCAGAAAAGTTAGTTCATGCATTCATGACATCGAGACTAGATTACTGTAATGCTTTATTAGCCGGTTGTCCTTCAACCTCAATAAACAAGATACGGTTAGTCCAAAATGCCGCCGCCAGAGTTCTAACTAGATCAAGAAAATATGATCATATAACACCAATTTTATCATCACTGCATTGGTTACCTATAAAGTTCCGTATTAATTACAAGGTATTGCTACTGACTTATAAAGCCCTAAACGGCTTAGCTCCAGTCTATTTAACCGATCTTCTATCGCCATATAATCCATCGCGCTCTTTAAGGTCACTAAATTCGAGGCTTTTGGTCATACCTAGGATATCCAGATCCACCAAAGGAGGGAGAGCATTTTCACATTTAGCTCCAAAACTCTGGAATAGCCTTCCTGATACTGTTCGTTGCTCAGACTCGCTCTCCCAGTTTAAAACTAGATTAAAGACGCATCTCTTCAGCCAGGCATTCATATAATTCTTTTAATCTTACAAGTAAATCCGACCTCTAGTTCATAAACGCCAGAGGAGAACTGGCCCCCGACTGAGCCTGGGTTCTCCCAAGGTTTTTTTTCATTAGGTCACCTGATGGAGTTTTTCGGTTCCTTGCCACTGTTGCCTTTGGCTTGCTCAGTTGGGGATATTTGGGGATATTTAATTTAATTAATCAATCAACGATACTATTGATCAGCATTACCAAACGTGGACGTTCCACTAGAAACAAACATTGATGTATTGTTTTAATTTATTACTGTGAAGCTGCTTTGATACAACCTATGTTGTGAAAAGCGCTATATAAATAAACTTGACTTGACTTGACTTAAATACTGTGGTGATGAGCGTGCTGATCAGGTGCAGATGATGAGCAGGAGGAATACTGGAAATTGTATTTTTGAGTGATATGGCTGAACTATGTGTGTGAATGGAGTATGGAGTGTATGAGGTAACAGCAGACAGGGTGGTTTACTGGTGGTTTGAGGCCTCCTTCTAGGTCAAACGGTCATTGAGTTTAATAGATTTATAAAGATTATTGAATAATTTTAATATAATATAATTATATAATTATTCTAATGACCTAGATTCTAATTATTGGACAAAAAACTTCCTCACGTAATAACCTAGAATACTGTCTAACACTTGATGGCTGCTCTGTTAAGTCTTCATCGTTGGTTAGGAACCTGGGTGTGCTCTTTGATACCAATCTTTCATTTGAAAGTCACGTGTCTAGTATCTGTAAAACCGCATTTTTCCATCTTAAAAATATATCTAAATTACGTCATATGCTCTCATTGACGAATGCGGAACAATTAGTTCATGCGTTCATGACCTCAAGGCTAGATTATTGTAATGCTCTAATGGGTGGTTACCCTGCACGCTTAATAAACAAATTACAGCTGGTCCAAAACGCAGCAGCTCGAGTTCTTACCAGAACCAGGAAGTATGACCATATAAGCCCAGTTCTGTCAACACTGCAGTGGCTCCCTATTAAACATCATATAAATTTTAAAATATTGCTGATTACTTACAAAGCACTTTGTGCACTTTACTTCCAATGATTGCTGACTTTCTTGTGCGCAACTTCGCATAACTTGAGACTAACGTTCGTGCCACGCAAATGCAGCAGGAGCCGGGTCAGATGTGATGTGGAGCCTCTAGCTCAACTATGTATTGAAAATGTCTGCCTTATCATCCATAATTCAGTTTGCATATAAGAGCCACACAGAATTCGTGTGCAGTAAGACTCTTAAAAAGAAACATTCAGCAACATGTAAATTCTGCGGTGCATCAATTACCGAAGCAAAGGGAACAACTTCCAATTTCTATCGACATGTGGAGCGAAAGCACAGAGAAAGGTAAGATTAAGAACTCATTATTTCTGTATATGCCTAAAATTTCACAATTTCCGGCGAAATCCGGAGGCGAAAGTTTCAAAACCCGTTGGCGGCCATCTTTTTTAGATGTTTATCGAGCATTAGCATTAATCGAGAGAGTCACCGCTCGTATATGCTCTGGAGAGCAGAAACAGATGCGTAGGGGACATCGTCGCTGTACTCGCTGTCCGTTTGGTGGACCTAACGGTGAGGACGCTGACGAGGACAGCGTAGGCCGTATAAGGCCTCGGCCTCGGGTGGTCGGACTCGACTCGACTCGGACTCGACTCTCTTTGGTCTCGGTCTCGACTCTCTTTGGTCTCGGTCTCGACTCGGACTCGACCCTCTCTGGTCTCAGTCTCGACTCGGACTTGAGTGAGCTGGTCTCGACTACAACACTCCATAACACATTATAGACATCTATAATTCCATATTTGGCTGCATAGATTAGGCCAGCCGGAACCGGGAACACTGACTTCCCATAAATCCTGATGTACTCGTTACATCATAAGAAGAATGGCGTCTACACTTATATTAGTCTCTCTGTTTATACCGAGGTTTACCGCAGTCCACCAGACCCAGGCTGTATCCAGATCTGATGAAGGACCTGCACCTGGACGCGACGACAACGCAGTCCTAAAGTGTCAACTAGTCTCTCCTCTTCTGCCGGATCCAGGCCGTATCCAGATCCGATGAAGGACCTGCGCCTGGACGCGACGACAACGCAGTACTCTCCAGTCTCTCCGTTTACTGAAGTGAGGTGGACCCCGGCCATATCCAGACCAGATGGTGGATCTGCACCTGGACCCAACCATGACGCATCCCTGAAGTGCCAGCCTCATCAGCCTCATCGACACGACCAATCTGACTTCTGACCTGTAACGCTGCCTGGATCATAATCATACACTGTTCGCCCGTTGGCCAGAGGCCTCATTACACGACCAATCTGACTTCTGACCTGTAACGCTGCCTGGATCATGATCATACACTGTTCGCTCGTTGGCCAGAGGAGAACTGGCCCCCGACTGAGCCTGGGTTTTCCCAAGGTTTTTTTCTCCATTCTGTCACCTGATGGAGTTTTGGTTCCTTGCCACTGTTGCCTTGGCTTTTGGCTTGCTTAGTTGGGGACATTTAATATTCAACAATATTATTGATCAGCCTTATTTAGGGTAGACGATGATGCAATTTTCTTCTAGAAACAAACTTTGTAAGGACGACATCGCAACTTTGTAAGTCCCTCCATCGCAAGGACGACTTGAGAAGGATGTTTCTCAGTGATACTCATTTTGAGGTACATTATGAGATGTTGCAACTGTAATTCCTCACCGTCAGCATTAAGAGTAATGTCCATCAACAGACCGATGTGTATATTTCTAATTTATTGCGGTGCACATGTGGGAACTGCATCAATAACAGCGCATAGCCGGGCACAAACGTGAATGACTGATATAACATTAAAGTTTGTAAAATAAATCTTGCTCCATAGTTTATCATTACTCAAAGTAGTAAGAGCAACAAACAATCTGCATTAATAGACACAGTTTTAGGTAGGCTAATAGTGGCCCACAACTGCTTAGCAGAACTATTTCAGTAAGACAGTAATAACATGAGTTATTACTTACACAATATAAGACACAAAACACAAAAATATGTATTTTGAACACTCAGTAGAAAATATATACATCAATAATTATTCATACTTAATACAGGTTGTGATTCTGAGGTGCAAGTTGGTCCAAGTAAACTGAGTACTGTCGGAGCAAGTGTTTTGCACTGAACTTCGAACAGTCATCAGTCAAATCCCGCGTTGAAGGGCGGGTCAAGTTGTTTGCAGGCGGACAACGTACAACATAGCTGGGCATTATATGCAAATGTATTATCTAGTGACGTAGAACAGTATCACAAACGACTTGTTAATGCGGTTTCGAGTAATTTTTGGTTGATCAAAAATACAGAAACAACAGTAATATTGTGAAATATTATTACAATTTAAAATAATGGTTTTCTATTTTAATATAGGTCTTCGGTGTCACATGATCCTTCAGAAATCATTCTTATATGCTGATTTGATACTCAGTTATCAATGTTGGAAACAGATGTGCTGCTATTTTTTTTGGAACCTGTGGTACTTTTTTCAGGATTCATTGATAAATAAATAAATAAATAAAAAAGAACAGCATTTATTCAAAATAGAAATCTTTTCTAACATTATAAATCTTGCATTTTTTTAATCAATTTAACATATCCTTGCTGAATAAAAAGAAAGAAAAAAATTACTGACCCCAAACTTCTGAATGGTAGTATATATTGTTACAAAAGATTTCTATTTTAAATAAATGCTGTTCTTTTTTTCTTTTTCTTTTTTTTACTTTTTATTCATCAAGGAATAATGAAAAAAACATCATTAGGTTATAAAAAAAAACATTAAGCAACACAACTGTTTCCAACATGGATAATAAATCAGAATAAAACTAGTTTCCTTGTTAGTACGTCTGCCTTCTTTGATTCTCCTGCTTTTCTCCCATCTCAAGGTTTTTTTTTGTTTTTTTTTTTTTTTACCATGTCCCTTTAGGTGCTTTGTAGATTCCACAGCTGATGTGTGCAGTTTTTCTTTGCTATTTGTTTTAAAAGTGTTTTCTCTTGTTCAGTAAATTTTTTTGATTGCAGTCTTTTTCTGCTGTCATTGTTTTCCTTTGATTAGCTTCTCAGTTGCATACAATTTTAAGCTTTTCTTGGTTCATTCCATGTTTTATAGGCAACCTTGGTCATGTTAATTCAGATTAGCACAGTTAAATTAATCTTGTTTATTTTAGTTCAGGACTTCATAGTCCAGATGTTGGTAATACTTAATCTGAGTTTCAGAAAGCCGTTTTTTTAAGGCATGATTAACTATTCTAGATTAAGGCCTACTACTGTCTTAATTTAAACCCTGTCCGGTAAACTGACCCTTACACTGAAACACCATGTCATCAAAAGACGGTGAATTTCCCTCCATCACAGTTGCACTAATCATACCTTCAATTAATTTACCGGTTGCTCAATTTAACAACCATGTCTCAGTGAAAAATGTATCAGTGTTCCTCACTTGATTCATTGTGTTATATTTCTTCAGAATGTTGTTCATATTAAATCACTAAACAGACTAATAATTATTATTCTAAAAAAAATATTATAATAAAGCCAGACCTAGATTTCACTGTGAGACATTTGTTCTGGTCAAAAACCCAAATCTAAAAGCAATCCTAATAAGATCATTCAAGATCCTAGATAACCTGAAAATCATATTTTTTTCGGTTATTTTGTCTGATTTTCTGTTCATCCAGGATCTTATTATTTTGACATTACAGTTTTTCACAATTGTTAAGACACTAAATCCCATTCTCTGAACTAAATTCTCACTAGCCCAAACCAAATTTTTTGAATAAATCACTGTCGCAAAACACTAAACACAAGAGGCAAAAGTTTAACACAACTAAAACACCGTTGTCATCATTTACACACAACGATTCAAAATTGTTTACACTTGTTTCTAATGATGTGATCAAACAATGCTGTAAGGAATTATAGTCTGCTCCGATCCAACTTCCACTCCAATATATACATTTAAATATGCTCCTTCCCTAAAAAGAGCTTATTTATCATAGAGTCAATTCCTTCCAACCTCAGTGATATGTAAATAGTTTTAGTGATATATTATCACTTATAGCGTGGGAGCGGCAGCGGGCAATCAAGAACCATCCTGAATACAGGCATTTCAAACAGTCTTATCACCTTAACATTTGGCTGTTTTTATTTGAAAAAATATCGAAGATGTGGGAACAGAAGGCTATCACTTTCATTGTTATCCTCAATTTACATTTAAGACAGAACATCATTTACATTACGAATGGTAAACTGGAACAGGATAAAAGTTTTTAAATTTTGATGTTCTGGGTTCATTCTGACGCCAGTGAACCCAAGGTGCTTTGTATACCTTGCCACTGCTATGCTATGTTTATAATAAACTTAATTTTCTAGATCTTTGACGTCCGCATCATTTTTTCTTGCAGTGCACAGGTGCACTGAATGTTGATACCAACTATAGATGGAAACAGTCTGAGAGAGAGAAGAGGAAGATTATAAGAGGTTGTGGACGAGGATGAAGCGGGTGAGGACGAGAAAGAGCAAGGTGTAAAGAGAGTTATCAAGGCTGGATCTGTCACACTAGAAGGTTTTTCTCTTCGCCTGGCAAGTGTTGAGACCTAGTCTTAACACTTAGGAACCTTTATGAATCACACTTATTCTTAAGTCTTGGAATAAGAGTAAAATGATGTCATTCTTAGAATTTTGACCGACTTAAGACTTAATAAGTAATTTTACTCTGAGTGGCTTTATACATACAGCCCCTTGTTTTTTTAATTGAGGGATAAACCACTACTTGTTTAAGACAGGGTGGAGCAACACCATTAATTAAAGAACTGTAACAACTGAGACAAGTCAAACACGAATATTTGTTATAGTTTAACAACTGATATTTAGAACTCACTCGGGGAATCTGTGTCCCAGCCCCAAAACAGGGCAAGAAGATCTCAGTTACCCCGGTTGCCATGGCTGCGATCAGATAGGATGGTTTTTATGGCTCTTAGGAATGCTAACAAGTAACTAACTCAGCCACAGATATCAGAACAGAGTCTCCTGCGTTCATTTAATCGTAGACAAACTGATCTATAAATGAACATGCATCCCAGAAACTGTGTGAATGAGTGTGATGTTTTGTGTACTATTATGTATACACTGATATATATTTGATTATACAACCAAAACGGGACTCTCACCTAATTCTCGCTGAGAAGGAGAGATAAACCCTATTAATCATATGTATCCTATGGATAACCTCTTGAGAAATGTGTAGACATGTATCTAATTCTCCCACCTCATGATTTTCAGACTTTGTTGCATACTATGGTTTACCAAAATCAGATGTGTGGCGTATTTGGTCTCTATAAACTCCAATCTGCGTCCCCAATTTGTTAATTTACATTACATTTTGCTAACTTTGTGACGCATTAGAATTATAAGAATCTGGAAGATTCTTTTCTTAAACACCCAATGAAGGTACACATTGCAAGTGAGCATGCGTAAGACAAAGGCTTGTAAATCCTGGTGACAGAGGAAACTCCCGCCAGAAATTCTACCCTTCTCATTGGGTGAACCAGCCTGCATAGGGCTGTCCTTTGTCAAGCTTTAAAAAGGCCTTTTCACAAGATCCGGCCTCTTAGCTCTTGTCCTCGGACCTAAACTGCAGCTCCTAGTGAATCCTGTGGGGGTAGGGGGGGACCCCCTTTTCCCCCCACTGGGCCCTGCAGGCCTCTGCAGACCGAGTCAGATTGCCTTTCTTAAATCCAACCAAGAAGGAAACGGACAACTCTTGCCTTAAGGATGCCGTATGTTCCAGCATGGCCTCAACAGGCCCAGGGCATGAGGCTTCGAAGCATCCAGGACATGTGCTCACTCCAGCATCAAGGACAACCTCAGGAGTTCAGTGACTTCATTCAACACGGACGAAATCCTTCGCAACTCTCACCATGTGCTCTTGTGTCCTGCCGGCACAGAGCGCGTAGACAATCTGCACTCCAGCCATGAGAACAGTGACAATACAAGTTCATCCTATCTTCTTCATCCAACAAAGAAACAATTGTAACTCATACAGTGACATTTGACACTCAAGGACCCAGCGACGAATTCAATCTTCAACCACTTCAAGAATTAACCATGCAAGGTATAAATTTAATGAGGTGCTCTGAAATAAGCTGATGGTTCTTTCATACAAAAATAGATCTTGCTCCATAGTTCTATTTCCTGTTTCCGGTTCCACATCACTCACCCCTTTACCTATGCATGTATGTATAGATGTATGAATGTATTTATGTTTGTTTAGTGTTAATTATGTTTGTGATTTAGTTAGTAAAACTTGTGCACAATTATGAATTTGATTTCTGATCCTCTGTTTGCATACAAAGTCCCTTTTACGATTTTGATTTTGTTACAGTATGCTCTAATTTCTGTACATGCTAAGGAATAAATATTTTTCAGTGACGATGAAATATACACTTTTCTTAGAATAAATGAATAATCAAAGAGTTCATTGGAACTGATTAATTGATTGTAATATTAATTAGCTTACCTCAAAGTTAATCTAATTAACTGACCCAAATATTAATAATTAATCATAATTGGTAATTATAGATTATTATTAATATTTCCCCTTTGAGCTAATGTCTTTACAGAACTATTCACAATAGATAGCACAATAGATAGGGCCCATGATTTAAAAACAAGATCAAACCCATCAAATACACAAGAACTTGGAGTGGGAGCTGCTTGAACAATATTAGTAGAAGGCACAATATCTTCTCTAATCAGTTCAATCTTTCTTATAAAAAAAACTCAAGAAATCCTCACAGGTATTTGATATAGGACCTATTGGTTTTATTTGCTTTTATGAAAATGTTTACAAAAAGTCAATGTGTAGGCCTATTCATCATATTCCTCAGTTTTTAAAGTAAATGGGACCAAAACCCTTTTAGGACAAGTTTATATATAGGTTAGCAGAAACGACAGAAACAAAACCTTGTACATGAGTGGCTGTACCATTATTTCCATGAAACCCTAAATGAAACATTACACAGCAGGGGCCCTCATTTATAAATCATGAGTACGCACAGATTTGATCTTAGAGTGTGTGTACGCTAAAATCCACGGCAAAATTCATATTTATAAAAACAGTATTTGACGTGGAAAAGTAAATTCGGTGACACTTTATTTTACAGTGTCCTTGTTACATAAGTTACATGTACTTACCATAGTAATAACAGTAAATTATGCATGATTACATGCAACTAACCCTCAACCAAATCCTAATCCTACCCTAACCCTATAGTAAGTACATGTAGTTAATTAATATTACTCAGTACTTAAATATATAATTACACTGTAACAATGACACCTTAAAATAAAGTGTAATCGTAAATTCCGCCACGTCAGGGTTTAAGCAGACGTACACACTTTTCCTTGTGGTAGAGAGTCAGAGTACTGCAGGTATTTAGAAATCTAAGCAGCAGTAATAGTAATAATAACAATAATGATAACAGTTATTATTATTATTATCAGGGATGTGCATTTCAGTTGATTTTCCTGACAGATGAATCTATTCTAATTAGAGTAGATACATGTCTGTGACAAATTATTATTATTTTTAGATGTTTTATTTGTGCAAATATCACACAACAGAACAAAAAAAAAAAAAAAAAAACTGCGACAAGTTTAGGTTACGCTGAGTTTAGATTTGTTTTTGTGATGCGCTCAAGTTAAAGGAAACCGAGACGGCTGAAAGCGCATCCTGATTGTTAGTTGTTGTTTTTTTTTTTTACTATCGCTAGGATAAATTTTTCAATACTTAGGTCACTTTTTCCAAACTCTTCACACAGCGATCACAACAGCAGTTTATTTGAGCTAAACTGTGAATCATTTATCATTGTTTTGCTACAAAATGTATTCAATGATGACATCTTTCAATTTACATGAATTGTTTTGTAACATAGACACAAACACCACCAAAACTTTATGTACTTTACAGGCCAATTTGCACGTTTACAAAAGTTTTACAGTTTTTAAAAGATTAAGTTCAAAACCAAACAAAATACAAAGCTGAAAAAGACAGCAGGATACTACATTTAAACAGTAATACCATATTGAAATATATTCTGACTCTAAAAAATCAAATACTATCAAAACAATTAGATGTAGCTGAACACCTACACAAGGGGTTCATTCAATTTCATTACCATCCATTCAAAAGGGGAAAACTTAGGAATAATTTTGTACTGTAATGTAAACATGGACCATGCAACATATAAGCAATAGAGAGTGTCATTCTTGTTTTGTAAAGAAAAACAAAACATTGTATAATGCTACCTGATGTTAGTGTTTTTAGGTCTGTGTTTTATGATTGACAAAGTATGTTTGTTGGGTGAAACCTTTGCTAGTGTTATGGAAAATTTTGTTGACTTGAGACATGTAGGCCTATGAAGTGTTTTGGTTTTAGTGCATTTTGAATGTGAAATGAACTGCTGTGAAGCTGAAAGTTGGTTAGGAGAACTGTGTGAAGAGATTTGAAAAATGTATCTATTGAGAAATGTGTCCTCGTAATTGTAAAAAAAACTTTAAGGCACAATATTTTGTTTTTATTTTGAGTAGGCGATACACAAATAAAAGTAGGCTAAACCCTTTACAGTTTAAATTTTTTCTCTCTCAACGCAATTTTGACTGATATGATAGCGTACTTTAACCATGCAGCAAACATTTTAAAATAGCTTGAAATACTAACTTTAAAAATGACTTAAATTACTTTTTTCCCCAATTATGCTAATCCCACATTATTATAATTAGTATTATTAGAAGTAGTAGGCTTAATAATAGGCTAATCAAATGAAAGGATACTTGCTCAAAATAAAACATAGGCCTACACGTTTTTCCAAAGCCCTGTTAGCGTAAATACACGAATTATTTAGCATGTCTACTTTGATTCCACACGTGTGGAATTATTAATTATTTCGGCTAATCAACCAACAGGACCACGATTTCGGCCTCGCTAAAATAATTTTTCTTGCCACTCGCCGTTTTCAATTAAAAGGATTTGGACTGCTGCGATTTTATATGCTAATGATATTAATTAGGGGGCATTTACAAGGCGGGGATCTGAAACATTTCAGCTGCACACAATTTCAAGATCATTTGCGATTTATACATTTCATATCTGGAAGAGAGCCGTACGCATGCTTTTTTGTGCACATGTTAATTTGTTCGGAATCACATGTACGCACATTTGAGAAATTATCTTGTTTCCAAGACAGTTTCCACGTAACATTTTATAAATGAGGCCCCAGATTTATAGACAGTCCATTCTCAATGTACAAACAGCTGTACATACATTTTAGTCTAATAAAGGTAAATGTGCTATAACTGAATCCATGTTTATACTTTAGTCTAATTTAAGAATAAATTGATCCCACATAAATAACAAACAGACATACTGTACCACTGATCAAGTGAAAAATGATTGTAATCAACATTGTATAATTATATAATTGAAGTCAGTGTATTAATCAATTAATCAAAATGAATCAATCAATGTAAAACACTACATTACATTAACAATACACCACTACATTATCAATATTTCACAAGACATTCAAGAGTTTAAAAGAATATATCTAATTTCTATTAGTATTCAGGATGGTTATCAGGTATGCTCAGGATTATTTTCATTGGTATTAAAAATTATCAACAAAAAAAAAATTCCACCCTGGCCCTTTGGAAGTAGCAATAATAATACGTCTGGATGTATTTTTCTTTAGGTACTTGAGAACTTGGTCTAAAAAATATCAATCTCTTGAAATCTCTTGAGCAAAGTATTTTTAAAAAAATCCAAATTATATGAAATATGAGAGAGAAAGAGAGAATATATAATTCAGCTATTCACCAGCAACCCCCCAAAATATAATGCTTGTCAGGACTGACTATGACAAATACCACAAATCTGCCATTACAAATTTTCCATGATGCTCTGCCTTCGTATCAAGGGTTGTTCTGTTGTAGCAGTGACTGTTCTTCTGCCATGCTCTTGCCACTGGAGTCCTAACAGATATAGATACAGACATAAATATGTGTTATTTAGTTTATTATTATGAGTTATTCAATATTAGTATTAAACATTAGGTGAATAGTACATCTAAAAATGAATTACCAGATTTGGTACAATTTACTCAGAGCTAGCTACACAACTTTACACCATCACATTTGAAATCAAGGCATTCCCAGTGTTCCCCAATTTAGAGTTCACTTCAGCATATAGGCACCCTTAGCAAATTAGCTACCCACACCCTGGTACTGGCCCTATAGTCTTGCTTTTGTCTTACTTCAAATTGCTTTTGGCCATGTTCATCTTGGTGTAAATATTCTGCTGTCTGGACTTCGGCTGATGTTCAGCCTTCTCTAATATTCACATGTAACTCATCTTCTCTGCACCTCCCCCCGGTTCCACATCCCTGCTAGTTCAAACCCCAGGCCCCATAACAAGGCTAGGCATATTGCTCTCCTCAATCCCAATGGTGGATGGTAGAATCAGCTTCCCCTAAGCAGACAGCATAAATTGTCCCAATCTTCTAGTCTGTTGACCACAACAGTCTAACACATGAAATGTAAAGCCTCTCTTGTCAGTAAATGTAAATGATATATGTCCTGTGCTACCCTAGCCTATGGAGGAACAGAAAAATGTCAAAATGTTCCCTCTGACAGCACTAAAATTAAAACTAAATAGTTACCACATTGTTCACTTGCTCCAGAGAGTTAGTAGGACTGTTTTCTTTACTTGCACCAGCACTCCCTTTTCCTGTTGAGGAACAGAGAAGTGTCAGCGTGTTTCTCCATTGCTATGCATGAGATGGCATTAAATAGGGATGCACAAAAATTTGGGGCAAAAAAATAAATAAATAAATAAAAATGCAGAAAAAGGAGAAAAATAAACATGTATGCAAGACAGTGAAAAGTGTGCATACAGAGCCCATGAAGCTTTGCACACCCTTCCTATGTGTGGATGAGATTTTTGGATTTCAGAGGAAAAAAAGCATGAGATATATTTGAATAAAGGGCATATTTACCAGAGTCAGATGAAAAGCTTTTCTCACTTCCAGCTTTATTGTGTTTCTCACCTAGACATGTAACAAACGTATATGCAAGTTAGGCAGCAATACAAGTCACATCTGAGATTTTGAACTGCATTGTGAAATGTACACTTTGATTCCAATTTTTTTAGCAACTGCAGACATTTAATGAACAAGTTGTAAGTACATACAATTAACATCACTCTGGTAAATAGAATATCTAAAACATAACAATTAGCTAAATTATTACCTTCCTCCTGAGATCTAGTGGCATTACTTTTCATTACTAGTGCATTACTTGCTTCTGTAGAAACAGTGAAATGTCAAAGTGTGTTTCAACATCTCCTGATACATAAGACTGATTACATATTAAGAATGGGATTACTGGTACCTGGCAGATTCTCTTCATCATTGACATCATTGCTTTTGAAACCTAAAGGGCAAGACAGATGAAATCATTTCTGAAAACTCTTTGCATTGTAATACTAATCTAAAAAAAAAAAAATGGTACAAAAACACTAATCCATTGTAGTACTCTGTTGTGGGAAGACTAGAGAGGATTGCAAATAAAGGTGATTCAATCTACAACAGTTACAATCTACATGCATTGCTGTCAGAGGCAGAGATAAATTAAGTATAGTTCCCTTTCGTGGTCACTCCGAGTTACGTCGGATGACGACGATTGGGGTTTCGCTTAGAAGCCTATCACCTTCGAGTATATAAAATGAGCCAATGGCAATGAAATGCCATGGGTCTGCGGAATTTGCATAGCGTAACTCCGCCCGCCGCAGGGGGTATATAAGGAAGTACGCTGGCAGAATGCAGATATGTTTTCGCTTCGGAGCCGAGAACTTCTCCACTCCTGCAAGCCAAATATTCTGAGTTAATCTTCTCATTTCCTTCGAGACGAGCGAACTCTCCGGTGTTGGTGTGACGGCGATTTCAGCGAGTGCTCACTACCCTGCTGATCTGCTCAGTGATCTGACAGATAGTGTGTTTCTCCCTGTTCGCTTCAACATTCGCGGAGTTTTTCCTCTCACAAAAAGAGCATTGCACGCGGCACGTCTTTTTAAAGATGCCTCGCCCGTGCACTTCTGGTTGCGGTCGCGACATATTCTTTTCTGATGGGCACAATCTCTGCTTAGCGTGTTTGGGCGTTGATCACGCTAAAGCAGCGTTTGTGGATGACTCATGTTCCCATTGCGGGAACATGACCATCTCCATGCTGCGGTCGAGACTCAATGAGCTCGTCAGAGCGAGAGTCCCCTCATCCACACCCGATCGCTGCATCACAAGGTGGGCGTGAGTCCTCGGGAAGTGAGGATTCGGCTGTGTTGCCGCCCTCGGGCGTGTCAGCATTGCCCGAGTCTGATCCCGAGCTGACTGCCATGCTTTCCCGGGCAGCCGCGGCCATTGGATTAGAGTGGTCCCCGCCACCAGATCCAGTGCGCTCGCGGCTGGATGATTGGTTTTTGGGAGCGGCCGCTGACACCCGTCGCCGCCCAACCCCAATACCATTCTTCCCGGAAGTGCATGAGGAAGTCACGCGGTCCTGGAAGGCTCCCATGTCCTCCCGCGATCGTTCGTCGGCTTTCTCCGCCTTTCCTCCCCTCGATAGAGCTGATGCTTGTGGGTACACTGGGATTCCCACGGTTGAACGTTCTGTCGCGATGCAGCTGTGTCCGGCAAGCGCTTCATCACGTGGTGATCCTAAGCACCCGTCCAAAGCCTGTAGATTCTCGTCTACCATGGTGGCAAAATCCTTCAGAACGGCGGGACAGGCAGCTGCCTCTTTGCATGCCATGGCCATCTTACAGGTCTACCAGGCCAAGATGCTTTGTGACATGCACGAGGGTAGGACAGACCCAGGGCTCTTTGATGAGCTGCGTGCCGCCATCGACCTCGCTCTCCGGGCGACGAAGGTGACCGCGCTCCCTGGGTTTGGTGATGTCCACAGCTGTGGTCCAGGAGCGACATCTCTGGCTGAACCTGGCCGATATGCGTGAGCCCGAGCGGACTCGTCTGCTTGATGCTCCCATATCCCAGGCCGGCCTTTTCGGCGGTGCAGTCGAGGACTTTGCCCAACAGTTCTCGACTGCCCAGAAGCAGACTGAGGCGATTAAGCACATTCTGCCCCGACGCTCCGCTACTCAGCCGTCGGCACAGAATCCTCAGCCAGCTCGCCGCCGAGGGCGCCCTCCTGCGGCTCCCGCCCCTCCCGCACGGCCCCAGCAGCAGCCTTCATCTGGGCCGCGTCGTGGAGGAAGCCGTAGGAAGGCGCCACAGCCCTCTCCAGCCCAGCAGACCGCTAAACGCCAGGCTAAGCGGCGCTCCTGAGACGGGCAGCTCAGGATTGGCATTCTTTTCTGTTCAGGAGCTGGTAGCAGGGCCACTCCTTCCCCCGGTGGAGGGCCGGGGGAGAATCTTTTGTTTTCCACTCCCCGCTGCACGTCCAACGACGAGCAGTACCCTAATGTGGTTAAAGACAGAATCGAATCCCCCAATCCTGAGCCAACATAGCCCGAGGGCCACAGTGTGCGCCACCCTCGGGTCCCGCCACTGCCGCCCTCCTCTGTTCCAGAGGTGCGGGATGACAGCACGCGCCGCCCACGGGCCACGCTCCTCTCATCCCCCTCTGTCGCCAGACCCCTGCCAGAGCACGCCCCCGTGGGACGCGCGCCCTCCCCTGGCCTCCTCTGGCAGGATGCGGTTAATGACCGTGTCCCCGCACAGGGCCGCTATGCCACCCTCGCCGGTGCCGGTCATTCCGCCTCGCTGCCCCACCGACGGTACGTCTGTGGTTCGTATGACCCCGCTGGTGCACTTTCTGGAGGCCTGGCTAGAGCTTCCCAGACTGTCCCGCTGGGTCGCGAGAACCATCAGACTCGGCTACGCGATTCAGTTCGCGATATCTCCTCCCCGCTTCAGGGGAGTCCGCTTCACTATGGTCGGTGGCAATGCCCCTGTCATGAGAGTGGAGGTCGCCACCCTACTGGCGAAGGGTGCGATCGAGATTGTCCCTCCAGCCGAGATGGAGTCCGGCTTCTACAGCCCTTACTTCATTGTACCCAAGAAGTCCGGTGGGTTACGGCCAATCCTCGACCTGCGCGTCTTGAACCGCTCCCTTCACAGGCTGCCGTTCAAGATGCTAACGGCCAAACACATCCTCCAGTGTGTACGGCCGCAGGATTGGTTTGCAGCGATCGACCTGAAGGACGCCTACTTCCATGTCTCCATTTTACCTCGACACAGACCGTTTCTACGGTTTGCTTCCGAGGGGCAGGCATACCAGTACGCGGTTCTCCCTTTCGGGCTAGCCCTTTCTCCTCGCGTCTTTACGAAGGTCGTCGAGGCAGCCCTTGTTCCCCTCCGAGAACACGGGGTTCGCATCCTGAACTATCTCGACGACTGGCTAATCCTAGCTCACTCTCGAGACCAGGTTTGCGAACACAGGGACCTAGTGCTCCGGCACCTAGCTCGTCTGGGCCTTCGGGTCAACTGGGAGAAGAGCAAACTCTGCCCCGTGCAGAGGATCTCTTTTCTCGGTATGGAGATCGACTCGGTCGCCATGTGCGCGCAGCTTACGAGCGAGCGCGCGCAGTCACTGCTGACTTGTCTTCGCCAATTCGAGGGCAAGAGTGCGGTTCCACTGAAACTATTTCAGAGGCTCCTGGGGCATATGGCATCCGCAGCCGCGGTAACGCCGCTGGGATTGCTTCATATGAGACCGCTTCAGCTTTGGCTTCGCGGTCGAGTCCCGAGGTGGGCATGGCAACACGGCACGCTTCGAGTTCCAGTGACTCCAGCCTGCCGTCAGACCTTCACCCCGTGGTCAAACCTCAAATTTCTACGGGCCGGAGTGCCCTTAGAACGAGTTTCCCGGCATGTTGTTGTATCAACAGATGCCTCCACCACGGGCTGGGGCGCCATGTGCAATGGTCATGCTGCCGCGGGCTCCTGGACAGGACCCCAGCGCCTTTGGCATGTCAATTGCCTCGAGTTGCTGGCTGTACGTCTCGCCCTGCACCGCTTCCGTGCGCTGCTCAGGGGTCAGCACGTACTAGTCCGATCAGACAATACCGCGACAGTAGCGTACATCAACCATCAAGGTGGTCTACGTTCCCGCCGTATGTCGCAACTCGCTCGCCACCTCCTCATATGGAGTCAGAAGCATCTGAGGTCGCTTCGAGCCATTTATATCATCAATACACTATTGCTATCATCACTTCCGCTAGAGCATCGTCCACGAGACATCTCTATGCGTTGAAGTGGAACCTCTTCGTCAACTGGTGTTCTTCTAAACATCAAGAACCCACGAAATGCCCCATCAGTGTCGTGCTTTCCTTCCTGCAAGATGGGTTGGAGCGAAGGCTGTCTCCCTCCACCCTGAAGGTGTATGTTGCCGCCATTGCCGCACATCACGAAGCAGTTGATGGTAAGTCTCTGGGGAAGCACGACTTGATCGTCAGGTTCCTGAGGAGAGCGAGAAGACTGAATCCTCCTCGTCCTCCCCTTGTACCCTCTTGGGACCTCTCAGTGGTTCTAACTGCCCTGCAGAGGGCTCCATTTGAGCCTTTGCAATCAGTAGAGCTTAAGTTCCTGTCTATGAAGACAGCGCTCCTGGTTGCACTGGCCTCCATCAAGAGGGTAGGGGACCTGCAGGCATTTTCGGTTGACGAAGCGTGCCTGGAATTCGGGCCGGCTAACTCTCACGTGATCCTGAGACCCCGGCTTGGATACGTGCCCAAGGTTCCAACCACACCCTTTCGAGACCAGGTAGTGAACCTGCAAGCGCTGCCCTTGGAGGAGGCAGACCCAGCCTTGGCACAGCTCTGTCCAGTACGCGCCCTTCGTGCTTACGTAGACAGGACGCGGTGTTTCAGGACCTCAGACCAGCTCTTTGTCTGTTATGGTGGGAAGCTGAAGGGAAAGGCTCTCTCAAAGCAGAGGCTATCTCACTGGATAGTGGATACCATTGCTTTGGCATACCAGCAGCAAGGTCGTCAATGCCCCCTTGGTGTGAAAGCCCACTCCACTCGTAGTGTGGCTTCCTCTTGGGCTCTAGCGCATGGCGCCTCGCTAACAGACATTTGTAGAGCTGCAGGCTGGGCGACACCCAACACATTCGCGAGATTCTATAATCTCCGAGTAGAGCCAGTTTCTTCTCATGTACTCGCTTCAACCAGCCGGTGCTAGATTCTGCTCAGGTGTCTTCGCTTGCTCGCCATTCCTCTCCACGGACGGGATACGTGCGACTTTCTTCTCAGGTGAGTCTGATAAGCTCTGAGTTCCTCCAGCACTGCTTACGTCAACGCCTGACTTATGCCATTTTGCCATAATGCAGCTTTTGCGCTTGACTAGGTGCCTCCATGTGCATGGTCCCCCTCTGGGCGACCCCCACATATGTATTCCACTGTAAGTCTCCTTGTGAGCGTGTGTCTTTCCCTTGGCAAGCCCTTGCCACCCCTGGGGTTTAAAAATTCCACCTGCGGCTGGTCACCCCAGTGATATTCCATATGCATCCCTCTGGGTCATATGTGTATTCTAAGTCCCCCCCATCAATGGCTGGGCATAATTGCATATTTCTCTCTCTGGAGATATGCTTCCCAGTGTACCTTGGTATCCCTGTGTTAAGTAGGACTCCTTCGTTCGTGCTAGTCTCACAATAGGGAGCTCAGACTTACGCAGGGCACTGGAAGACAGCCGAGGTGGCGTGATTAGACTGGAACCCCAATCGTCGTCATCCGACGTAACTCGGAGTGACCACGAAAGGGAACGTCTCGGTTACGGATGTAACCCTCGTTCCCTGAGTGGGAACGGAGACGTTACGTCTTCCTGCCACTTCCGCTGTACCGCTGAAAAACGCCTGGGTCCAGTCTCGACTCCTCAGCGAAGACATATCTGCATTCTGCCAGCGTACTTCCTTATATACCCCCTGCGGCGGGCGGAGTTACGCTATGCAAATTCCGCAGACCAATGGCATTTCATTGCCATTGGCTCGTTTTATATACTCGAAGGTGATAGGCTTCTAAGCGAAACCCCAATCGTCGTCATCCGACGTAACGTCTCCGTTCCCACTCAGGGAATGAGGGTTACATCCGTAACCGAGACGTTTTTAAGGGGAGGTTAGTTGATTGCAACTTAATATATTTCAATGGACTATTGCAAGATTTTGGAATAATTGCTCACCCCTAAGAAAAACAATAGATTTTTTTTTTTCTGAAGTCCTGTCAATTCTGACATTTAAAGAGCCTTTATCAGAGAAAAGTATTTAAAAGATTGTGCCCAGAATCTGTCTATATGTTGTTATACTCACAAAGTCTTTTAGTCTTATAAAGGTAAAAGCAGAGCACTGCAACACAAGCTACTGCAACTACACCTCCAGCTCCAATCACAATTCCAATAGCCAGGATAGGGCCTTCATTGCAGTCCTTGCATTTTCCATCTGCAAAAAAAAAAAAAAAACTTATTGGACAAAGTTACTGTATGTAAAGTTTAAATGTCTACTACATTTAGAAAATTTAATTCCATTGTTAAGCCTTTAATAAAGAGTAATTTAATAACATTTACTAATAATAATAAACACAACTACATTTTCTGAGATTTTAACAGTTGTTTGTGTTGCACATTACAGAAGAAAATGTTATCATCCGTTAATTTTAATTGTAATAGAAAATTTATCTTGACACTATTTTTGACTTTCGGGTTTAAAATCTTCATAGTGTCAATGTCATAGGTTGTGATATTTTCTCTCATTATGGTGTACTGATAATTATTCATGAGACATTTGTGCACTTATCCTATGAGAGGCACGTTTATGGATCGCAAGTGTTTGTTTTCAGTTCGTTTTCAGAGTTTCTAAGTGGCATAATTTAATACTTTAAATTTCATAATTTAAACCCTCAGTAAACACTGCAGGTGTCATGATGGTCACAAACACGGATATGTAACTCTAATTTCACTAAGCTAATTGGTCACTAAAAACTTACAGATCATGCTTTCAAGTTGTTTCAAGTAGGCACTTCCATCACAGTTTCCTCAGAGGAAAAAAACCCTGCTCTAATGATTAAATACTTTCACTTTACCTACCCCATTTGACAATAATTGGTTCTTTGAGAGTTTTGTGGGACACAAAACAGTCATATTCTGCTTTTTCATCCTCCTTGATGTCCACACGCTTCCTCAACTGAAAGGTTCCATCATTGTTTGGTCTGGTTCCTGTGGATTCAATCTCATCATCAGGCAGGGATGTGCGATATTTTCTTATGGTCAACGTCACATCTTTGGGGTAGAAACCAGTGGCCATACAGGTGAGTTTCAGCTTAGTTTTGTCACTGGTAGACTTTTTCGCAAACACATGAACCTTTGGAGGAGCTGCAGACACAGTAATCAGTTTATCAATCAGTTATATCTCTATGACAGCTGCAGATAATCAACAAATACAATACACTACATTTACTCACAGCCATTTTTGAGCTCCTCATCTCCATAGTCTCTGAATTTGTTGAGCCAGTCCACACACTCTTTCTCCAGGTAGCCCTTGGTGTACTGGTTCAGGATGGGCACATTATCCCATTTCCTCTTGGTTGGAAGAGCTGCATCAACTGGGGCAACCCACTGAGACACCTTATCATCAAAAGACAGGAAGTTATCGCCATCATAACTGTACTCATCAATGCCTTTGGAAAACTTCAGTTCAATTCCATCTTCAGTTTCAATTTCACACCCATGTCTCCACTGAAGAACATGAACATCTGAAAAGGACAGAAAACAAAATATTTTTGAGATGATAATAACAATATAATATTATCATATTATATTATTTGTATATTATATTATATGTATATGCAGCTTAATATTCTATTAAACATATATGCAGGTTAATATGTATCAATATTCCTCACCTGAATTATTGTCTCTCATACGGTCCATCAGAATTTTGACATTCACATTAAACCACTGTTCTTTGCTCTTTCTTGACTGGGTGCCTTTTTCCCAGTAATCCTCCTGCATTTTTTCTTTCATCCAGTGCTGTGTGGGAATCTTTCTTTTTTCCTCGCTATTGTAATAGTCAATCTGTCTGTCATCTAGAAGACCCATAGCTGTGAATTCATAAATGCCTGGCAGGTTGACAGGTTTGGACAAGGCCGTATAAATGTAGTACAGGGAGTGTTTGTCTGCAATGCAAAGGAATAAAAAAAAAACTATTTAAAAAATAGAAATTCACTCAGAATATGGTGATATAAATAAAATCAGCCATGGACATTTGTGATCATACAAGGTCTATTATTTTTATAAATATATGATGACATCGTTATGCCAGCAGGAGGCGACAACTGACAATCTTCATTTATATACAAACACCATTCTGAGATACACAATGGATGATTTGCATGTGGCTTTATTGGAACTATTTTTGTTTATGGAGCACCAATAAACCAGATTAGGCTGAGGCTTGTCAAGTAACGTTCAAAGGTATTTTGTCTTTAATAATGTTCTCAAAACATTAACATAAAAATATTATTTATTCATCATTCATGGAAGTTTTATCTGAAACATTTTAGTTCCACATTCATCTAATGTTTTTAAATGTTAGCCTATAGTTTTAAAATGTTCATAGAAAATTCAAAAGTTACGTTCCCATAATGTTTGCAGAATGATAAAATGGAATGTTCCCTTAACATTCGTAAAGCATTAAAAAAAAACTGGACGCTTTAATTATTCAGTGAACATTCAGAAATAATATTTTAGACTTAGACTTAATTCGGTAACACTTTATTTTACAGTGCTGATGTTACATGAACTTAATAACATAGCCTAATTACAGTAATAACAATTACATGCAACTAACACTAAACAAACCCTAATCCTAACCCTATAACCCCAAGTAGGCTACATGTTGAATAGTACTCAGTAGCCTACTTTTGAATTGTAACAAGGACACCTTAAAGAAAAGTGCAACCTAGTCTTCCTCTGTGATCTTGTATTTCAAGAACTAACATAAATTCATATTTTGTTAGCCTATTAAAAATCTCTCAACATTTTTCTTAAAGATTTTTTAGTGTGACTGGTGAAGGATTAATCTCTTTTAAAAGTAAATCTAATAATCAACTAGAAAATAGTTTTTATATGTTTCCTATTTTTCTTCCCTTTCAGATGTTGAATCAAAGACGGTTTGTTTTAAATAGTGAAACACGTCATTCTACTTATTACGAAATTTATTTTTAATTTTTAAAATACGAAAGTCGCAGGTAAAAAGAAACATTTCACCTTTATTATAGTAGGGCTAGTTAAAAGATCAATCGAGATTATTTAACTCGTAAACCTTTTTTACAAACTGTTATGTCAAGGAAGCTCCTGAACCGAAAGTATTTCAATAGACTTGTTTACCTGCGCCATTTTACCGACAAGCCTAGACACCAAAACAGACTTGAACATATGGGCATAATAAGTTTCGGGCATTTTAGTAGCCTATATTCTGATAGTATATAGTAATTAATTTGTTGAGAAACTGCAATAAATGACAACGCTTGTTTTATTTTCAGTTTTAAGAACTAAATAATCTTATCTTAATCGAAATAACAGCAGACTCACCGCTCCAGGCAGGTACAACAGCACAGAATAGAACTGCCGAACACAAAACGGTGAAAAGTTCCATTTTCAAGCCTGTTAAAGCTTCGCTGCCTTTCTGTCTTCCTCAGCTGACGGCTCCAGTTTAACTGATACCAGTCAGACAGGTTAATATGTAAATCCAAGCCTCATCCACACCCCTTAGAGATCTTTAACCAATACTAAAACAGACAGCGCAGTGTCACTTAAAATTTGGAGTCACGAGTTTCTGCTCGTCTTGTGATGTTAAGAGTCAAGACGTTTGTATACGGCGTATTACGGCCTTGTTCCTGATATGTGAATATCATTTCATAACGTATGCAAAACAAAATATGCTAAATTTAATAGGATTAAACGAAATAAGCTTTATTTATTGTATTTCCTACAACAATAGTAGGCTTATAGGCTATAGGCCTATGTAAACCATTAGGCCTATATCTCTATGGGGCTAACAGTCGGTGGACTAAACTGGACAGCTTTTAATTGAGTTGGCATTGACCTTTTTCCATGCTGTTAGATTTATTCGCAAAGCTAAAAGTAGGCTAAACTAAAAGTAATAAAACAGCAATATGTTTCATACAGTCATTCTGTATTGAAGAATATGCATGGGTCTATGTAGCTGTAAAAAAGTGTGAAAACAGGAGAGAGAAAAAAAAAAACAATTAGACCAATAGCTAATTCCCCTTGACTGGGTATTGTTTCATCAAATGTTTTATCATCAAGCACATCTTTGTATTGTCATTCCAGTGGCCATGCATTCTGGGTAATTAGCCTATAACACACACAATCATTTTTCAAACTATAAAGGAGATCTGTAGCAGTTTAGTTATTGCTCGCTATATGTTTTGTTATCTCTATCCAAGTTACCTCTATGACATTCTCTTTCACATTTCATTGCCACAAAAAAATAATTTGGCATTTTCTACTGTCAGAAAGATTCATAGCCTACTGTATATTGATGTTTTTCAAACCAGGAAAATTATTTTAAGTCATCAGGAATGTAGGTGTGTAATTACTAGTATAATTAATATAATTAATATAATTACAAGCAATCTCAGACATGTCTATTTTTAATGTAGCTTTTAATTTAAACTGATTTGCTCACTGCAGAGAAACCGGAAGTCGAAGATGTTTAATGATAGTTGCCAATTTGAGTGAAAGACAGTATACGTGTTTTGTCGTAGGCCAGTAAAAGCTGTGCGTGTAAACCACACTCCCCTGATCTCAAGAGGCGCTCTAATGACTGATGCTAGAGGCTGTGGTATTAGCCTCCTTGTTAGATCACCCATATCCCACGCCGGAGTCTGCGGTGAGATTCCCACTCATAGCGGGTCAGTAGAACTGGTTACATACATACCTAGCTTATAACCTTAAAGGGATAGTTCACTTTGAAATTAAATTTTGGTATGTTTTAGCTTACCTCAAGGGCATCCAGGATGTAGGTGTTTTTTTTTCTGCAGTAGTTTCAATTTTGATATTTTTAGGTCAAACCGTTTTTGTCTGTCAGTCATATAATGCAGGTCTATGGTCACGGTCTCAAAGAGCATGCACAGAGTCCAAATTAAAACAATTCCCCATCGTCCAAATTAAACAATTCCCCATCGTAAGTACACATTGATGGCCTAAGACACGAAACGAGCGGTTTGTGTGAGAAAACGAACAGTATTTATATCGTTTTTAGCTCTTATACACAGCCACGTCCAAGTGATCTGAGGGCGCGCGCGCATCCTGGTGTGTGACGTGTATGCAGACTGGTGCATAGATATATACACTAGATGTCGCCTTGTCTACGGCAGTTCATTGGAACGAATGTCTTTAAGGCGACATCTAGTGTATATATCTATGCACCAGTCTGCGTACACGTCACACATCAGGATGCGCGAGCGCCCTCAGATCACTTGGACGTGGCTGTGTATAAGAGCTAAAAACGATATAAATACTGTTCGTTTTCTCACACAAACCGCTCGTTTCGTGAATTGTTTTAATTTGGACTCTGTGCATGCTCTTTGAGACCGTGACCATAGATCTGCATTATATGACTGACAGACAAGAACGGTTTGACCTAAAAATATCAAAATTTAAACTACTGCGGAAAAAAAGACACCTACATCTTGGATGCCCTTGAGGTAAGCTAAAACATACCAAAATTTAATTTCAAAGTGAACTATCCCTTTAAGTGAGAAAGATATTTTGTGGAAAAATAAGTTAGGACTGCAGAATATTTGTTAACAATTTTTAATAAATGTCATATATTTGCATGTTTTTTCCCCCATGAAATAAACATAATTTCTGTGTTTCTCTGATATACTTTTTTATTAGCAGACAACCCCCCCCCCCCACCCACCCACCCACCCATCCCAATTTTCCAAGGACATTCCTGAAGGGTGGTTTTGTCAGATTTATCCCACTTTTAGGGACACATTTGTCTCCAAAGTATAGTTAAGTAAATCCACACAGACATACACACACATATACACTCTTTCCCCTTCACTTTCTGCCAAATCGAAAGCCAAATCCTCCTTTCTGTCTGTTGAAGGCTTGCAAACCTCCTGCAATGGAAGTGAGTGCCTCATTCCGCTTCTCTCCACCCTCTTCTTCCACTTCTCCCCCCTGTGGATAAGGCACAGGCACTATATGATTGTCTGGGAATGTCCCCATGGGTCTCCGTCCCAGCTCCTCTCTCTTCTGGTCCTTCACCATGTCCCTCGGTCCCCATCCCAGTTCTGCCTTCACCCTCTCCAGAAGCTCCTTGGGTTCTGGCTCCTGAATCAGAGCCCAGGGCTGGAGCACCGCCACTGGCCTGCCATCTGGACCTCCCAGCGAAGCCTGCAGCTGAAGCATTGCCGCTTCCCACTCAGGGTTGTCCAGTGTAGGCAGATAAACCATGGGATGGTGTGGCAGCATTAGACCTCTGGGAGGCTGAACCAGGAGCACCAGCAAAAAGAAAACTGTGGTTTGAAGAGTAGAGGAGAGATGGAAAACCTGGAATTTCATCTGAAATGAAAGAAATAAAGGAGAAGAGTTAAGAGAATTCCTTCCAAAAAGAGACAAATATCATCCTTAACTGACTTAATTTTTCACATCAAACAATTGTAGGACTTACCTTGCAGAGTGTTCTGAATCTCTATCTATCAAGCCATCTGCTTGTAGCTTCTTTAAATACCCTACCCATTCTAGATTTGTTTATTGTCAATGACTAGACAGCTGTTCGTTAATTGGTTAAAACATCCATGTGACGCACAAGACCATCTCCACAATGTCATCAAAATTCCTTTAACTAGGATACACAGTCAGCTTAACTGGGAGAGCTGAAGTGGACAATTACTGAAAATGGGCATGTATGCAATCTAACACACAAAGCCTCAAGTTTGTACCTCACCAAGAGGTCTGAGAAATACCAGGAAGAATTTCGCCATTGTCTCCTTATGGTTAGTGTTGTTATGTCTCAGGGTGTTCTGAGTATAATATTTGTTGTGAGCAAATGCTTGTGTGCCCTGTGTTGTGCTCTCCTCCATTTCTCTCCATCACTCTCTCACTCAGGTTAACTACCACCTGCTGCAACTCGTCGTGAGCATGCCTGAGACGGAGCAGAGGAGAATAAAAGGAGCACTCATAAATGCTATACTGAGGAACACTTCTCCCCTGCTTTAGACTGAAAACTGTCTGTCTGTGTGCTTGCTAAAGTGTGAGCCCTTGCTGATAACTCTGAGTTAGGAGTGGGTCCTATACTTTTCTGTTATGTGCTAACAACTGTTCATTAGTGTTGCTTATCTGTTTGTCTTTTTAACTAAAGAGTATGTATTCTCCTAGAATTAACTTTATTTGCTCTGCCTTAGACCTTTACTTGAGGGTAATTAAAAGGAACTGCTCACGTTTATTGTCTCTATAGCTTATGGTGTTAGCTGCAGGGAGATAGTGCCTTTTTTATTGTGTATGACTTTGTTTCTCCTGTTTTTGGCTAGAGAGGAAAAATGCTCAGGGAATTTTATGTTGTTGATTTTCATCTTTGTTTTCATGCAGGGAAGAGATGGGCATGAATATATGGAAATGTATTTAAAATACAAATACAAAATACTGTGTGAAAAATTATATTTAAATACAAATACAGTATTTTGTATTTTGAAAATACACAAAATACATGTGAAATTGGCCATCCAGTGCAGGTCACAGTGAATGAAGAAACTACATAGGCCTACTGACTTTTCATTCCTAACCACATCTCTGCCCTCTCTTTCTTTCTTTCTTTCTTTCTTTCTTTCTATCTGGCAATTACAAATATTCTTATGCAAAATAGCAGCCATATATATATTTATTTCTGGTTACAATGTAGTCTATTACTTGTGGTGAACACTATTAAAAAATTCATACTGTATGTAAAACTGTGGGAACCTTTTCTGCTATCTAGCAAAGAATATGGATGGGCGACATGACCAAAATCTCAATTTTACTTCACAGGAACAATATCATGGTTTCACAATTCTCAATATCAGTTTTGATTCCACAGCATAAACTGAATTTCAAACTCTTTTGAGGTTTTTTTCTTTTTTCTTTTGCAGGTAGTCCAATGTAAAGTTTATTTGTTTCTATAAGTTTATTAAAATTAGAAAGTGTATCTAAAATTTTCAATTAGAATTAATTTAGATTCATTTGACACTATTTACCCCTTTTTGATTATCATTTGACACTATTTACCCCTTTTTGATTATTATTTTTTATGTACAATAAAAATAAAAGCTGAAGATTTTTGTGGTGTACTCCAACGTTCCAATAATTCCTGCCCACTAAAAGCTGCAAGGATAAATTTGCTTACTTCACAAAAAGGGCCCATCTATGTAAAAGAAAAAGAAGTTTAGAAAAAGTTCCATCAATTCAAACTTTATATCATCGCTATGATATGTAGTGTCATATCATCACCCAGCCCTAACATGCAGTAATGCTTTAAACACATTTGACAAGCTAGTTGATAAAAATCAACAACCGGTCAAGACTGATTGGCTAACGCTATTTTCACACTTTTCTGTGCTCTTTTATTCTTTCATGTTAACTGAAGTGAATAATGCACTATTTTAACTTTAATCAACAAGTAGAATTGATCATGACATTCTCACCTTATAAAAAAAAAAAAATCTGAACTAGTTGATGCACAAAATCAGTACCCTGATAAAGAGGTTAACTGGCAAAAAGTATTTTATGTATTTTGAAAATACAAAAATACTCCTCCCGAACTTTGTTAAATAAAACCTCATTTGATTTTTTCCAAAGGCTTTAAAATACAAAATAGTATTTTGTATTTCCAATACGTATTTTAAATACATGTATCTGAAATACTGCCCATCCCTGTAGGTAGCTCTTCTAAACCTTAGTTAGCTTATGTTTTGTTTATTACTTGAGTTCCCACTCTCTCCAGAAAATGTATTCCCTTACTTTTGTTAAACGTTTTGCTATATGGAAAATAAACATTATCTTATTTCCTTTTTCTTAAAAACGTGTTATGTTTTCACTCTGAGACTGTGGATATAAGTGTGTTCTCCCTGTATATTCAAGTAAACAAATACTTACTGCTTCCTTGCTTGCGCATTCGGTGGACGCATGTCTGGATTGTATTTATACTACACACATTGTTTATGGTCGAGAAGTTAAGTTCTTTATCAAAGGCAGTACTTATATTATCACAGAAAACAGATTTGAAATGAAAAAAATAATCATTTGGAAATGCCATAGCAACCACCAAGCATTCAGTCAGAAGACCTTAGTAACCTTTTCAGAACATTCTCCTTAGAAACCTATCTATCTGTCTATATTTATAACCTTCAAACTTTAAGGATTTGTTAACTTTCAGGCAAAGGTTTTTCAAGCCAACATTCACATTTTGATAGATTTGCTGAGCTCACTGACTGATCCAACAGCATTCCTGTCAGGACATGCTCTCTAAATGGAATTTAGCAATGCAGCTAAACATTACAAGCTGTGATTATGAAGTATACAAATGTTATATATAGTTTATAATAATACAGTATATCAAATACTTTAGTCTAAAATTTTAATTTGTGTATATTGGAATGTCTGGGATATCAACAGTGTTGTGAGCTCTTAGTACAGAATTATATAAGAAATTTACTAAATAATTATTTATGTTGTGTTTTAAACGCTTTTATCACAGTTAGCTACATTTTATTGTGCATTTAATCAACAAGGTACAATATAGGCTACAACTTGAAGGCTGTTTGAAAAATTGTTTATGTAGTGGTGTAAAGTATTTGAGTAAATGTAATAATTAGCTTAGTTATTTTTTGGCTTATCTTTTTGGCTACTCTGTAGTTTTACTGAGTATCAAAGGTATTAGCAACTTTTACTCTCTACTTGACTACATTTTTGAATAAGCATATGTACTTTTTACTCCAAAACATATGTGATGAGTAATGCAATTAATAGTTACATTTTACATCTGCTGCAGATTTATTTCTGCTACAAAAGAGGTAATATTGTCATCTACCTAAACTTGTTGTCAACAAGGCTACTTTATGCAAATTTGCACCGTGACCGTATTGCTGAAACACAGTTGTAGCCTACAGTCTGACATGAATGACAACTGAGATTTTACAGTGTGACACGACTGTTACTTAATCTTTGCAATCTGGCAACCATGCACACACGCTCTCTCTACACTGCGGAAGAAGGCAGTACTGCCGAAAACTGTCTTCTTCAGTTTTCTGACAGTCCAAATAATCCATGTGTATTCTTTGAAACCCAGCATTAATCTGAAGTTAAACCTGCTTCATGGTAGGTTTAATTTAAGCCTCCATTTAGTCCTGAAGTAGCTCTAGTCTTCCTCAAGGAAATCATATTAATTAACTCTACTCCCTAAATTATTCCACGCCCAAAAAAGTGTGTACTCTTTTTGTGAAGAAAAAGTACATACTTTTGAGTGTGTAGCAGAAGAGTAGACAAGCTTTGGGACAAACTATCATGTCATAAAATTGCGTCTTTATCCTGTCACCGCAAACTGGCATCATCTTGTCACAGTTAAAATCCTCCACATTTCATTTAATTTAATTTCCTACTGTATCGGAGAGAGATGCAGTAGCACGTTGATCTGCCAGTCACGGGTCTTACATGTGGAGATATTATAGCATATTTCATATTAATGCATAACGATGCATTTAAAATTTAATTGCCAAATGGATCTTTATAAAAGTTCACATTGTTGTTGCAGATGGTATATAACACGGATAACATTAAATAAATACAAATTATCAGCTTAAATGTTGATTATTAGTCATTCAAAAACTTCTTGCGCACATCTGCTATGTTTCTTCTTTTTTTTTTACAATTTTTATTTGTGTTTGTAGTTCTGAACTGAAACCTCCTCCAAAGCACAATGGGTTGTGGGCAATATTAGCTGTTATAGTCTGCACAAATTCACACTTCGAAAATCTACAAGAAATAGTAGACCATCCGGGGACTTCTGGCATACTCTTTTCAACATACTATGCTTTGGGACACACTTATTTTAATCTCAAACTATTTAGTAGTATGCATATTGGGATATAGGTTAAGCCTAGAACTATTTAAAACCTTGACAGAGAAAGCAGATTTCTGTTAATCTGGTTTAAAAGGCCATTTTAGTCTAGGACTAGGCTTAATATCTGTCTGGGAAACTGCCCCTAAGGGTTTATTCCTTATTTTGATTGTTATTCTTTACATGATATATATATATAGCCTATATTATGCCTATAGATCAGGGTTTTCGCCATGTTTCAAATCAACACCCCTTCTAAGGTCAGAACTCTGTAGGCTAACTAAGTGTATCATCTAGAATTCAGAGTTTTCCAACAGCAACACTAAAATTGAGCGCGCAATTTATTCGCCATTTGGGGGGTATTCCAGAAAGCCAGGTTATCTTACTGTCAAATATACCCTGTACTCTCGGTTGATTAACCTAAATCGGCAGCTATACCTCAACATTTAAATGTAGTATCGAGCACTTAATCACAGAGGTAATGTGAATTTTGGATGTTACAGGGACAGATGAGCACATGTGTTTATCCGGTGGAGAGTGTCTCATGAAGCTGAATGCTGCCATCAAAGGCTTTGAGTAAAAATATTACAGAAATTAATTAAAAAAAATCTATTTAAATCTTAAGTTGTAGTTTATCTTAATTATTGTAATTTCAAACAGAGTTATTACAGCACTTTTCTGATTCTTGATTTCTGTGCATTTGCTACAGAGCTTTTGTGGTGGAGCAGGGCCTGCAAGTGTCATAATTCACAAGCGGAAGCAAAGGTGCAAATAAACTCTTTATTGGAAGGTCGCTAGACAAGAACAATACAAAAACTCAGGAACTCGGGTGGGCTAGTGGCGCAGGGACAAGATGGTCAGCGTGCTGGTGAAGAGTGGTGACGGTGAATCCAGTGCAGGTGAACATCCAGGCGAGACGAGATGAAACCCACGAAGACACCGAACAGGAAACTCGAACCAGGAACAGGACTGTAGACGGCACACGATGAACACACACTGAGGACACCAAACAACGATCTGACAAAGAGAGGAGAGTGCGATGAGTCTTTATAGGTGAGTGCATTGGCAGCAGCTGGTGCGGGGAATGAGATCAGCTGGCGCGCTGATCAGCTGGAACGAGCGGTCACGCCCACTCACACACGCCCACACACACAGAACAACAAATACACGAGACACGAAGAAAACAGTGAATTCATGAACCGTGACAGCAAGGCAAGGTGACGTTTGTATAAAAATAAAATAATAAAAAGGGAAAACCTGAAACAAAAATATAAAGTAAGATAATTTTGTTACTTCTAATACAGAAATCAAATGACATTGTCCTATAAAAAGATTAAAATGGGGAGCCACAGCACCATCCTGGAGATGATGTAGTGCCATGGATGGGACCCTCCATCACCCCACCTGCCCTTGCTAACCCTTTAAGCCCCCCAAATAGAAATTGTATGAAATGTACTGTATGCATTTATATTATAGTAGTAGCTTGAAGAAATAATCAGTTTTATTGAGTATTTGTGCCTGAGACACTTTCAAAACAGGATTTACAAAAATCACATTATGCATTTGGCAGATGCTTTTATCCAAAGCAACTTACAGTGCACTTATTACAGGGACAATCCCCCTGGAGCAACCTGGATTAAACTGGTGGTGGAGGCTATGGAGATCAAACCAGCAACCTTCTGCTTACCAGTTCAGTGGTTTAGCCGACTACACCACAAAAGTAATAAAGCATGACTTGTAAAACGTTTTAATCTGTTTAAATGTTTTACAGGTAGTCATGCTCATGGAGTGTTGCACGTGGAGCACACGATTGTTTGGAGCAGAGACAGCGGCAGCCAGATTGTCCCACATATGTTCTACCACTCTTGCTTCAAGGTTGTGGGGTTCAGGGGGGCCGACGACATGTTCTTCCTCATCCTCTGTCTCAATGATGCACCCATTCAGAAGAGCAAAATTGTGAAGCTGGAAACTCCTGCTACTTGCTGGAAATTTAATTCGGATATGACAGACATCTATTCCACCAACTGCTCAGCTGAAAGCTGGTGACTCAGCCAGCTGTGCAAATCCTGCTACCACTGCCTCCAGGTCATCTCCGGGTTGGAAAGCAAATAACCCTCCTCAGAATTCCCATGATTGCTTTGCTCACTCTGTGCACAATGTCGAAGGTCTGTGACACCACCCTGAAGGATACTGCATGGACCAGCCAGAGGAACACAAGCACCTCAATGTCCCTTTCGCATCCATGGTTAGATTCTAGTCTGACTGCAGCAATGAGGGACATGATGGACGGCAAAAACAGGCCAAGGTGGTCACCTGCTTCATCAAAATAAAGCCGCAGAATGAGAACAGCTGTGTTGAAATGGCAGTAGGATGTGGAGTTCACCGCCTGTAAATGTGTGATAGTTTGTTAGAACAATAAATTTGAATAAAGCTTTATTTCATGTGTTGTTGACTTGTAAATGTATTTATTTATTGTGATGGTTACTTTTATTTATTCATTTACTCCTTTTTATTCATGTTTTCTTTTGCTGTCAGTAAATAAAATATAATCATTTCATTAATCCATGCATTAATTAATTGCTTGACTGAAAATGTATGTATTCACATTAGTTGCATTTGTCTAGTGTATTCATGCTATGTCTTATAACAATACAATTAAATTTTCAATTTGTTTGTTTTACTAAAATATATAATTTTCAGTAAGTATGTAATATAATTATAATACAAATAATATATAATATAAAGCATTGGTCCGCATTTATCATGTGCGTAAGTGTTGGGCTAGCAATTCATTCTGGAGTAATCTTTTAATTTTTAAGTAGCCTAGTGACTTAAATTTTTCGAGTATAAATCAAGTCTTCTCCAAAGGCGAGATCTTCGAGCAGCTGCCCGATGTGTCCTTTGTGCAGACATTCCAAACATTGCAAACGCTAAGGAAACCCGTACTGCAGGGTTGTCAAGTTACTGATAGAATCAGGTGTCGTACCTGTCGCTCATAGCTTAAGTTGTTGCTCGGTAAGTAAGTAGCCTACTTCTTGAAATTAAGTAGCCTACCTACTTACTTAGTGAGTATGCAGTTTCGAACGAAGCCATCCTCAACAGAGCGACGAATCAACAAGTCAGCAAGGAAATGGACACTAAGAAAAAGTGCGCCATACTCTACTTCTTTCTTTCATCTTCTTTTGCTTAATGCTGATTTAATAGATCGCCACCTATTTGGTGGTTGAGCAATCATTGTTCAATCTTTTCCTTGTAATGATCTTTAAAGTCACTGCAGGTCAATCATTTTATCCCTTAAATATCATCTTTCATCACCAAAATGACATATTTAAGCGTTTTTTACTTGAAAAAAAAAAATTATTCATGCCTTAATGTAATGTTTTTGAGCTTTTAGTTGGCTATGAATATAGCCTATGTTAGCCTTAAGGTTATGAATAAGCTGGTGTGTTCCAAAACAATGACATAATTCGAATTCAGGAGATATAAGCATTCAAAACGTCTCTCACTTCCGCAAAACATTAACACGTATTTTTATGACATCACCGCGAACTTCAGGTTCTCGTCACATCTTCTGTAGAATCTAAAGCGTCCCGCCCCCTACCTGGCCAAAGATAGGTCTGACTGCAGAACCGCAGAACCATACGTCATAGCAGTGTGAGGACGACAGCGCCAGCCTGACAGTCTGATGCCGGAAGTGGGTGCAGCAAGGCATTTAAACGGTTTAATTGAAAATGTAAACTCAAGAAAGCGGGGATTAGCAGTTGGCTGATGCTACGGAAAGCCCCAATCTGTTCGAATAAATGCCCGGACCATATGGGTACCGTTGGACGCGGATTACTTCAATAGCCAAGATGCGATTCTTCAAGGAGCAAACTACTCATCTTGTGTCTTTTCACGTTTAAATCGTTTAAATGTAATATCTCAGATATGATAAAATATAAGAATTATGTTTTGTCCTATTAACAAAATACAATATACTACTATCAACAAATGTTAGGAGTTTTTTAAAAGTTAAAATGATACTTTATCCATTTGTTTTGTTGAGTCAAATGATTAACAATATAAATTGAACAAAGCTTAAAACAAAAAAATAATATGAAAACAAAGGTTGAGCGTTTGAACATTTGATTTAATTGCTCCAAATAAATAATAGTAATTAAATAAAAATACAAAAGCGAACTAAATAGTAAATAAGTTATACAACATAAAATCAAACCAAAGAAAATAAATCTTATAAAAGTTATGCAGGCATACATTTAACAATAATTCTCAAGTGAAAAATAAATCAAATAAATCAAAACTCCATACAAATGGAGTTAATCCTGAGGCGCCTTTCATCTCCTTTAACTCCAACCCTACTCAAACTTATCCTATGTGTTTGCATGTTTAATGGGATGCATTCATAGATATGAAATATTATTATAACAAAATATAAATACAGAAATATATAATTGTTTGTGTTTTGTTATCTTAAGTCTTAACTCCAGATGTTCATACCTCCATGAACAACAGTCTTTAAAGTGGATTTTAATGTGATTATTCAATTTGTCCCGTTTTGTCTGTTTAAAAATACTGCTATCACAGAAAAGGGAAGTGAACATTTCTGCAGCATTTTGTGCACTGCTCCAAAGGTGTTAGCGCTGAACCTCTCTGAATTATGTATGTGGTTCTGTAGGTGAAATAAAATACAATTAATGCAATTCTCATGGTCAGAAAATTTAACAAATGCTATAAAATACAACGCTTACAAATTAAACAACAAATTAAATCACAAACCATAAATATGTAACCTAACAAAGTGATACAATCCAACTGTAAAATAACAATACATGATCAAGTGCCATTGTCACAATTCTCACTTAGTCACATTTATTAAGTCAAGTCACCTTTATTTATATAGCACTTTTTACAATACAGATTGTTTCAAAGCAGATTTACACGGATCATAAGAAAATAATGCAACAAAGTTTGTCTCGGCAGATCTAGAACAAAATAGTGTCATAATCCATTTTAAGTTAGCCTGGCAAGCCAGACCTACATCAAGATGTTAGGTCTGGAAACTCACCATAGACACGGCTCAATCCGAGGGGCGGGATAAACGGATGTCTTTCAAATTCCCTCTGCACGCAATAGGACAGCGCTTCAACCAACCAGAGCATTTTCCCAACAGCGGAGCTAGTTGATAGATTCAACTTTTGCCATATCTGGCCGGCAAACCGACGAACACATCTTCCTTTTTTTAAGAATAACTCAAGTGCCGTTCTTTGCTCTTTTCTCAAAGAAAAATTTAACTCCAAGTCCTCTAGAGTCGCGGACAAAGCCGTTTCGAAAGACTGTTCTCCAGCAGCAGCAGCCATTCTTTGTTTTCAAGTCACAGCCAGGGGGGCAGGGTTTTCTATTATTTTGAAGGTACCCCCGGGCGCCACCATTGGTTAGCGGACCCCCACCTGCTGTTAGCATCCCATTGACTCCCATTCATTATGGCGTCACTTTGACAGCGAATAACTTTACATCTGAGGCGTTTAAAGACTCCATTTGTCCATTATTTATTTCTAAAGAAACACGAAAATGTATAAAAGGCTTCATTACCTTGTAGCTTCCGTTATGGCCCCGTAGAAGCAATTTTTGTAAAAATAGGCTAACGATTGCGTCATAACCACGCGACTCTCTGTCGCACAGTAGAGAATTACCGTATGGACAGGAGGAGAAGCTCGCGCGCAACCGGGGGGACGTGGAGGCAAAATGACAAAATAATTAATCAGAATACATAGCAAAAGTTTCTCCTGCTTCTAGCTCTTGGACACCTCCTACTCAAGCTCTCCGTCTCTGCAAGTTTCGGAAGGGAGTGATTCAGATTTCTCTTGGCACAGCTGCTAGAAGACAGACGGGTTGCTCACGTCACATCTACGTCGTCAAGCTCAGTTTGAGTCTGCGCAATACGCTCGACCCCCAGGAAGTAAGAGTTTCTAATTGACTTCACTTTGTCTCCGTTGAATCCAATGGGGTCGCTGTGTCCATTTCTTTTACTGTCTATGGTCACAGCCAGGGAACCGTCGCAACTCTGTCGTCATATGTTAAGCCCGCCCCGCCTACTCTATGATTGGCCTGACCCAATTTAGGTTTTTGCAGCTCGAAAGTCTATGGAGAGTTTCTAGACTACCCTGGCTGCAAAATACATTTTGCTGCCGCTAGGGTGCGTCTAGATTTCTAGGCTAAGCTTAAGTAGGTTCAGTGTTGATTCATTTCTGTTGTAAAAAAAGTTATTCATTCAGTTAATTAATATATATAACGTTACGTTAGCCATTCTGGAGAAAACTGTGATGTTATCATCCAGCTCAGTTCAGTTCTCATATAATGGTGTCAATGACAGATCAATAGTATTGTTGAATATTAACTTACAAAATACTTAGAGACGTTTTGTATAAGCGTAACGTTAAGTATGTTGTATCCAACAAAGATATAACTTATTTTTAGCTTCTTCTCTTCTTTTCCTTGTTCTACCGTGTTAAACATGAACTTCGTCCACTTCCGGCATCAGACTTTGACCCCGCCCACTTCCGGCATCAGACTGTCAGGCTGGAGCTGTCGTCCTCACACTGTTATGACGTATGGTTCTGCGGTTCTGCAGTTGGTTATTATTGGGGCCAAAGCGACCGTTGATATGTTACGGAGCAATATGGGTTGGAGATGTGTTTGATTGTCCAATTGCTCGAGTTTTATTCCGTTTTCCAACTGTACGTTGGTTAAGAATGAAATGGCTAGAATTTATTCACACCTCTACAATTGAATCCAACGTAGGCCTATCATCAGCGCTTGGATATGTAGGCTAATATTAGGCTTGTTTTAATAGTGCTTTAATTAATATATATATATATATATATATATATATATATATATATATATATATATATATATATATATAGATATGGTAACACTTTATTTTGATAGTCCGTTCGTTGAGACTTTACTAGTTATTAGTAGCCATTCAGTAGCTTGTCAACAGTGCATCAGTTGACATTCAACAACACTGTTTCAACTGAAAAGTAACATACGTTCAACTGACTGCCTATAGACTATAAGGTACAATTCAAGTGTTAATCTACAGATTTTACGAAAAAGTGCCTGTTGACTGTAAATGTTATTTTGCAACAGGTTATTAACCAATTGGCGACTAACTTTAAATTGTCAACTAACTTTATGTAGATTGAGTACCAACAACTCAAGATCAATCTGTCAGTTAAATGTCAACAGTCATGTCAGCATATGAAGTATATGATACTGTATATCCTACTCAAGGGGTCTCATGTGCATCAAATTAATGATTATTTTAGCTGATTTAAACTGTTTTTAAAAATGTTTTAACCATTTGTAGATAATATGTTGATAGTCAACTAAAGATTACATGTAGTTGCTTATTTGTTGCTTGTCAACAAAGAAATTGTTTATGATCAGTAGACTATTAATAGACATTCTCAACTAAGCGTTAGTAGATATATTTTAGGACTATCTAATTAAAGTGAAAAGGAGTTTATATCAGTAGAAAGTCTATAACCTATCAACAGATTAATATATTGTTTATGATCAGTTGACCATTAATAGCCATTATCCACTAAGTGTTAGTAGATATCTTTTAGGACTATCTAATTAAAGTGAAAGACAGTTTATATCAGTAGAAAGTCTATAACCTATCAACAGATTGCATACCTAACCTGACTGAAGTAGAACAAACACTATGGTCAGCACATCAGAGAAAAAAAAATCACTTTTATTAAAAAAAAAAAAAAAATACAACCCATTATTTACTAGGATATCACGATCACATCTGAACCATCTGATTATGTGAAAAAAAATTATATTGAGCATTCCAAATGAGAAAACTCTCAATAGTCTACATCATTTCAAATACCCGGCCGAGGCCAAGATCAAAAGTTATAAACAACAAATAACAATAATTATTAATTAATACATTTAGCCTTTTATGACAGTAAGTTTTACAGAAAATCGCATTTATTAAATGCAGTTTAACGTTATAACAGTTACTCATTTAAGAAATAATCTCTGTTCCTGCTGCAAACTCGCTTCGGAGGATTAACAGACAAGACTATAGTTTAAACCCTTAACAATACCTTCTTTAATCGTTTAACCATTTTGTAACATTTAGTTTATTTAACGTTACGGTGAGATACAAAAGGCGTTTTCTCCTATAGAACCATAATACACCAAAACACAATAAATTAACAAAATACATAATTTTTATTAGCTAACGTAACGTTAGATGTAATCCAAATCTTTATAATCCATACGCAAGCAAGAAACAGATCCAAATTCAGCCCTTCATCCACATCCAGCGATCTCCATCTCCATTCTCAGCAGCGACCGTAAATGTCAAATCCCGCGCTCGTGATGAATTTAAATTCAAAAATTGCGCCCTCAAGAAGCGTTACGACATGTTTTACGGCAGTGATATCAAACGCTCATTGGCTCTCGCCTGCTTCGTCACAGATTGCAGCATGCCGTGTTTCAGTTGAAACAACATTGAAATGCAGAGATAGGCTGTCTTATGAGTTATTTAAATATCTGGATGATTTTGTACTTGAAGAAATCTTAGCTTTGTTTAATACTGTGTGGGCAGAGGGTCTTTTGCCCAAGGAATGGAAACATGCAGTTGTGGTCCCTGTCTTGAAACCAGGGAAAGAGGCATCTGACCCTAATTCATACCGTCCTATAGCACTCACTGCAGTGACCTGTAAGATTATGGAGAGGATGGTAACTAACAGATTGGTATATTTTTTAGAAACTAGAGGACAATTTGCTGATGTTCAGAATGGTTTTAGAAATGGAAGATCTACAATGGAGTCAGTAGCAGTTTTGGATCAAGATATTAAAAGGGCATTTAGCAATAAGGAAATAGTAGTGAGTGTATTTCTGGATATTGAAAAGGCTTATGATTCTTTGTGGAAGGAGGGATTGATGATTAAAATTTTTGACATGGGAGTTAGGGGACGAATGTTTAATTGGATAAAGGACTTTTTAATGAAAAGAACAATTCAAGTAAATGTTGGTAATGTTAGTTCAAAGACTGTGGACATAGAGAATGGTACCCCACAGGGAAGTGTAATAAGTCCAGTTTTATTTAATATAATGATTAATGATATTTTTGGTAGAATAGAGAGGGGATTCGGGTTATCTTTATTTGCAGATGACGGGGCCGTTTGGAAAAGAGGGCGTAATGTAGAGTTTGTTTTAAAACAGATTCAAAGAGTGTTAGTATCTGTAGAGGAATGGGGAAATACATGGGGCTTCAAAATCTCTGCTTCTAAGACTAAATATATGATATTTGGTTTTAAAAGTAAATACCTAAAATAGGGCTATATATGTATGGGTCTCCATTGGAGAAGGTAAAGGTTTTTAAATTTTTGGGTATTTGGTTTGAAGAGCGTATGACTTGGGCCGTGCATGTAGGTAAAATTGTGTTGAAGTGTGAAAAAGTTTTGAATGTAATGAGAAGTCTGGCTGGGTGTGGGTGGGGGGCTAATAGGGTGACAATGATGCTAATTTTTCAGGCTATGATCAGATCTGCTCTTGATTATGGGTGCTTTGTATATGGATCTGCGTCCAAAACTGTTCTGGCTAGGTTGGATGTGGTGCAGGCAAGAGCTTTGAGGCTTTGCTGTGGGGCCTTCAGTGTATTTCTTCAGTAAACAGTAAACAAGTAGGGCATGTTTTCCTAGAATGCAGAAAGTATAGGGCAGAAAGAAATATATTCTTTAATAAATTGACAGGAATTGGAGTTAAGGCTTTTTCTCTTTTATCTTTGTTTGGTCACAGTGTTGAGCAAAAACTGATCTCCAAGGCAGTTCTTCAGTTCTTGCATGATACAGGACTGTATGTAAGAATTTAAGCTAAATTTTGACCTGTGGAGGGCAGTAATACGCTCAGCAGCGTCTACACTGCCGGAATCCTATAAGAAGAAGAAGAAGAACATTGAAATGCAGAAGCGCGCGCCGTCTTCATGCAGAGGGAAGCTGGGTTAACATTTTCATGGATTAATAACTTAAATTCTGCTCTGTCCCTTATACAAAACTATTATATACTGCCAGAGATGACTGCAACACATCGTCATTTGTTGTTTTTCTTCATAATGGTTATGGGTAGGTTTAGGGGCAGGAGTAGGATTAATGTTAGTGGCTCAAAATATATTTTAATGCTATTAATAAAACTGGCATTTCCCTACACATCTCTGTCCATAAAGTGTTTTATTCTTTTTATATTCTGTATAAAATGAGTAATTTATATTTAGGTTTGGGAGTAGGGTTAAGGGAACTTACATGTATCTATAAAACAGTATAAGGGAAATGATACAGATATCTTTATGATTCGTAAACGTTTTGTAGCTGTGAATTCGTAATAATTATACGTTGCAGACATGTCTGTATCATACGTTTCAGCATCTATCCAAACGTACAAAAAAAGTATGTTTTCAATCTGTTGATAGGTTATAGACTTTCTACTGATATAAACTGTTTTTCACTTTAATTAGATAGTCCTAAAATGTATCTACTAACACTTAGTGGATAATGTCTATTAATAGTCTACTGATCATAAACAATTTATATGATGTTTTATTAACAAGGTTCGGGAGGAGCACGTTCAGATAATTAACACAAGTGGAAAGCACTCATCAATCAATGGTGAGAGGTAGGCTATAAATACTCAGCAGTCTCACCTCATTCCATTGACAGTTTTTTGCAGCATGTAGCCAGACAGTATCGTCCTAACAGGTCCGAATCAAGCAATTCCCGTCCGATGAATAATCTCTCGTCTTTGAAGAACCTCTGCCGCAATCCTCTGACCAACATCGCGGGCGTCAGGCTTAAAGGAGAACTCGGCAACTCTAGCGAACTCTAGTCACTTCTTAGCTGATTTTCCCTTTTGTTGTCGCATGTTTTCCCCACGAGCTCCCCCTACAGCTGTGGGGGGGCGTATATGTCACAACACGGTCGTAAAAAACTCACTTGCGGCGGCCTCCTCCCCCTCTCTACCGCTGCTCATGTGCGTTTGTTTTGATCGGAGCAAGCCAACTGAATCGTGTGGAGCTTTGTCTACCGAGGTGGGTAATCTGGTAATACATCATACATGCGTGTGTGTTTATGTTGAATTGCCGTAAAGCGATTCGTGTTTCACGCTCGTTCTCGTTCTCGTTCTCGCTTCTCACGAGACTTCCAATTTCTATTTTGCCGGGACGGTAGTCCCCAAGTTGCAAGGTTGGTTTTCCGCCTGGGAACGCTGGGGGGAGCAGGGAAAGTCACCAATATCACCAGAACAGGTTGTTTAACCATCCAAATGATTTCTAGACAGTTTTATTAAGTTAAAAAAGTTACCAAGTTCTCCTTTAACAAAAGGGATCATAACCGCGGGTGAAACATCCGCGATCTCCTTCCGCGTATTTCTCTACACCGGTCCATACAACAATTCCCGCCATTAGAGAAATGGTTAGTAAGGCAATGCCGCCCTCTTCACGCGAGGGAAAGGGTCTTCCTCCTTCGCCAGGCCGCCACAGCTGGCCCTAAAGTAAGCCGCGCCGTGCCGCGCCGCAGATTGAGTTCCGGCCAGTCCATACTCAACGTTTGCCGGGTCAACTGAGTGAGTGCTCAGCTCGGCCCCTTTTCGTGTCTGTCTTGGTTGAGCTTGACATTGCTTCAGTTGTTTGAGTCACGAGCCAGTCATGCCATCTGTATACAAATTTGATCGGGGGAATGCAGGTTTTAAATTGTTTCCGTACAAATGATTTACTGTCATACAGTAGGTCGCACGTTACGTGCAGATTGTTCACAGAATCATTAAGAACCTATCGTTACCACTGTCCTGCAATTTATCTGCAAAATCTCGTAAAAAAAAAAAAAAAAAAAAAAAAAAAGGCTATACAAGCAATGTGTTTCATGCCAAGAGATTAGTAATCCTTAATTGAAACACAGTTAAATAAATACAAGATGCCTACATTTATGCAAGCTTCGTCTTTTACCATTAACCGTCTCTTTTGTACTTAACTAAATAAACTTCAGATAATCAAAATTGTTCTAAACGCAAACTATTATCATTGCTCGGTCATTTAAACTTCAATGTGCATTTCATCTCGCCTCCTTTTTCTCGCGTCTTTGATCTAAGCACAAGAAGACGAGCGTCGGTCCGCTAAGCCCCACTCTCCTCCCGTTGTTCAGCCACACACCGCAGGAGCTCAGTTTCTCCAGGTAAGTTTATTCACTGCTGCAGCAGTGATGTCTCCTCTGGTCCTGGAGGAGCTCAATTTCTCTGGTAATTTCTCTAATATTGCAACAGTAATGTCTCCTCCGCTCTCACTAGAGCTCTGTTTCTCTGGCTAATCTTCTCCACTGCCGCAGCAGTGATGTCTCCTATGCTCCCACTGGAGCTCTTTTACTCTGGCTAATGTCTCCACTGTCACAGCAGTGATGTCTCCTATGCTCCCACTGGAGCTCTTTTACTCTGGCTAATGTCTCCACTGTCACAGCAGTGATGTCTCCTATGCTCCCACTGGAGCTCTTTTACTCTGGCTAATCTTCTCCACTGCCACAGCAGTGATGTCTCCTATGCTCCCACTGGAGCTCTTTTACTCTGGCTAATGTCTCCACTGCCACAGCAGTGATGTCTCCTATGCTCCCACTGGAGCTCTTTTACTCTGGCTAATGTCTCCACTGCCACAGCAGTGATGTCTCCTATAATACTTGATTAAACAAAGTAAGCCTGACCAAACCAAAAAAGGTCACTTCATCTACATTTTTAACCTCGCTTCGCAAATCCAACCATACCAGTCAATTCTGGCATATCTGCAGTGGAGAAGTTCTCAGGCTAAATCTCCTCTGGAACCCCTGTTCTTAGATGAATCCAAAAAACCCGTGACACGTTTTTGGTTCCAGAAACACCTCAAATCCGTTCTCCAACAGTCAGGCGTTCCAGCAAGAATTTTTCAAGTCACTCATTCCGCATCGGGGCAGCAACTTCAGCAGCCCAAAAAGGCCTCTCCCAACAGCAGATTCAAGCCCTTGGGAGATGGTCCTCCGATGCTTTCCAAAGCTACATCAGGACCAACCGGTTCCATATTTAAAAAGCTCACCAAACCCTCATCGAGTAGAAAAAAAAAAAAAAAAAAAAAAACTCTCTCTTCTTTACTGTCTCCTCTTTCTGTCCAGCGAGCATTGGTCTCACAGCGGACGGAGTGAGAACTTTCCCAGTGGAGCACTTACGTTTTCTCTTTCATCCAATGATGCAGTGTGAGAAAATCTCCTGTGCAAGCACTCACTTTCCTGTTTCCTTTCCGTCCAGCGAGCATTGGTCTCACAGCGGACGGAGTGAGAACTTTCCCAGTGGAGCACTTACGTTTTCTCTTTCATCCAATGATGCAGTGTGAGAAAATCTCCTGGGCAAGCACTCACTTTCCTGTTTCCTTTCCGTCCAGCGAGCATTGGTCTCACAGTGGACGGAGTGAGAACTTTCCCAGTAGAGTACTAATGTTTTCTCTTTTCTTCCAGCGACGCAGTGTGAGGAAATCTCAGAGGCAAGCACCCACCTTCCTGTTTCTGTAAACTACAACCGCTCCCCGTTTACAGACCAACAGGGGACGTCAGCCGGGCAGGGAGCCACCATTACGGGCCTTCCCGGTCAAGCATCCAAGCCTTCTTGAGATACCAGCCCGCCAACTCGGCACTCATTTGGGGGATCTTTAGTCCGGCGGCTGTCCTCTGCTTTAGCTTTGGGGGGAGTACTCTGGGTTCGGGCTGAACTCCGAGCTCGGAGCCCTCCCTCCGGACAGCACGCCATATACGCATTAAACTTACCCATTCAATTATATGTAAGTGTGAACTCGTGAATTGTTGACACGCAACAGATCTAATCTTTAGTTGACTATCAACAGATTATCTACAAATGGTTAACAATTTTTTAAAAACAGTTTAAATCAGCTAAAATAATCATTAATTTGATGCATATGAGACCCCTTGAGTAGGATATACAGTATCATATATGCTGACATGACTGTTGACATTTAACTGACAGATTGATCTTGAGTTGTTGGTACTCAATCTACAGAAAGTCAGTTGACAATTGAATGTTAGTCGACAATTGGTTAATAACCTGTTGCAAAATAATATTGACAGTCAACAGGCACTTTTTTGTAAAATCTGTAGATAAACACTTGAATTAACACTTGAATTGTACCTTATAGTCTATAGGCAGTCAGTTGAACGTATGTTACTTGTCAGTTGAAACAGTGTTGTTGAATGTCAACTGATGCACTGTTAACAAGCTACTGAATGGCTAATAACTAGTAAAGTCTCAACAAACGGACTATCAAAATAAAGTGTTACCATATATATATATATATATATATATATATATATATATATATATATATATATATATATATATATATATATATATATATATATTAAATAAACATCTTCTTTTTTTTAATAGTGCTATATAACTATATTGTGCGCAATCCTACCTCTGAAGTAGGCTACAGTAAACTAACCCTGGAACAGAACCCTCTCCGGAGCAGGTTGTGAGTGAGTTGCTATGGCTACTTACCATAGTAAGTACAGTCTTACTGAGACTGAAAGTTACCTCCTTTATTTAACCAAATGTTAAGGTTATCCGCTACTTACCCTTAAACATACCCGGGCCGGGTATGTCACATAACCTGCTTTCTGGAATACCCAGATGCGTGTGAATGTTGCGTTCGTTATAGCATAACAGAATTTAAAGCTCACTTGCGAGTTTTCTTCAGAAACTTCGTAAAGATAATTAAATTAAAAAAAGTAAAACCTGTAGTTTATAATATTTAAGAACAATCTATCAATTGAAGCATTGCTATTGGATACACTGGTGATTGCAGTTTAATTAATTGTATTGGTAACACAATCATTATGAACTAACATGATCTAACAGTGGACAATATTCATAGATTAAAATTAACCAAGATGAACAAATGTGTGATAAAGATATGTAAGATAATAGGCTACTAATAATGTTACATGTGCAAACGGTAACAGTATTTTTGTAAAGCGTTACGAATCTCAACATTATAAGCGATCCCCAGACCACCCATACTCTCTGAGCCTGTTACTGCAGTAACGGCAGTTCCTGTGGAGTGTGCCGTTTTGAAGGAGACAGATTTTCACCTATGAGGTTGTTTTTGTAGATGTTGTCTGAATCTGATATGTGGCTGAATACAGCTAGCTCAAGGACTTTGATTTACAAGGGCAGTAAAGATAAGAAAAGTCTCTAATTCTGGATGTCAAGTGTTGTTTTCGCATTAGGGGTGAGTCACTAATGTACTTCGGACGCCAAAAGGCTTCTGGCACCATTCGGCCACATTTATCAAATGCTTTCTAGAGGCCTGCTTTTATATATATATATATATATATATATATATATATATATATATATATATATATATATATATATATATATATATATATATATATATATATATGTTTGCCTTTTGTTTGCATATGTTTATTTTATATAACACATCTTTTGTTAATACATATATTCTACTGTATACTGCTTGCTTTCAGAGATGTGTAGTTAAATAGTTGTATAATTCAATGAATATGAATTCTGATCACACATCAAGTCAAGATCAAGTCTAATCCCATACAGTGCAATTCAACAATGTATATATCCCTGTATGCGGTGCAGGGGGTAACGCATTACAAGTATTGCAAATAACGAAATTAGATTACTTTTTCAAGTAACTAGCAAAGTAATGGATTACTTTTAAATTTACAACAAAATATCTGAATTACTTTTTCAAATAAATAGCGCAAGTTACTTTGTTTTCACATTTATTGACTCACTGACACCTCTCCTGTCCCATTGAGAGAAATGGGGAGTAAGATGCGCTGAAGTTAGATTGTTGAACCTTCTTCTCTTGCATCCTATTCTTCATGCCATCCAAAATGGCAGCACAGCTAAAAGGTTTGTTTGAGCTACGGCCTCTACTGTACATGCGTGAATTTGCATTTCCTCAAACCCGAGGCTTATTCATTTCACTTTTGGTATGAAAGGGCCTTCACATTTGCCAAAAAAAGAACTTTTTTAAATGTATTTTTTATTAAAAACAAACAAGCGAGCCCAGATGAGAAAAAGTTACACAAAAGAAATGTAGCACATTACTTTCTATAAAAAGTAACCAAGATATGCAGTTTGTTACTTTTTAGGGAGTAACTCAAAATTGTAATGAATTACTTTTTAAAGTAACCTTCTCTAACAGTGCATGTATGTTCATTACCAAATTTAATATAGAATTTACTAAATGTTTTACAAAACATGCACAAAAATATCTAGAATTATTTAATATAAACTGTAACTTGGAGTGACACCACTGTTTCTCATTATAAAGCTTTGCTGCCATCTAGAGGACAACTTTTACTCTGTGTATTTGCTCAATGCTGTGAATCTTGCCCAATTTAATAGTTATCTTTATTGAACATATCAATGAAAAAAGGGTCATTCTGTATCAAATCAGCTACATTTCAGAAACTTATCTGGCTCAATTTTTTTATTAGTAATTAAAGCCAAAAATATTATTAATATAATATTAATATTTAATATTTACTGAGTAATCTATTTTGTAGAAGGGTGTCAAAATGACAATTTTGGAACCAAATTACTGCGGGGTAAAAATTACTTAAAGATGGCAGCATCATTTTTTTTTTTTTTTTATGCAGAAACTGGTATGTCTATTAGTTAAATCTGTTGACTATAGCAGTCTTTGTTGGATTATATACCAATGGTAACAGTTTAAAATGGGAAACCCCACCCAAGAGGTATCAAAGTTATCTTAGTTACAGTTTAACCATTTATTCTTGGATGGGATGGTTGGGTAATTTTGAATACAGCTTATACTTGCATTCTTTTAAAGGGGTCATGAACTGCTTTTTTTTTTTTTTTTTTTTTTTTTTTACTGTGTTTCTATTGAACTTAAAAAAAAAAAGAAAACAACAACAAATAAAGTTAAAATAAATACACAAAACCTTGACAGCACTTCAACGAATACACCACATACCAGTACATTATCTGCATTGTTCAAACATTAACATATATTAAATCTATTTATTTCAAGCAAATTTTCAATTAGTGCCCAGTTACGTCGAAAAATGTCCGATTTCAACTGCAAGTCTGCTGTCATCTTCTCAAACATGTATATCTGTTTCAGTCTGTGTCCATTCTGTCACAGTGGGTTCACGCACCTTCATCCAGTTCACAGTGATTATCTTCCTAGCTTCCATTAACAATATATGCAATACAAATAAGTGGGATTTACTGAACTGATCTGAGGGGAAACCATCAAGCAAAAATTCTGGGTGCATTGGAATATCTCTTTCTAAAACTTTATTGATTTCCTTTTTAACCCCCTGCCAATACACTTGTATTTTTGGGACATTCCCAGAATATATGCACATAGTCTCCCACCATCCCACAACCTCTCCAGCATTGTGATAATGGCGAAGTACTGTCAAATTTGGCAACCACCAGTGGAACTCTAAAGAATCTCATTTTCATTTTCCAATCAAATTCCTTCCACATTTGACTGCTGATACCCTTATGACAGCCAGCACATATATTTATCCACATCTCATCCTCTATTACAGTAGCCTATCTTAAGTTTCATGAGGTGCACTTATAGTGCACTTATACACTGAGGTGCACTTATAATCAAAATTGTCATAATTTAGAAGTATAAGGCCATTTTCGACCCTGGCTTTAGTCCTCTGATTTGAACGCTGTGTTGGAAGGAGCGTGTCTGCTGTGAGACTTCAACCTGGCTAACATCTTTGCATATGAAATAAGTATTACAGGATGTGTAATACTAATATTAGTCTCTCTGTTTATCCCCAATTTGTAAAGAAAGACTACGTGCCTGCACACATACATATTCAAACGCACATAGACTAAAGACGTAATATGCATGTGTACGCCGTCACCTTTTTCACAGATTTACGTTTTTGAAGTTTACACGGAGATGATAAAGTTTTTTAAAAAAAAATGCAAAACTTCCACCTTGGAACCTATTTCAAAGTTTGCGTTCTCGAGGCACCAAACACCGTTGCCGTGCAAATGAACTACCAGAACGCATTAAAAGTTTTCTGTTTTCAGCTTGTTATGGAAAATTTAGATTTTCATTGATTTGCAGTACTGATTTTCATTGACTTTCAGTAAAACATTGAAATGACCTTCTATACGTGGTCTACGTGGTAAAACTGACGTGTATGTGTTTCTCTTAATGCTGGGTAACAGGTGGGACGTCAGGAGGCGGCAGAATGAGAAGGGACCTCTGACTTCTAGGGTCAGAGGTCGCCCAATTTAGAACTTGTGAGTTTGTAAGAACAAACTTAGCAGTATCAGAAAACTAGCAGGGAGGCCTCTCCTTGTTTAGATAAGGGCCTGTAAGCAGAAGACCTTGAAAGCAGTATAAAGACTCCTCTGCCCTCCCTCTCGTCGTCGCACTTGTTTCACAGACTGTACTGGTGACTTATTCTGTGTGGCAACTGGGCCTTCTTGCAAGAATAAAATACTTTTTAATGATCATTTGAATTTCAGAGTGCATGTCTCTTACGCAGTTGATGATTGTTTAATGAATTTTTGCCACAACAATTGGTGTCAGAAGTTGGGATTCCATTAGGGTTGTTCCGATTCCGATACTAGTATCGGAAATGCCGCCGATACCAATAAAAATTCTGGCATCGGTATCGGCGAGTACATCTACCCATGTACCGATCCGATACCATTTTATTAAACAATAGCTAGTTATGCACGCTAGCTTTGCTTAACGCTGCAAATCAGAGACCAATTCTTCTTCGCTGCTCTAAACAGTGGTTGCTTGTGGCAACAGCACATCTTCCTGTGTTGCCACAAGCAACCACTGTTTAGAGCAGCGAAGAAGAAATGAAAACGCATATTTTCAAATGTAGTCGCGCGGCAAGCGTAGACATTCTCTGGCATTATGTAACGTTAAGAGACGCTGGCGCCCAACATCAAATGGCAAATGTAATGAAAACGGAACAAAACTGCGCTACTCGTTATTTTGTGCTTCACGGACCATTAGACAGTTTGGAGCAATGCAGCGCGAGGCGATCTAGATCAAGCTACACTGTTACTACACAGCGCTAAGAGATCCAGTAAAGAAAGCCACAGAAGCAAGGCCGGACTTACCATTGGGCTTACCATTGGGCTTGAAAAAACCTGTCTGCATTAGACAGTAGCCGCGTTTCCATTTCCCTTTCAAATTGCGCAAATTGAAATTGCGAATTGAAAATAAGCACAATGGAAACACGTCAATTTCGCAAAAACTCCAGTTTTTCGCAAAAAAAAAAAAATTACGCTCGCATGAGGTGGTTTTTCAGGCAATTTGAAAAAGGAATATTTCGCAAAACTGCAATGGAAACAGTTTTTGCGCATTTACAGTCACCTGAGTTAGAAGACGCGGTGTGTTTGAGGTCCATGTATAGCTACGCAAATAATAATATTTTTATATTATTTAATTATAACATTTAATAGGCTATATTTAGAAGACGCTTTTATGCAAAAAAGGAACAAAGCTGAGTGTGGAGCGCGCACTGCATGGCACGGAGGCGCGGCCGCGAACACTTGCATTTTCCTATCAACAGTGGAAACAACTTAAAATACTCTATAATTTCTGGTCATACAGAAAATAATAATACATTATTCCCAACTACTTGTATTTGTGTAAACTCACAATAACAAGAAAACGCTGTGCTTTTGTAAAATAAAATAAAACAATCAGACGCACTTTCATGATCTCCGTGAGCGCGAGAACTGAAACAAAATATAGCCTATGTAGGCTAAAGCTTGAAATGTCCACTTTAAAACGAACAAATTCGAATCGAAAGCTAATACCTTCTGATTAATCCGTATGAAATGTGCATTTCTCTCTAAAAGCGCATCTGCTTAACAGCGGAGATGGAGATGTGATTTTAGCCAAAGGTTTATTAATAATATTAATGGCTCTTCTCATTCAGCACTGCGGGAAAAACATCAATTCCAGGTTCTAATTTGGCCTTTGAAAACCAGTAAAATCGACATGTTTTCCATATTAATTTGTGAATATTTTAAATGTTTAATAAAGGAGCAAAAAGTCATAAACAAAAATCTGAAAATTCGTCGATATTTACTTTTTTGCGCAGCAGTTGGTGTAGCCAGTTCAAATTAAAATGTTGGTGTTCAACAAAAAAAGACAACAAAAAGTTGTTTTAAAAAGACAACAACCGTTCATTTTTCGTTTTTCAATTACGGGTTAAAAAAGGAAAAACGAATGGACACAAAAGTAGCCTACATGGATGGATCGTTTGGACAGAATACGAGACAGAGTTCTTTATTAAATTCGTAAAAGAAACAATAATTAAACAATAATTAGCCTATAGGAATACTGATTTCTAAATCTCAAAGAAATGCCACGATCAAAACATATGTTTTCCAGGTAAATAAGTGTTTTTATTCTCATTCTGACCAAGACATTTGTGCATTGCAATAAACCTATGATCACTTTGAACTTTTTTAATCATTATTTATTTATTGGAAGAAAACTTTTTCATAGACTTTTTTTCCTACAAGTTTAAAGAAGAGTGATCAGTTATATGAAAATCAGAAATGAAAAGTATAAGTGTGATGTAAAACTTAAACTTGGTTCATTTATTATTAGGGGTTCAAGCACGAAGTGCTGAAACCCTATTGTAATTGTAAGGATTTTTATTATTATTATTTTTCTTCTGCCGTAAAACGCATCGTGCAGCCCAAACCGTAAGTGCTAGAGACTTGAAACTTTGCCATATGGTAGTACAAAAATCGAGGAGAGGTTATCAAAATATGAGCCAGATTGGCCAATAGGTGGCGCTACAGTGCAAAAACCAAACAAATGGCATATTTTTGCTTAAATCTCACCAACCCTTTGTCACAGACTCAAGTGTCTTATATCATTGGAATCCTTGGCTCAAGCCGAACAAAAAAGGCCTCAAGGATTTCCTTTCCGGTATGCAAATTTTCCGCCATTTTGGAGTTTGTCCAAAACCTACTTTTGCGAACAGGTCCTAGGTTTTTTGTCCGATCGGAACCAAACAAGTGCAGAAATGTTCTCTGGAGTCTGAATATCAATAATTATTAAAAAAAAGTTTAAATTTTGATTCACGGTCGCTAAGGGGCGCCAAACGTTCGAAGGAGGCGGAGCTAGTTTTACTAAAAGGGCTATAACTCCAGAAGTAAATGAGTTATCTTCACCAAACTTGGTACACATGTGTAAGAGGTCAATCTAAGGTCACAGTAAAGAAATCGCGGTGATTAGCCACATGGTGGCGCTATAAAATGAAAAAAACATAAAACAGGCTATAACCACCTGACCGTTTGTCCGATTGACTTGAAAATTGGTATGCAGTGTCTTGGTCCAAGGTGCCATGTATGTCTATGAGGACATTGGTGTATCTCGAAAAACATGGCCGCCATCGGCCAATGAAGTTTGAGCACCTATTAGACAAGGTTAACGGAGGCCGATCGGAACGAAACTCAGTGGGCATGTTCGGCTCATGGCCCTAAAGGTCTGTAAGAATTTTGAAAGAAATCGGCCACTAGTTGGCGCTAACGAGTTTTACGGCTCTGTAATCACGTGGTGTTACAAATATCCACACAATATGCATATCATTTGATAGATCTCCTCATCCTGAACAACTTTGCTTCAAGAACCATTGCTGTCAATCAAACTGTTCATTAATTATTCATTAATATGTTATAAACCTACTTTTGCGAACTAGTCCTAGGTTTTTTGCCCGATCGGAACCAGACCAGTCTAGGACAATTCTCTGGACTCTCTAGATCAATAATTATCAAAAAAAAGTTGAACTTTTGCATTTGGATGGCTGTAATAGGGTAATTTATAAAATGGGCGTGTCAAAATACATTAAAAAGCCTATAAATCCTAAATAAAAACTCAGAACTTCACAAAAATTGGTCAGCATATGTGACATAACATCATTAACAAGCATGAAAAATTATATGGAGATCGGACGATAGGTGGCGCTATAACTGTTAAAAAGCTTTAAAATCATATATTTCCTATGGTAAACTGCCTGTATTGGCTGTAAATGGTCTTTTCCATCTCTGATCATATAATTTTCATATCATAATGTTCAAAACTAGTGCAATACAATTCTCTGGACTCACTAGATCAATAATTGTCAGAAAAAGTTGAACTACTTCATTTGGATAGCTATAATAGGTTCACTTCAAAATCTGGCCTTTACCAAGTGTCCCCGAAAGCCTATATCTCTTTAATCAATGCTTAGACCTTCTTAAAAACAAGTCAGAACGTGTGAAATATCACCCTGAACAAGCATGAAAATTTTCAGACAGATCGGACAAAATTTGCCTCTATAACAGTTAAAAAGGTGAAAATGATATGAATTAATGGCATGTTAAGCCAATAAGTGGTATTTTACTGCCCCCTGCTGTTTAAAATAGTAATTTTCTCATATTGGTATTGGTATCAGCCATGGTAAATCATGATAAATGATGGTGTGTGTGTGTGTGTGTGTGTGTGTGTGTGTGTGTGTGTGTGTGTGTGTGTGTGTGTGTGTGTGTGTGTGTGTGTGTGTGTGTGTGTGTGTGTGTGTGTGTGTGAGAGTGTGTGTGTGTGTGTGTGTGTGGTACAAATATAACAAAGGTTTTATTTTCCAACATGAAAACAAACATAACAGAGTGCTAGTGCACAAACAATAACCGACAATGATAATGGATGAGAAGGGAACTTAAATACACAGATCAAGACAAGGACAACAGGTGACGGTTATGATGATGAGGAGCAGGTGATGATGAGGAGGGTGATGAGGAGCAGGTGCAGGTGATGACGACAGATGGTGAATGTGATGAAGACAGAAGGTGAATGTGATGAAGGTGAATGTGACACCAATATCACTGAAACATTTGTGTGTGTGTGTGTGTGTGTGTGTGTGTGTGTGTGTGTGGGTGTGTGTGTGTGTGTAGCATTATTGTGTGTAGCATATGTAGCAAGTATGCATTATTGAGTTAACATGGAAACACTGGTTTGCTTTAGTGCAGAAAACTGGTCAAAATCATGAGGTTTAAAGTGAAAGTGAGCCAATAAGTGGTCTTCTACTGCCCTCTGCTGGCCATTCTACTTATTAATTAAATTTTTCCACATGTGCTTGCATTTATACTTGAATACACACAAAAAATCACTTATATAGCAATAACTATTATAACACAATCATATTTTGTCAGTGTTAATCACTTTATTTGCACTGACACTTCAAATAATTGCTAGTAATGTGGTAAATCATGGTAAATCATGGTTAACTATGCTGTGTGTGTGTGTGTGTGTGTGTGTGTGTGTGTGTGTGTGTGTGTGTGTGTGTGTGTGTGTGTGTGTGTAAGCATGCATTGAGTTAACATGGATAAACTGGTTTGCTTTAGTGCAGAAAACTGGTTTAAAGTGAAAGTGAGCCAATAAGTGGTCTTCTACTGCCCTCTGCTGGCCATTCTACTTATTAATGAAATATTTCAACATGTGCTTGCATTCATACTTGAATACACACTAAAAAAATCACTTATATAGCAATAACTATTATAACACAATCATATTTTGTCAGTGTTAATCACTTTATTTGCACTGACACTTCAAATAATTGCTAGTAATGTGATAAATCAGGCTAGAAACATGGTAAATCAAAGTAAATAATAATAGATTGTCGTTTATCTCCTGGTAAATAATACTAGAACGTGGTATATCATGGTAAATCATGGTTAACTATGCTGTGTGTGTGTGTGTGTGTGTGTGTGTGTGTGTGTGTGTGTGTGTGTGTGTGTGTGTGTGTGTGTGTGTGTGTGTGTGTGTGTGTAAGCATGCATTGAGTTAACATGGAAAAACTGGTTTGCTTTAGTGCCGAAAACTGGTTTAAAGTGAAAGTGAGCCAATAAGTGGTCTTCTAGTGCCCTCTGCTGGCCATTCTACTTAATAATGAAATATTTTACATGTGCTTTTGCATTCATACTTGGACACACACTAAAAATCACGTATATAACTAACTATTATAACACAATAATATTTTGTCAGTGTTCATCACCTCATTTGCACTGACACTTCACATAATTGCTAGTAATGTGGTTAATCATGCTAGAAACATTGTAAATCATAGTAAATAATACTGAAATGAGGTGTATCAAGGTAAATCATGCTAGAATCCTAATAAATCATTCTGGAACATGGTATATGATAGTAAATCATGCTAGAATCATATTAAATAATTCTAGAATGTGGCAAATCGTTGTGGGAGGAGCCTATTTTACTCAAATGGCTATAACTCAAGAAGTAAATGAGATATCTTCACCAAACTCAGTACACATGTGTATGGGTTCAATTTGAGGTCACAGTAAACAATTTTATGGAGATCATACCATAGGTGGCGCTATAACTGTTAAAAAGCTTTAAAACCATATATATCCCATGGCAAATTGCCTGTATTGGCTGTAAATGGTCTTTTCCATCTATTATGTCAGTGGTTACATGCTTGCTAAATAAATCTTAATAACTTTTGATGCTTTTGTGCTTAAATGCCTTAAAGGCCTTAACTGCTTGAACCCCGATAAATGCTGCTTGCAGCTTTAATTATTATTATTATTATTATTATTATTGATTGATGTGTTTTGATTGATCAGTTATCAATGAATGATAAAAAGGGGGAATTGTTATGGAAAATTTAGATTTTCATTGATTTGCAGTATTGATTTTCATTGACTTTCAGTAAAACATTTAAATGACCTTCTATACGTGGTCTACGTGGTAAAACTGACGTGCATGTGTTTCTCTTAATGCTGGGTAACAGGTGGGACGTCAGGAGGCGGCAGAATGAGAAGGGACCTCTGACTTCTAGGGTCAAAGGTTGCCCAATTTAGAACTTGTGAGTTTGTAAGAACAAACTTAGCAGTATCAGAAAACTATCAGGGAAGCCTCTCCTTGTTTAGATAAGGGCCTGTAAGCAGAAGACCTTGAAAGCAGTATAAAGACTCCTTTGCCCTCCCTCTCGTCGTCGCACTTGTTTCACAGACTGTACTGGTGACTTCTGTGTGGCAACTGGGCCTTCTTGCAAGAATAAAATACTTTTTAATGATCATTTGAATTTCAGAGTGTCTCTTACGCAGTTGATGATCGTTTAATGAATTTTTGCCACAACAAGCTGTCTTGTAAGCGGCCCGTTAATAACTAATGATGTTTGCAATGGAAGTGAATCAATCAAAAACTTACGTTAGCTGGATAACAACTTTATTCAAGAGCTGCTGTAAATCCAAAACAATCTCTGTTACTTTAATTAGGGGTTCAAGCACGAAGTGCTGAACCCCTATTGTAATTGTACTGATTTTTATTATTATTAGGGGTTCAAGCACGAAGTGCTGAACACCTATTGTAATTGTACTGATTTTTATTATTAGGGGTTCAAGCACGAAGTGCTGAAACTCTATTGTTATTGTACTGATTTTTAGGGGTTCAAGCACGAAGTGCTGAAACCCTATTGTAATTGTACTGATTTTTATTAGGGGTTCAAGCACGTAGTGCTGAAACCCTATTGTAATTGTACTGATTTTTATTAGGGGTTCAAGCACGAAGTGCTGAACACCTATTGTAATTGTACTGATTTTTAGGGGTTCAAGCACGAAGTGCTGAAACCCTATTGTAATTGTCCTGATTTTTAGGGGTTCAAGCACGAAGTGCTGAAACCCTATTGTAATTGTACTGATTTTTATTATTAGGGGTTCAAGCACGAAGTGCTGAACACCTATTGTAATTGTACTGATTTTTAGGGGTTCAAGCACGAAGTGCTGAAACCCTATTGTAATTGTAAGGATTTTTATTAGGGGTTCAAGCACGAAGTTGTGAAACCCTATTGTAATTGTGCAGATTTTTATTATTATTATTAGGGGTTCAAGCACGAAGTGCTGAAACCCTATTGTAATTGTACTGATTTTTATTATTAGGGGTTCAAGCACGAAGTGCTGAAACCCTATTGTAATTGTACTGATTTTTATTAGGGGTTCAAGCACGTAGTGCTGAAACCCTATTGTAATTGTACTGATTTTTATTAGGGGTTCAAGCACGAAGTGCTGAACACCTATTGTAATTGTACTGATTTTTAGGGGTTCAAGCACGAAGTGCTGAAACCCTATTGTAATTGTCCTGATTTTTAGGGGTTCAAGCACGAAGTGCTGAAACCCTATTGTAATTGTACTGATTTTTATTATTAGGGGTTCAAGCACGAAGTGCTGAACACCTATTGTAATTGTACTGATTTTTAGGGGTTCAAGCACGAAGTGCTGAAACCCTATTGTAATTGTAAGGATTTTTATTAGGGGTTCAAGCACGAAGTTGTGAAACCCTATTGTAATTGTGCAGATTTTTATTATTATTATTAGGGGTTCAAGCACGAAGTGCTGAAACCCTATTGTAATTGTACTGATTTTTATTATTAGGGGTTCAAGCACGAAGTGCTGAAACCCTATTGTAATTGTGCTGATTTTTATTATTAGGGGTTCAAGCACGAAGTGCTGAAACCCTATTGTAATTGTACTGATTTTTAGGGGTTCAAGCATGAAATGCTGAAACCCTATTGTAATTGTAAGGATTCGTAAAACGCATCGTGCAGGACAAACCGTAAGGCCTAGAGACTTGAAACCTGGCCAGATGGTAGGCCTCAATTTGGGGACAACCTATCAGAGTATGACCCCGATTGGCCCATAGGTGGCGCTACAGCAACCAAAAGTTCAGAATCCCTCACAACTCTTAGACCGTTTGCCCCAGGATCAAGTGTCTTATATCGCTGGAATCCTTGGCTCAAGGCGGACAAAATGGCCATCTCCGATTTGGATGTGGGCAGGAAAAAATTTCTGCTATGTCGGATTTTGTCCAAAACCTACTTTTGCGAACTAGTCCCTGGTTTTTCGCCCGATCGGAACCAAACCAGTCTAGGACAATTCTCTGGACTCTCTAGATCAATAATTATCGAAAAAAAAGTTGAACTTTTGCATTTGGGTGGCTGTAACAGGGTCATTTAGAAAAGGGGCATGGCAAAATACACTAAAAAGCCTATAAATCCCAAATGAAAACTCAGAACTTCACCAAAATTGATGAGCATATGTGTCAGGACATGCTGAGGAAGCATGCAGAGTTTGATGGAAATCGGACCACAGGTGGCGCTATAACTGGCAAAAAGCCTTCATTCTTATTAGGGGTTCAAGCATGAAATGCTGAAACCCTATTGTAATTGTAAGGATTCGTAAAACGCATCGTGCAGGACAAACCGTAAGGCCTAGAGACTTGAAACCTGGCCAGATGGTAGGCCTCAATTTGGGGACAACCTATCAGAGTATGACCCCGATTGGCCCATAGGTGGCGCTACAGCAACCAAAAGTTCAGAATCGCTCACAACTCTTAGACCGTTTGCCCCAGGATCAAGTGTCTTATATCGCTGGAATCCTTGGCTCAAGGCGGACAAAATGGCCATCTCCGATTTGGATGTGGGCAGGAAAAAATTTCTGCTATGTCGGATTTTGTCCAAAACCTACTTTTGCGAACTAGTCCCTGGTTTTTCGCCCGATCGGAACCAAACCAGTCTAGGACAATTCTCTGGACTCTCTAGATCAATAATTATCGAAAAAAAGTTGAACTTTTGCATTTGGGTGGCTGTAACAGGGTCATTTAGAAAAGGGGCGTGGCAAAATACACTAAAAAGCCTATAAATCCCAAATGAAAACTCAGAACTTCACCAAAATTGATGAGCATATGTGTCAGGACATGCTGAGGAAGCATGCAGAGTTTGATGGAAATCGGACCACAGGTGGCGCTATAACTGGCAAAAAGCCTTCATTCTTATTAGGGGTTCAAGCATGAAATGCTGAAACCCTATTGTAATTGTAAGGATTCGTAAAACGCATCGTGCAGGACAAACCGTAAGGCCTAGAGACTTGAAACCTGGCCAGATGGTAGGCCTCAATTTGGGGACAACCTATCAGAGTATGACCCCGATTGGCCCATAGGTGGCGCTACAGCAACCAAAAGTTCAGAATCGCTCACAACTCTTAGACCGTTTGCCCCAGGATCAAGTGTCTTATATCGCTGGAATCCTTGGCTCAAGGCGGACAAAATGGCCATCTCCGATTTGGATGTGGGCAGGAAAAAATTTCTGCTATGTCGGATTTTGTCCAAAACCTACTTTTGCGAACTAGTCCCTGGTTTTTCGCCCGATCGGAACCAAACCAGTCTAGGACAATTCTCTGGACTCTCTAGATCAATAATTATCGAAAAAAAGTTGAACTTTTGCATTTGGGTGGCTGTAACAGGGTCATTTAGAAAAGGGGCGTGGCAAAATACACTAAAAAGCCTATAAATCCCAAATGAAAACTCAGAACTTCACCAAAATTGATGAGCATATGTGTCAGGACATGCTGAGGAAGCATGCAGAGTTTGATGGAAATCGGACCACAGGTGGCGCTATAACTGGCAAAAAGCCTTCATTCTTATTAGGGGTTCAAGCATGAAATGCTGAAACCCTATTGTAATTGTAAGGATTCGTAAAACGCATCGTGCAGGACAAACCGTAAGGCCTAGAGACTTGAAACCTGGCCAGATGGTAGGCCTCAATTTGGGGACAACCTATCAGAGTATGACCCCGATTGGCCCATAGGTGGCGCTACAGCAACCAAAAGTTCAGAATCGCTCACAACTCTTAGACCGTTTGCCCCAGGATCAAGTGTCTTATATCGCTGGAATCCTTGGCTCAAGGCGGACAAAATGGCCATCTCCGATTTGGATGTGGGCAGGAAAAAATTTCTGCTATGTCGGATTTTGTCCAAAACCTACTTTTGCGAACTAGTCCCTGGTTTTTCGCCCGATCGGAACCAAACCAGTCTAGGACAATTCTCTGGACTCTCTAGATCAATAATTATCGAAAAAAAAGTTGAACTTTTGCATTTGGGTGGCTGTAACAGGGTCATTTAGAAAAGGGGCGTGGCAAAATACACTAAAAAGCCTATAAATCCCAAATGAAAACTCAGAACTTCACCAAAATTGATGAGCATATGTGTCAGGACATGCTGAGGAAGCATGCAGAGTTTGATGGAAATCGGACCACAGGTGGCGCTATAACTGGCAAAAAGCCTTCATTCTTATTAGGGGTTCAAGCATGAAATGCTGAAACCCTATTGTAATTGTAAGGATTCGTAAAACGCATCGTGCAGGACAAACCGTAAGGCCTAGAGACTTGAAACCTGGCCAGATGGTAGGCCTCAATTTGGGGACAACCTATCAGAGTATGACCCCGATTGGCCCATAGGTGGCGCTACAGCAACCAAAAGTTCAGAATCACTCACAACTCTTAGACCGTTTGCCCCAGGATCAAGTGTCTTATATCGCTGGAATCCTTGGCTCAAGGCGGACAAAATGGCCATCTCCGATTTGGATGTGGGCAGGAAAAAATTTCTGCTATGTCGGATTTTGTCCAAAACCTACTTTTGCGAACTAGTCCCTGGTTTTTCGCCCAATCGGAACCAAACCAGTCTAGGACAATTCTCTGGACTCTCTAGATCAATAATTATCGAAAAAATGTTGAACTTTTGCATTTGGGTGGCTGTAACAGGGTCATTTAGAAAAGGGGCGTGGCAAAATACACTAAAAAGCCTATAAATCCCAAATGAAAACTCAGAACTTCACCAAAATTGATGAGCATATGTGTCAGGACATGCTGAGGAAGCATGCAGAGTTTGATGGAAATCGGACCACAGGGGGCGCTATAACTGGCAAAAAGCCTTCATTCTTATTAGGGGTTCAAGCATGAAATGCTGAAACCCTATTGTAATTGTAAGGATTCGTAAAACGCATCGTGCAGGACAAACCGTAAGGCCTAGAGACTTGAAACCTGGCCAGATGGTAGGCCTCAATTTGGGGACAACCTATCAGAGTATGACCCCGATTGGCCCATAGGTGGCGCTACAGCAACCAAAAGTTCAGAATCGCTCACAACTCTTAGACCGTTTGCCCCAGGATCAAGTGTCTTATATCGCTGGAATCCTTGGCTCAAGGCGGACAAAATGGCCATCTCCGATTTGGATGTGGGCAGGAGGAAAAAATTTCTGCTATGTCGGATTTTGTCCAAAACCTACTTTTGCGAACTAGTCCCTGGTTTTTCGCCCGATCGGAACCAAACCAGTCTAGGACAATTCTCTGGACTCTCTAGATCAATAATTATCGAAAAAAAGTTGAACTTTTGCATTTGGGTGGCTGTAACAGGGTCATTTAGAAAAGGGGCATGGCAAAATACACTAAAAAGCCTATAAATCCCAAATGAAAACTCAGAACTTCACCAAAATTGATGAGCATATGTGTCAGGACATGCTGAGGAAGCATGCAGAGTTGGATGGAAATCGGACCACAGGTGGCGCTATAACTGGCAAAAAGCCTTCATTCTTATTAGGGGTTCAAGCATGAAATGCTGAAACCCTATTGTAATTGTAAGGATTCGTAAAACACATCATGCAGGACAAACCGTAAGGCCTAGAGACTTGAAACCTGGCCAGATGGTAGGCCTCAATTTGGGGACAACCTATCAGAGTATGACCCCGATTGGCCCATAGGTGGCGCTACAGCAACCAAAAGTTCAGAATCGCTCACAACTCTTAGACCGTTTGCCCCAGGATCAAGTGTCTTATATCGCTGGAATCCTTGGCTCAAGGCGGACAAAATGGCCATCTCCGATTTGGATGTGGGCAGGAAAAAATTTCTGCTATGTCGGATTTTGTCCAAAACCTACTTTTGCGAACTAGTCCCTGGTTTTTCGCCCGATCGGAACCAAACCAGTCTAGGACAATTCTCTGGACTCTCTAGATCAATAATTATTGAAAAAAAGTTGAACTTTTGCATTTGGGTGGCTGTAACAGGGTCATTTAGAAAAGGGGCATGGCAAAATACACTAAAAAGCCTATAAATCCCAAATGAAAACTCAGAACTTCACCAAAATTGATGAGCATATGTGTCAGGACATGCTGAGGAAGCATGCAGAGTTTGATGGAAATCGGACCACAGGTGGCGCTATAACTGGCAAAAAGCCTTCATTCTTATTAGGGGTTCAAGCATGAAATGCTGAAACCCTATTGTAATTGTAAGGATTCGTAAAACGCATCGTGTAGGACAAACCGTAAGGCCTAGAGACTTGAAACCTGGCCAGATGGTAGGCCTCAATTTGGGGACAACCTATCAGAGTATGACCCCGATTGGCCCATAGGTGGCGCTACAGCAACCAAAAGTTCAGAATCACTCACAACTCTTAGACCGTTTGCCCCAGGATCAAGTGTCTTATATCGCTGGAATCCTTGGCTCAAGGCGGACAAAATGGCCATCTCCGATTTGGATGTGGGCAGGAAAAAATTTCTGCTATGTCGGATTTTGTCCAAAACCTACTTTTGCGAACTAGTCCCTGGTTTTTCGCCCAATCGGAACCAAACCAGTCTAGGACAATTCTCTGGACTCTCTAGATCAATAATTATCGAAAAAAGTTGAACTTTTGCATTTGGGTGGCTGTAACAGGGTCATTTAGAAAAGGGGCGTGGCAAAATACACTAAAAAGCCTATAAATCCCAAATGAAAACTCAGAACTTCACCAAAATTGATGAGCATATGTGTCAGGACATGCTGAGGAAGCATGCAGAGTTTGATGGAAATCGGACCACAGGGGGCGCTATAACTGGCAAAAAGCCTTCATTCTTATTAGGGGTTCAAGCATGAAATGCTGAAACCCTATTGTAATTGTAAGGATTCGTAAAACGCATCGTGCAGGACAAACCATAAGGCCTAGAGACTTGAAACCTGGCCAGATGGTAGGCCTCAATTTGGGGACAACCTATCAGAGTATGACCCCGATTGGCCCATAGGTGGCGCTACAGCAACCAAAAGTTCAGAATCGCTCACAACTCTTAGACCGTTTGCCCCAGGATCAAGTGTCTTATATCGCTGGAATCCTTGGCTCAAGGCGGACAAAATGGCCATCTCCGATTTGGATGTGGGCAGGAGGAAAAAATTTCTGCTATGTCGGATTTTGTCCAAAACCTACTTTTGCGAACTAGTCCCTGGTTTTTCGCCCGATCGGAACCAAACCAGTCTAGGACAATTCTCTGGACTCTCTAGATCAATAATTATCGAAAAAAAGTTGAACTTTTGCATTTGGGTGGCTGTAACAGGGTCATTTAGAAAAGGGGCATGGCAAAATACACTAAAAAGCCTATAAATCCCAAATGAAAACTCAGAACTTCACCAAAATTTATGAGCATATGTGTCAGGACATGCTGAGGAAGCATGCAGAGTTTGATGGAAATCGGACCACAGGTGGCGCTATAACTGGCAAAAAGCCTTCATTCTTATTAGGGGTTCAAGCATGAAATGCTGAAACCCTATTGTAATTGTAAGGATTCGTAAAACACATCATGCAGGACAAACCGTAAGGCCTAGAGACTTGAAACCTGGCCAGATGGTAGGCCTCAATTTGGGGACAACCTATCAGAGTATGACCCCGATTGGCCCATAGGTGGCGCTACAGCAACCAAAAGTTCAGAATCGCTCACAACTCTTAGACCGTTTGCCCCAGGATCAAGTGTCTTATATCGCTGGAATCCTTGGCTCAAGGCGGACAAAATGGCCATCTCCGATTTGGATGTGGGCAGGAAAAAATTTCTGCTATGTCGGATTTTGTCCAAAACCTACTTTTGCGAACTAGTCCCTGGTTTTTCGCCCGATCGGAACCAAACCAGTCTAGGACAATTCTCTGGACTCTCTAGATCAATAATTATCGAAAAAAAGTTGAACTTTTGCATTTGGGTGGCTGTAACAGGGTCATTTAGAAAAGGGGCGTGGCAAAATACACTAAAAAGCCTATAAATCCCAAATGAAAACTCAGAACTTCACCAAAATTGATGAGCATATGTGTCAGGACATGCTGAGGAAGCATGCAGAGTTTGATGGAAATCGGACCACAGGTGGCGCTATAACTGGCAAAAAGCCTTCATTCTTATTAGGGGTTCAAGCATGAAATGCTGAAACCCTATTGTAATTGTAAGGATTCGTAAAACGCATCGTGCAGGACAAACCGTAAGGCCTAGAGACTTGAAACCTGGCCAGATGGTAGGCCTCAATTTGGGGACAACCTATCAGAGTATGACCCCGATTGGCCCATAGGTGGCGCTACAGCAACCAAAAGTTCAGAATCGCTCACAACTCTTAGACCGTTTGCCCCAGGATCAAGTGTCTTATATCGCTGGAATCCTTGGCTCAAGCCGGACAAAATGGCCATCTCCGATTTGGATGTGGGCAGGAAAAACTTTCTGCTATGTCGGATTTTGTCCAAAACCTACTTTTGCGAACTAGTCCCTGGTTTTTCGCCCGATCGGAACCAAACCAGTCTAGGACAATTCTCTGGACTCTCTAGATCAATAATTATCGAAAAAAAAGTTGAACTTTTGCATTTGGGTGGCTGTAACAGGGTCATTTAGAAAAGGGGCGTGGCAAAATACACTAAAAAGCCTATAAATCCCAAATGAAAACTCAGAACTTCACCAAAATTGATGAGCATATGTGTCAGGACATGCTGAGGAAGCATGCAGAGCTTGATGGAAATCGGACCACAGGTGGCGCTATAACTGGCAAAAAGCCTTCATTCTTATTAGGGGTTCAAGCATGAAATGCTGAAACCCTATTGTAATTGTAAGGATTCGTAAAACGCATCGTGCAGGACAAACCGTAAGGCCTAGAGACTTGAAACCTGGCCAGATGGTAGGCCTCAATTTGGGGACAACCTATCAGAGTATGACCCCGATTGGCCCATAGGTGGCGCTACAGCAACCAAAAGTTCAGAATCACTCACAACTCTTAGACCGTTTGCCCCAGGATCAAGTGTCTTATATCGCTGGAATCCTTGGCTCAAGGCGGACAAAATGGCCATCTCCGATTTGGATGTGGGCAGGAAAAAATTTCTGCTATGTCGGATTTTGTCCAAAACCTACTTTTGCGAACTAGTCCCTGGTTTTTCGCCCGATCGGAACCAAACCAGTCTAGGACAATTCTCTGGACTCTCTAGATCAATAATTATCGAAAAAAAGTTGAACTTTTGCATTTGGGTGGCTGTAACAGGGTCATTTAGAAAAGGGACGTGGCAAAATACACTAAAAAGCCTATAAATCCCAAATGAAAACTCAGAACTTCACCAAAATTGATGAGCATATGTGTCAGGACATGCTGAGGAAGCATGCAGAGTTTGATGGAAATCGGACCACAGGTGGCGCTATAACTGGCAAAAAGCCTTCATTCTTATTAGGGGTTCAAGCATGAAATGCTGAAACCCTATTGTAATTGTAAGGATTCGTAAAACGCATCGTGCAGGACAAACCGTAAGGCCTAGAGACTTGAAACCTGGCCAGATGGTAGGCCTCAATTTGGGGACAACCTATCAGAGTATGACCCCGATTGGCCCATAGGTGGCGCTACAGCAACCAAAAGTTCAGAATCACTCACAACTCTTAGACCGTTTGCCCCAGGATCAAGTGTCTTATATCGCTGGAATCCTTGGCTCAAGGCGGACAAAATGGCCATCTCCGATTTGGATGTGGGCAGGAGGAAAAAATTTCTGCTATGTCGGATTTTGTCCAAAACCTACTTTTGCGAACTAGTCCCTGGTTTTTCGCCCGATCGGAACCAAACCAGTCTAGGACAATTCTCTGGACTCTCTAGATCAATAATTATCGAAAAAAAGTTGAACTTTTGCATTTGGGTGGCTGTAACAGGGTCATTTAGAAAAGGGGCATGGCAAAATACACTAAAAAGCCTATAAATCCCAAATGAAAACTCAGAACTTCACCAAAATTGATGAGCATATGTGTCAGGACATGCTGAGGAAGCATGCAGAGTTTGATGGAAATCGGACCACAGGTGGCGCTATAACTGGCAAAAAGCCTTCATTCTTATTAGGGGTTCAAGCATGAAATGCTGAAACCCTATTGTAATTGTAAGGATTCGTAAAACACATCATGCAGGACAAACCGTAAGGCCTAGAGACTTGAAACCTGGCCAGATGGTAGGCCTCAATTTGGGGACAACCTATCAGAGTATGACCCCGATTGGCCCATAGGTGGCGCTACAGCAACCAAAAGTTCAGAATCGCTCACAACTCTTAGACCGTTTGCCCCAGGATCAAGTGTCTTATATCGCTGGAATCCTTGGCTCAAGGCGGACAAAATGGCCATCTCCGATTTGGATGTGGGCAGGAAAAAATTTCTGCTATGTCGGATTTTGTCCAAAACCTACTTTTGCGAACTAGTCCCTGGTTTTTCGCCCGATCGGAACCAAACCAGTCTAGGACAATTCTCTGGACTCTCTAGATCAATAATTATTGAAAAAAAGTTGAACTTTTGCATTTGGGTGGCTGTAACAGGGTCATTTAGAAAAGGGACATGGCAAAATACACTAAAAAGCCTATAAATCCCAAATGAAAACACAGAACTTCACCAAAATTGATGAGCATATGTGTCAGGACATGCTGAGGAAGCATGCAGAGTTTGATGGAAATCGGACCACAGGTGGCGCTATAACTGGCAAAAAGCCTTCATTCTTATTAGGGGTTCAAGCATGAAATGCTGAAACCCTATTGTAATTGTAAGGATTCGTAAAACACATCATGCAGGACAAACCGTAAGGCCTAGAGACTTGAAACCTGGCCAGATGGTAGGCCTCAATTTGGGGACAACCTATCAGAGTATGACCCCGATTGGCCCATAGGTGGCGCTACAGCAACCAAAAGTTCAGAATCGCTCACAACTCTTAGACCGTTTGCCCCAGGATCAAGTGTCTTATATCGCTGGAATCCTTGGCTCAAGGCGGACAAAATGGCCATCTCCGATTTGGATGTGGGCAGGAGGAAAAAATTTCTGCTATGTCGGATTTTGTCCAAAACCTACTTTTGCGAACTAGTCCCTGGTTTTTCGCCCGATCGGAACCAAACCAGTCTAGGACAATTCTCTGGACTCTCTAGATCAATAATTATCGAAAAAAAGTTGAACTTTTGCATTTGGGTGGCTGTAACAGGGTCATTTAGAAAAGGGGCATGGCAAAATACACTAAAAAGCCTATAAATCCCAAATGAAAACTCAGAACTTCACCAAAATTGATGAGCATATGTGTCAGGACATGCTGAGGAAGCATGCAGAGTTTGATGGAAATCGGACCACAGGGGGCGCTATAACTGGCAAAAAGCCTTCATTCTTATTAGGGGTTCAAGCATGAAATGCTGAAACCCTATTGTAATTGTAAGGATTCGTAAAACGCATCGTGCAGGACAAACCGTAAGGCCTAGAGACTTGAAACCTGGCCAGATGGTAGGCCTCAATTTGGGGACAACCTATCAGAGTATGACCCCGATTGGCCCATAGGTGGCGCTACAGCAACCAAAAGTTCAGAATCGCTCACAACTCTTAGACCGTTTGCCCCAGGATCAAGTGTCTTATATCGCTGGAATCCTTGGCTCAAGGCGGACAAAATGGCCATCTCCGATTTGGATGTGGGCAGGAGGAAAAAATTTCTGCTATGTCGGATTTTGTCCAAAACCTACTTTTGCGAACTAGTCCCTGGTTTTTCGCCCGATCGGAACCAAACCAGTCTAGGACAATTCTCTGGACTCTCTAGATCAATAATTATCGAAAAAAAGTTGAACTTTTGCATTTGGGTGGCTGTAACAGGGTCATTTAGAAAAGGGGCATGGCAAAATACACTAAAAAGCCTATAAATCCCAAATGAAAACTCAGAACTTCACCAAAATTGATGAGCATATGTGTCAGGACATGCTGAGGAAGCATGCAGAGTTTGATGGAAATCGGACCACAGGTGGCGCTATAACTGGCAAAAAGCCTTCATTCTTATTAGGGGTTCAAGCATGAAATGCTGAAACCCTATTGTAATTGTAAGGATTCGTAAAACACATCATGCAGGACAAACCGTAAGGCCTAGAGACTTGAAACCTGGCCAGATGGTAGGCCTCAATTTGGGGACAACCTATCAGAGTATGACCCCGATTGGCCCATAGGTGGCGCTACAGCAACCAAAAGTTCAGAATCGCTCACAACTCTTAGACCGTTTGCCCCAGGATCAAGTGTCTTATATCGCTGGAATCCTTGGCTCAAGGCGGACAAAATGGCCATCTCCGATTTGGATGTGGGCAGGAAAAAATTTCTGCTATGTCGGATTTTGTCCAAAACCTACTTTTGCGAACTAGTCCCTGGTTTTTCGCCCGATCGGAACCAAACCAGTCTAGGACAATTCTCTGGACTCTCTAGATCAATAATTATTGAAAAAAAGTTGAACTTTTGCATTTGGGTGGCTGTAACAGGGTCATTTAGAAAAGGGACATGGCAAAATACACTAAAAAGCCTATAAATCCCAAATGAAAACTCAGAACTTCACCAAAATTGATGAGCATATGTGTCAGGACATGCTGAGGAAGCATGCAGAGTTTGATGGAAATCGGACCACAGGTGGCGCTATAACTGGCAAAAAGCCTTCATTCTTATTAGGGGTTCAAGCATGAAATGCTGAAACCCTATTGTAATTGTAAGGATTCGTAAAACACATCATGCAGGACAAACCGTAAGGCCTAGAGACTTGAAACCTGGCCAGATGGTAGGCCTCAATTTGGGGACAACCTATCAGAGTATGACCCCGATTGGCCCATAGGTGGCGCTACAGCAACCAAAAGTTCAGAATCGCTCACAACTCTTAGACCGTTTGCCCCAGGATCAAGTGTCTTATATCGCTGGAATCCTTGGCTCAAGGCGGACAAAATGGCCATCTCCGATTTGGATGTGGGCAGGAAAAAATTTCTGCTATGTCGGATTTTGTCCAAAACCTACTTTTGCGAACTAGTCCCTGGTTTTTCGCCCGATCGGAACCAAACCAGTCTAGGACAATTCTCTGGACTCTCTAGATCAATAATTATTGAAAAAAAGTTGAACTTTTGCATTTGGGTGGCTGTAACAGGGTCATTTAGAAAAGGGGCGTGGCAAAATACACTAAAAAGCCTATAAATCCCAAATGAAAACTCAGAACTTCACCAAAATTGATGAGCATATGTGTCAGGACATGCTGAGGAAGCATGCAGAGTTTGATGGAAATCGGACCACAGGTGGCGCTATAACTGGCAAAAAGCCTTCATTCTTATTAGGGGTTCAAGCATGAAATGCTGAAACCCTATTGTAATTGTAAGGATTCGTAAAACACATCATGCAGGACAAACCGTAAGGCCTAGAGACTTGAAACCTGGCCAGATGGTAGGCCTCAATTTGGGGACAACCTATCAGAGTATGACCCCGATTGGCCCATAGGTGGCGCTACAGCAACCAAAAGTTCAGAATCGCTCACAACTCTTAGACCGTTTGCCCCAGGATCAAGTGTCTTATATCGCTGGAATCCTTGGCTCAAGGCGGACAAAATGGCCATCTCCGATTTGGATGTGGGCAGGAAAAAAATTCTGCTATGTCGGATTTTGTCCAAAACCTACTTTTGCGAACTAGTCCCTGGTTTTTCGCCCGATCGGAACCAAACCAGTCTAGGACAATTCTCTGGACTCTCTAGATCAATAATTATCGAAAAAAAGTTGAACTTTTGCATTTGGGTGGCTGTAACAGGGTCATTTAGAAAAGGGGCGTGGCAAAATACACTAAAAAGCCTATAAATCCCAAATGAAAACTCAGAACTTCACCAAAATTGATGAGCATATGTGTCAGGACATGCTGAGGAAGCATGCAGAGTTTGATGGAAATCGGACCACAGGTGGCGCTATAACTGGCAAAAAGCCTTCATTCTTATTAGGGGTTCAAGCATGAAATGCTGAAACCCTATTGTAATTGTAAGGATTCGTAAAACGCATCGTGCAGGACAAACCGTAAGGCCTAGAGACTTGAAACCTGGCCAGATGGTAGGCCTCAATTTGGGGACAACCTATCAGAGTATGACCCCGATTGGCCCATAGGTGGCGCTACAGCAACCAAAAGTTCAGAATCGCTCACAACTCTTAGACCGTTTGCCCCAGGATCAAGTGTCTTATATCGCTGGAATCCTTGGCTCAAGGCGGACAAAATGGCCATCTCCGATTTGGATGTGGGCAGGAAAAAATTTCTGCTATGTCGGATTTTGTCCAAAACCTACTTTTGCGAACTAGTCCCTGGTTTTTCGCCCGATCGGAACCAAACCAGTCTAGGACAATTCTCTGGACTCTCTAGATCAATAATTATCGAAAAAAAGTTGAACTTTTGCATTTGGGTGGCTGTAACAGGGTCATTTAGAAAAGGGGCGTGGCAAAATACACTAAAAAGCCTATAAATCCCAAATGAAAACTCAGAACTTTACCAAAATTGATGAGCATATGTGTCAGGACATGCTGAGGAAGCATGCAGAGTTTGATGGAAATCGGACCACAGGTGGCGCTATAACTGGCAAAAAGCCTTCATTCTTATTAGGGGTTCAAGCATGAAATGCTGAAACCCTATTGTAATTGTAAGGATTCGTAAAACGCATCGTGCAGGACAAACCGTAAGGCCTAGAGACTTGAAACCTGGCCAGATGGTAGGCCTCAATTTGGGGACAACCTATCAGAGTATGACCCCGATTGGCCCATAGGTGGCGCTACAGCAACCAAAAGTTCAGAATCGCTCACAACTCTTAGACCGTTTGCCCCAGGATCAAGTGTCTTATATCGCTGGAATCCTTGGCTCAAGGCGGACAAAATGGCCATCTCCGATTTGGATGTGGGCAGGAAAAAATTTCTGCTATGTCGGATTTTGTCCAAAACCTACTTTTGCGAACTAGTCCCTGGTTTTTCGCCCGATCGGAACCAAACCAGTCTAGGACAATTCTCTGGACTCTCTAGATCAATAATTATCGAAAAAAAAGTTGAACTTTTGCATTTGGGTGGCTGTAACAGGGTCATTTAGAAAAGGGGCGTGGCAAAATACACTAAAAAGCCTATAAATCCCAAATGAAAACTCAGAACTTCACCAAAATTGATGAGCATATGTGTCAGGACATGCTGAGGAAGCATGCAGAGTTTGATGGAAATCGGACCACAGGTGGCGCTATAACTGGCAAAAAGCCTTCATTCTTATTAGGGGTTCAAGCATGAAATGCTGAAACCCTATTGTAATTGTAAGGATTCGTAAAACGCATCGTGCAGGACAAACCGTAAGGCCTAGAGACTTGAAACCTGGCCAGATGGTAGGCCTCAATTTGGGGACAACCTATCAGAGTATGACCCCGATTGGCCCATAGGTGGCGCTACAGCAACCAAAAGTTCAGAATCACTCACAACTCTTAGACCGTTTGCCCCAGGATCAAGTGTCTTATATCGCTGGAATCCTTGGCTCAAGGCGGACAAAATGGCCATCTCCGATTTGGATGTGGGCAGGAAAAAATTTCTGCTATGTCGGATTTTTTCCAAAACCTACTTTTGCGAACTAGTCCCTGGTTTTTCGCCCGATCGGAACCAAACCAGTCTAGGACAATTCTCTGGACTCTCTAGATCAATAATTATTGAAAAAAAGTTGAACTTTTGCATTTGGGTGGCTGTAACAGGGTCATTTAGAAAAGGGGCATGGCAAAATACACTAAAAAGCCTATAAATCCCAAATGAAAACTCAGAACTTCACCAAAATTGATGAGCATATGTGTCAGGACATGCTGAGGAAGCATGCAGAGTTTGATGGAAATCGGACCACAGGTGGCGCTATAACTGGCAAAAAGCCTTCATTCTTATTAGGGGTTCAAGCATGAAATGCTGAAACCCTATTGTAATTGTAAGGATTCGTAAAACACATCATGCAGGACAAACCGTAAGGCCTAGAGACTTGAAACCTGGCCAGATGGTAGGCCTCAATTTGGGGACAACCTATCAGAGTATGACCCCGATTGGCCCATAGGTGGCGCTACAGCAACCAAAAGTTCAGAATCGCTCACAACTCTTAGACCGTTTGCCCCAGGATCAAGTGTCTTATATCGCTGGAATCCTTGGCTCAAGGCGGACAAAATGGCCATCTCCGATTTGGATGTGGGCAGGAAAAAATTTCTGCTATGTCGGATTTTGTCCAAAACCTACTTTTGCGAACTAGTCCCTGGTTTTTCGCCCGATCGGAACCAAACCAGTCTAGGACAATTCTCTGGACTCTCTAGATCAATAATTATCGAAAAAAAGTTGAACTTTTGCATTTGGGTGGCTGTAACAGGGTCATTTAGAAAAGGGGCGTGGCAAAATACACTAAAAAGCCTATAAATCCCAAATGAAAACTCAGAACTTCACCAAAATTGATGAGCATATGTGTCAGGACATGCTGAGGAAGCATGCAGAGTTTGATGGAAATCGGACCACAGGGGGCGCTATAACTGGCAAAAAGCCTTCATTCTTATTAGGGGTTCAAGCATGAAATGCTGAAACCCTATTGTAATTGTAAGGATTCGTAAAACGCATCGTGCAGGACAAACCGTAAGGCCTAGAGACTTGAAACCTGGCCAGATGGTAGGCCTCAATTTGGGGACAACCTATCAGAGTATGACCCCGATTGGCCCATAGGTGGCGCTACAGCAACCAAAAGTTCAGAATCGCTCACAACTCTTAGACCGTTTGCCCCAGGATCAAGTGTCTTATATCGCTGGAATCCTTGGCTCAAGGCGGACAAAATGGCCATCTCCGATTTGGATGTGGGCAGGAAAAAATTTCTGCTATGTCGGATTTTGTCCAAAACCTACTTTTGCGAACTAGTCCCTGGTTTTTCACCCGATCGGAACCAAACCAGTCTAGGACAATTCTCTGGACTCTCTAGATCAATAATTATTGAAAAAAAGTTGAACTTTTGCAATTGGGTGGCTGTAACAGGGTCATTTAGAAAAGGGGCATGGCAAAATACACTAAAAAGCCTATAAATCCCAAATGAAAACTCAGAACTTCACCAAAATTGATGAGCATATGTGTCAGGACATGCTGAGGAAGCATGCAGAGTTTGATGGAAATCGGACCACAGGTGGCGCTATAACTGGCAAAAAGCCTTCATTCTTATTAGGGGTTCAAACATGAAATGCTGAAACCCTATTGTAATTGTAAGGATTCGTAAAACACATCATGCAGGACAAACCGTAAGGCCTAGAGACTTGAAACCTGGCCAGATGGTAGGCCTCAATTTGGGGACAACCTATCAGAGTATGACCCCGATTGGCCCATAGGTGGCGCTACAGCAACCAAAAGTTCAGAATCGCTCACAACTCTTAGACCGTTTGCCCCAGGATCAAGTGTCTTATATCGCTGGAATCCTTGGCTCAAGGCGGACAAAATGGCCATCTCCGATTTGGATGTGGGCAGGAAAAAATTTCTGCTATGTCGGATTTTGTCCAAAACCTACTTTTGCGAACTAGTCCCTGGTTTTTCGCCCGATCGGAACCAAACCAGTCTAGGACAATTCTCTGGACTCTCTAGATCAATAATTATCGAAAAAAAGTTGAACTTTTGCATTTGGGTGGCTGTAACAGGGTCATTTAGAAAAGGGGCGTGGCAAAATACACTAAAAAGCCTATAAATCCCAAATGAAAACTCAGAACTTCACCAAAATTGATGAGCATATGTGTCAGGACATGCTGAGGAAGCATGCAGAGTTTGATGGAAATCAGACCACAGGTGGCGCTATAACTGGCAAAAAGCCTTCATTCTTATTAGGGGTTCAAGCATGAAATGCTGAAACCCTATTGTAATTGTAAGAATTCGTAAAACGCATCGTGCAGGACAAACCGTAAGGCCTAGAGACTTGAAACCTGGCCAGATGGTAGGCCTCAATTTGGGGACAACCTATCAGATTATGACCCCGATTGGCCCATAGGTGGCGCTACAGCAACCAAAAGTTCAGAATCGCTCACAACTCTTAGACCGTTTGCCCCAGGATCAAGTGTCTTATATCGCTGGAATCCTTGGCTCAAGGCGGACAAAATGGCCATCTCCGATTTGGATGTGGGCAGGAAAAAATTTCTGCTATGTCGGATTTTGTCCAAAACCTACTTTTGTGAACTAGTCCCTGGTTTTTCGCCCGATCGGAACTAAAACCAGTCTAGGACAATTCTCTGGACTCTCGAGATCAATAATTATCGAAAAAAAAGTTGAACTTTTGCATTTGGGTGGCTGTAACAGGGTCATTTAGAAAAGGGGCGTGGCAAAATACACTAAAAAGCCTATAAATCCCAAATGAAAACTCAGAACTTCACCAAAATTGATGAGCATATGTGTCAGGACATGCTGAGGAAGCATGCAGAGTTGATGGAAATCAGACCACAGGGTGGCGCTATAACTGGCAAAAAGCCTTCATTCTTATTAGGGGTTCAAGCATGAAATGCTGAAACCCTATTGTAATTGTAAGGATTCGTAAAACGCATCGTGCTGGACAAACCGTAAGGCCTAGAGACTTGAAACCTGGCCAGATGGTAGGCCTCAATTTGGGAACAACCTATCAGAGTATGACCCCGATTGGCCCATAGGTGGCGCTACAGCAACCAAAAGTTCAGAATCACTCACAACTCTTAGACCGTTTGCCCCAGGATCAAGTGTCTTATATCGCTGGAATCCTTGGCTCAAGGCGGACAAAATGGCCATCTCTGATTTGGATGTGGGCAGGAAAAATTTCTGCTATGTCGGATTTTGTCCAAAAACCTACTTTTGCGAACTAGTCCCTGGTTTTTCGCCCGATCGGAACCAAACCAGTCTAGGACAATTCTCTGGACTCTCTAGATCAATAATTATCGAAAAAAAAGTTGAACTTTTGCATTTGGTTGGCTGTAACAGGGTCATTTAGAAAAGGGGCGTAGCAAAATACACTAAAAAGCCTATAAATCCCAAATGAAAACTCAGAACTTCACCAAAATTGATGAGCATATGTGTCAGGACATGCTGAGGAAGCATGCAGAGTTTGATGGAAATCGGACCACAGGTGGCGCTATAACTGGCAAAAAGCCTTCATTCTTATTAGGGGTTCAAGCATGAAATGCTGAAACCCTATTGTAATTGTAAGGATTCGTAAAACGCATCGTGCAGGACAAACCGTAAGGCCTAGAGACTTGAAACCTGGCCAGATGGTAGGCCTCAATTTGGGGACAACCTATCAGAGTATGACCCCGATTGGCCCATAGGTGGCGCTACAGCAACCAAAAGTTCAGAATCGCTCACAACTCTTAGACCGTTTGCCCCAGGATCAAGTGTCTTATATCGCTGGAATCCTTGGCTCAAGGCGGACAAAATGGCCATCTCCGATTTGGATGTGGGCAGGAAAAAATTTCTGCTATGTCGGATTTTGTCCAAAACCTACTTTTGCGAACTAGTCCCTGGTTTTTCGCCCGATCGGAACCAAACCAGTCTAGGACAATTCTCTGGACTCTCTAGATCAATAATTATCGAAAAAAAGTTGAACTTTTGCATTTGGGTGGCTGTAACAGGGTCATTTAGAAAAGGGGCGTGGCAAAATACACTAAAAAGCCTATAAATCCCAAATGAAAACTCAGAACTTCACCAAAATTGATGAGCATATGTGTCAGGACATGCTGAGGAAGCATGCAGAGTTTGATGGAAATCAGACCACAGGTGGCGCTATAACTGGCAAAAAGCCTTCATTCTTATTAGGGGTTCAAGCATGAAATGCTGAAACCCTATTGTAATTGTAAGAATTCGTAAAACGCATCGTGCAGGACAAACCGTAAGGCCTAGAGACTTGAAACCTGGCCAGATGGTAGGCCTCAATTTGGGGACAACCTATCAGATTATGACCCCGATTGGCCCATAGGTGGCGCTACAGCAACCAAAAGTTCAGAATCGCTCACAACTCTTAGACCGTTTGCCCCAGGATCAAGTGTCTTATATCGCTGGAATCCTTGGCTCAAGGCGGACAAAATGGCCATCTCCGATTTGGATGTGGGCAGGAAAAAATTTCTGCTATGTTGGATTTTGTCCAAAACCTACTTTTGTGAACTAGTCCCTGGTTTTTCGCCCGATCGGAACTAAAACCAGTCTAGGACAATTCTCTGGACTCTCGAGATCAATAATTATCGAAAAAAAAGTTGAACTTTTGCATTTGGGTGGCTGTAACAGGGTCATTTAGAAAAGGGGCGTGGCAAAATACACTAAAAAGCCTATAAATCCCAAATGAAAACTCAGAACTTCACCAAAATTGATGAGCATATGTGTCAGGACATGCTGAGGAAGCATGCAGAGTTTGATGGAAATCAGACCACAGGTGGCGCTATAACTGGCAAAAAGCCTTCATTCTTATTAGGGGTTCAAGCATGAAATGCTGAAACCCTATTGTAATTGTAAGGATTCGTAAAACGCATCGTGCTGGACAAACCGTAAGGCCTAGAGACTTGAAACCTGGCCAGATGGTAGGCCTCAATTTGGGGACAACCTATCAGAGTATGACCCCGATTGGCCCATAGGTGGCGCTACAGCAACCAAAAGTTCAGAATCGCTCACAACTCTTAGACCGTTTGCCCCAGGATCAAGTGTCTTATATCGTTGGAATCCTTGGCTCAAGGCGGACAAAATGGCCATCTCCGATTTGGATGTGGGCAGGAAAAAATTTCTGCTATGTCGGATTTTGTCCAAAACCTACTTTTGCGAATTAGTCCCTGGTTTTTCGCCCGATCGGAACCAAACCAGTCTAGGACAATTCTCTGGACTCTCTAGATCAATAATTATCGAAAAAAAGTTGAACTTTTGCATTTGGGTGGCTGTAACAGGGTCATTTAGAAAAGGGGCGTGGCAAAATACACTAAAAAGCCTATAAATCCCAAATGAAAACTCAGAACTTCACCAAAATTGATGAGCATATGTGTCAGGACATGCTGAGGAAGCATGCAGAGTTTGATGGAAATCGGACCACAGGTGGCGCTATAACTGGCAAAAAGCCTTCATTCTTATTAGGGGTTCAAGCATGAAATGCTGAAACCCTATTGTAATTGTAAGGATTCGTAAAACGCATCGTGCAGGACAAACCGTAAGGCCTAGAGACTTGAAACCTGGCCAGATGGTAGGCCTCAATTTGGGGACAACCTATCAGAGTATGACCCCGATTGGCCCATAGGTGGCGCTACAGCAACCAAAAGTTCAGAATCGCTCACAACTCTTAGACCGTTTGCCCCAGGATCAAGTGTCTTATATCGCTGGAATCCTTGGCTCAAGGCGGACAAAATGGCCATCTCCGATTTGGATGTGGGCAGGAAAAAATTTCTGCTATGTCGGATTTTGTCCAAAACCTACTTTTGCGAACTAGTCCCTGGTTTTTCGCCCGATCGGAACCAAACCAGTCTAGGACAATTCTCTGGACTCTCTAGATCAATAGTTATTGAAAAAAAGTTGAACTTTTGCATTTGGGTGGCTGTAACAGGGTCATTTAGAAAAGGGGCGTGGCAAAATACACTAAAAAGCCTATAAATCCCAAATGAAAACTCAGAACTTCACCAAAATTGATGAGCATATGTGTCAGGACATGCTGAGGAAGCATGCAGAGTTTGATGGAAATCGGACCACAGGTGGCGCTATAACTGGCAAAAAGCCTTCATTCTTATTAGGGGTTCAAGCATGAAATGCTGAAACCCTATTGTAATTGTAAGGATTCGTAAAACGCATCGTGCAGGACAAACCGTAAGGCCTAGAGACTTGAAACCTGGCCAGATGGTAGGCCTCAATTTGGGGACAACCTATCAGAGTATGACCCCGATTGGCCCATAGGTGGCGCTACAGCAACCAAAAGTTCAGAATCACTCACAACTCTTAGACCGTTTGCCCCAGGATCAAGTGTCTTATATCGCTGGAATCCTTGGCTCAAGGCGGACAAAATGGCCATCTCCGATTTGGATGTGGGCAGGAAAAAATTTCTGCTATGTCGGATTTTGTCCAAAACCTACTTTTGCGAACTAGTCCCTGGTTTTTCGCCCGATCGGAACCAAACCAGTCTAGGACAATTCTCTGGACTCTCTAGATCAATAATTATCGAAAAAAAGTTGAACTTTTGCATTTGGGTGGCTGTAACAGGGTCATTTAGAAAAGGGGCGTGGCAAAATACACTAAAAAGCCTATAAATCCCAAATGAAAACTCAGAACTTCACCAAAATTGATGAGCATATGTGTCAGGACATGCTGAGGAAGCATGCAGAGTTTGATGGAAATCGGACCACAGGGGGCGCTATAACTGGCAAAAAGCCTTCATTCTTATTAGGGGTTCAAGCATGAAATGCTGAAACCCTATTGTAATTGTAAGGATTCGTAAAACGCATCGTGCAGGACAAACCGTAAGGCCTAGAGACTTGAAACCTGGCCAGATGGTAGGCCTCAATTTGGGGACAACCTATCAGAGTATGACCCCGATTGGCCCATAGGTGGCGCTACAGCAACCAAAAGTTCAGAATCGCTCACAACTCTTAGACCGTTTGCCCCAGGATCAAGTGTCTTATATCGCTGGAATCCTTGGCTCAAGGCGGACAAAATGGCCATCTCCGATTTGGATGTGGGCAGGAAAAAATTTCTGCTATGTCGGATTTTGTCCAAAACCTACTTTTGCGAACTAGTCCCTGGTTTTTCACCCGATCGGAACCAAACCAGTCTAGGACAATTCTCTGGACTCTCTAGATCAATAATTATTGAAAAAAAGTTGAACTTTTGCAATTGGGTGGCTGTAACAGGGTCATTTAGAAAAGGGGCATGGCAAAATACACTAAAAAGCCTATAAATCCCAAATGAAAACTCAGAACTTCACCAAAATTGATGAGCATATGTGTCAGGACATGCTGAGGAAGCATGCAGAGTTTGATGGAAATCGGACCACAGGTGGCGCTATAACTGGCAAAAAGCCTTCATTCTTATTAGGGGTTCAAACATGAAATGCTGAAACCCTATTGTAATTGTAAGGATTCGTAAAACACATCATGCAGGACAAACCGTAAGGCCTAGAGACTTGAAACCTGGCCAGATGGTAGGCCTCAATTTGGGGACAACCTATCAGAGTATGACCCCGATTGGCCCATAGGTGGCGCTACAGCAACCAAAAGTTCAGAATCGCTCACAACTCTTAGACCGTTTGCCCCAGGATCAAGTGTCTTATATCGCTGGAATCCTTGGCTCAAGGCGGACAAAATGGCCATCTCCGATTTGGATGTGGGCAGGAAAAAATTTCTGCTATGTCGGATTTTGTCCAAAACCTACTTTTGCGAACTAGTCCCTGGTTTTTCGCCCGATCGGAACCAAACCAGTCTAGGACAATTCTCTGGACTCTCTAGATCAATAATTATCGAAAAAAAGTTGAACTTTTGCATTTGGGTGGCTGTAACAGGGTCATTTAGAAAAGGGGCGTGGCAAAATACACTAAAAAGCCTATAAATCCCAAATGAAAACTCAGAACTTCACCAAAATTGATGAGCATATGTGTCAGGACATGCTGAGGAAGCATGCAGAGTTTGATGGAAATCAGACCACAGGTGGCGCTATAACTGGCAAAAAGCCTTCATTCTTATTAGGGGTTCAAGCATGAAATGCTGAAACCCTATTGTAATTGTAAGAATTCGTAAAACGCATCGTGCAGGACAAACCGTAAGGCCTAGAGACTTGAAACCTGGCCAGATGGTAGGCCTCAATTTGGGGACAACCTATCAGATTATGACCCCGATTGGCCCATAGGTGGCGCTACAGCAACCAAAAGTTCAGAATCGCTCACAACTCTTAGACCGTTTGCCCCAGGATCAAGTGTCTTATATCGCTGGAATCCTTGGCTCAAGGCGGACAAAATGGCCATCTCCGATTTGGATGTGGGCAGGAAAAAATTTCTGCTATGTCGGATTTTGTCCAAAACCTACTTTTGTGAACTAGTCCCTGGTTTTTCGCCCGATCGGAACTAAAACCAGTCTAGGACAATTCTCTGGACTCTCGAGATCAATAATTATCGAAAAAAAAGTTGAACTTTTGCATTTGGGTGGCTGTAACAGGGTCATTTAGAAAAGGGGCGTGGCAAAATACACTAAAAAGCCTATAAATCCCAAATGAAAACTCAGAACTTCACCAAAATTGATGAGCATATGTGTCAGGACATGCTGAGGAAGCATGCAGAGTTTGATGGAAATCAGACCACAGGTGGCGCTATAACTGGCAAAAAGCCTTCATTCTTATTAGGGGTTCAAGCATGAAATGCTGAAACCCTATTGTAATTGTAAGGATTCGTAAAACGCATCGTGCTGGACAAACCGTAAGGCCTAGAGACTTGAAACCTGGCCAGATGGTAGGCCTCAATTTGGGAACAACCTATCAGAGTATGACCCCGATTGGCCCATAGGTGGCGCTACAGCAACCAAAAGTTCAGAATCACTCACAACTCTTAGACCGTTTGCCCCAGGATCAAGTGTCTTATATCGCTGGAATCCTTGGCTCAAGGCGGACAAAATGGCCATCTCTGATTTGGATGTGGGCAGGAAAAAATTTCTGCTATGTCGGATTTTGTCCAAAACCTACTTTTGCGAACTAGTCCCTGGTTTTTCGCCCGATCGGAACCAAACCAGTCTAGGACAATTCTCTGGACTCTCTAGATCAATAATTATCGAAAAAAAAGTTGAACTTTTGCATTTGGTTGGCTGTAACAGGGTCATTTAGAAAAGGGGCGTAGCAAAATACACTAAAAAGCCTATAAATCCCAAATGAAAACTCAGAACTTCACCAAAATTGATGAGCATATGTGTCAGGACATGCTGAGGAAGCATGCAGAGTTTGATGGAAATCGGACCACAGGTGGCGCTATAACTGGCAAAAAGCCTTCATTCTTATTAGGGGTTCAAGCATGAAATGCTGAAACCCTATTGTAATTGTAAGGATTCGTAAAACGCATCGTGCAGGACAAACCGTAAGGCCTAGAGACTTGAAACCTGGCCAGATGGTAGGCCTCAATTTGGGGACAACCTATCAGAGTATGACCCCGATTGGCCCATAGGTGGCGCTACAGCAACCAAAAGTTCAGAATCGCTCACAACTCTTAGACCGTTTGCCCCAGGATCAAGTGTCTTATATCGCTGGAATCCTTGGCTCAAGGCGGACAAAATGGCCATCTCCGATTTGGATGTGGGCAGGAAAAAATTTCTGCTATGTCGGATTTTGTCCAAAACCTACTTTTGCGAACTAGTCCCTGGTTTTTCGCCCGATCGGAACCAAACCAGTCTAGGACAATTCTCTGGACTCTCTAGATCAATAATTATCGAAAAAAAGTTGAACTTTTGCATTTGGGTGGCTGTAACAGGGTCATTTAGAAAAGGGGCGTGGCAAAATACACTAAAAAGCCTATAAATCCCAAATGAAAACTCAGAACTTCACCAAAATTGATGAGCATATGTGTCAGGACATGCTGAGGAAGCATGCAGAGTTTGATGGAAATCAGACCACAGGTGGCGCTATAACTGGCAAAAAGCCTTCATTCTTATTAGGGGTTCAAGCATGAAATGCTGAAACCCTATTGTAATTGTAAGAATTCGTAAAACGCATCGTGCAGGACAAACCGTAAGGCCTAGAGACTTGAAACCTGGCCAGATGGTAGGCCTCAATTTGGGGACAACCTATCAGATTATGACCCCGATTGGCCCATAGGTGGCGCTACAGCAACCAAAAGTTCAGAATCGCTCACAACTCTTAGACCGTTTGCCCCAGGATCAAGTGTCTTATATCGCTGGAATCCTTGGCTCAAGGCGGACAAAATGGCCATCTCCGATTTGGATGTGGGCAGGAAAAAATTTCTGCTATGTTGGATTTTGTCCAAAACCTACTTTTGTGAACTAGTCCCTGGTTTTTCGCCCGATCGGAACTAAAACCAGTCTAGGACAATTCTCTGGACTCTCGAGATCAATAATTATCGAAAAAAAAGTTGAACTTTTGCATTTGGGTGGCTGTAACAGGGTCATTTAGAAAAGGGGCGTGGCAAAATACACTAAAAAGCCTATAAATCCCAAATGAAAACTCAGAACTTCACCAAAATTGATGAGCATATGTGTCAGGACATGCTGAGGAAGCATGCAGAGTTTGATGGAAATCAGACCACAGGTGGCGCTATAACTGGCAAAAAGCCTTCATTCTTATTAGGGGTTCAAGCATGAAATGCTGAAACCCTATTGTAATTGTAAGGATTCGTAAAACGCATCGTGCTGGACAAACCGTAAGGCCTAGAGACTTGAAACCTGGCCAGATGGTAGGCCTCAATTTGGGGACAACCTATCAGAGTATGACCCCGATTGGCCCATAGGTGGCGCTACAGCAACCAAAAGTTCAGAATCGCTCACAACTCTTAGACCGTTTGCCCCAGGATCAAGTGTCTTATATCGTTGGAATCCTTGGCTCAAGGCGGACAAAATGGCCATCTCCGATTTGGATGTGGGCAGGAAAAAATTTCTGCTATGTCGGATTTTGTCCAAAACCTACTTTTGCGAATTAGTCCCTGGTTTTTCGCCCGATCGGAACCAAACCAGTCTAGGACAATTCTCTGGACTCTCTAGATCAATAATTATCGAAAAAAAGTTGAACTTTTGCATTTGGGTGGCTGTAACAGGGTCATTTAGAAAAGGGGCGTGGCAAAATACACTAAAAAGCCTATAAATCCCAAATGAAAACTCAGAACTTCACCAAAATTGATGAGCATATGTGTCAGGACATGCTGAGGAAGCATGCAGAGTTTGATGGAAATCGGACCACAGGTGGCGCTATAACTGGCAAAAAGCCTTCATTCTTATTAGGGGTTCAAGCATGAAATGCTGAAACCCTATTGTAATTGTAAGGATTCGTAAAACGCATCGTGCAGGACAAACCGTAAGGCCTAGAGACTTGAAACCTGGCCAGATGGTAGGCCTCAATTTGGGGACAACCTATCAGAGTATGACCCCGATTGGCCCATAGGTGGCGCTACAGCAACCAAAAGTTCAGAATCGCTCACAACTCTTAGACCGTTTGCCCCAGGATCAAGTGTCTTATATCGCTGGAATCCTTGGCTCAAGGCGGACAAAATGGCCATCTCCGATTTGGATGTGGGCAGGAAAAAATTTCTGCTATGTCGGATTTTGTCCAAAACCTACTTTTGCGAACTAGTCCCTGGTTTTTCGCCCGATCGGAACCAAACCAGTCTAGGACAATTCTCTGGACTCTCTAGATCAATAGTTATTGAAAAAAAGTTGAACTTTTGCATTTGGGTGGCTGTAACAGGGTCATTTAGAAAAGGGGCGTGGCAAAATACACTAAAAAGCCTATAAATCCCAAATGAAAACTCAGAACTTCACCAAAATTGATGAGCATATGTGTCAGGACATGCTGAGGAAGCATGCAGAGTTTGATGGAAATCGGACCACAGGTGGCGCTATAACTGGCAAAAAGCCTTCATTCTTATTAGGGGTTCAAGCATGAAATGCTGAAACCCTATTGTAATTGTAAGGATTCGTAAAACGCATCGTGCAGGACAAACCGTAAGGCCTAGAGACTTGAAACCTGGCCAGATGGTAGGCCTCAATTTGGGGACAACCTATCAGAGTATGACCCCGATTGGCCCATAGGTGGCGCTACAGCAACCAAAAGTTCAGAATCACTCACAACTCTTAGACCGTTTGCCCCAGGATCAAGTGTCTTATATCGCTGGAATCCTTGGCTCAAGGCGGACAAAATGGCCATCTCCGATTTGGATGTGGGCAGGAAAAAATTTCTGCTATGTCGGATTTTGTCCAAAACCTACTTTTGCGAACTAGTCCCTGGTTTTTCGCCCGATCGGAACCAAACCAGTCTAGGACAATTCTCTGGACTCTCTAGATCAATAATTATCGAAAAAAAAGTTGAACTTTTGCATTTGGTTGGCTGTAACAGGGTCATTTAGAAAAGGGGCGTGGCAAAATACACTAAAAAGCCTATAAATCCCAAATGAAAACTCAGAACTTCACCAAAATTGATGAGCATATGTGTCAGGACATGCTGAGGAAGCATGCAGAGTTTGATGGAAATCGGACCACAGGTGGCGCTATAACTGGCAAAAAGCCTTCATTCTTATTAGGGGTTCAAGCATGAAATGCTGAAACCCTATTGTAATTGTAAGGATTTGTAAAACGCATCGTGCAGGACAAACCGTAAGGCCTAGAGACTTGAAACCTGGCCAGATGGTAGGCCTCAATTTGGGGACAACCTATCAGAGTATGACCCCGATTGGCCCATAGGTGGCGCTACAGCAACCAAAAGTTCAGAATCGCTCACAACTCTTAGACCGTTTGCCCCAGGATCAAGTGTCTTATATCGCTGGAATCCTTGGCTCAAGGCGGACAAAATGGCCATCTCCGATTTGGATGTGGGCAGGAAAAAAATTCTGCTATGTCGGATTTTGTCCAAAACCTACTTTTGGGAACTAGTCCCTGGTTTTTCGCCCGATCGGAACCAAACCAGTCTAGGACAATTCTCTGGACTCTCTAGATCAATAATTATCGAAAAAAAGTTGAACTTTTGCATTTGGGTGGCTGTAACAGGGTCATTTAGAAAAGGGGCGTGGCAAAATACACTAAAAAGCCTATAAATCCCAAATGAAAACTCAGAACTTCACCAAAATTGATGAGCATATGTGTCAGGACATGCTGAGGAAGCATGCAGAGTTTGATGGAAATCGGACCACAGGTGGCGCTATAACTGGCAAAAAGCCTTCATTCTTATTAGGGGTTCAAGCATGAAATGCTGAAACCCTATTGTAATTGTAAGGATTCGTAAAACGCATCGTGCAGGACAAACCGTAAGGCCTAGAGACTTGAAACCTGGCCAGATGGTAGGCCTCAATTTGGGGACAACCTATCAGAGTATGACCCCGATTGGCCCATAGGTGGCGCTACAGCAACCAAAAGTTCAGAATCGCTCACAACTCTTAGACCGTTTGCCCCAGGATCAAGTGTCTTATATCGCTGGAATCCTTGGCTCAAGGCGGACAAAATGGCCATCTCCGATTTGGATGTGGGCAGGAAAAAATTTCTGCTATGTCGGATTTTGTCCAAAACCTACTTTTGCGAACTAGTCCCTGGTTTTTCGCCCGATCGGAACCAAACCAGTCTAGGACAATTCTCTGGACTCTCTAGATCAATAATTATTGAAAAAAAGTTGAACTTTTGCATTTGGGTGGCTGTAACAGGGTCATTTAGAAAAGGGGCGTGGCAAAATACACTAAAAAGCCTATAAATCCCAAATGAAAACTCAGAACTTCACCAAAATTGATGAGCATATGTGTCAGGACATGCTGAGGAAGCATGCAGAGTTTGATGGAAATCGGACCACAGGTGGCGCTATAACTGGCAAAAAGCCTTCATTCTTATTAGGGGTTCAAGCATGAAATGCTGAAACCCTATTGTAATTGTAAGGATTCGTAAAACGCATCGTGCAGGACAAACCGTAAGGCCTAGAGACTTGAAACCTGGCCAGATGGTAGGCCTCAATTTGGGGACAACCTATCAGAGTATGACCCCGATTGGCCCATAGGTGGCGCTACAGCAACCAAAAGTTCAGAATCACTCACAACTCTTAGACCGTTTGCCCCAGGATCAAGTGTCTTATATCGCTGGAATCCTTGGCTCAAGGCGGACAAAATGGCCATCTCCGATTTGGATGTGGGCAGGAAAAAATTTCTGCTATGTCGGATTTTGTCCAAAACCTACTTTTGCGAACTAGTCCCTGGTTTTTCGCCCGATCGGAACCAAACCAGTCTAGGACAATTCTCTGGACTCTCTAGATCAATAATTATCGAAAAAAAAGTTGAACTTTTGCATTTGGTTGGCTGTATTAGGGTCATTTAGAAAAGGGGCGTAGCAAAATACACTAAAAAGCCTATAAATCCCAAATGAAAACTCAGAACTTCACCAAAATTGATGAGCATATGTGTCAGGACATGCTGAGGAAGCATGCAGAGTTTGATGGAAATCGGACCACAGGTGGCGCTATAACTGGCAAAAAGCCTTCATTCTTATTAGGGGTTCAAGCATGAAATGCTGAAACCCTATTGTAATTGTAAGGATTCGTAAAACGCATCGTGCAGGACAAACCGTAAGGCCTAGAGACTTGAAACCTGGCCAGATGGTAGGCCTCAATTTGGGGACAACCTATCAGAGTATGACCCCGATTGGCCCATAGGTGGCGCTACAGCAACCAAAAGTTCAGAATCGCTCACAACTCTTAGACCGTTTGCCCCAGGATCAAGTGTCTTATATCGCTGGAATCCTTGGCTCAAGGCGGACAAAATGGCCATCTCCGATTTGGATGTGGGCAGGAAAAAATTTCTGCTATGTCGGATTTTGTCCAAAACCTACTTTTGCGAACTAGTCCCTGGTTTTTCGCCCGATCGGAACCAAACCAGTCTAGGACAATTCTCTGGACTCTCTAGATCAATAATTATCGAAAAAAAGTTGAACTTTTGCATTTGGGTGGCTGTAACAGGGTCATTTAGAAAAGGGGCGTGGCAAAATACACTAAAAAGCCTATAAATCCCAAATGAAAACTCAGAACTTCACCAAAATTGATGAGCATATGTGTCAGGACATGCTGAGGAAGCATGCAGAGTTTGATGGAAATCGGACAACAGGGGGCGCTATAACTGGCAAAAAGCTTTCATTCTTATTAGGGGTTCAAGCATGAAATGCTGAAACCCTATTGTAATTGTAAGGATTCGTAAAACGCATCGTGCAGGACAAACCGTAAGGCCTAGAGACTTGAAACCTGGCCAGATGGTAGGCCTCAATTTGGGGACAACCTATCAGAGTATGACCCCGATTGGCCCATAGGTGGCGCTACAGCAACCAAAAGTTCAGAATCGCTCACAACTCTTAGACCGTTTGCCCCAGGATCAAGTGTCTTATATCGCTGGAATCCTTGGCTCAAGGCGGACAAAATGGCCATCTCCGATTTGGATGTGGGCAGGAAAAAATTTCTGCTATGTCGGATTTTGTCCAAAACCTACTTTTGTGAACTAGTCCCTGGTTTTTCGCCCGATCGGAACTAAAACCAGTCTAGGACAATTCTCTGGACTCTCGAGATCAATAATTATCGAAAAAAAAGTTGAACTTTTGCATTTGGGTGGCTGTAACAGGGTCATTTAGAAAAGGGGCGTGGCAAAATACACTAAAAAGCCTATAAATCCCAAATGAAAACTCAGAACTTCACCAAAATTGATGAGCATATGTGTCAGGACATGCTGAGGAAGCATGCAGAGTTTGATGGAAATCAGACCACAGGTGGCGCTATAACTGGCAAAAAGCCTTCATTCTTATTAGGGGTTCAAGCATGAAATGCTGAAACCCTATTGTAATTGTAAGGATTCGTAAAACGCATCGTGCTGGACAAACCGTAAGGCCTAGAGACTTGAAACCTGGCCAGATGGTAGGCCTCAATTTGGGAACAACCTATCAGAGTATGACCCCGATTGGCCCATAGGTGGCGCTACAGCAACCAAAAGTTCAGAATCACTCACAACTCTTAGACCGTTTGCCCCAGGATCAAGTGTCTTATATCGCTGGAATCCTTGGCTCAAGGCGGACAAAATGGCCATCTCTGATTTGGATGTGGGCAGGAAAAAATTTCTGCTATGTCGGATTTTGTCCAAAACCTACTTTTGCGAACTAGTCCCTGGTTTTTCGCCCGATCGGAACCAAACCAGTCTAGGACAATTCTCTGGACTCTCTAGATCAATAATTATCGAAAAAAAAGTTGAACTTTTGCATTTGGTTGGCTGTAACAGGGTCATTTAGAAAAGGGGCGTAGCAAAATACACTAAAAAGCCTATAAATCCCAAATGAAAACTCAGAACTTCACCAAAATTGATGAGCATATGTGTCAGGACATGCTGAGGAAGCATGCAGAGTTTGATGGAAATCGGACCACAGGTGGCGCTATAACTGGCAAAAAGCCTTCATTCTTATTAGGGGTTCAAGCATGAAATGCTGAAACCCTATTGTAATTGTAAGGATTCGTAAAACGCATCGTGCAGGACAAACCGTAAGGCCTAGAGACTTGAAACCTGGCCAGATGGTAGGCCTCAATTTGGGGACAACCTATCAGAGTATGACCCCGATTGGCCCATAGGTGGCGCTACAGCAACCAAAAGTTCAGAATCGCTCACAACTCTTAGACCGTTTGCCCCAGGATCAAGTGTCTTATATCGCTGGAATCCTTGGCTCAAGGCGGACAAAATGGCCATCTCCGATTTGGATGTGGGCAGGAAAAAATTTCTGCTATGTCGGATTTTGTCCAAAACCTACTTTTGCGAACTAGTCCCTGGTTTTTCGCCCGATCGGAACCAAACCAGTCTAGGACAATTCTCTGGACTCTCTAGATCAATAATTATCGAAAAAAAGTTGAACTTTTGCATTTGGGTGGCTGTAACAGGGTCATTTAGAAAAGGGGCGTGGCAAAATACACTAAAAAGCCTATAAATCCCAAATGAAAACTCAGAACTTCACCAAAATTGATGAGCATATGTGTCAGGACATGCTGAGGAAGCATGCAGAGTTTGATGGAAATCAGACCACAGGTGGCGCTATAACTGGCAAAAAGCCTTCATTCTTATTAGGGGTTCAAGCATGAAATGCTGAAACCCTATTGTAATTGTAAGAATTCGTAAAACGCATCGTGCAGGACAAACCGTAAGGCCTAGAGACTTGAAACCTGGCCAGATGGTAGGCCTCAATTTGGGGACAACCTATCAGATTATGACCCCGATTGGCCCATAGGTGGCGCTACAGCAACCAAAAGTTCAGAATCGCTCACAACTCTTAGACCGTTTGCCCCAGGATCAAGTGTCTTATATCGCTGGAATCCTTGGCTCAAGGCGGACAAAATGGCCATCTCCGATTTGGATGTGGGCAGGAAAAAATTTCTGCTATGTTGGATTTTGTCCAAAACCTACTTTTGTGAACTAGTCCCTGGTTTTTCGCCCGATCGGAACTAAAACCAGTCTAGGACAATTCTCTGGACTCTCGAGATCAATAATTATCGAAAAAAAAGTTGAACTTTTGCATTTGGGTGGCTGTAACAGGGTCATTTAGAAAAGGGGCGTGGCAAAATACACTAAAAAGCCTATAAATCCCAAATGAAAACTCAGAACTTCACCAAAATTGATGAGCATATGTGTCAGGACATGCTGAGGAAGCATGCAGAGTTTGATGGAAATCAGACCACAGGTGGCGCTATAACTGGCAAAAAGCCTTCATTCTTATTAGGGGTTCAAGCATGAAATGCTGAAACCCTATTGTAATTGTAAGGATTCGTAAAACGCATCGTGCTGGACAAACCGTAAGGCCTAGAGACTTGAAACCTGGCCAGATGGTAGGCCTCAATTTGGGGACAACCTATCAGAGTATGACCCCGATTGGCCCATAGGTGGCGCTACAGCAACCAAAAGTTCAGAATCGCTCACAACTCTTAGACCGTTTGCCCCAGGATCAAGTGTCTTATATCGTTGGAATCCTTGGCTCAAGGCGGACAAAATGGCCATCTCCGATTTGGATGTGGGCAGGAAAAAATTTCTGCTATGTCGGATTTTGTCCAAAACCTACTTTTGCGAATTAGTCCCTGGTTTTTCGCCCGATCGGAACCAAACCAGTCTAGGACAATTCTCTGGACTCTCTAGATCAATAATTATCGAAAAAAAGTTGAACTTTTGCATTTGGGTGGCTGTAACAGGGTCATTTAGAAAAGGGGCGTGGCAAAATACACTAAAAAGCCTATAAATCCCAAATGAAAACTCAGAACTTCACCAAAATTGATGAGCATATGTGTCAGGACATGCTGAGGAAGCATGCAGAGTTTGATGGAAATCGGACCACAGGTGGCGCTATAACTGGCAAAAAGCCTTCATTCTTATTAGGGGTTCAAGCATGAAATGCTGAAACCCTATTGTAATTGTAAGGATTCGTAAAACGCATCGTGCAGGACAAACCGTAAGGCCTAGAGACTTGAAACCTGGCCAGATGGTAGGCCTCAATTTGGGGACAACCTATCAGAGTATGACCCCGATTGGCCCATAGGTGGCGCTACAGCAACCAAAAGTTCAGAATCGCTCACAACTCTTAGACCGTTTGCCCCAGGATCAAGTGTCTTATATCGCTGGAATCCTTGGCTCAAGGCGGACAAAATGGCCATCTCCGATTTGGATGTGGGCAGGAAAAAATTTCTGCTATGTCGGATTTTGTCCAAAACCTACTTTTGCGAACTAGTCCCTGGTTTTTCGCCCGATCGGAACCAAACCAGTCTAGGACAATTCTCTGGACTCTCTAGATCAATAGTTATTGAAAAAAAGTTGAACTTTTGCATTTGGGTGGCTGTAACAGGGTCATTTAGAAAAGGGGCGTGGCAAAATACACTAAAAAGCCTATAAATCCCAAATGAAAACTCAGAACTTCACCAAAATTGATGAGCATATGTGTCAGGACATGCTGAGGAAGCATGCAGAGTTTGATGGAAATCGGACCACAGGTGGCGCTATAACTGGCAAAAAGCCTTCATTCTTATTAGGGGTTCAAGCATGAAATGCTGAAACCCTATTGTAATTGTAAGGATTCGTAAAACGCATCGTGCAGGACAAACCGTAAGGCCTAGAGACTTGAAACCTGGCCAGATGGTAGGCCTCAATTTGGGGACAACCTATCAGAGTATGACCCCGATTGGCCCATAGGTGGCGCTACAGCAACCAAAAGTTCAGAATCACTCACAACTCTTAGACCGTTTGCCCCAGGATCAAGTGTCTTATATCGCTGGAATCCTTGGCTCAAGGCGGACAAAATGGCCATCTCCGATTTGGATGTGGGCAGGAAAAAATTTCTGCTATGTCGGATTTTGTCCAAAACCTACTTTTGCGAACTAGTCCCTGGTTTTTCGCCCGATCGGAACCAAACCAGTCTAGGACAATTCTCTGGACTCTCTAGATCAATAATTATCGAAAAAAAGTTGAACTTTTGCATTTGGGTGGCTGTAACAGGGTCATTTAGAAAAGGGGCGTGGCAAAATACACTAAAAAGCCTATAAATCCCAAATGAAAACTCAGAACTTCACCAAAATTGATGAGCATATGTGTCAGGACATGCTGAGGAAGCATGCAGAGTTTGATGGAAATCGGACCACAGGGGGCGCTATAACTGGCAAAAAGCCTTCATTCTTATTAGGGGTTCAAGCATGAAATGCTGAAACCCTATTGTAATTGTAAGGATTCGTAAAACGCATCGTGCAGGACAAACCGTAAGGCCTAGAGACTTGAAACCTGGCCAGATGGTAGGCCTCAATTTGGGGACAACCTATCAGAGTATGACCCCGATTGGCCCATAGGTGGCGCTACAGCAACCAAAAGTTCAGAATCGCTCACAACTCTTAGACCGTTTGCCCCAGGATCAAGTGTCTTATATCGCTGGAATCCTTGGCTCAAGGCGGACAAAATGGCCATCTCCGATTTGGATGTGGGCAGGAAAAAATTTCTGCTATGTCGGATTTTGTCCAAAACCTACTTTTGCGAACTAGTCCCTGGTTTTTCACCCGATCGGAACCAAACCAGTCTAGGACAATTCTCTGGACTCTCTAGATCAATAATTATTGAAAAAAAGTTGAACTTTTGCAATTGGGTGGCTGTAACAGGGTCATTTAGAAAAGGGGCATGGCAAAATACACTAAAAAGCCTATAAATCCCAAATGAAAACTCAGAACTTCACCAAAATTGATGAGCATATGTGTCAGGACATGCTGAGGAAGCATGCAGAGTTTGATGGAAATCGGACCACAGGTGGCGCTATAACTGGCAAAAAGCCTTCATTCTTATTAGGGGTTCAAACATGAAATGCTGAAACCCTATTGTAATTGTAAGGATTCGTAAAACACATCATGCAGGACAAACCGTAAGGCCTAGAGACTTGAAACCTGGCCAGATGGTAGGCCTCAATTTGGGGACAACCTATCAGAGTATGACCCCGATTGGCCCATAGGTGGCGCTACAGCAACCAAAAGTTCAGAATCGCTCACAACTCTTAGACCGTTTGCCCCAGGATCAAGTGTCTTATATCGCTGGAATCCTTGGCTCAAGGCGGACAAAATGGCCATCTCCGATTTGGATGTGGGCAGGAAAAAATTTCTGCTATGTCGGATTTTGTCCAAAACCTACTTTTGCGAACTAGTCCCTGGTTTTTCGCCCGATCGGAACCAAACCAGTCTAGGACAATTCTCTGGACTCTCTAGATCAATAATTATCGAAAAAAAGTTGAACTTTTGCATTTGGGTGGCTGTAACAGGGTCATTTAGAAAAGGGGCGTGGCAAAATACACTAAAAAGCCTATAAATCCCAAATGAAAACTCAGAACTTCACCAAAATTGATGAGCATATGTGTCAGGACATGCTGAGGAAGCATGCAGAGTTTGATGGAAATCAGACCACAGGTGGCGCTATAACTGGCAAAAAGCCTTCATTCTTATTAGGGGTTCAAGCATGAAATGCTGAAACCCTATTGTAATTGTAAGAATTCGTAAAACGCATCGTGCAGGACAAACCGTAAGGCCTAGAGACTTGAAACCTGGCCAGATGGTAGGCCTCAATTTGGGGACAACCTATCAGATTATGACCCCGATTGGCCCATAGGTGGCGCTACAGCAACCAAAAGTTCAGAATCGCTCACAACTCTTAGACCGTTTGCCCCAGGATCAAGTGTCTTATATCGCTGGAATCCTTGGCTCAAGGCGGACAAAATGGCCATCTCCGATTTGGATGTGGGCAGGAAAAAATTTCTGCTATGTCGGATTTTGTCCAAAACCTACTTTTGTGAACTAGTCCCTGGTTTTTCGCCCGATCGGAACTAAAACCAGTCTAGGACAATTCTCTGGACTCTCGAGATCAATAATTATCGAAAAAAAAGTTGAACTTTTGCATTTGGGTGGCTGTAACAGGGTCATTTAGAAAAGGGGCGTGGCAAAATACACTAAAAAGCCTATAAATCCCAAATGAAAACTCAGAACTTCACCAAAATTGATGAGCATATGTGTCAGGACATGCTGAGGAAGCATGCAGAGTTTGATGGAAATCAGACCACAGGTGGCGCTATAACTGGCAAAAAGCCTTCATTCTTATTAGGGGTTCAAGCATGAAATGCTGAAACCCTATTGTAATTGTAAGGATTCGTAAAACGCATCGTGCTGGACAAACCGTAAGGCCTAGAGACTTGAAACCTGGCCAGATGGTAGGCCTCAATTTGGGAACAACCTATCAGAGTATGACCCCGATTGGCCCATAGGTGGCGCTACAGCAACCAAAAGTTCAGAATCACTCACAACTCTTAGACCGTTTGCCCCAGGATCAAGTGTCTTATATCGCTGGAATCCTTGGCTCAAGGCGGACAAAATGGCCATCTCTGATTTGGATGTGGGCAGGAAAAAATTTCTGCTATGTCGGATTTTGTCCAAAACCTACTTTTGCGAACTAGTCCCTGGTTTTTCGCCCGATCGGAACCAAACCAGTCTAGGACAATTCTCTGGACTCTCTAGATCAATAATTATCGAAAAAAAAGTTGAACTTTTGCATTTGGTTGGCTGTAACAGGGTCATTTAGAAAAGGGGCGTAGCAAAATACACTAAAAAGCCTATAAATCCCAAATGAAAACTCAGAACTTCACCAAAATTGATGAGCATATGTGTCAGGACATGCTGAGGAAGCATGCAGAGTTTGATGGAAATCGGACCACAGGTGGCGCTATAACTGGCAAAAAGCCTTCATTCTTATTAGGGGTTCAAGCATGAAATGCTGAAACCCTATTGTAATTGTAAGGATTCGTAAAACGCATCGTGCAGGACAAACCGTAAGGCCTAGAGACTTGAAACCTGGCCAGATGGTAGGCCTCAATTTGGGGACAACCTATCAGAGTATGACCCCGATTGGCCCATAGGTGGCGCTACAGCAACCAAAAGTTCAGAATCGCTCACAACTCTTAGACCGTTTGCCCCAGGATCAAGTGTCTTATATCGCTGGAATCCTTGGCTCAAGGCGGACAAAATGGCCATCTCCGATTTGGATGTGGGCAGGAAAAAATTTCTGCTATGTCGGATTTTGTCCAAAACCTACTTTTGCGAACTAGTCCCTGGTTTTTCGCCCGATCGGAACCAAACCAGTCTAGGACAATTCTCTGGACTCTCTAGATCAATAATTATCGAAAAAAAGTTGAACTTTTGCATTTGGGTGGCTGTAACAGGGTCATTTAGAAAAGGGGCGTGGCAAAATACACTAAAAAGCCTATAAATCCCAAATGAAAACTCAGAACTTCACCAAAATTGATGAGCATATGTGTCAGGACATGCTGAGGAAGCATGCAGAGTTTGATGGAAATCAGACCACAGGTGGCGCTATAACTGGCAAAAAGCCTTCATTCTTATTAGGGGTTCAAGCATGAAATGCTGAAACCCTATTGTAATTGTAAGAATTCGTAAAACGCATCGTGCAGGACAAACCGTAAGGCCTAGAGACTTGAAACCTGGCCAGATGGTAGGCCTCAATTTGGGGACAACCTATCAGATTATGACCCCGATTGGCCCATAGGTGGCGCTACAGCAACCAAAAGTTCAGAATCGCTCACAACTCTTAGACCGTTTGCCCCAGGATCAAGTGTCTTATATCGCTGGAATCCTTGGCTCAAGGCGGACAAAATGGCCATCTCCGATTTGGATGTGGGCAGGAAAAAATTTCTGCTATGTTGGATTTTGTCCAAAACCTACTTTTGTGAACTAGTCCCTGGTTTTTCGCCCGATCGGAACTAAAACCAGTCTAGGACAATTCTCTGGACTCTCGAGATCAATAATTATCGAAAAAAAAGTTGAACTTTTGCATTTGGGTGGCTGTAACAGGGTCATTTAGAAAAGGGGCGTGGCAAAATACACTAAAAAGCCTATAAATCCCAAATGAAAACTCAGAACTTCACCAAAATTGATGAGCATATGTGTCAGGACATGCTGAGGAAGCATGCAGAGTTTGATGGAAATCAGACCACAGGTGGCGCTATAACTGGCAAAAAGCCTTCATTCTTATTAGGGGTTCAAGCATGAAATGCTGAAACCCTATTGTAATTGTAAGGATTCGTAAAACGCATCGTGCTGGACAAACCGTAAGGCCTAGAGACTTGAAACCTGGCCAGATGGTAGGCCTCAATTTGGGGACAACCTATCAGAGTATGACCCCGATTGGCCCATAGGTGGCGCTACAGCAACCAAAAGTTCAGAATCGCTCACAACTCTTAGACCGTTTGCCCCAGGATCAAGTGTCTTATATCGTTGGAATCCTTGGCTCAAGGCGGACAAAATGGCCATCTCCGATTTGGATGTGGGCAGGAAAAAATTTCTGCTATGTCGGATTTTGTCCAAAACCTACTTTTGCGAATTAGTCCCTGGTTTTTCGCCCGATCGGAACCAAACCAGTCTAGGACAATTCTCTGGACTCTCTAGATCAATAATTATCGAAAAAAAGTTGAACTTTTGCATTTGGGTGGCTGTAACAGGGTCATTTAGAAAAGGGGCGTGGCAAAATACACTAAAAAGCCTATAAATCCCAAATGAAAACTCAGAACTTCACCAAAATTGATGAGCATATGTGTCAGGACATGCTGAGGAAGCATGCAGAGTTTGATGGAAATCGGACCACAGGTGGCGCTATAACTGGCAAAAAGCCTTCATTCTTATTAGGGGTTCAAGCATGAAATGCTGAAACCCTATTGTAATTGTAAGGATTCGTAAAACGCATCGTGCAGGACAAACCGTAAGGCCTAGAGACTTGAAACCTGGCCAGATGGTAGGCCTCAATTTGGGGACAACCTATCAGAGTATGACCCCGATTGGCCCATAGGTGGCGCTACAGCAACCAAAAGTTCAGAATCGCTCACAACTCTTAGACCGTTTGCCCCAGGATCAAGTGTCTTATATCGCTGGAATCCTTGGCTCAAGGCGGACAAAATGGCCATCTCCGATTTGGATGTGGGCAGGAAAAAATTTCTGCTATGTCGGATTTTGTCCAAAACCTACTTTTGCGAACTAGTCCCTGGTTTTTCGCCCGATCGGAACCAAACCAGTCTAGGACAATTCTCTGGACTCTCTAGATCAATAGTTATTGAAAAAAAGTTGAACTTTTGCATTTGGGTGGCTGTAACAGGGTCATTTAGAAAAGGGGCGTGGCAAAATACACTAAAAAGCCTATAAATCCCAAATGAAAACTCAGAACTTCACCAAAATTGATGAGCATATGTGTCAGGACATGCTGAGGAAGCATGCAGAGTTTGATGGAAATCGGACCACAGGTGGCGCTATAACTGGCAAAAAGCCTTCATTCTTATTAGGGGTTCAAGCATGAAATGCTGAAACCCTATTGTAATTGTAAGGATTCGTAAAACGCATCGTGCAGGACAAACCGTAAGGCCTAGAGACTTGAAACCTGGCCAGATGGTAGGCCTCAATTTGGGGACAACCTATCAGAGTATGACCCCGATTGGCCCATAGGTGGCGCTACAGCAACCAAAAGTTCAGAATCACTCACAACTCTTAGACCGTTTGCCCCAGGATCAAGTGTCTTATATCGCTGGAATCCTTGGCTCAAGGCGGACAAAATGGCCATCTCCGATTTGGATGTGGGCAGGAAAAAATTTCTGCTATGTCGGATTTTGTCCAAAACCTACTTTTGCGAACTAGTCCCTGGTTTTTCGCCCGATCGGAACCAAACCAGTCTAGGACAATTCTCTGGACTCTCTAGATCAATAATTATCGAAAAAAAAGTTGAACTTTTGCATTTGGTTGGCTGTAACAGGGTCATTTAGAAAAGGGGCGTGGCAAAATACACTAAAAAGCCTATAAATCCCAAATGAAAACTCAGAACTTCACCAAAATTGATGAGCATATGTGTCAGGACATGCTGAGGAAGCATGCAGAGTTTGATGGAAATCGGACCACAGGTGGCGCTATAACTGGCAAAAAGCCTTCATTCTTATTAGGGGTTCAAGCATGAAATGCTGAAACCCTATTGTAATTGTAAGGATTTGTAAAACGCATCGTGCAGGACAAACCGTAAGGCCTAGAGACTTGAAACCTGGCCAGATGGTAGGCCTCAATTTGGGGACAACCTATCAGAGTATGACCCCGATTGGCCCATAGGTGGCGCTACAGCAACCAAAAGTTCAGAATCGCTCACAACTCTTAGACCGTTTGCCCCAGGATCAAGTGTCTTATATCGCTGGAATCCTTGGCTCAAGGCGGACAAAATGGCCATCTCCGATTTGGATGTGGGCAGGAAAAAAATTCTGCTATGTCGGATTTTGTCCAAAACCTACTTTTGGGAACTAGTCCCTGGTTTTTCGCCCGATCGGAACCAAACCAGTCTAGGACAATTCTCTGGACTCTCTAGATCAATAATTATCGAAAAAAAGTTGAACTTTTGCATTTGGGTGGCTGTAACAGGGTCATTTAGAAAAGGGGCGTGGCAAAATACACTAAAAAGCCTATAAATCCCAAATGAAAACTCAGAACTTCACCAAAATTGATGAGCATATGTGTCAGGACATGCTGAGGAAGCATGCAGAGTTTGATGGAAATCGGACCACAGGTGGCGCTATAACTGGCAAAAAGCCTTCATTCTTATTAGGGGTTCAAGCATGAAATGCTGAAACCCTATTGTAATTGTAAGGATTCGTAAAACGCATCGTGCAGGACAAACCGTAAGGCCTAGAGACTTGAAACCTGGCCAGATGGTAGGCCTCAATTTGGGGACAACCTATCAGAGTATGACCCCGATTGGCCCATAGGTGGCGCTACAGCAACCAAAAGTTCAGAATCGCTCACAACTCTTAGACCGTTTGCCCCAGGATCAAGTGTCTTATATCGCTGGAATCCTTGGCTCAAGGCGGACAAAATGGCCATCTCCGATTTGGATGTGGGCAGGAAAAAATTTCTGCTATGTCGGATTTTGTCCAAAACCTACTTTTGCGAACTAGTCCCTGGTTTTTCGCCCGATCGGAACCAAACCAGTCTAGGACAATTCTCTGGACTCTCTAGATCAATAATTATTGAAAAAAAGTTGAACTTTTGCATTTGGGTGGCTGTAACAGGGTCATTTAGAAAAGGGGCGTGGCAAAATACACTAAAAAGCCTATAAATCCCAAATGAAAACTCAGAACTTCACCAAAATTGATGAGCATATGTGTCAGGACATGCTGAGGAAGCATGCAGAGTTTGATGGAAATCGGACCACAGGTGGCGCTATAACTGGCAAAAAGCCTTCATTCTTATTAGGGGTTCAAGCATGAAATGCTGAAACCCTATTGTAATTGTAAGGATTCGTAAAACGCATCGTGCAGGACAAACCGTAAGGCCTAGAGACTTGAAACCTGGCCAGATGGTAGGCCTCAATTTGGGGACAACCTATCAGAGTATGACCCCGATTGGCCCATAGGTGGCGCTACAGCAACCAAAAGTTCAGAATCACTCACAACTCTTAGACCGTTTGCCCCAGGATCAAGTGTCTTATATCGCTGGAATCCTTGGCTCAAGGCGGACAAAATGGCCATCTCCGATTTGGATGTGGGCAGGAAAAAATTTCTGCTATGTCGGATTTTGTCCAAAACCTACTTTTGCGAACTAGTCCCTGGTTTTTCGCCCGATCGGAACCAAACCAGTCTAGGACAATTCTCTGGACTCTCTAGATCAATAATTATCGAAAAAAAAGTTGAACTTTTGCATTTGGTTGGCTGTATTAGGGTCATTTAGAAAAGGGGCGTAGCAAAATACACTAAAAAGCCTATAAATCCCAAATGAAAACTCAGAACTTCACCAAAATTGATGAGCATATGTGTCAGGACATGCTGAGGAAGCATGCAGAGTTTGATGGAAATCGGACCACAGGTGGCGCTATAACTGGCAAAAAGCCTTCATTCTTATTAGGGGTTCAAGCATGAAATGCTGAAACCCTATTGTAATTGTAAGGATTCGTAAAACGCATCGTGCAGGACAAACCGTAAGGCCTAGAGACTTGAAACCTGGCCAGATGGTAGGCCTCAATTTGGGGACAACCTATCAGAGTATGACCCCGATTGGCCCATAGGTGGCGCTACAGCAACCAAAAGTTCAGAATCGCTCACAACTCTTAGACCGTTTGCCCCAGGATCAAGTGTCTTATATCGCTGGAATCCTTGGCTCAAGGCGGACAAAATGGCCATCTCCGATTTGGATGTGGGCAGGAAAAAATTTCTGCTATGTCGGATTTTGTCCAAAACCTACTTTTGCGAACTAGTCCCTGGTTTTTCGCCCGATCGGAACCAAACCAGTCTAGGACAATTCTCTGGACTCTCTAGATCAATAATTATCGAAAAAAAGTTGAACTTTTGCATTTGGGTGGCTGTAACAGGGTCATTTAGAAAAGGGGCGTGGCAAAATACACTAAAAAGCCTATAAATCCCAAATGAAAACTCAGAACTTCACCAAAATTGATGAGCATATGTGTCAGGACATGCTGAGGAAGCATGCAGAGTTTGATGGAAATCGGACAACAGGGGGCGCTATAACTGGCAAAAAGCTTTCATTCTTATTAGGGGTTCAAGCATGAAATGCTGAAACCCTATTGTAATTGTAAGGATTCGTAAAACGCATCGTGCAGGACAAACCGTAAGGCCTAGAGACTTGAAACCTGGCCAGATGGTAGGCCTCAATTTGGGGACAACCTATCAGAGTATGACCCCGATTGGCCCATAGGTGGCGCTACAGCAACCAAAAGTTCAGAATCGCTCACAACTCTTAGACCGTTTGCCCCAGGATCAAGTGTCTTATATCGCTGGAATCCTTGGCTCAAGGCGGACAAAATGGCCATCTCCGATTTGGATGTGGGCAGGAAAAAATTTCTGCTATGTCGGATTTTGTCCAAAACCTACTTTTGCGAACTAGTCCCTGGTTTTTCGCCCAATCGGAACCAAACCAGTCTAGGACAATTCTCTGGACTCTCTAGATCAATAATTATCGAAAAAAAGTTGAACTTTTGCATTTGGGTGGCTGTAACAGGGTCATTTAGAAAAGGGGCGTGGCAAAATACACTAAAAAGCCTATAAATCCCAAATGAAAACTCAGAACTTCACCAAAATTGATGAGCATATGTGTCAGGACATGCTGAGGAAGCATGCAGAGTTTGATGGAAATCAGACCACAGGTGGCGCTATAACTGGCAAAAAGCCTTCATTCTTATTAGGGGTTCAAGCATGAAATGCTGAAACCCTATTGTAATTGTAAGAATTCGTAAAACGCATCGTGCAGGACAAACCGTAAGGCCTAGAGACTTGAAACCTGGCCAGATGGTAGGCCTCAATTTGGGGACAACCTATCAGATTATGACCCCGATTGGCCCATAGGTGGCGCTACAGCAACCAAAAGTTCAGAATCGCTCACAACTCTTAGACCGTTTGCCCCAGGATCAAGTGTCTTATATCGCTGGAATCCTTGGCTCAAGGCGGACAAAATGGCCATCTCCGATTTGGATGTGGGCAGGAAAAAATTTCTGCTATGTCGGATTTTGTCCAAAACCTACTTTTGCGAACTAGTCCCTGGTTTTTCGCCCGATCGGAACCAAACCAGTCTAGGACAATTCTCTGGACTCTCTAGATCAATAATTATCGAAAAAAAGTTGAATTTTTGCATTTGGGTGGCTGTAACAGGGTCATTTAGAAAAGGGGCGTGGCAAAATACACTAAAAAGCCTATAAATCCCAAATGAAAACTCAGAACTTCACCAAAATTGATGAGCATATGTGTCAGGACATGCTGAGGAAGCATGCAGAGTTTGATGGAAATCGGACCACAGGTGGCGCTATAACTGGCAAAAAGCCTTCATTCTTATTAGGGGTTCAAGCATGAAATGCTGAAACCCTATTGTAATTGTAAGGATTCGTAAAACGCATCGTGCAGGACAAACCGTAAGGCCTAGAGACTTGAAACCTGGCCAGATGGTAGGCCTCAATTTGGGGACAACCTATCAGAGTATGACCCCGATTGGCCCATAGGTGGCGCTACAGCAACCAAAAGTTCAGAATCGCTCACAACTCTTAGACCGTTTGCCCCAGGATCAAGTGTCTTATATCGCTGGAATCCTTGGCTCAAGGCGGACAAAATGGCCATCTCCGATTTGGATGTGGGCAGGAAAAAAATTCTGCTATGTCGGATTTTGTCCAAAACCTACTTTTGGGAACTAGTCCCTGGTTTTTCGCCCGATCGGAACCAAACCAGTCTAGGACAATTCTCTGGACTCTCTAGATCAATAATTATCGAAAAAAAGTTGAACTTTTGCATTTGGGTGGCTGTAACAGGGTCATTTAGAAAAGGGGCGTGGCAAAATACACTAAAAAGCCTATAAATCCCAAATGAAAACTCAGAACTTCACCAAAATTGATGAGCATATGTGTCAGGACATGCTGAGGAAGCATGCAGAGTTTGATGGAAATCGGACCACAGGTGGCGCTATAACTGGCAAAAAGCCTTCATTCTTATTAGGGGTTCAAGCATGAAATGCTGAAACCCTATTGTAATTGTAAGGATTCGTAAAACGCATCGTGCAGGACAAACCGTAAGGCCTAGAGACTTGAAACCTGGCCAGATGGTAGGCCTCAATTTGGGGACAACCTATCAGAGTATGACCCCGATTGGCCCATAGGTGGCGCTACAGCAACCAAAAGTTCAGAATCGCTCACAACTCTTAGACCGTTTGCCCCAGGATCAAGTGTCTTATATCGCTGGAATCCTTGGCTCAAGGCGGACAAAATGGCCATCTCCGATTTGGATGTGGGCAGGAAAAAATTTCTGCTATGTCGGATTTTGTCCAAAACCTACTTTTGCGAACTAGTCCCTGGTTTTTCGCCCGATCGGAACCAAACCAGTCTAGGACAATTCTCTGGACTCTCTAGATCAATAATTATTGAAAAAAAGTTGAACTTTTGCATTTGGGTGGCTGTAACAGGGTCATTTAGAAAAGGGGCGTGGCAAAATACACTAAAAAGCCTATAAATCCCAAATGAAAACTCAGAACTTCACCAAAATTGATGAGCATATGTGTCAGGACATGCTGAGGAAGCATGCAGAGTTTGATGGAAATCGGACCACAGGTGGCGCTATAACTGGCAAAAAGCCTTCATTCTTATTAGGGGTTCAAGCATGAAATGCTGAAACCCTATTGTAATTGTAAGGATTCGTAAAACGCATCGTGCAGGACAAACCGTAAGGCCTAGAGACTTGAAACCTGGCCAGATGGTAGGCCTCAATTTGGGGACAACCTATCAGAGTATGACCCCGATTGGCCCATAGGTGGCGCTACAGCAACCAAAAGTTCAGAATCACTCACAACTCTTAGACCGTTTGCCCCAGGATCAAGTGTCTTATATCGCTGGAATCCTTGGCTCAAGGCGGACAAAATGGCCATCTCCGATTTGGATGTGGGCAGGAAAAAATTTCTGCTATGTCGGATTTTGTCCAAAACCTACTTTTGCGAACTAGTCCCTGGTTTTTCGCCCGATCGGAACCAAACCAGTCTAGGACAATTCTCTGGACTCTCTAGATCAATAATTATCGAAAAAAAAGTTGAACTTTTGCATTTGGTTGGCTGTAACAGGGTCATTTAGAAAAGGGGCGTAGCAAAATACACTAAAAAGCCTATAAATCCCAAATGAAAACTCAGAACTTCACCAAAATTGATGAGCATATGTGTCAGGACATGCTGAGGAAGCATGCAGAGTTTGATGGAAATCGGACCACAGGTGGCGCTATAACTGGCAAAAAGCCTTCATTCTTATTAGGGGTTCAAGCATGAAATGCTGAAACCCTATTGTAATTGTAAGGATTCGTAAAACGCATCGTGCAGGACAAACCGTAAGGCCTAGAGACTTGAAACCTGGCCAGATGGTAGGCCTCAATTTGGGGACAACCTATCAGAGTATGACCCCGATTGGCCCATAGGTGGCGCTACAGCAACCAAAAGTTCAGAATCGCTCACAACTCTTAGACCATTTGCCCCAGGATCAAGTGTCTTATATCGCTGGAATCCTTGGCTCAAGGCGGACAAAATGGCCATCTCCGATTTGGATGTGGGCAGGAAAAAATTTCTGCTATGTCGGATTTTGTCCAAAACCTACTTTTGCGAACTAGTCCCTGGTTTTTCGCCCGATCGGAACCAAACCAGTCTAGGACAATTCTCTGGACTCTCTAGATCAATAATTATCGAAAAAAAGTTGAACTTTTGCATTTGGGTGGCTGTAACAGGGTCATTTAGAAAAGGGGCGTGGCAAAATACACTAAAAAGCCTATAAATCCCAAATGAAAACTCAGAACTTCACCAAAATTGATGAGCATATGTGTCAGGACATGCTGAGGAAGCATGCAGAGTTTGATGGAAATCGGACAACAGGGGGCGCTATAACTGGCAAAAAGCTTTCATTCTTATTAGGGGTTCAAGCATGAAATGCTGAAACCCTATTGTAATTGTAAGGATTCGTAAAACGCATCGTGCAGGACAAACCGTAAGGCCTAGAGACTTGAAACCTGGCCAGATGGTAGGCCTCAATTTGGGGACAACCTATCAGAGTATGACCCCGATTGGCCCATAGGTGGCGCTACAGCAACCAAAAGTTCAGAATCGCTCACAACTCTTAGACCGTTTGCCCCAGGATCAAGTGTCTTATATCGCTGGAATCCTTGGCTCAAGGCGGACAAAATGGCCATCTCCGATTTGGATGTGGGCAGGAAAAAATTTCTGCTATGTCGGATTTTGTCCAAAACCTACTTTTGCGAACTAGTCCCTGGTTTTTCGCCCAATCGGAACCAAACCAGTCTAGGACAATTCTCTGGACTCTCTAGATCAATAATTATCGAAAAAAAGTTGAACTTTTGCATTTGGGTGGCTGTAACAGGGTCATTTAGAAAAGGGGCGTGGCAAAATACACTAAAAAGCCTATAAATCCCAAATGAAAACTCAGAACTTCACCAAAATTGATGAGCATATGTGTCAGGACATGCTGAGGAAGCATGCAGAGTTTGATGGAAATCAGACCACAGGTGGCGCTATAACTGGCAAAAAGCCTTCATTCTTATTAGGGGTTCAAGCATGAAATGCTGAAACCCTATTGTAATTGTAAGAATTCGTAAAACGCATCGTGCAGGACAAACCGTAAGGCCTAGAGACTTGAAACCTGGCCAGATGGTAGGCCTCAATTTGGGGACAACCTATCAGATTATGACCCCGATTGGCCCATAGGTGGCGCTACAGCAACCAAAAGTTCAGAATCGCTCACAACTCTTAGACCGTTTGCCCCAGGATCAAGTGTCTTATATCGCTGGAATCCTTGGCTCAAGGCGGACAAAATGGCCATCTCCGATTTGGATGTGGGCAGGAAAAAATTTCTGCTATGTCGGATTTTGTCCAAAACCTACTTTTGCGAACTAGTCCCTGGTTTTTCGCCCGATCGGAACCAAACCAGTCTAGGACAATTCTCTGGACTCTCTAGATCAATAATTATCGAAAAAAAGTTGAATTTTTGCATTTGGGTGGCTGTAACAGGGTCATTTAGAAAAGGGGCGTGGCAAAATACACTAAAAAGCCTATAAATCCCAAATGAAAACTCAGAACTTCACCAAAATTGATGAGCATATGTGTCAGGACATGCTGAGGAAGCATGCAGAGTTTGATGGAAATCGGACCACAGGTGGCGCTATAACTGGCAAAAAGCCTTCATTCTTATTAGGGGTTCAAGCATGAAATGCTGAAACCCTATTGTAATTGTAAGGATTCGTAAAACGCATCGTGCAGGACAAACCGTAAGGCCTAGAGACTTGAAACCTGGCCAGATGGTAGGCCTCAATTTGGGGACAACCTATCAGAGTATGACCCCGATTGGCCCATAGGTGGCGCTACAGCAACCAAAAGTTCAGAATCGCTCACAACTCTTAGACCGTTTGCCCCAGGATCAAGTGTCTTATATCGCTGGAATCCTTGGCTCAAGGCGGACAAAATGGCCATCTCCGATTTGGATGTGGGCAGGAAAAAATTTCTGCTATGTCGGATTTTGTCCAAAACCTACTTTTGCGAACTAGTCCCTGGTTTTTCGCCCGATCGGAACTAAAACCAGTCTAGGACAATTCTCTGGACTCTCGAGATCAATAATTATCGAAAAAAAAGTTGAACTTCTGCATTTGGGTGGCTGTAACAGGGTCATTTAGAAAAGGGGCGTGGCAAAATACACTAAAAAGCCTATAAATCCCAAATGAAAACTCAGAACTTCACCAAAATTGATGAGCATATGTGTCAGGACATGCTGAGGAAGCATGCAGAGTTTGATGGAAATCAGACCACAGGTGGCGCTATAACTGGCAAAAAGCCTTCATTCTTATTAGGGGTTCAAGCATGAAATGCTGAAACCCTATTGTAATTGTAAGGATTCGTAAAACGCATCGTGCTGGACAAACCGTAAGGCCTAGAGACTTGAAACCTGGCCAGATGGTAGGCCTCAATTTGGGGACAACCTATCAGAGTATGACCCCGATTGGCCCATAGGTGGCGCTACAGCAACCAAAAGTTCAGAATCGCTCACAACTCTTAGACCGTTTGCCCCAGGATCAAGTGTCTTATATCGTTGGAATCCTTGGCTCAAGGCGGACAAAATGGCCATCTCCGATTTGGATGTGGGCAGGAAAAAATTTCTGCTATGTCGGATTTTGTCCAAAACCTACTTTTGCGAATTAGTCCCTGGTTTTTCGCCCGATCGGAACCAAACCAGTCTAGGACAATTCTCTGGACTCTCTAGATCAATAATTATCGAAAAAAAGTTGAATTTTTGCATTTGGGTGGCTGTAACAGGGTCATTTAGAAAAGGGGCATGGCAAAATACACTAAAAAGCCTATAAATCCCAAATGAAAACTCAGAACTTCACCAAAATTGATGAGCATATGTGTCAGGACATGCTGAGGAAGCATGCAGAGTTTGATGGAAATCGGACCACAGGTGGCGCTATAACTGGCAAAAAGCCTTCATTCTTATTAGGGGTTCAAGCATGAAATGCTGAAACCCTACTGTAATTGTAAGGATTCGTAAAACGCATCGTGCAGGACAAACCGTAAGGCCTAGAGACTTGAAACCTGGCCAGATGGTAGGCCTCAATTTGGGGACAACCTATCAGAGTATGACCCCGATTGGCCCATAGGTGGCGCTACAGCAACCAAAAGTTCAGAATCGCTCACAACTCTTAGACCGTTTGCCCCAGGATCAAGTGTCTCATATCGCTGGAATCCTTGGCTCAAGGCGGACAAAATGGCCATCTCCGATTTGGATGTGGGCAGGAAAAAATTTCTGCTATGTCGGATTTTGTCCAAAACCTACTTTTGCGAACTAGTCCCTGGTTTTTCGCCCGATCGGAACCAAACCAGTCTAGGACAATTCTCTGGACTCTCTAGATCAATAATTATCGAAAAAAAAGGTTGAACTTTTGCATTTGGGTGGCTGTAACAGGGTCATTTAGAAAAGGGGCGTGGCAAAATACACTAAAAAGCCTATAAATCCCAAATGAAAACTCAGAACTTCACCAAAATTGATGAGCATATGTGTCAGGACATGCTGAGGAAGCATGCAGAGTTTGATGGAAATCGGACCACAGGTGGCGCTATAACTGGCAAAAAGCCTTCATTCTTATTAGGGGTTCAAGCATGAAATGCTGAAACCCTATTGTAATTGTAAGGATTCGTAAAACGCATCGTGCAGGACAAACCGTAAGGCCTAGAGACTTGAAACCTGGCCAGATGGTAGGCCTCAATTTGGGGACAACCTATCAGAGTATGACCCCGATTGGCCCATAGGTGGCGCTACAGCAACCAAAAGTTCAGAATCGCTCACAACTCTTAGACCGTTTGCCCCAGGATCAAGTGTCTTATATCGCTGGAATCCTTGGCTCAAGGCGGACAAAATGGCCATCTCCGATTTGGATGTGGGCAGGAAAAAATTTCTGCTATGTCGGATTTTGTCCAAAACCTACTTTTGTGAACTAGTCCCTGGTTTTTCGCCCGATCGGAACTAAAACCAGTCTAGGACAATTCTCTGGACTCTCGAGATCAATAATTATCGAAAAAAAAGTTGAACTTTTGCATTTGGGTGGCTGTAACAGGGTCATTTAGAAAAGGGGCGTGGCAAAATACACTAAAAAGCCTATAAATCCCAAATGAAAACTCAGAACTTCACCAAAATTGATGAGCATATGTGTCAGGACATGCTGAGGAAGCATGCAGAGTTTGATGGAAATCAGACCACAGGTGGCGCTATAACTGGCAAAAAGCCTTCATTCTTATTAGGGGTTCAAGCATGAAATGCTGAAACCCTATTGTAATTGTAAGGATTCGTAAAACGCATCGTGCTGGACAAACCGTAAGGCCTAGAGACTTGAAACCTGGCCAGATGGTAGGCCTCAATTTGGGGACAACCTATCAGAGTATGACCCCGATTGGCCCATAGGTGGCGCTACAGCAACCAAAAGTTCAGAATCGCTCACAACTCTTAGACCGTTTGCCCCAGGATCAAGTGTCTTATATCGTTGGAATCCTTGGCTCAAGGCGGACAAAATGGCCATCTCCGATTTGGATGTGGGCAGGAAAAAATTTCTGCTATGTCGGATTTTGTCCAAAACCTACTTTTGCGAATTAGTCCCTGGTTTTTCGCCCGATCGGAACCAAACCAGTCTAGGACAATTCTCTGGACTCTCTAGATCAATAATTATCGAAAAAAAGTTGAACTTTTGCATTTGGGTGGCTGTAACAGGGTCATTTAGAAAAGGGGCGTGGCAAAATACACTAAAAAGCCTATAAATCCCAAATGAAAACTCAGAACTTCACCAAAATTGATGAGCATATGTGTCAGGACATGCTGAGGAAGCATGCAGAGTTTGATGGAAATCAGACCACAGGTGGCGCTATAACTGGCAAAAAGCCTTCATTCTTATTAGGGGTTCAAGCATGAAATGCTGAAACCCTATTGTAATTGTAAGAATTCGTAAAACGCATCGTGCAGGACAAACCGTAAGGCCTAGAGACTTGAAACCTGGCCAGATGGTAGGCCTCAATTTGGGGACAACCTATCAGAGTATGACCCCGATTGGCCCATAGGTGGCGCTACAGCAACCAAAAGTTCAGAATCGCTCACAACTCTTAGACCGTTTGCCCCAGGATCAAGTGTCTTATATCGCTGGAATCCTTGGCTCAAGGCGGACAAAATGGCCATCTCCGATTTGGATGTGGGCAGGAAAAAATTTCTGCTATGTCGGATTTTGTCCAAAACCTACTTTTGCGAACTAGTCCCTGGTTTTTCGCCCGATCGGAACCAAACCAGTCTAGGACAATTCTCTGGACTCTCTAGATCAATAATTATCGAAAAAAAGTTGAATTTTTGCATTTGGGTGGCTGTAACAGGGTCATTTAGAAAAGGGGCGTGGCAAAATACACTAAAAAGCCTATAAATCCCAAATGAAAACTCAGAACTTCACCAAAATTGATGAGCATATGTGTCAGGACATGCTGAGGAAGCATGCAGAGTTTGATGGAAATCGGACCACAGGTGGCGCTATAACTGGCAAAAAGCCTTCATTCTTATTAGGGGTTCAAGCATGAAATGCTGAAACCCTATTGTAATTGTAAGGATTCGTAAAACGCATCGTGCAGGACAAACCGTAAGGCCTAGAGACTTGAAACCTGGCCAGATGGTAGGCCTCAATTTGGGGACAACCTATCAGAGTATGACCCCGATTGGCCCATAGGTGGCGCTACAGCAACCAAAAGTTCAGAATCGCTCACAACTCTTAGACCGTTTGCCCCAGGATCAAGTGTCTTATATCGCTGGAATCCTTGGCTCAAGGCGGACAAAATGGCCATCTCCGATTTGGATGTGGGCAGGAAAAAATTTCTGCTATGTCGGATTTTGTCCAAAACCTACTTTTGCGAACTAGTCCCTGGTTTTTCGCCCGATCGGAACTAAAACCAGTCTAGGACAATTCTCTGGACTCTCGAGATCAATAATTATCGAAAAAAAAGTTGAACTTCTGCATTTGGGTGGCTGTAACAGGGTCATTTAGAAAAGGGGCGTGGCAAAATACACTAAAAAGCCTATAAATCCCAAATGAAAACTCAGAACTTCACCAAAATTGATGAGCATATGTGTCAGGACATGCTGAGGAAGCATGCAGAGTTTGATGGAAATCGGACCACAGGTGGCGCTATAACTGGCAAAAAGCCTTCATTCTTATTAGGGGTTCAAGCATGAAATGCTGAAACCCTATTGTAATTGTAAGGATTCGTAAAACGCATCGTGCAGGACAAACCGTAAGGCCTAGAGACTTGAAACCTGGCCAGATGGTAGGCCTCAATTTGGGGACAACCTATCAGAGTATGACCCCGATTGGCCCATAGGTGGCGCTACAGCAACCAAAAGTTCAGAATCGCTCACAACTCTTAGACCGTTTGCCCCAGGATCAAGTGTCTTATATCGCTGGAATCCTTGGCTCAAGGCGGACAAAATGGCCATCTCCGATTTGGATGTGGGCAGGAAAAAATTTCTGCTATGTCGGATTTTGTCCAAAACCTACTTTTGCGAACTAGTCCCTGGTTTTTCGCCCGATCGGAACCAAACCAGTCTAGGACAATTCTCTGGACTCTCTAGATCAATAATTATCGAAAAAAAGTTGAACTTTTGCATTTGGGTGGCTGTAACAGGGTCATTTAGAAAAGGGGCGTGGCAAAATACACTAAAAAGCCTATAAATCCCAAATGAAAACTCAGAACTTCACCAAAATTGATGAGCATATGTGTCAGGACATGCTGAGGAAGCATGCAGAGTTTGATGGAAATCGGACCACAGGTGGCGCTATAACTGGCAAAAAGCCTTCATTCTTATTAGGGGTTCAAGCATGAAATGCTGAAACCCTATTGTAATTGTAAGGATTCGTAAAACGCATCGTGCAGGACAAACCGTAAGGCCTAGAGACTTGAAACCTGGCCAGATGGTAGGCCTCAATTTGGGGACAACCTATCAGAGTATGACCCCGATTGGCCCATAGGTGGCGCTACAGCAACCAAAAGTTCAGAATCGCTCACAACTCTTAGACCGTTTGCCCCAGGATCAAGTGTCTTATATCGCTGGAATCCTTGGCTCAAGGCGGACAAAATGGCCATCTCCGATTTGGATGTGGGCAGGAAAAAATTTCTGCTATGTCGGATTTTGTCCAAAACCTACTTTTGCGAACTAGTCCCTGGTTTTTCGCCCGATCGGAACTAAAACCAGTCTAGGACAATTCTCTGGACTCTCGAGATCAATAATTATCGAAAAAAAAGTTGAACTTCTGCATTTGGGTGGCTGTAACAGGGTCATTTAGAAAAGGGGCGTGGCAAAATACACTAAAAAGCCTATAAATCCCAAATGAAAACTCAGAACTTCACCAAAATTGATGAGCATATGTGTCAGGACATGCTGAGGAAGCATGCAGAGTTTGATGGAAATCAGACCACAGGTGGCGCTATAACTGGCAAAAAGCCTTCATTCTTATTAGGGGTTCAAGCATGAAATGCTGAAACCCTATTGTAATTGTAAGGATTCGTAAAACGCATCGTGCTGGACAAACCGTAAGACCTAGAGACTTGAAACCTGGCCAGATGGTAGGCCTCAATTTGGGGACAACCTATCAGAGTATGACCCCGATTGGCCCATAGGTGGCGCTACAGCAACCAAAAGTTCAGAATCGCTCACAACTCTTAGACCGTTTGCCCCAGGATCAAGTGTCTTATATCGTTGGAATCCTTGGGTCAAGGCGGACAAAATGGCCATCTCCGATTTGGATGTGGGCAGGAAAAAATTTCTGCTATGTCGGATTTTGTCCAAAACCTACTTTTGCGAATTAGTCCCTGGTTTTTCGCCCGATCGGAACCAAACCAGTCTAGGACAATTCTCTGGACTCTCTAGATCAATAATTATCGAAAAAAAGTTGAACTTTTGCATTTGAGTGGCTGTAACAGGGTCATTTAGAAAAGGGGCGTGGCAAAATACACTAAAAAGCCTATAAATCCCAAATGAAAACTCAGAACTTCACCAAAATTGATGAGCATATGTGTCAGGACATGCTGAGGAAGCATGCAGAGTTTGATGGAAATCGGACCACAGGTGGCGCTATAACTGGCAAAAAGCCTTCATTCTTATTAGGGGTTCAAGCATGAAATGCTGAAACCCTATTGTAATTGTAAGGATTCGTAAAACGCATCGTGCAGGACAAACCGTAAGGCCTAGAGACTTGAAACCTGGCCAGATGGTAGGCCTCAATTTGGGGACAACCTATCAGAGTATGACCCCGATTGGCCCATAGGTGGCGCTACAGCAACCAAAAGTTCAGAATCGCTCACAACTCTTAGACCGTTTGCCCCAGGATCAAGTGTCTTATATCGCTGGAATCCTTGGCTCAAGACGGACAAAATGGCCATCTCCGATTTGGATGTGGGCAGAAAAAAATTTCTGCTATGTCGGATTTTGTCCAAAACCTACTTTTGTGAACTAGTCCCTGGTTTTTCGCCCGATCGGAACTAAAACCAGTCTAGGACAATTCTCTGGACTCTCGAGATCAATAATTATCGAAAAAAAAGTTGAACTTTTGCATTTGGGTGGCTGTAACAGGGTCATTTAGAAAAGGGGCGTGGCAAAATACACTAAAAAGCCTATAAATCCCAAATGAAAACTCAGAACTTCACCAAAATTGATGAGCATATGTGTCAGGACATGCTGAGGAAGCATGCAGAGTTTGATGGAAATCAGACCACAGGTGGCGCTATAACTGGCAAAAAGCCTTCATTCTTATTAGGGGTTCAAGCATGAAATGCTGAAACCCTATTGTAATTGTAAGGATTCGTAAAACGCATCGTGCTGGACAAACCGTAAGGCCTAGAGACTTGAAACCTGGCCAGATGGTAGGCCTCAATTTGGGGACAACCTATCAGAGTATGACCCCGATTGGCCCATAGGTGGCGCTACAGCAACCAAAAGTTCAGAATCGCTCACAACTCTTAGACCGTTTGCCCCAGGATCAAGTGTCTTATATCGTTGGAATCCTTGGCTCAAGGCGGACAAAATGGCCATCTCCGATTTGGATGTGGGCAGGAAAAAATTTCTGCTATGTCGGATTTTGTCCAAAACCTACTTTTGCGAACTAGTCCCTGGTTTTTCGCCCGATCGGAACCAAACCAGTCTAGGACAATTCTCTGGACTCTCTAGATCAATAATTATCGAAAAAAAAGGTTGAACTTTTGCATTTGGGTGGCTGTAACAGGGTCATTTAGAAAAGGGGCGTGGCAAAATACACTAAAAAGCCTATAAATCCCAAATGAAAACTCAGAACTTCACCAAAATTGATGAGCATATGTGTCAGGACATGCTGAGGAAGCATGCAGAGTTTGATGGAAATCGGACCACAGGTGGCGCTATAACTGGCAAAAAGCCTTCATTCTTATTAGGGGTTCAAGCATGAAATGCTGAAACCCTATTGTAATTGTAAGGATTCGTAAAACGCATCGTGCAGGACAAACCGTAAGGCCTAGAGACTTGAAACCTGGCCAGATGGTAGGCCTCAATTTGGGGACAACCTATCAGAGTATGACCCCGATTGGCCCATAGGTGGCGCTACAGCAACCAAAAGTTCAGAATCGCTCACAACTCTTAGACCGTTTGCCCCAGGATCAAGTGTCTTATATCGCTGGAATCCTTGGCTCAAGGCGGACAAAATGGCCATCTCCGATTTGGATGTGGGCAGGAAAAAATTTCTGCTATGTCGGATTTTGTCCAAAACCTACTTTTGTGAACTAGTCCCTGGTTTTTCGCCCGATCGGAACTAAAACCAGTCTAGGACAATTCTCTGGACTCTCGAGATCAATAATTATCGAAAAAAAAGTTGAACTTTTGCATTTGGGTGGCTGTAACAGGGTCATTTAGAAAAGGGGCGTGGCAAAATACACTAAAAAGCCTATAAATCCCAAATGAAAACTCAGAACTTCACCAAAATTGATGAGCATATGTGTCAGGACATGCTGAGGAAGCATGCAGAGTTTGATGGAAATCAGACCACAGGTGGCGCTATAACTGGCAAAAAGCCTTCATTCTTATTAGGGGTTCAAGCATGAAATGCTGAAACCCTATTGTAATTGTAAGGATTCGTAAAACGCATCGTGCTGGACAAACCGTAAGGCCTAGAGACTTGAAACCTGGCCAGATGGTAGGCCTCAATTTGGGGACAACCTATCAGAGTATGACCCCGATTGGCCCATAGGTGGCGCTACAGCAACCAAAAGTTCAGAATCGCTCACAACTCTTAGACCGTTTGCCCCAGGATCAAGTGTCTTATATCGTTGGAATCCTTGGCTCAAGTCGGACAAAATGGCCATCTCCGATTTGGATGTGGGCAGGAAAAAATTTCTGCTATGTCGGATTTTGTCCAAAACCTACTTTTGCGAATTAGTCCCTGGTTTTTCGCCCGATCGGAACCAAACCAGTCTAGGACAATTCTCTGGACTCTCTAGATCAATAATTATCGAAAAAAAGTTGAACTTTTGCATTTGGGTGGCTGTAACAGGGTCATTTAGAAAAGGGGCGTGGCAAAATACACTAAAAAGCCTATAAATCCCAAATGAAAACTCAGAACTTCACCAAAATTGATGAGCATATGTGTCAGGACATGCTGAGGAAGCATGCAGAGTTTGATGGAAATCGGACCACAGGTGGCGCTATAACTGGCAAAAAGCCTTCATTCTTATTAGGGGTTCAAGCATGAAATGCTGAAACCCTAATGTAATTGTAAGGATTCGTAAAACGCATCGTGCAGGACAAACCGTAAGGCCTAGAAACTTGAAACCTGGCCAGATGGTAGGCCTCAATTTGGGGACAACCTATCAGATTATGACCCCGATTGGCCCATAGGTGGCGCTACAGCAACCAAAAGTTCAGAATCGCTCACAACTCTTAGACCGTTTGCCCCAGGATCAAGTGTCTTATATCGCTGGAATCCTTGGCTCAAGGCGGACAAAATGGCCATCTCCGATTTGGATGTGGGCAGGAAAAAATTTCTGCTATGTCGGATTTTGTCCAAAACCTACTTTTGCAAACTAGTCCCTGGTTTTTCGCCCGATCGGAACCAAACCAGTCTAGGACAATTCTCTGGACTCTCTAGATCAATAATTATCGAAAAAAAGTTTAATTTTTGCATTTGGGTGGCTGTAACAGGGTCATTTAGAAAAGGGGCGTGGCAAAATACACTAAAAAGCCTATAAATCCCAAATGAAAACTCAGAACTTCACCAAAATTGATGAGCATATGTGTCAGGACATGCTGAGGAAGCATGCAGAGTTTGATGGAAATCAGACCACAGGTGGCGCTATAACTGGCAAAAAGCCTTCATTCTTATTAGGGGTTCAAGCATGAAATGCTGAAACCCTATTGTAATTGTAAGGATTCGTAAAACGCATCGTGCTGGACAAACCGTAAGGCCTAGAGACTTGAAACCTGGCCAGATGGTAGGCCTCAATTTGGGGACAACCTATCAGAGTATGACCCCGATTGGCCCATAGGTGGCGCTACAGCAACCAAAAGTTCAGAATCGCTCACAACTCTTAGACCGTTTGCCCCAGGATCAAGTGTCTTATATCGTTGGAATCCTTGGCTCAAGGCGGACAAAATGGCCATCTCCGATTTGGATGTGGGCAGGAAAAAATTTCTGCTATGTCGGATTTTGTCCAAAAAAACCTACTTTTGCGAATTAGTCCCTGGTTTTTCGCCCGATCGGAACCAAACCAGTCTAGGACAATTCTCTGGACTCTCTAGATCAATAATTATCGAAAAAAAGTTGAACTTTTGCATTTGGGTGGCTGTAACAGGGTCATTTAGAAAAGGGGCGTGGCAAAATACACTAAAAAGCCTATAAATCCCAAATGAAAACTCAGAACTTCACCAAAATTGATGAGCATATGTGTCAGGACATGCTGAGGAAGCATGCAGAGTTTGATGGAAATCGGACCACAGGTGGCGCTATAACTGGCAAAAAGCCTTCATTCTTATTAGGGGTTCAAGCATGAAATGCTGAAACCCTATTGTAATTGTAAGGATTCGTAAAACGCATCGTGCAGGACAAACCGTAAGGCCTAGAGACTTGAAACCTGGCCAGATGGTAGGCCTCAATTTGGGGACAACCTATCAGAGTATGACCCCGATTGGCCCATAGGTGGCGCTACAGCAACCAAAAGTTCAGAATCGCTCACAACTCTTAGACCGTTTGCCCCAGGATCAAGTGTCTTATATCGCTGGAATCCTTGGCTCAAGGTGGACAAAATGGCCATCTCCGATTTGGATGTGGGCAGGAAAAAAATTCTGCTATGTCGGATTTTGTCCAAAACCTACTTTTGCGAACTAGTCCCTGGTTTTTCGCCCGATCGGAACCAAACCAGTCTAGGACAATTCTCTGGACTCTCTAGATCAATAATTATCGAAAAAAAGTTGAACTTTTGCATTTGGGTGGCTGTAACAGGGTCATTTAGAAAAGGGGCTGGCAAAATACACTAAAAAGCCTATAAATCCCAAATGAAAACTCAGAACTTCACCAAAATTGATGAGCATATGTGTCAGGACATGCTGAGGAAGCATGCAGAGTTTGATGGAAATCGGACCACAGGTGGCGCTATAACTGGCAAAAAGCCTTCATTCTTATTAGGGGTTCAAGCATGAAATGCTGAAACCCTATTGTAATTGTAAGGATTCGTAAAACACATCATGCAGGACAAACCGTAAGGCCTAGAGACTTGAAACCTGGCCAGATGGTAGGCCTCAATTTGGGGACAACCTATCAGAGTATGACCCCGATTGGCCCATAGGTGGCGCTACAGCAACCAAAAGTTCAGAATCGCTCACAACTCTTAGACCGTTTGCCCCAGGATCAAGTGTCTTATATCGCTGGAATCCTTGGCTCAAGGCGGACAAAATGGCCATCTCCGATTTGGATGTGGGCAGGAAAAAATTTCTGCTATGTCGGATTTTGTCCAAAACCTACTTTTGCGAACTAGTCCCTGGTTTTTCGCCCGATCGGAACCAAACCAGTCTAGGACAATTCTCTGGACTCTCTAGATCAATAATTATCGAAAAAAAGTTGAACTTTTGCATTTGGGTGGCTGTAACAGGGTCATTTAGAAAAGGGGCGTGGCAAAATACACTAAAAAGCCTATAAATCCCAAATGAAAACTCAGAACTTCACCAAAATTGATGAGCATATGTGTCAGGACATGCTGAGGAAGCATGCAGAGTTTGATGGAAATCGGACCACAGGTGGCGCTATAACTGGCAAAAAGCCTTCATTCTTATTAGGGGTTCAAGCATGAAATGCTGAAACCCTATTGTAATTGTAAGGATTCGTAAAACGCATCGTGCAGGACAAACCGTAAGGCCTAGAGACTTGAAACCTGGTCAGATGGTAGGCCTCAATTTGGGGACAACCTATCAGAGTATGACCCCGATTGGCCCATAGGTGGCGCTACAGCAACCAAAAGTTCAGAATCGCTCACAACTCTTAGACCGTTTGCCCCAGGATCAAGTGTCTTATATCGCTGGAATCCTTGGCTCAAGGCGGACAAAATGGCCATCTCCGATTTGGATGTGGGCAGGAAAAAATTTCTGCTATGTCGGATTTTGTCCAAAACCTACTTTTGCGAACTAGTCCCTGGTTTTTCGCCCGATCGGAACCAAACCAGTCTAGGACAATTCTCTGGACTCTCTAGACCAATAATTATCGGAAAAAAAGTTGAACTTTTGCATTTGGGTGGCTGTAACAGGGTCATTTAGAAAAGGGGCGTGGCAAAATACACTAAAAAGCCTATAAATCCCAAATGAAAACTCAGAACTTCACCAAAATTGATGAGCATATGTGTCAGGACATGCTGAGGAAGCATGCAGAGTTTGATGGAAATCGGACCACAGGTGGCGCTATAACTGGCAAAAAGCCTTCATTCTTATTAGGGGTTCAAGCATGAAATGCTGAAACCCTATTGTAATTGTAAGGATTCGTAAAACACATCATGCAGGACAAACCGTAAGGCCTAGAGACTTGAAACCTGGCCAGATGGTAGGCCTCAATTTGGGGACAACCTATCAGAGTATGACCCCGATTGGCCCATAGGTGGCGCTACAGCAACCAAAAGTTCAGAATCGCTCACAACTCTTAGACCGTTTGCCCCAGGATCAAGTGTCTTATATCGCTGGAATCCTTGGCTCAAGGCGGACAAAATGGCCATCTCCGATTTGGATGTGGGCAGGAAAAAATTTCTGCTATGTCGGATTTTGTCCAAAACCTACTTTTGCGAACTAGTCCCTGGTTTTTCGCCCGATCGGAACCAAACCAGTCTAGGACAATTCTCTGGACTCTCTAGATCAATAATTATCGAAAAAAAGTTGAACTTTTGCATTTGGGTGGCTGTAACAGGGTCATTTAGAAAAGGGGCGTGGCAAAATACACTAAAAAGCCTATAAATCCCAAATGAAAACTCAGAACTTCACCAAAATTGATGAGCATATGTGTCAGGACATGCTGAGGAAGCATGCAGAGTTTGATGGAAATCGGACCACAGGTGGCGCTATAACTGGCAAAAAGCCTTCATTCTTATTAGGGGTTCAAGCATGAAATGCTGAAACCCTATTGTAATTGTAAGGATTCGTAAAACGCATCGTGCAGGACAAACCGTAAGGCCTAGAGACTTGAAACCTGGTCAGATGGTAGGCCTCAATTTGGGGACAACCTATCAGAGTATGACCCCGATTGGCCCATAGGTGGCGCTACAGCAACCAAAAGTTCAGAATCGCTCACAACTCTTAGACCGTTTGCCCCAGGATCAAGTGTCTTATATCGCTGGAATCCTTGGCTCAAGGCGGACAAAATGACCATCTCCGATTTGGATGTGGGCAGGAAAAAATTTCTGCTATGTCGGATTTTGTCCAAAACCTACTTTTGCGAACTAGTCCCTGGTTTTTCGCCCGATCGGAACCAAACCAGTCTAGGACAATTCTCTGGACTCTCTAGACCAATAATTATCGGAAAAAAAGTTGAACTTTTGCATTTGGGTGGCTGTAACAGGGTCATTTAGAAAAGGGGCGTGGCAAAATACACTAAAAAGCCTATAAATCCCAAATGAAAACTCAGAACTTCACCAAAATTGATGAGCATATGTGTCAGGACATGCTGAGGAAGCATGCAGAGTTTGATGGAAATCGGACCACAGGTGGCGCTATAACTGGCAAAAAGCCTTCATTCTTATTAGGGGTTCAAGCATGAAATGCTGAAACCCTATTGTAATTGTAAGGATTCGTAAAACACATCGTGCAGGACAAACCGTAAGGCCTAGAGACTTGAAACCTGGCCAGATGGTAGGCCTCAATTTGGGGACAACCTATCAGAGTATGACCCCGATTGGCCCATAGGTGGCGCTACAGCAACCAAAAGTTCAGAATCGCTCACAACTCTTAGACCGTTTGCCCCAGGATCAAGTGTCTTATATCGCTGGAATCCTTGGCTCAAGGCGGACAAAATGGCCATCTCCGATTTGGATGTGGGCAGGAAAAAATTTCTGCTATGTCGGATTTTGTCCAAAACCTACTTTTGCGAACTAGTCCCTGGTTTTTCGCCTGATCGGAACCAAACCAGTCTAGGACAATTCTCTGGACTCTCTAGATCAATAATTATCGAAAAAAAGTTGAACTTTTGCATTTGGGTGGCTGTAACAGGGTCATTTAGAAAAGGGGCGTGGCAAAATACACTAAAAAGCCTATAAATCCCAAATGAAAACTCAGAACTTCACCAAAATTGATGAGCATATGTGTCAGGACATGCTGAGGAAGCATGCAGAGTTTGATGGACATCGGACCACAGGGGGCGCTATAACTGGCAAAAAGCTTTCATTCTTATTAGGGGTTCAAGCATGAAATGCTGAAACCCTATTGTAATTGTAAGGATTCGTAAAACGCATCGTGCAGGACAAACCGTAAGGCCTAGAGACTTGAAACCTGGCCAGATGGTAGGCCTCAATTTGGGGACAACCTATCAGAGTATGACCCCGATTGGCCCATAGGTGGCGCTACAGCAACCAAAAGTTCAGAATCGCTCACAACTCTTAGACCGTTTGCCCCAGGATCAAGTGTCTTATATCGCTGGAATCCTTGGCTCAAGGCGGACAAAATGGCCATCTCCGATTTGGATGTGGGCAGGAAAAAATTTCTGCTATGTCGGATTTTGTCCAAAACCTACTTTTGCGAACTAGTCCCTGGTTTTTCGCCCGATCGGAACCAAACCAGTCTAGGACAATTCTCTGGACTCTCTAGATCAATAATTATCGAAAAAAAGTTGAACTTTTGCATTTGGGTGGCTGTAACAGGGTCATTTAGAAAAGGGGCGTGGCAAAATACACTAAAAAGCCTATAAATCCCAAATGAAAACTCAGAACTTCACCAAAATTGATGAGCATATGTGTCAGGACATGCTGAGGAAGCATGCAGAGTTTGATGGAAATCGGACCACAGGTGGCGCTATAACTGGCAAAAAGCCTTCATTCTTATTAGGGGTTCAAGCATGAAATGCTGAAACCCTATTGTAATTGTAAGGATTCGTAAAACGCATCGTGCAGGACAAACCGTAAGGCCTAGAGACTTGAAACCTGGCCAGATGGTAGGCCTCAATTTGGGGACAACCTATCAGAGTATGACCCCGATTGGCCCATAGGTGGCGCTACAGCAACCAAAAGTTCAGAATCGCTCACAACTCTTAGACCGTTTGCCCCAGGATCAAGTGTCTTATATCGCTGGAATCCTTGGCTCAAGGCGGACAAAATGGCCATCTCCGATTTGGATGTGGGCAGGAAAAAATTTCTGCTATGTCGGATTTTGTCCAAAACCTACTTTTGCGAACTAGTCCCTGGTTTTTCGCCCGATCGGAACCAAACCAGTCTAGGACAATTCTCTGGACTCTCTAGACCAATAATTATCGGAAAAAAAGTTGAACTTTTGCATTTGGGTGGCTGTAACAGGGTCATTTAGAAAAGGGGCGTGGCAAAATACACTAAAAAGCCTATAAATCCCAAATGAAAACTCAGAACTTCACCAAAATTGATGAGCATATGTGTCAGGACATGCTGAGGAAGCATGCAGAGTTTGATGGAAATCGGACCACAGGTGGCGCTATAACTGGCAAAAAGCCTTCATTCTTATTAGGGGTTCAAGCATGAAATGCTGAAACCCTATTGTAATTGTAAGGATTCGTAAAACGCATCGTGCAGGACAAACCGTAAGGCCTAGAGACTTGAAACCTGGCCAGATGGTAGGCCTCAATTTGGGGACAACCTATCAGAGTATGACCCCGATTGGCCCATAGGTGGCGCTACAGCAACCAAAAGTTCAGAATCGCTCACAACTCTTAGACCGTTTGCCCCAGGATCAAGTGTCTTATATCGCTGGAATCCTTGGCTCAAGGCGGACAAAATGGCCATCTCCGATTTGGATGTGGGCAGGAAAAAATTTCTGCTATGTCGGATTTTGTCCAAAACCTACTTTTGCGAACTAGTCCCTGGTTTTTCGCCCGATCGGAACCAAACCAGTCTAGGACAATTCTCTGGACTCTCTAGATCAATAATTATCGAAAAAAAGTTGAACTTTTGCATTTGGGTGGCTGTAACAGGGTCATTTAGAAAAGGGGCGTGGCAAAATACACTAAAAAGCCTATAAATCCCAAATGAAAACTCAGAACTTCACCAAAATTGATGAGCATATGTGTCAGGACATGCTGAGGAAGCATGCAGAGTTTGATGGAAATCGGACCACAGGGGGCGCTATAACTGGCAAAAAGCTTTCATTCTTATTAGGGGTTCAAGCATGAAATGCTGAAACCCTATTGTAATTGTAAGGATTCGTAAAACGCATCGTGCAGGACAAACCGTAAGGCCTAGAGACTTGAAACCTGGCCAGATGGTAGGCCTCAATTTGGGGACAACCTATCAGAGTATGACCCCGATTGGCCCATAGGTGGCGCTACAGCAACCAAAAGTTCAGAATCGCTCACAACTCTTAGACCGTTTGCCCCAGGATCAAGTGTCTTATATCGCTGGAATCCTTGGCTCAAGGCGGACAAAATGGCCATCTCCGATTTGGATGTGGGCAGGAAAAAATTTCTGCTATGTCGGATTTTGTCCAAAACCTACTTTTGCGAACTAGTCCCTGGTTTTTCGCCCGATCGGAACCAAACCAGTCTAGGACAATTCTCTGGACTCTCTAGATCAATAATTATCGAAAAAAAGTTGAACTTTTGCATTTGGGTGGCTGTAACAGGGTCATTTAGAAAAGGGGCGTGGCAAAATACACTAAAAAGCCTATAAATCCCAAATGAAAACTCAGAACTTCACCAAAATTGATGAGCATATGTGTCAGGACATGCTGAGGAAGCATGCAGAGTTTGATGGAAATCGGACCACAGGTGGCGCTATAACTGGCAAAAAGCCTTCATTCTTATTAGGGGTTCAAGCATGAAATGCTGAAACCCTATTGTAATTGTAAGGATTCGTAAAACGCATCGTGCAGGACAAACCGTAAGGCCTAGAGACTTGAAACCTGGCCAGATGGTAGGCCTCAATTTGGGGACAACCTATCAGAGTATGACCCCGATTGGCCCATAGGTGGCGCTACAGCAACCAAAAGTTCAGAATCGCTCACAACTCTTAGACCGTTTGCCCCAGGATCAAGTGTCTTATATCGCTGGAATCCTTGGCTCAAGGCGGACAAAATGGCCATCTCCGATTTGGATGTGGGCAGGAAAAAATTTCTGCTATGTCGGATTTTGTCCAAAACCTACTTTTGCGAACTAGTCCCTGGTTTTTCGCCCGATCGGAACCAAACCAGTCTAGGACAATTCTCTGGACTCTCTAGATCAATAATTATCGAAAAAAAGTTGAACTTTTGCATTTGGGTGGCTGTAACAGGGTCATTTAGAAAAGGGGCGTGGCAAAATACACTAAAAAGCCTATAAATCCCAAATGAAAACTCAGAACTTCACCAAAATTGATGAGCATATGTGTCAGGACATGCTGAGGAAGCATGCAGAGGTTGATGGAAATCGGACCACAGGTGGCGCTATAACTGGCAAAAAGCCTTCATTCTTATTAGGGGTTCAAGCATGAAATGCTGAAACCCTATTGTAATTGTAAGGATTCGTAAAACGCATCGTGCAGGACAAACCGTAAGGCCTAGAGACTTGAAACCTGGCCAGATGGTAGGCCTCAATTTGGGGACAACCTATCAGAGTATGACCCCGATTGGCCCATAGGTGGCGCTACAGCAACCAAAAGTTCAGAATCGCTCACAACTCTTAGACCGTTTGCCCCAGGATCAAGTGTCTTATATCGTTGGAATCCTTGGCTCAAGGCGGACAACATGGCCATCTCCGATTTGGATGTGGGCAGGAAAAAAATTCTGCTATGTCAGATTTTGTCCAAAACCTACTTTTGCGAACTAGTCCCTGGTTTTTCGCCCGATCGGAACCAAACCAGTCTAGGACAATTCTCTGGACTCTCTAGATCAATAATTATCGAAAAAAAGTTGAACTTTTGCATTTGGGTGGCTGTAACAGGGTCATTTAGAAAAGGGGCGTGGCAAAATACACTAAAAAGCCTATAAATCCCAAATGAAAACTCAGAACTTCACCAAAATTGATGAGCATATGTGTCAGGACATGCTGAGGAAGCATGCAGAGATTGATGGAAATCGGACCACAGGTGGCGCTATAACTGGCAAAAAGCCTTCATTCTTATTAGGGGTTCAAGCATGAAATGCTGAAACCCTATTGTAATTGTAAGGATTCGTAAAACGCATCGTGCAGGACAAACCGTAAGGCCTAGAGACTTGAAACCTGGCCAGATGGTAGGCCTCAATTTGGGGACAACCTATCAGAGTATGACCCCGATTGGCCCATAGGTGGCGCTACAGCAACCAAAAGTTCAGAATCGCTCACAACTCTTAGACCGTTTGCCCCAGGATCAAGTGTCTTATATCGCTGGAATCCTTGGCTCAAGGCGGACAAAATGGCCATCTCCGATTTGGATGTGGGCAGGAAAAAATTTCTGCTATGTCGGATTTTGTCCAAAACCTACTTTTGCGAACTAGTCCCTGGTTTTTCGCCCGATCGGAACCAAACCAGTCTAGGACAATTCTCTGGACTCTCTAGATCAATAGTTATCGAAAAAAAGTTGAACTTTTGCATTTGGGTGGCTGTAACAGGGTCATTTAGAAAAGGGGCGTGGCAAAATACACTAAAAAGCCTATAAATCCCAAATGAAAACTCAGAACTTCACCAAAATTGATGAGCATATGTGTCAGGACATGCTGAGGAAGCATGCAGAGTTTGATGGAAATCGGACCACAGGTGGCGCTATAACTGGCAAAAAGCCTTCATTCTTATTAGGGGTTCAAGCATGAAATGCTGAAACCCTATTGTAATTGTAAGGATTCGTAAAACGCATCGTGCAGGACAAACCGTAAGGCCTAGAGACTTGAAACCTGGCCAGATGGTAGGCCTCAATTTGGGGACAACCTATCAGAGTATGACCCCGATTGGCCCATAGGTGGCGCTACAGCAACCAAAAGTTCAGAATCGCTCACAACTCTTAGACCGTTTGCCCCAGGATCAAGTGTCTTATATCGCTGGAATCCTTGGCTCAAGGCGGACAAAATGGCCATCTCCGATTTGGATGTGGGCAGGAAAAACTTTCTGCTATGTCGGATTTTATCCAAAACCTACTTTTGCGAACTAGTCCCTGGTTTTTCGCCCGATCGGAACCAAACCAGTCTAGGACAATTCTCTGGACTCTCTAGATCAATAATTATCGAAAAAAAAGTTGAACTTTTGCATTTGGGTGGCTGTAACAGGGTCATTTAGAAAAGGGGCGTGGCAAAATATACTAAAAAGCCTATAAATCCCAAATGAAAACTCAGAACTTCACCAAAATTGATGAGCATATGTGTCAGGACATGCTGAGGAAGCATGCAGAGTTTGATGGAAATCGGACCACAGGTGGCGCTATAACTGGCAAAAAGCCTTCATTCTTATTAGGGGTTCAAGCATGAAATGCTGAAACCCTATTGTAATTGTAAGGATTCGTAAAACGCATCGTGCAGGACAAACCGTAAGGCCTAGAGACTTGAAACCTGGCCAGATGGTAGGCCTCAATTTGGGGACAACCTATCAGAGTATGACCCCGATTGGCCCATAGGTGGCGCTACAGCAACCAAAAGTTCAGAATCACTCACAACTCTTAGACCGTTTGCCCCAGGATCAAGTGTCTTATATCGCTGGAATCCTTGGCTCAAGGCGGACAAAATGGCCATCTCCGATTTGGATGTGGGCAGGAAAAAATTTCTGCTATGTCGGATTTTGTCCAAAACCTACTTTTGCGAACTAGTCCCTGGTTTTTCGCCCGATCGGAACCAAACCAGTCTAGGACAATTCTCTGGACTCTCTAGATCAATAATTATCGAAAAAAAGTTGAACTTTTGCATTTGGGTGGCTGTAACAGGGTCATTTAGAAAAGGGGCGTGGCAAAATACACTAAAAAGCCTATAAATCCCAAATGAAAACTCAGAACTTCACCAAAATTGATGAGCATATGTGTCAGGACATGCTGAGGAAGCATGCAGAGTTTGATGGAAATCGGACCACAGGTGGCGCTATAACTGGCAAAAAGCCTTCATTCTTATTAGGGGTTCAAGCATGAAATGCTGAAACCCTATTGTAATTGTAAGGATTCGTAAAACGCATCGTGCAGGACAAACCGTAAGGCCTAGAGACTTGAAACCTGGCCAGATGGTAGGCCTCAATTTGGGGACAACCTATCAGAGTATGACCCCGATTGGCCCATAGGTGGCGCTACAGCAACCAAAAGTTCAGAATCGCTCACAACTCTTAGACCGTTTGCCCCAGGATCAAGTGTCTTATATCGCTGGAATCCTTGGCTCAAGGCGGACAAAATGGCCATCTCCGATTTGGATGTGGGCAGGAAAAAATTTCTGCTATGTCGGATTTTGTCCAAAACCTACTTTTGCGAACTAGTCCCTGGTTTTTCGCCCGATCGGAACCAAACCAGTCTAGGACAATTCTCTGGACTCTCTAGATCAATAATTATCGAAAAAAAGTTGAACTTTTGCATTTGGGTGGCTGTAACAGGGTCATTTAGAAAAGGGGCGTGGCAAAATACACTAAAAAGCCTATAAATCCCAAATGAAAACTCAGAACTTCACCAAAATTGATGAGCATATGTGTCAGGACATGCTGAGGAAGCATGCAGAGTTTGATGGAAATCGGACCACAGGGGGCGCTATAACTGGCAAAAAGCTTTCATTCTTATTAGGGGTTCAAGCATGAAATGCTGAAACCCTATTGTAATTGTAAGGATTCGTAAAACGCATCGTGCAGGACAAACCGTAAGGCCTAGAGACTTGAAACCTGGCCAGATGGTAGGCCTCAATTTGGGGACAACCTATCAGAGTATGACCCCGATTGGCCCATAGGTGGCGCTACAGCAACCAAAAGTTCAGAATCACTCACAACTCTTAGACCGTTTGCCCCAGGATCAAGTGTCTTATATCGCTGGAATCCTTGGCTCAAGGCGGACAAAATGGCCATCTCCGATTTGGATGTGGGCAGGAAAAAATTTCTGCTATGTCGGATTTTGTCCAAAACCTACTTTTGCGAACTAGTCCCTGGTTTTTCGCCCGATCGGAACCAAACCAGTCTAGGACAATTCTCTGGACTCTCTAGATCAATAATTATCGAAAAAAAAGTTGAACTTTTGCATTTGGTTGGCTGTAACAGGGTCATTTAGAAAAGGGGCGTGGCAAAATACACTAAAAAGCCTATAAATCCCAAATGAAAACTCAGAACTTCACCAAAATTGATGAGCATATGTGTCAGGACATGCTGAGGAAGCATGCAGAGTTTGATGGAAATCGGACCACAGGTGGCGCTATAACTGGCAAAAAGCCTTCATTCTTATTAGGGGTTCAAGCATGAAATGCTGAAACCCTATTGTAATTGTAAGGATTCGTAAAACGCATCGTGCAGGACAAACCGTAAGGCCTAGAGACTTGAAACCTGGCCAGATGGTAGGCCTCAATTTGGGGACAACCTATCAGAGTATGACCCCGATTGGCCCATAGGTGGCGCTACAGCAACCAAAAGTTCAGAATCGCTCACAACTCTTAGACCGTTTGCCCCAGGATCAAGTGTCTTATATCGCTGGAATCCTTGGCTCAAGGCGGACAAAATGGCCATCTCCGATTTGGATGTGGGCAGGAAAAACTTTCTGCTATGTCGGATTTTGTCCAAAACCTACTTTTGCGAACTAGTCCCTGGTTTTTCGCCCGATCGGAACCAAACCAGTCTAGGACAATTCTCTGGACTCTCTAGATCAATAATTATCGAAAAAAAGTTGAACTTTTGCATTTGGGTGGCTGTAACAGGGTCATTTAGAAAAGGGGCATGGCAAAATACACTAAAAAGCCTATAAATCCCAAATGAAAACTCAGAACTTCACCAAAATTGATGAGCATATGTGTCAGGACATGCTGAGGAAGCATGCAGAGTTTGATGGAAATCGGACCACAGGTGGCGCTATAACTGGCAAAAAGCCTTCATTCTTATTAGGGGTTCAAGCATGAAATGCTGAAACCCTATTGTAATTGTAAGGATTCGTAAAACGCATCGTGCAGGACAAACCGTAAGGCCTAGAGACTTGAAACCTGGCCAGATGGTAGGCCTCAATTTGGGGACAACCTATCAGAGTATGACCCCGATTGGCCCATAGGTGGCGCTACAGCAACCAAAAGTTCAGAATCGCTCACAACTCTTAGACCGTTTGCCCCAGGATCAAGTGTCTTATATCGCTGGAATCCTTGGCTCAAGGCGGACAAAATGGCCATCTCCGATTTGGATGTGGGCAGGAAAAAATTTCTGCTATGTCGGATTTTGTCCAAAACCTACTTTTGCGAACTAGTCCCTGGTTTTTCGCCCGATCGGAACCAAACCAGTCTAGGACAATTCTCTGGACTCTCTAGATCAATAATTATCGAAAAAAAGTTGAACTTTTGCATTTGGGTGGCTGTAACAGGGTCATTTAGAAAAGGGGCGTGGCAAAATACACTAAAAAGCCTATAAATCCCAAATGAAAACTCAGAACTTCACCAAAATTGATGAGCATATGTGTCAGGACATGCTGAGGAAGCATGCAGAGTTTGATGGAAATCGGACCACAGGTGGCGCTATAACTGGCAAAAAGCCTTCATTCTTATTAGGGGTTCAAGCATGAAATGCTGAAACCCTATTGTAATTGTAAGGATTCGTAAAACGCATCGTGCAGGACAAACCGTAAGGCCTAGAGACTTGAAACCTGGTCAGATGGTAGGCCTCAATTTGGGGACAACCTATCAGAGTATGACCCCGATTGGCCCATAGGTGGCGCTACAGCAACCAAAAGTTCAGAATCGCTCACAACTCTTAGACCGTTTGCCCCAGGATCAAGTGTCTTATATCGCTGGAATCCTTGGCTCAAGGCGGACAAAATGGCCATCTCCGATTTGGATGTGGGCAGGAAAAAATTTCTGCTATGTCGGATTTTGTCCAAAACCTACTTTTGCGAACTAGTCCCTGGTTTTTCGCCCGATCGGAACCAAACCAGTCTAGGACAATTCTCTGGACTCTCTAGACCAATAATTATTGGAAAAAAAGTTGAACTTTTGCATTTGGGTGGCTGTAACAGGGTCATTTAGAAAAGGGGCGTGGCAAAATACACTAAAAAGCCTATAAATCCCAAATGAAAACTCAGAACTTCACCAAAATTGATGAGCATATGTGTCAGGACATGCTGAGGAAGCATGCAGAGTTTGATGGAAATCGGACCACAGGTGGCGCTATAACTGGCAAAAAGCCTTCATTCTTATTAGGGGTTCAAGCATGAAATGCTGAAACCCTATTGTAATTGTAAGGATTCGTAAAACGCATCGTGCAGGACAAACCGTAAGGCCTAGAGACTTGAAACCTGGCCAGATGGTAGGCCGGGACAACCTATCAGAGTATGACCCCGATTGGCCCATAGGTGGCGCTACAGCAACCAAAAGTTCAGAATCGCTCACAACTCTTAGACCGTTTGCCCCAGGATCAAGTGTCTTATATCACTGGAATCCTTGGCTCAAGGCGGACAAAATGGCCATCTCCGATTTGGATGTGGGCAGGAAAAAATTTCTGCTATGTCGGATTTTGTCCAAAACCTACTTTTGCGAACTAGTCCCTGGTTTTTCGCCCGATCGGAACCAAACCAGTCTAGGACAATTCTCTGGACTCTCTAGATCAATAATTATCGAAAAAAAGTTGAACTTTTGCATTTGGGTGGCTGTAACAGGGTCATTTAGAAAAGGGGCGTGGCAAAATACACTAAAAAGCCTATAAATCCCAAATGAAAACTCAGAACTTCACCAAAATTGATGAGCATATGTGTCAGGACATGCTGAGGAAGCATGCAGAGTTTGATGGAAATCGGACCACAGGGGGCGCTATAACTGGCAAAAAGCTTTCATTCTTATTAGGGGTTCAAGCATGAAATGCTGAAACCCTATTGTAATTGTAAGGATTCGTAAAACGCATCGTGCAGGACAAACCGTAAGGCCTAGAGACTTGAAACCTGGCCAGATGGTAGGCCTCAATTTGGGGACAACCTATCAGAGTATGACCCCGATTGGCCCATAGGTGGCGCTACAGCAACCAAAAGTTCAGAATCGCTCACAACTCTTAGACCGTTTGCCCCAGGATCAAGTGTCTTATATCGCTGGAATCCTTGGCTCAAGGCGGACAAAATGGCCATCTCCGATTTGGATGTGGGCAGGAAAAAATTTCTGCTATGTCGGATTTTGTCCAAAACCTACTTTTGCGAACTAGTCCCTGGTTTTTCGCCCGATCGGAACCAAACCAGTCTAGGACAATTCTCTGGACTCTCTAGATCAATAATTATCGAAAAAAAGTTGAACTTTTGCATTTGGGTGGCTGTAACAGGGTCATTTAGAAAAGGGGCGTGGCAAAATACACTAAAAAGCCTATAAATCCCAAATGAAAACTCAGAACTTCACCAAAATTGATGAGCATATGTGTCAGGACATGCTGAGGAAGCATGCAGAGTTTGATGGAAATCGGACCACAGGTGGCGCTATAACTGGCAAAAAGCCTTCATTCTTATTAGGGGTTCAAGCATGAAATGCTGAAACCCTATTGTAATTGTAAGGATTCGTAAAACGCATCGTGCAGGACAAACCGTAAGGCCTAGAGACTTGAAACCTGGCCAGATGGTAGGCCTCAATTTGGGGACAACCTATCAGAGTATGACCCCGATTGGCCCATAGGTGGCGCTACAGCAACCAAAAGTTCAGAATCGCTCACAACTCTTAGACCGTTTGCCCCAGGATCAAGTGTCTTATATCGCTGGAATCCTTGGCTCAAGGCGGACAAAATGGCCATCTCCGATTTGGATGTGGGCAGGAAAAAATTTCTGCTATGTCGGATTTTGTCCAAAACCTACTTTTGCGAACTAGTCCCTGGTTTTTCGCCCGATCGGAACCAAACCAGTCTAGGACAATTCTCTGGACTCTCTAGATCAATAATTATCGAAAAAAAGTTGAACTTTTGCATTTGGGTGGCTGTAACAGGGTCATTTAGAAAAGGGGCGTGGCAAAATACACTAAAAAGCCTATAAATCCCAAATGAAAACTCAGAACTTCACCAAAATTGATGAGCATATGTGTCAGGACATGCTGAGGAAGCATGCAGAGGTTGATGGAAATTGGACCACAGGTGGCGCTATAACTGGCAAAAAGCCTTCATTCTTATTAGGGGTTCAAGCATGAAATGCTGAAACCCTATTGTAATTGTAAGGATTCGTAAAACGCATCGTGCAGGACAAACCGTAAGGCCTAGAGACTTGAAACCTGGCCAGATGGTAGGCCTCAATTTGGGGACAACCTATCAGAGTATGACCCCGATTGGCCCATAGGTGGCGCTACAGCAACCAAAAGTTCAGAATCTCTCACAACTCTTAGACCGTTTGCCCCAGGATCAAGTGTCTTATATCGTTGGAATCCTTGGCTCAAGGCGGACAACATGGCCATCTCCGATTTGGATGTGGGCAGGAAAAAAATTCTGCTATGTCAGATTTTGTCCAAAACCTACTTTTGCGAACTAGTCCCTGGTTTTTCGCCCGATCGGAACCAAACCAGTCTAGGACAATTCTCTGGACTCTCTAGATCAATAATTATCGAAAAAAAGTTGAACTTTTGCATTTGGGTGGCTGTAACAGGGTCATTTAGAAAAGGGGCGTGGCAAAATACACTAAAAAGCCTATAAATCCCAAATGAAAACTCAGAACTTCACCAAAATTGATGAGCATATGTGTCAGGACATGCTGAGGAAGCATGCAGAGATTGATGGAAATCGGACCACAGGTGGCGCTATAACTGGCAAAAAGCCTTCATTCTTATTAGGGGTTCAAGCATGAAATGCTGAAACCCTATTGTAATTGTAAGGATTCGTAAAACGCATCGTGCAGGACAAACCGTAAGGCCTAGAGACTTGAAACCTGGCCAGATGGTAGGCCTCAATTTGGGGACAACCTATCAGAGTATGACCCCGATTGGCCCATAGGTGGCGCTACAGCAACCAAAAGTTCAGAATCGCTCACAACTCTTAGACCGTTTGCCCCAGGATCAAGTGTCTTATATCGCTGGAATCCTTGGCTCAAGGCGGACAAAATGGCCATCTCCGATTTGGATGTGGGCAGGAAAAAATTTCTGCTATGTCGGATTTTGTCCAAAACCTACTTTTGCGAACTAGTCCCTGGTTTTTCGCCCGATCGGAACCAAACCAGTCTAGGACAATTCTCTGGACTCTCTAGATCAATAGTTATCGAAAAAAAGTTGAACTTTTGCATTTGGGTGGCTGTAACAGGGTCATTTAGAAAAGGGGCGTGGCAAAATACACTAAAAAGCCTATAAATCCCAAATGAAAACTCAGAACTTCACCAAAATTGATGAGCATATGTGTCAGGACATGCTGAGGAAGCATGCAGAGTTTGATGGAAATCGGACCACAGGTGGCGCTATAACTGGCAAAAAGCCTTCATTCTTATTAGGGGTTCAAGCATGAAATGCTGAAACCCTATTGTAATTGTAAGGATTCGTAAAACGCATCGTGCAGGACAAACCGTAAGGCCTAGAGACTTGAAACCTGGCCAGATGGTAGGCCTCAATTTGGGGACAACCTATCAGAGTATGACCCCGATTGGCCCATAGGTGGCGCTACAGCAACCAAAAGTTCAGAATCGCTCACAACTCTTAGACCGTTTGCCCCAGGATCAAGTGTCTTATATCGCTGGAATCCTTGGCTCAAGGCGGACAAAATGGCCATCTCCGATTTGGATGTGGGCAGGAAAAACTTTCTGCTATGTCGGATTTTGTCCAAAACCTACTTTTGCGAACTAGTCCCTGGTTTTTCGCCCGATCGGAACCAAACCAGTCTAGGACAATTCTCTGGACTCTCTAGATCAATAATTATCGAAAAAAAAGTTGAACTTTTGCATTTGGGTGGCTGTAACAGGGTCATTTAGAAAAGGGGCGTGGCAAAATACACTAAAAAGCCTATAAATCCCAAATGAAAACTCAGAACTTCACCAAAATTGATGAGCATATGTGTCAGGACATGCTGAGGAAGCATGCAGAGTTTGATGGAAATCGGACCACAGGTGGCGCTATAACTGGCAAAAAGCCTTCATTCTTATTAGGGGTTCAAGCATGAAATGCTGAAACCCTATTGTAATTGTAAGGATTCGTAAAACGCATCGTGCAGGACAAACCGTAAGGCCTAGAGACTTGAAACCTGGCCAGATGGTAGGCCTCAATTTGGGGACAACCTATCAGAGTATGACCCCGATTGGCCCATAGGTGGCGCTACAGCAACCAAAAGTTCAGAATCACTCACAACTCTTAGACCGTTTGCCCCAGGATCAAGTGTCTTATATCGCTGGAATCCTTGGCTCAAGGCGGACAAAATGGCCATCTCCGATTTGGATGTGGGCAGGAAAAAATTTCTGCTATGTCGGATTTTGTCCAAAACCTACTTTTGCGAACTAGTCCCTGGTTTTTCGCCCGATCGGAACCAAACCAGTCTAGGACAATTCTCTGGACTCTCTAGATCAATAATTATCGAAAAAAAGTTGAACTTTTGCATTTGGGTGGCTGTAACAGGGTCATTTAGAAAAGGGGCGTGGCAAAATACACTAAAAAGCCTATAAATCCCAAATGAAAACTCAGAACTTCACCAAAATTGATGAGCATATGTGTCAGGACATGCTGAGGAAGCATGCAGAGTTTGATGGAAATCGGACCACAGGTGGCGCTATAACTGGCAAAAAGCCTTCATTCTTATTAGGGGTTCAAGCATGAAATGCTGAAACCCTATTGTAATTGTAAGGATTCGTAAAACGCATCGTGCAGGACAAACCGTAAGGCCTAGAGACTTGAAACCTGGTCAGATGGTAGGCCTCAATTTGGGGACAACCTATCAGAGTATGACCCCGATTGGCCCATAGGTGGCGCTACAGCAACCAAAAGTTCAGAATCGCTCACAACTCTTAGACCGTTTGCCCCAGGATCAAGTGTCTTATATCGCTGGAATCCTTGGCTCAAGGCGGACAAAATGGCCATCTCCGATTTGGATGTGGGCAGGAAAAAATTTCTGCTATGTCGGATTTTGTCCAAAACCTACTTTTGCGAACTAGTCCCTGGTTTTTCGCCCGATCGGAACCAAACCAGTCTAGGACAATTCTCTGGACTCTCTAGACCAATAATTATTGGAAAAAAAGTTGAACTTTTGCATTTGGGTGGCTGTAACAGGGTCATTTAGAAAAGGGGCGTGGCAAAATACACTAAAAAGCCTATAAATCCCAAATGAAAACTCAGAACTTCACCAAAATTGATGAGCATATGTGTCAGGACATGCTGAGGAAGCATGCAGAGTTTGATGGAAATCGGACCACAGGTGGCGCTATAACTGGCAAAAAGCCTTCATTCTTATTAGGGGTTCAAGCATGAAATGCTGAAACCCTATTGTAATTGTAAGGATTCGTAAAACGCATCGTGCAGGACAAACCGTAAGGCCTAGAGACTTGAAACCTGGCCAGATGGTAGGCCGGGACAACCTATCAGAGTATGACCCCGATTGGCCCATAGGTGGCGCTACAGCAACCAAAAGTTCAGAATCGCTCACAACTCTTAGACCGTTTGCCCCAGGATCAAGTGTCTTATATCACTGGAATCCTTGGCTCAAGGCGGACAAAATGGCCATCTCCGATTTGGATGTGGGCAGGAAAAAATTTCTGCTATGTCGGATTTTGTCCAAAACCTACTTTTGCGAACTAGTCCCTGGTTTTTCGCCCGATCGGAACCAAACCAGTCTAGGACAATTCTCTGGACTCTCTAGATCAATAATTATCGAAAAAAAGTTGAACTTTTGCATTTGGGTGGCTGTAACAGGGTCATTTAGAAAAGGGGCGTGGCAAAATACACTAAAAAGCCTATAAATCCCAAATGAAAACTCAGAACTTCACCAAAATTGATGAGCATATGTGTCAGGACATGCTGAGGAAGCATGCAGAGTTTGATGGAAATCGGACCACAGGGGGCGCTATAACTGGCAAAAAGCTTTCATTCTTATTAGGGGTTCAAGCATGAAATGCTGAAACCCTATTGTAATTGTAAGGATTCGTAAAACGCATCGTGCAGGACAAACCGTAAGGCCTAGAGACTTGAAACCTGGCCAGATGGTAGGCCTCAATTTGGGGACAACCTATCAGAGTATGACCCCGATTGGCCCATAGGTGGCGCTACAGCAACCAAAAGTTCAGAATCGCTCACAACTCTTAGACCGTTTGCCCCAGGATCAAGTGTCTTATATCGCTGGAATCCTTGGCTCAAGGCGGACAAAATGGCCATCTCCGATTTGGATGTGGGCAGGAAAAAATTTCTGCTATGTCGGATTTTGTCCAAAACCTACTTTTGCGAACTAGTCCCTGGTTTTTCGCCCGATCGGAACCAAACCAGTCTAGGACAATTCTCTGGACTCTCTAGATCAATAATTATCGAAAAAAAGTTGAACTTTTGCATTTGGGTGGCTGTAACAGGGTCATTTAGAAAAGGGGCGTGGCAAAATACACTAAAAAGCCTATAAATCCCAAATGAAAACTCAGAACTTCACCAAAATTGATGAGCATATGTGTCAGGACATGCTGAGGAAGCATGCAGAGTTTGATGGAAATCGGACCACAGGTGGCGCTATAACTGGCAAAAAGCCTTCATTCTTATTAGGGGTTCAAGCATGAAATGCTGAAACCCTATTGTAATTGTAAGGATTCGTAAAACGCATCGTGCAGGACAAACCGTAAGGCCTAGAGACTTGAAACCTGGCCAGATGGTAGGCCTCAATTTGGGGACAACCTATCAGAGTATGACCCCGATTGGCCCATAGGTGGCGCTACAGCAACCAAAAGTTCAGAATCGCTCACAACTCTTAGACCGTTTGCCCCAGGATCAAGTGTCTTATATCGCTGGAATCCTTGGCTCAAGGCGGACAAAATGGCCATCTCCGATTTGGATGTGGGCAGGAAAAAATTTCTGCTATGTCGGATTTTGTCCAAAACCTACTTTTGCGAACTAGTCCCTGGTTTTTCGCCCGATCGGAACCAAACCAGTCTAGGACAATTCTCTGGACTCTCTAGATCAATAATTATCGAAAAAAAGTTGAACTTTTGCATTTGGGTGGCTGTAACAGGGTCATTTAGAAAAGGGGCGTGGCAAAATACACTAAAAAGCCTATAAATCCCAAATGAAAACTCAGAACTTCACCAAAATTGATGAGCATATGTGTCAGGACATGCTGAGGAAGCATGCAGAGGTTGATGGAAATTGGACCACAGGTGGCGCTATAACTGGCAAAAAGCCTTCATTCTTATTAGGGGTTCAAGCATGAAATGCTGAAACCCTATTGTAATTGTAAGGATTCGTAAAACGCATCGTGCAGGACAAACCGTAAGGCCTAGAGACTTGAAACCTGGCCAGATGGTAGGCCTCAATTTGGGGACAACCTATCAGAGTATGACCCCGATTGGCCCATAGGTGGCGCTACAGCAACCAAAAGTTCAGAATCTCTCACAACTCTTAGACCGTTTGCCCCAGGATCAAGTGTCTTATATCGTTGGAATCCTTGGCTCAAGGCGGACAACATGGCCATCTCCGATTTGGATGTGGGCAGGAAAAAAATTCTGCTATGTCAGATTTTGTCCAAAACCTACTTTTGCGAACTAGTCCCTGGTTTTTCGCCCGATCGGAACCAAACCAGTCTAGGACAATTCTCTGGACTCTCTAGATCAATAATTATCGAAAAAAAGTTGAACTTTTGCATTTGGGTGGCTGTAACAGGGTCATTTAGAAAAGGGGCGTGGCAAAATACACTAAAAAGCCTATAAATCCCAAATGAAAACTCAGAACTTCACCAAAATTGATGAGCATATGTGTCAGGACATGCTGAGGAAGCATGCAGAGATTGATGGAAATCGGACCACAGGTGGCGCTATAACTGGCAAAAAGCCTTCATTCTTATTAGGGGTTCAAGCATGAAATGCTGAAACCCTATTGTAATTGTAAGGATTCGTAAAACGCATCGTGCAGGACAAACCGTAAGGCCTAGAGACTTGAAACCTGGCCAGATGGTAGGCCTCAATTTGGGGACAACCTATCAGAGTATGACCCCGATTGGCCCATAGGTGGCGCTACAGCAACCAAAAGTTCAGAATCGCTCACAACTCTTAGACCGTTTGCCCCAGGATCAAGTGTCTTATATCGCTGGAATCCTTGGCTCAAGGCGGACAAAATGGCCATCTCCGATTTGGATGTGGGCAGGAAAAAATTTCTGCTATGTCGGATTTTGTCCAAAACCTACTTTTGCGAACTAGTCCCTGGTTTTTCGCCCGATCGGAACCAAACCAGTCTAGGACAATTCTCTGGACTCTCTAGATCAATAGTTATCGAAAAAAAGTTGAACTTTTGCATTTGGGTGGCTGTAACAGGGTCATTTAGAAAAGGGGCGTGGCAAAATACACTAAAAAGCCTATAAATCCCAAATGAAAACTCAGAACTTCACCAAAATTGATGAGCATATGTGTCAGGACATGCTGAGGAAGCATGCAGAGTTTGATGGAAATCGGACCACAGGTGGCGCTATAACTGGCAAAAAGCCTTCATTCTTATTAGGGGTTCAAGCATGAAATGCTGAAACCCTATTGTAATTGTAAGGATTCGTAAAACGCATCGTGCAGGACAAACCGTAAGGCCTAGAGACTTGAAACCTGGCCAGATGGTAGGCCTCAATTTGGGGACAACCTATCAGAGTATGACCCCGATTGGCCCATAGGTGGCGCTACAGCAACCAAAAGTTCAGAATCGCTCACAACTCTTAGACCGTTTGCCCCAGGATCAAGTGTCTTATATCGCTGGAATCCTTGGCTCAAGGCGGACAAAATGGCCATCTCCGATTTGGATGTGGGCAGGAAAAACTTTCTGCTATGTCGGATTTTGTCCAAAACCTACTTTTGCGAACTAGTCCCTGGTTTTTCGCCCGATCGGAACCAAACCAGTCTAGGACAATTCTCTGGACTCTCTAGATCAATAATTATCGAAAAAAAAGTTGAACTTTTGCATTTGGGTGGCTGTAACAGGGTCATTTAGAAAAGGGGCGTGGCAAAATACACTAAAAAGCCTATAAATCCCAAATGAAAACTCAGAACTTCACCAAAATTGATGAGCATATGTGTCAGGACATGCTGAGGAAGCATGCAGAGTTTGATGGAAATCGGACCACAGGTGGCGCTATAACTGGCAAAAAGCCTTCATTCTTATTAGGGGTTCAAGCATGAAATGCTGAAACCCTATTGTAATTGTAAGGATTCGTAAAACGCATCGTGCAGGACAAACCGTAAGGCCTAGAGACTTGAAACCTGGCCAGATGGTAGGCCTCAATTTGGGGACAACCTATCAGAGTATGACCCCGATTGGCCCATAGGTGGCGCTACAGCAACCAAAAGTTCAGAATCACTCACAACTCTTAGACCGTTTGCCCCAGGATCAAGTGTCTTATATCGCTGGAATCCTTGGCTCAAGGCGGACAAAATGGCCATCTCCGATTTGGATGTGGGCAGGAAAAAATTTCTGCTATGTCGGATTTTGTCCAAAACCTACTTTTGCGAACTAGTCCCTGGTTTTTCGCCCGATCGGAACCAAACCAGTCTAGGACAATTCTCTGGACTCTCTAGATCAATAATTATCGAAAAAAAGTTGAACTTTTGCATTTGGGTGGCTGTAACAGGGTCATTTAGAAAAGGGGCGTGGCAAAATACACTAAAAAGCCTATAAATCCCAAATGAAAACTCAGAACTTCACCAAAATTGATGAGCATATGTGTCAGGACATGCTGAGGAAGCATGCAGAGTTTGATGGAAATCGGACCACAGGTGGCGCTATAACTGGCAAAAAGCCTTCATTCTTATTAGGGGTTCAAGCATGAAATGCTGAAACCCTATTGTAATTGTAAGGATTCGTAAAACGCATCGTGCAGGACAAACCGTAAGGCCTAGAGACTTGAAACCTGGTCAGATGGTAGGCCTCAATTTGGGGACAACCTATCAGAGTATGACCCCGATTGGCCCATAGGTGGCGCTACAGCAACCAAAAGTTCAGAATCGCTCACAACTCTTAGACCGTTTGCCCCAGGATCAAGTGTCTTATATCGCTGGAATCCTTGGCTCAAGGCGGACAAAATGGCCATCTCCGATTTGGATGTGGGCAGGAAAAAATTTCTGCTATGTCGGATTTTGTCCAAAACCTACTTTTGCGAACTAGTCCCTGGTTTTTCGCCCGATCGGAACCAAACCAGTCTAGGACAATTCTCTGGACTCTCTAGACCAATAATTATTGGAAAAAAAGTTGAACTTTTGCATTTGGGTGGCTGTAACAGGGTCATTTAGAAAAGGGGCGTGGCAAAATACACTAAAAAGCCTATAAATCCCAAATGAAAACTCAGAACTTCACCAAAATTGATGAGCATATGTGTCAGGACATGCTGAGGAAGCATGCAGAGTTTGATGGAAATCGGACCACAGGTGGCGCTATAACTGGCAAAAAGCCTTCATTCTTATTAGGGGTTCAAGCATGAAATGCTGAAACCCTATTGTAATTGTAAGGATTCGTAAAACGCATCGTGCAGGACAAACCGTAAGGCCTAGAGACTTGAAACCTGGCCAGATGGTAGGCCGGGACAACCTATCAGAGTATGACCCCGATTGGCCCATAGGTGGCGCTACAGCAACCAAAAGTTCAGAATCGCTCACAACTCTTAGACCGTTTGCCCCAGGATCAAGTGTCTTATATCACTGGAATCCTTGGCTCAAGGCGGACAAAATGGCCATCTCCGATTTGGATGTGGGCAGGAAAAAATTTCTGCTATGTCGGATTTTGTCCAAAACCTACTTTTGCGAACTAGTCCCTGGTTTTTCGCCCGATCGGAACCAAACCAGTCTAGGACAATTCTCTGGACTCTCTAGATCAATAATTATCGAAAAAAAGTTGAACTTTTGCATTTGGGTGGCTGTAACAGGGTCATTTAGAAAAGGGGCGTGGCAAAATACACTAAAAAGCCTATAAATCCCAAATGAAAACTCAGAACTTCACCAAAATTGATGAGCATATGTGTCAGGACATGCTGAGGAAGCATGCAGAGTTTGATGGAAATCGGACCACAGGGGGCGCTATAACTGGCAAAAAGCTTTCATTCTTATTAGGGGTTCAAGCATGAAATGCTGAAACCCTATTGTAATTGTAAGGATTCGTAAAACGCATCGTGCAGGACAAACCGTAAGGCCTAGAGACTTGAAACCTGGCCAGATGGTAGGCCTCAATTTGGGGACAACCTATCAGAGTATGACCCCGATTGGCCCATAGGTGGCGCTACAGCAACCAAAAGTTCAGAATCGCTCACAACTCTTAGACCGTTTGCCCCAGGATCAAGTGTCTTATATCGCTGGAATCCTTGGCTCAAGGCGGACAAAATGGCCATCTCCGATTTGGATGTGGGCAGGAAAAAATTTCTGCTATGTCGGATTTTGTCCAAAACCTACTTTTGCGAACTAGTCCCTGGTTTTTCGCCCGATCGGAACCAAACCAGTCTAGGACAATTCTCTGGACTCTCTAGATCAATAATTATCGAAAAAAAGTTGAACTTTTGCATTTGGGTGGCTGTAACAGGGTCATTTAGAAAAGGGGCGTGGCAAAATACACTAAAAAGCCTATAAATCCCAAATGAAAACTCAGAACTTCACCAAAATTGATGAGCATATGTGTCAGGACATGCTGAGGAAGCATGCAGAGTTTGATGGAAATCGGACCACAGGTGGCGCTATAACTGGCAAAAAGCCTTCATTCTTATTAGGGGTTCAAGCATGAAATGCTGAAACCCTATTGTAATTGTAAGGATTCGTAAAACGCATCGTGCAGGACAAACCGTAAGGCCTAGAGACTTGAAACCTGGCCAGATGGTAGGCCTCAATTTGGGGACAACCTATCAGAGTATGACCCCGATTGGCCCATAGGTGGCGCTACAGCAACCAAAAGTTCAGAATCGCTCACAACTCTTAGACCGTTTGCCCCAGGATCAAGTGTCTTATATCGCTGGAATCCTTGGCTCAAGGCGGACAAAATGGCCATCTCCGATTTGGATGTGGGCAGGAAAAAATTTCTGCTATGTCGGATTTTGTCCAAAACCTACTTTTGCGAACTAGTCCCTGGTTTTTCGCCCGATCGGAACCAAACCAGTCTAGGACAATTCTCTGGACTCTCTAGATCAATAATTATCGAAAAAAAGTTGAACTTTTGCATTTGGGTGGCTGTAACAGGGTCATTTAGAAAAGGGGCGTGGCAAAATACACTAAAAAGCCTATAAATCCCAAATGAAAACTCAGAACTTCACCAAAATTGATGAGCATATGTGTCAGGACATGCTGAGGAAGCATGCAGAGGTTGATGGAAATTGGACCACAGGTGGCGCTATAACTGGCAAAAAGCCTTCATTCTTATTAGGGGTTCAAGCATGAAATGCTGAAACCCTATTGTAATTGTAAGGATTCGTAAAACGCATCGTGCAGGACAAACCGTAAGGCCTAGAGACTTGAAACCTGGCCAGATGGTAGGCCTCAATTTGGGGACAACCTATCAGAGTATGACCCCGATTGGCCCATAGGTGGCGCTACAGCAACCAAAAGTTCAGAATCTCTCACAACTCTTAGACCGTTTGCCCCAGGATCAAGTGTCTTATATCGTTGGAATCCTTGGCTCAAGGCGGACAACATGGCCATCTCCGATTTGGATGTGGGCAGGAAAAAAATTCTGCTATGTCAGATTTTGTCCAAAACCTACTTTTGCGAACTAGTCCCTGGTTTTTCGCCCGATCGGAACCAAACCAGTCTAGGACAATTCTCTGGACTCTCTAGATCAATAATTATCGAAAAAAAGTTGAACTTTTGCATTTGGGTGGCTGTAACAGGGTCATTTAGAAAAGGGGCGTGGCAAAATACACTAAAAAGCCTATAAATCCCAAATGAAAACTCAGAACTTCACCAAAATTGATGAGCATATGTGTCAGGACATGCTGAGGAAGCATGCAGAGATTGATGGAAATCGGACCACAGGTGGCGCTATAACTGGCAAAAAGCCTTCATTCTTATTAGGGGTTCAAGCATGAAATGCTGAAACCCTATTGTAATTGTAAGGATTCGTAAAACGCATCGTGCAGGACAAACCGTAAGGCCTAGAGACTTGAAACCTGGCCAGATGGTAGGCCTCAATTTGGGGACAACCTATCAGAGTATGACCCCGATTGGCCCATAGGTGGCGCTACAGCAACCAAAAGTTCAGAATCGCTCACAACTCTTAGACCGTTTGCCCCAGGATCAAGTGTCTTATATCGCTGGAATCCTTGGCTCAAGGCGGACAAAATGGCCATCTCCGATTTGGATGTGGGCAGGAAAAAATTTCTGCTATGTCGGATTTTGTCCAAAACCTACTTTTGCGAACTAGTCCCTGGTTTTTCGCCCGATCGGAACCAAACCAGTCTAGGACAATTCTCTGGACTCTCTAGATCAATAGTTATCGAAAAAAAGTTGAACTTTTGCATTTGGGTGGCTGTAACAGGGTCATTTAGAAAAGGGGCGTGGCAAAATACACTAAAAAGCCTATAAATCCCAAATGAAAACTCAGAACTTCACCAAAATTGATGAGCATATGTGTCAGGACATGCTGAGGAAGCATGCAGAGTTTGATGGAAATCGGACCACAGGTGGCGCTATAACTGGCAAAAAGCCTTCATTCTTATTAGGGGTTCAAGCATGAAATGCTGAAACCCTATTGTAATTGTAAGGATTCGTAAAACGCATCGTGCAGGACAAACCGTAAGGCCTAGAGACTTGAAACCTGGCCAGATGGTAGGCCTCAATTTGGGGACAACCTATCAGAGTATGACCCCGATTGGCCCATAGGTGGCGCTACAGCAACCAAAAGTTCAGAATCGCTCACAACTCTTAGACCGTTTGCCCCAGGATCAAGTGTCTTATATCGCTGGAATCCTTGGCTCAAGGCGGACAAAATGGCCATCTCCGATTTGGATGTGGGCAGGAAAAACTTTCTGCTATGTCGGATTTTGTCCAAAACCTACTTTTGCGAACTAGTCCCTGGTTTTTCGCCCGATCGGAACCAAACCAGTCTAGGACAATTCTCTGGACTCTCTAGATCAATAATTATCGAAAAAAAAGTTGAACTTTTGCATTTGGGTGGCTGTAACAGGGTCATTTAGAAAAGGGGCGTGGCAAAATACACTAAAAAGCCTATAAATCCCAAATGAAAACTCAGAACTTCACCAAAATTGATGAGCATATGTGTCAGGACATGCTGAGGAAGCATGCAGAGTTTGATGGAAATCGGACCACAGGTGGCGCTATAACTGGCAAAAAGCCTTCATTCTTATTAGGGGTTCAAGCATGAAATGCTGAAACCCTATTGTAATTGTAAGGATTCGTAAAACGCATCGTGCAGGACAAACCGTAAGGCCTAGAGACTTGAAACCTGGCCAGATGGTAGGCCTCAATTTGGGGACAACCTATCAGAGTATGACCCCGATTGGCCCATAGGTGGCGCTACAGCAACCAAAAGTTCAGAATCACTCACAACTCTTAGACCGTTTGCCCCAGGATCAAGTGTCTTATATCGCTGGAATCCTTGGCTCAAGGCGGACAAAATGGCCATCTCCGATTTGGATGTGGGCAGGAAAAAATTTCTGCTATGTCGGATTTTGTCCAAAACCTACTTTTGCGAACTAGTCCCTGGTTTTTCGCCCGATCGGAACCAAACCAGTCTAGGACAATTCTCTGGACTCTCTAGATCAATAATTATCGAAAAAAAGTTGAACTTTTGCATTTGGGTGGCTGTAACAGGGTCATTTAGAAAAGGGGCGTGGCAAAATACACTAAAAAGCCTATAAATCCCAAATGAAAACTCAGAACTTCACCAAAATTGATGAGCATATGTGTCAGGACATGCTGAGGAAGCATGCAGAGTTTGATGGAAATCGGACCACAGGTGGCGCTATAACTGGCAAAAAGCCTTCATTCTTATTAGGGGTTCAAGCATGAAATGCTGAAACCCTATTGTAATTGTAAGGATTCGTAAAACGCATCGTGCAGGACAAACCGTAAGGCCTAGAGCAGGGGTGCCCACACTTTTTTGCTTGATGATCTACTTTTAAAATGATCAACACAATGAGATCTACCAACTACCAACTAAAAAACACATTTTAATAAAAAACAAAACAAAAAAAACCACTTCAAATGGTTGTTGCTACTACAGTAGTAGTACTGCATGTAATCTTGTAATTAAGGAGAAAAATATATCATTGTTGATATTCAATTTTAACACTAAACCCAAAATACCTACAACATTTTGCCTTATTCTGATGACTTGCACTGACTGGAATCAGACAGTTTTATATAATCCGGGCAGAAGCTGCTGATAGCTAGTCTCAAACAGGCCTCCACATTGTCATCAGTCGTGGACCGGTGTTTTGATCATTTTCAAACAGTTTATTTTCAAATGGTTGGAATTTATAAATGAATGAATGAATGGCATTTGTGTACGCTACCGATTCCGAATACTGTTAGCTTCACAATTTCGCGCTCTGTTCTCCGAAGCTCTTGAGCTGGAAAGCAGAAGCAGGCTAGTTGTCATGACAACCGAATAAACAAAAATCGCGCCTGGTAAAAATTCATTCGACAAGTGCAAGTTGTACAGAAACTAAAAGAAGGAAGGACAATGCTATATTTATTTTTATTCAAATTTAACAAAAGCATATTTTAAAATTATGTGCGATCTACCAGCATTGTCTTTGCGATCGACTGGTAGATCGCGATCGACCTATTGGGCACCACTGGCCTAGAGACTTGAAACCTGGTCAGATGGTAGGCCTCAATTTGGGGACAACCTATCAGAGTATGACCCCGATTGGCCCATAGGTGGCGCTACAGCAACCAAAAGTTCAGAATCGCTCACAACTCTTAGACCGTTTGCCCCAGGATCAAGTGTCTTATATCGCTGGAATCCTTGGCTCAAGGCGGACAAAATGGCCATCTCCGATTTGGATGTGGGCAGGAAAAAATTTCTGCTATGTCGGATTTTGTCCAAAACCTACTTTTGCGAACTAGTCCCTGGTTTTTCGCCCGATCGGAACCAAACCAGTCTAGGACAATTCTCTGGACTCTCTAGACCAATAATTATCGGAAAAAAAGTTGAACTTTTGCATTTGGGTGGCTGTAACAGGGTCATTTAGAAAAGGGGCGTGGCAAAATACACTAAAAAGCCTATAAATCCCAAATGAAAACTCAGAACTTCACCAAAATTGATGAGCATATGTGTCAGGACATGCTGAGGAAGCATGCAGAGTTTGATGGAAATCGGACCACAGGGGGCGCTATAACTGGCAAAAAGCTTTCATTCTTATTAGGGGTTCAAGCATGAAATGCTGAAACCCTATTGTAATTGTAAGGATTCGTAAAACGCATCGTGCAGGACAAACCGTAAGGCCTAGAGACTTGAAACCTGGCCAGATGGTAGGCCTCAATTTGGGGACAACCTATCAGAGTATGACCCCGATTGGCCCATAGGTGGCGCTACAGCAACCAAAAGTTCAGAATCGCTCACAACTCTTAGACCGTTTGCCCCAGGATCAAGTGTCTTATATCGCTGGAATCCTTGGCTCAAGGCGGACAAAATGGCCATCTCCGATTTGGATGTGGGCAGGAAAAAATTTCTGCTATGTCGGATTTTGTCCAAAACCTACTTTTGCGAACTAGTCCCTGGTTTTTCGCCCGATCGAAACCAAACCAGTCTAGGACAATTCTCTGGACTCTCTAGATCAATAATTATCGAAAAAAGTTGAACTTTTGCATTTGGGTGGCTGTAACAGGGTCATTTAGAAAAGGGGCGTGGCAAAATACACTAAAAAGCCTATAAATCCCAAATGAAAACTCAGAACTTCACCAAAATTGATGAGCATATGTGTCAGGACATGCTGAGGAAGCATGCAGAGTTTGATGGAAATCGGACCACAGGTGGCGCTATAACTGGCAAAAAGCCTTCATTCTTATTAGGGGTTCAAGCATGAAATGCTGAAACCCTATTGTAATTGTAAGGATTCGTAAAACGCATCGTGCAGGACAAACCATAAGGCCTAGAGACTTGAAACCTGGCCAGATGGTAGGCCTCAATTTGGGGACAACCTATCAGAGTATGACCCCGATTGGCCCATAGGTGGCGCTACAGCAACCAAAAGTTCAGAATCGCTCACAACTCTTAGACCGTTTGCCCCAGGATCAAGTGTCTTATATCGCTGGAATCCTTGGCTCAAGGCGGACAAAATGGCCATCTCCGATTTGGATGTGGGCAGGAAAAAATTTCTGCTATGTCGGATTTTGTCCAAAACCTACTTTTGCGAACTAGTCCCTGGTTTTTCGCCCGATCGGAACCAAACCAGTCTAGGACAATTCTCTGGACTCTCTAGATCAATAATTATCGAAAAAAAGTTGAACTTTTGCATTTGGGTGGCTGTAACAGGGTCATTTAGAAAAGGGGCGTGGCAAAATACACTAAAAAGCCTATAAATCCCAAATGAAAACTCAGAACTTCACCAAAATTGATGAGCATATGTGTCAGGACATGCTGAGGAAGCATGCAGAGTTTGATGGAAATCGGACCACAGGTGGCGCTATAACTGGCAAAAAGCCTTCATTCTTATTAGGGGTTCAAGCATGAAATGCTGAAACCCTATTGTAATTGTAAGGATTCGTAAAACGCATCGTGCAGGACAAACCGTAAGGCCTAGAGACTTGAAACCTGGCCAGATGGTAGGCCTCAATTTGGGGACAACCTATCAGAGTATGACCCCGATTGGCCCATAGGTGGCGCTACAGCAACCAAAAGTTCAGAATCGCTCACAACTCTTAGACCGTTTGCCCCAGGATCAAGTGTCTTATATCGTTGGAATCCTTGGCTCAAGGCGGACAACATGGCCATCTCCGATTTGGATGTGGGCAGGAAAAAAATTCTGCTATGTCAGATTTTGTCCAAAACCTACTTTTGCGAACTAGTCCCTGGTTTTTCGCCCGATCGGAACCAAACCAGTCTAGGACAATTCTCTGGACTCTCTAGATCAATAATTATCGAAAAAAAGTTGAACTTTTGCATTTGGGTGGCTGTAACAGGGTCATTTAGAAAAGGGGCGTGGCAAAATACACTAAAAAGCCTATAAATCCCAAATGAAAACTCAGAACTTCACCAAAATTGATGAGCATATGTGTCAGGACATGCTGAGGAAGCATGCAGAGATTGATGGAAATCGGACCACAGGTGGCGCTATAACTGGCAAAAAGCCTTCATTCTTATTAGGGGTTCAAGCATGAAATGCTGAAACCCTATTGTAATTGTAAGGATTCGTAAAACGCATCGTGCAGGACAAACCGTAAGGCCTAGAGACTTGAAACCTGGCCAGATGGTAGGCCTCAATTTGGGGACAACCTATCAGAGTATGACCCCGATTGGCCCATAGGTGGCGCTACAGCAACCAAAAGTTCAGAATCGCTCACAACTCTTAGACCGTTTGCCCCAGGATCAAGTGTCTTATATCGCTGGAATCCTTGGCTCAAGGCGGACAAAATGGCCATCTCCGATTTGGATGTGGGCAGGAAAAAATTTCTGCTATGTCGGATTTTGTCCAAAACCTACTTTTGCGAACTAGTCCCTGGTTTTTCGCCCGATCGGAACCAAACCAGTCTAGGACAATTCTCTGGACTCTCTAGACCAATAATTATCGGAAAAAAAGTTGAACTTTTGCATTTGGGTGGCTGTAACAGGGTCATTTAGAAAAGGGGCGTGGCAAAATACACTAAAAAGCCTATAAATCCCAAATGAAAACTCAGAACTTCACCAAAATTGATGAGCATATGTGTCAGGACATGCTGAGGAAGCATGCAGAGTTTGATGGAAATCGGACCACAGGTGGCGCTATAACTGGCAAAAAGCCTTCATTCTTATTAGGGGTTCAAGCATGAAATGCTGAAACCCTATTGTAATTGTAAGGATTCGTAAAACGCATCGTGCAGGACAAACCGTAAGGCCTAGAGACTTGAAACCTGGTCAGATGGTAGGCCTCAATTTGGGGACAACCTATCAGAGTATGACCCCGATTGGCCCATAGGTGGCGCTACAGCAACCAAAAGTTCAGAATCGCTCACAACTCTTAGACCGTTTGCCCCAGGATCAAGTGTCTTATATCGCTGGAATCCTTGGCTCAAGGCGGACAAAATGGCCATCTCCGATTTGGATGTGGGCAGGAAAAAATTTCTGCTATGTCGGATTTTGTCCAAAACCTACTTTTGCGAACTAGTCCCTGGTTTTTCGCCCGATCGGAACCAAACCAGTCTAGGACAATTCTCTGGACTCTCTAGATCAATAATTATCGAAAAAAAGTTGAACTTTTGCATTTGGGTGGCTGTAACAGGGTCATTTAGAAAAGAGGCGTGGCAAAATACACTAAAAAGCCTATAAATCCCAAATGAAAACTCAGAACTTCACCAAAATTGATGAGCATATGTGTCAGGACATGCTGAGGAAGCATGCAGAGTTTGATGGAAATCGGACCACAGGTGGCGCTATAACTGGCAAAAAGCCTTCATTCTTATTAGGGGTTCAAGCATGAAATGCTGAAACCCTATTGTAATTGTAAGGATTCGTAAAACGCATCGTGCAGGACAAACCGTAAGGCCTAGAGACTTGAAACCTGGCCAGATGGTAGGCCTCAATTTGGGGACAACCTATCAGAGTATGACCCCGATTGGCCCATAGGTGGCGCTACAGCAACCAAAAGTTCAGAATCGCTCACAACTCTTAGACCGTTTGCCCCAGGATCAAGTGTCTTATATCGTTGGAATCCTTGGCTCAAGGCGGACAAAATGGCCATCTCCGATTTGGATGTGGGCAGGAAAAAATTTCTGCTATGTCGGATTTTGTCCAAAACCTACTTTTGCGAACTAGTCCCTGGTTTTTCGCCCGATCGGAACCAAACCAGTCTAGGACAATTCTCTGGACTCTCTAGATCAATAATTATCGAAAAAAAGTTGAACTTTTGCATTTGGGTGGCTGTAACAGGGTCATTTAGAAAAGGGGCGTGGCAAAATACACTAAAAAGCCTATAAATCCCAAATGAAAACTCAGAACTTCACCAAAATTGATGAGCATATGTGTCAGGACATGCTGAGGAAGCATGCAGAGTTTGATGGAAATCGGACCACAGGTGGCGCTATAACTGGCAAAAAGCCTTCATTCTTATTAGGGGTTCAAGCATGAAATGCTGAAACCCTATTGTAATTGTAAGGATTCGTAAAACGCATCGTGCAGGACAAACCGTAAGGCCTAGAGACTTGAAACCTGGCCAGATGGTAGGCCTCAATTTGGGGACAACCTATCAGAGTATGACCCCGATTGGCCCATAGGTGGCGCTACAGCAACCAAAAGTTCAGAATCGCTCACAACTCTTAGACCGTTTGCCCCAGGATCAAGTGTCTTATATCGCTGGAATCCTTGGCTCAAGGCGGACAAAATGGCCATCTCTGATTTGGATGTGGGCAGGAAAAAATTTCTGCTATGTCGGATTTTGTCCAAAACCTACTTTTGCGAACTAGTCCCTGGTTTTTCGCCCGATCGGAACCAAACCAGTCTAGGACAATTCTCTGGACTCTCTAGATCAATAATTATCGAAAAAAAGTTGAACTTTTGCATTTGGGTGGCTGTAACAGGGTCATTTAGAAAAGAGGCGTGGCAAAATACACTAAAAAGCCTATAAATCCCAAATGAAAACTCAGAACTTCACCAAAATTGATGAGCATATGTGTCAGGACATGCTGAGGAAGCATGCAGAGTTTGATGGAAATCGGACCACAGGTGGCGCTATAACTGGCAAAAAGCCTTCATTCTTATTAGGGGTTCAAGCATGAAATGCTGAAACCCTATTGTAATTGTAAGGATTCGTAAAACGCATCGTGCAGGACAAACCGTAAGGCCTAGAGACTTGAAACCTGGTCAGATGGTAGGCCTCAATTTGGGGACAACCTATCAGAGTATGACCCCGATTGGCCCATAGGTGGCGCTACAGCAACCAAAAGTTCAGAATCGCTCACAACTCTTAGACCGTTTGCCCCAGGATCAAGTGTCTTATATCGCTGGAATCCTTGGCTCAAGGCGGACAAAATGGCCATCTCCGATTTGGATGTGGGCAGGAAAAAATTTCTGCTATGTCGGATTTTGTCCAAAACCTACTTTTGCGAACTAGTCCCTGGTTTTTCGCCCGATCGGAACCAAACCAGTCTAGGACAATTCTCTGGACTCTCTAGATCAATAATTATCGAAAAAAAGTTGAACTTTTGCATTTGGGTGGCTGTAACAGGGTCATTTAGAAAAGAGGCGTGGCAAAATACACTAAAAAGCCTATAAATCCCAAATGAAAACTCAGAACTTCACCAAAATTGATGAGCATATGTGTCAGGACATGCTGAGGAAGCATGCAGAGTTTGATGGAAATCGGACCACAGGTGGCGCTATAACTGGCAAAAAAGCCTTCATTCTTATTAGGGGTTCAAGCATGAAATGCTGAAACCCTATTGTAATTGTAAGGATTCGTAAAACGCATCATGCAGGACAAACCGTAAGGCCTAGAGACTTGAAACCTGGCCAGATGGTAGGCCTCAATTTGGGGACAACCTATCAGAGTATGACCCCGATTGGCCCATAGGTGGCGCTACAGCAACCAAAAGTTCAGAATCGCTCACAACTCTTAGACCGTTTGCCCCAGGATCAAGTGTCTTATATCGCTGGAATCCTTGGCTCAAGGCGGACAAAATGGCCATCTCTGATTTGGATGTGGGCAGGAAAAAATTTCTGCTATGTCGGATTTTGTCCAAAACCTACTTTTGCGAACTAGTCCCTGGTTTTTCGCCCGATCGGAACCAAACCAGTCTAGGACAATTCTCTGGACTCTCTAGATCAATAATTATCGAAAAAAAGTTGAACTTTTGCATTTGGGTGGCTGTAACAGGGTCATTTAGAAAAGAGGCGTGGCAAAATACACTAAAAAGCCTATAAATCCCAAATGAAAACTCAGAACTTCACCAAAATTGATGAGCATATGTGTCAGGACATGCTGAGGAAGCATGCAGAGTTTGATGGAAATCGGACCACAGGTGGCGCTATAACTGGCAAAAAGCCTTCATTCTTATTAGGGGTTCAAGCATGAAATGCTGAAACCCTATTGTAATTGTAAGGATTCGTAAAACGCATCGTGCAGGACAAACCGTAAGGCCTAGAGACTTGAAACCTGGTCAGATGGTAGGCCTCAATTTGGGGACAACCTATCAGAGTATGACCCCGATTGGCCCATAGGTGGCGCTACAGCAACCAAAAGTTCAGAATCGCTCACAACTCTTAGACCGTTTGCCCCAGGATCAAGTGTCTTATATCGCTGGAATCCTTGGCTCAAGGCGGACAAAATGGCCATCTCCGATTTGGATGTGGGCAGGAAAAAATTTCTGCTATGTCGGATTTTGTCCAAAACCTACTTTTGCGAACTAGTCCCTGGTTTTTCGCCCGATCGGAACCAAACCAGTCTAGGACAATTCTCTGGACTCTCTAGATCAATAATTATCGAAAAAAAGTTGAACTTTTGCATTTGGGTGGCTGTAACAGGGTCATTTAGAAAAGAGGCGTGGCAAAATACACTAAAAAGCCTATAAATCCCAAATGAAAACTCAGAACTTCACCAAAATTGATGAGCATATGTGTCAGGACATGCTGAGGAAGCATGCAGAGTTTGATGGAAATCGGACCACAGGTGGCGCTATAACTGGCAAAAAGCCTTCATTCTTATTAGGGGTTCAAGCATGAAATGCTGAAACCCTATTGTAATTGTAAGGATTCGTAAAACGCATCATGCAGGACAAACCGTAAGGCCTAGAGACTTGAAACCTGGCCAGATGGTAGGCCTCAATTTGGGGACAACCTATCAGAGTATGACCCCGATTGGCCCATAGGTGGCGCTACAGCAACCAAAAGTTCAGAATCGCTCACAACTCTTAGACCGTTTGCCCCAGGATCAAGTGTCTTATATCGCTGGAATCCTTGGCTCAAGGCGGACAAAATGGCCATCTCCGATTTGGATGTGGGCAGGAAAAAATTTCTGCTATGTCGGATTTTGTCCAAAACCTACTTTTGCGAACTAGTCCCTGGTTTTTCGCCCGATCGGAACCAAACCAGTCTAGGACAATTCTCTGGACTCTCTAGATCAATAATTATCGAAAAAAAGTTGAACTTTTGCATTTGGGTGGCTGTAACAGGGTCATTTAGAAAAGAGGCGTGGCAAAATACACTAAAAAGCCTATAAATCCCAAATGAAAACTCAGAACTTCACCAAAATTGATGAGCATATGTGTCAGGACATGCTGAGGAAGCATGCAGAGTTTGATGGAAATCGGACCACAGGTGGCGCTATAACTGGCAAAAAGCCTTCATTCTTATTAGGGGTTCAAGCATGAAATGCTGAAACCCTATTGTAATTGTAAGGATTCGTAAAACGCATCATGCAGGACAAACCGTAAGGCCTAGAGACTTGAAACCTGGCCAGATGGTAGGCCTCAATTTGGGGACAACCTATCAGAGTATGACCCCGATTGGCCCATAGGTGGCGCTACAGCAACCAAAAGTTCAGAATCGCTCACAACTCTTAGACCGTTTGCCCCAGGATCAAGTGTCTTATATCGTTGGAATCCTTGGCTCAAGGCGGACAAAATGGCCATCTCTGATTTGGATGTGGGCAGGAAAAAATTTCTGCTATGTCGGATTTTGTCCAAAACCTACTTTTGCGAACTAGTCCCTGGTTTTTCGCCCGATCGGAACCAAACCAGTCTAGGACAATTCTCTGGACTCTCTAGATCAATAATTATCGAAAAAAAGTTGAACTTTTGCATTTGGGTGGCTGTAACAGGGTCATTTAGAAAAGAGGCGTGGCAAAATACACTAAAAAGCCTATAAATCCCAAATGAAAACTCAGAACTTCACCAAAATTGATGAGCATATGTGTCAGGACATGCTGAGGAAGCATGCAGAGTTTGATGGAAATCGGACCACAGGTGGCGCTATAACTGGCAAAAAGCCTTCATTCTTATTAGGGGTTCAAGCATGAAATGCTGAAACCCTATTGTAATTGTAAGGATTCGTAAAACGCATCGTGCAGGACAAACCGTAAGGCCTAGAGACTTGAAACCTGGTCAGATGGTAGGCCTCAATTTGGGGACAACCTATCAGAGTATGACCCCGATTGGCCCATAGGTGGCGCTACAGCAACCAAAAGTTCAGAATCGCTCACAACTCTTAGACCGTTTGCCCCAGGATCAAGTGTCTTATATCGCTGGAATCCTTGGCTCAAGGCGGACAAAATGGCCATCTCCGATTTGGATGTGGGCAGGAAAAAATTTCTGCTATGTCGGATTTTGTCCAAAACCTACTTTTGCGAACTAGTCCCTGGTTTTTCGCCCGATCGGAACCAAACCAGTCTAGGACAATTCTCTGGACTCTCTAGATCAATAATTATCGAAAAAAAGTTGAACTTTTGCATTTGGGTGGCTGTAACAGGGTCATTTAGAAAAGAGGCGTGGCAAAATACACTAAAAAGCCTATAAATCCCAAATGAAAACTCAGAACTTCACCAAAATTGATGAGCATATGTGTCAGGACATGCTGAGGAAGCATGCAGAGTTTGATGGAAATCGGACCACAGGTGGCGCTATAACTGGCAAAAAGCCTTCATTCTTATTAGGGGTTCAAGCATGAAATGCTGAAACCCTATTGTAATTGTAAGGATTCGTAAAACGCATCGTGCAGGACAAACCGTAAGGCCTAGAGACTTGAAACCTGGCCAGATGGTAGGCCTCAATTTGGGGACAACCTATCAGAGTATGACCCCGATTGGCCCATAGGTGGCGCTACAGCAACCAAAAGTTCAGAATCGCTCACAACTCTTAGACCGTTTGCCCCAGGATCAAGTGTCTTATATCGTTGGAATCCTTGGCTCAAGGCGGACAAAATGGCCATCTCTGATTTGGATGTGGGCAGGAAAAAATTTCTGCTATGTCGGATTTTGTCCAAAACCTACTTTTGCGAACTAGTCCCTGGTTTTTCGCCCGATCGGAACCAAACCAGTCTAGGACAATTCTCTGGACTCTCTAGATCAATAATTATCGAAAAAAAGTTGAACTTTTGCATTTGGGTGGCTGTAACAGGGTCATTTAGAAAAGAGGCGTGGCAAAATACACTAAAAAGCCTATAAATCCCAAATGAAAACTCAGAACTTCACCAAAATTGATGAGCATATGTGTCAGGACATGCTGAGGAAGCATGCAGAGTTTGATGGAAATCGGACCACAGGTGGCGCTATAACTGGCAAAAAGCCTTCATTCTTATTAGGGGTTCAAGCATGAAATGCTGAAACCCTATTGTAATTGTAAGGATTCGTAAAACGCATCGTGCAGGACAAACCGTAAGGCCTAGAGACTTGAAACCTGGCCAGATGGTAGGCCTCAATTTGGGGACAACCTATCAGAGAATGACCCCGATTGGCCCATAGGTGGCGCTACAGCAACCAAAAGTTCAGAATCGCTCACAACTCTTAGACCGTTTGCCCCAGGATCAAGTGTCTTATATCGCTGGAATCCTTGGCTCAAGGCGGACAAAATGGCCATCTCCGATTTGGATGTGGGCAGGAAAAAATTTCTGCTATGTCGGATTTTGTCCAAAACCTACTTTTGCGAACTAGTCCCTGGTTTTTCGCCCGATCGGAACCAAACCAGTCTAGGACAATTCTCTGGACTCTCTAGATCAATAATTATCGAAAAAAAGTTGAACTTTTGCATTTGGGTGGCTGTAACAGGGTCATTTAGAAAAGGGGCGTGGCAAAATACACTAAAAAGCCAATAAATCCCAAATGAAAACTCAGAACTTCACCAAAATTGATGAGCATATGTGTCAGGACATGCTGAGGAAGCATGCAGAGGTTGATGGAAATCGGACCACAGGTGGCGCTATAACTGGCAAAAAGCCTTCATTCTTATTAGGGGTTCAAGCATGAAATGCTGAAACCCTATTGTAATTGTAAGGATTCGTAAAACGCATCGTGCAGGACAAACCGTAAGGCCTAGAGACTTGAAACCTGGCCAGATGGTAGGCCTCAATTTGGGGACAACCTATCAGAGTATGACCCCGATTGGCCCATAGGTGGCGCTACAGCAACCAAAAGTTCAGAATCGCTCACAACTCTTAGACCGTTTGCCCCAGGATCAAGTGTCTTATATCGTTGGAATCCTTGGCTCAAGGCGGACAAAATGGCCATCTCCGATTTGGATGTGGGCAGGAAAAAATTTCTGCTATGTCGGATTTTGTCCAAAACCTACTTTTGCGAACTAGTCCCTGGTTTTTCGCCCAATCGGAACCAAACCAGTCTAGGACAATTCTCTGGACTCTCTAGATCAATAATTATCGAAAAAAAGTTGAACTTTTGCATTTGGGTGGCTGTAACAGGGTCATTTAGAAAAGAGGCGTGGCAAAATACACTAAAAAGCCTATAAATCCCAAATGAAAACTCAGAACTTCACCAAAATTGATGAGCATATGTGTCAGGACATGCTGAGGAAGCATGCAGAGTTTGATGGAAATCGGACCACAGGTGGCGCTATAACTGGCAAAAAGCCTTCATTCTTATTAGGGGTTCAAGCATGAAATGCTGAAACCCTATTGTAATTGTAAGGATTCGTAAAACGCATCGTGCAGGACAAACCGTAAGGCCTAGAGACTTGAAACCTGGCCAGATGGTAGGCCTCAATTTGGGGACAACCTATCAGAGTATGACCCCGATTGGCCCATAGGTGGCGCTACAGCAACCAAAAGTTCAGAATCGCTCACAACTCTTAGACCGTTTGCCCCAGGATCAAGTGTCTTATATCGTTGGAATCCTTGGCTCAAGGCGGACAAAATGGCCATCTCCGATTTGGATGTGGGCAGGAAAAATTTTCTGCTATGTCGGATTTTGTCCAAAACCTACTTTTGCGAACTAGTCCCTGGTTTTTCGCCCGATCGGAACCAAACCAGTCTAGGACAATTCTCTGGACTCTCTAGATCAATAATTATCGAAAAAAAGTTGAACTTTTGCATTTGGGTGGCTGTAACAGGGTCATTTAGAAAAGAGGCGTGGCAAAATACACTAAAAAGCCTATAAATCCCAAATGAAAACTCAGAACTTCACCAAAATTGATGAGCATATGTGTCAGGACATGCTGAGGAAGCATGCAGAGTTTGATGGAAATCGGACCACAGGTGGCGCTATAACTGGCAAAAAGCCTTCATTCTTATTAGGGGTTCAAGCATGAAATGCTGAAACCCTATTGTAATTGTAAGGATTCGTAAAACGCATCGTGCAGGACAAACCGTAAGGCCTAGAGACTTGAAACCTGGTCAGATGGTAGGCCTCAATTTGGGGACAACCTATCAGAGTATGACCCCGATTGGCCCATAGGTGGCGCTACAGCAACCAAAAGTTCAGAATCGCTCACAACTCTTAGACCGTTTGCCCCAGGATCAAGTGTCTTATATCGCTGGAATCCTTGGCTCAAGGCGGACAAAATGGCCATCTCCGATTTGGATGTGGGCAGGAAAAAATTTCTGCTATGTCGGATTTTGTCCAAAACCTACTTTTGCGAACTAGTCCCTGGTTTTTCGCCCGATCGGAACCAAACCAGTCTAGGACAATTCTCTGGACTCTCTAGACCAATAATTATCGAAAAAACAGTTGAACTTTTGCATTTGGGTGGCTGTAACAGGGTCATTTAGAAAAGGGGCGTGGCAAAATACACTAAAAAGCCTATAAATCCCAAATGAAAACTCAGAACTTCACCAAAATTGATGAGCATATGTGTCAGGACATGCTGAGGAAGCATGCAGAGGTTGATGGAAATCGGACCACAGGTGGCGCTATAACTGGCAAAAAGCCTTCATTCTTATTAGGGGTTCAAGCATGAAATGCTGAAACCCTATTGTAATTGTAAGGATTCGTAAAACGCATCGTGCAGGACAAACCGTAAGGCCTAGAGACTTGAAACCTGGCCAGATGGTAGGCCTCAATTTGGGGACAACCTATCAGAGTATGACCCCGATTGGCCCATAGGTGGCGCTACAGCAACCAAAAGTTCAGTATCGCTCACAACTCTTAGACCGTTTGCCCCAGGATCAAGTGTCTTATATCGCTGGAATCCTTGGCTCAAGGCGGACAAAATGGCCATCTCCGATTTGGATGTGGGCAGGAAAAAATTTCTGCTATGTCGGATTTTGTCCAAAACCTACTTTTGCAAACTAGTCCCTGGTTTTTCGCCCGATCGGAACCAAACCAGTCTAGGACAATTCTCTGGACTCTCTAGATCAATAATTATCGAAAAAAAGTTTAACTTTTGCATTTGGGTGGCTGTAACAGGGTCATTTAGAAAAGGGGCGTGGCAAAATACACTAAAAAGCCTATAAATCCCAAATGAAAACTCAGAACTTCACCAAAATTGATGAGCATATGTGTCAGGACATGCTGAGGAAGCATGCAGAGGTTGATGGAAATCGGACCACAGGTGGCGCTATAACTGGCAAAAAGCCTTCATTCTTATTAGGGGTTCAAGCATGAAATGCTGAAACCCTATTGTAATTGTAAGGATTCGTAAAACGCATCGTGCAGGACAAACCGTAAGGCCTAGAGACTTGAAACCTGGCCAGATGGTAGGCCTCAATTTGGGGACAACCTATCAGAGTATGACCCCGATTGGCCCATAGGTGGCGCTACAGCAACCAAAAGTTCAGAATCGCTCACAACTCTTAGACCGTTTGCCCCAGGATCAAGTGTCTTATATCGCTGGAATCCTTGGCTCAAGGCGGACAAAATGGCCATCTCCGATTTGGATGTGGGCAGGAAAAAATTTCTGCTATGTCGGATTTTGTCCAAAACCTACTTTTGCGAACTAGTCCCTGGTTTTTCGCCCGATCGGAACCAAACCAGTCTAGGACAATTCTCTGGACTCTCTAGATCAATAATTATCGAAAAAAAGTTGAACTTTTGCATTTGGGTGGCTGTAACAGGGTCATTTAGAAAAGAGGCGTGGCAAAATACACTAAAAAGCCTATAAATCCCAAATGAAAACTCAGAACTTCACCAAAATTGATGAGCATATGTGTCAGGACATGCTGAGGAAGCATGCAGAGTTTGATGGAAATCGGACCACAGGTGGCGCTATAACTGGCAAAAAGCCTTCATTCTTATTAGGGGTTCAAGCATGAAATGCTGAAACCCTATTGTAATTGTAAGGATTCGTAAAACGCATCGTGCAGGACAAACCGTAAGGCCTAGAGACTTGAAACCTGGCCAGATGGTAGGCCTCAATTTGGGGACAACCTATCAGAGTATGACCCCGATTGGCCCATAGGTGGCGCTACAGCAACCAAAAGTTCAGAATCGCTCACAACTCTTAGACCGTTTGCCCCAGGATCAAGTGTCTTATATCGTTGGAATCCTTGGCTCAAGGCGGACAAAATGGCCATCTCCGATTTGGATGTGGGCAGGAAAAAATTTCTGCTATGTCGGATTTTGTCCAAAACCTACTTTTGCGAACTAGTCCCTGGTTTTTCGCCCGATCGGAACCAAACCAGTCTAGGACAATTCTCTGGACTCTCTAGATCAATAATTATCGAAAAAAAGTTGAACTTTTGCATTTGGGTGGCTGTAACAGGGTCATTTAGAAAAGAGGCGTGGCAAAATACACTAAAAAGCCTATAAATCCCAAATGAAAACTCAGAACTTCACCAAAATTGATGAGCATATGTGTCAGGACATGCTGAGGAAGCATGCAGAGTTTGATGGAAATCGGACCACAGGTGGCGCTATAACTGGCAAAAAGCCTTCATTCTTATTAGGGGTTCAAGCATGAAATGCTGAAACCCTATTGTAATTGTAAGGATTCGTAAAACGCATCGTGCAGGACAAACCGTAAGGCCTAGAGACTTGAAACCTGGCCAGATGGTAGGCCTCAATTTGGGGACAACCTATCAGAGTATGACCCCGATTGGCCCATAGGTGGCGCTACAGCAACCAAAAGTTCAGAATCGCTCACAACTCTTAGACCGTTTGCCCCAGGATCAAGTGTCTTATATCGTTGGAATCCTTGGCTCAAGGCGGACAAAATGGCCATCTCTGATTTGGATGTGGGCAGGAAAAAATTTCTGCTATGTCGGATTTTGTCCAAAACCTACTTTTGCGAACTAGTCCCTGGTTTTTCGCCCGATCGGAACCAAACCAGTCTAGGACAATTCTCTGGACTCTCTAGATCAATAATTATCGAAAAAAAGTTGAACTTTTGCATTTGGGTGGCTGTAACAGGGTCATTTAGAAAAGAGGCGTGGCAAAATACACTAAAAAGCCTATAAATCCCAAATGAAAACTCAGAACTTCACCAAAATTGATGAGCATATGTGTCAGGACATGCTGAGGAAGCATGCAGAGTTTGATGGAAATCGGACCACAGGTGGCGCTATAACTGGCAAAAAGCCTTCATTCTTATTAGGGGTTCAAGCATGAAATGCTGAAACCCTATTGTAATTGTAAGGATTCGTAAAACGCATCGTGCAGGACAAACCGTAAGGCCTAGAGACTTGAAACCTGGCCAGATGGTAGGCCTCAATTTGGGGACAACCTATCAGAGAATGACCCCGATTGGCCCATAGGTGGCGCTACAGCAACCAAAAGTTCAGAATCGCTCACAACTCTTAGACCGTTTGCCCCAGGATCAAGTGTCTTATATCGCTGGAATCCTTGGCTCAAGGCGGACAAAATGGCCATCTCCGATTTGGATGTGGGCAGGAAAAAATTTCTGCTATGTCGGATTTTGTCCAAAACCTACTTTTGCGAACTAGTCCCTGGTTTTTCGCCCGATCGGAACCAAACCAGTCTAGGACAATTCTCTGGACTCTCTAGATCAATAATTATCGAAAAAAAGTTGAACTTTTGCATTTGGGTGGCTGTAACAGGGTCATTTAGAAAAGGGGCGTGGCAAAATACACTAAAAAGCCAATAAATCCCAAATGAAAACTCAGAACTTCACCAAAATTGATGAGCATATGTGTCAGGACATGCTGAGGAAGCATGCAGAGGTTGATGGAAATCGGACCACAGGTGGCGCTATAACTGGCAAAAAGCCTTCATTCTTATTAGGGGTTCAAGCATGAAATGCTGAAACCCTATTGTAATTGTAAGGATTCGTAAAACGCATCGTGCAGGACAAACCGTAAGGCCTAGAGACTTGAAACCTGGCCAGATGGTAGGCCTCAATTTGGGGACAACCTATCAGAGTATGACCCCGATTGGCCCATAGGTGGCGCTACAGCAACCAAAAGTTCAGAATCGCTCACAACTCTTAGACCGTTTGCCCCAGGATCAAGTGTCTTATATCGTTGGAATCCTTGGCTCAAGGCGGACAAAATGGCCATCTCCGATTTGGATGTGGGCAGGAAAAAATTTCTGCTATGTCGGATTTTGTCCAAAACCTACTTTTGCGAACTAGTCCCTGGTTTTTCGCCCAATCGGAACCAAACCAGTCTAGGACAATTCTCTGGACTCTCTAGATCAATAATTATCGAAAAAAAGTTGAACTTTTGCATTTGGGTGGCTGTAACAGGGTCATTTAGAAAAGAGGCGTGGCAAAATACACTAAAAAGCCTATAAATCCCAAATGAAAACTCAGAACTTCACCAAAATTGATGAGCATATGTGTCAGGACATGCTGAGGAAGCATGCAGAGTTTGATGGAAATCGGACCACAGGTGGCGCTATAACTGGCAAAAAGCCTTCATTCTTATTAGGGGTTCAAGCATGAAATGCTGAAACCCTATTGTAATTGTAAGGATTCGTAAAACGCATCGTGCAGGACAAACCGTAAGGCCTAGAGACTTGAAACCTGGCCAGATGGTAGGCCTCAATTTGGGGACAACCTATCAGAGTATGACCCCGATTGGCCCATAGGTGGCGCTACAGCAACCAAAAGTTCAGAATCGCTCACAACTCTTAGACCGTTTGCCCCAGGATCAAGTGTCTTATATCGTTGGAATCCTTGGCTCAAGGCGGACAAAATGGCCATCTCCGATTTGGATGTGGGCAGGAAAAATTTTCTGCTATGTCGGATTTTGTCCAAAACCTACTTTTGCGAACTAGTCCCTGGTTTTTCGCCCGATCGGAACCAAACCAGTCTAGGACAATTCTCTGGACTCTCTAGATCAATAATTATCGAAAAAAAGTTGAACTTTTGCATTTGGGTGGCTGTAACAGGGTCATTTAGAAAAGAGGCGTGGCAAAATACACTAAAAAGCCTATAAATCCCAAATGAAAACTCAGAACTTCACCAAAATTGATGAGCATATGTGTCAGGACATGCTGAGGAAGCATGCAGAGTTTGATGGAAATCGGACCACAGGTGGCGCTATAACTGGCAAAAAGCCTTCATTCTTATTAGGGGTTCAAGCATGAAATGCTGAAACCCTATTGTAATTGTAAGGATTCGTAAAACGCATCGTGCAGGACAAACCGTAAGGCCTAGAGACTTGAAACCTGGTCAGATGGTAGGCCTCAATTTGGGGACAACCTATCAGAGTATGACCCCGATTGGCCCATAGGTGGCGCTACAGCAACCAAAAGTTCAGAATCGCTCACAACTCTTAGACCGTTTGCCCCAGGATCAAGTGTCTTATATCGCTGGAATCCTTGGCTCAAGGCGGACAAAATGGCCATCTCCGATTTGGATGTGGGCAGGAAAAAATTTCTGCTATGTCGGATTTTGTCCAAAACCTACTTTTGCGAACTAGTCCCTGGTTTTTCGCCCGATCGGAACCAAACCAGTCTAGGACAATTCTCTGGACTCTCTAGACCAATAATTATCGAAAAAACAGTTGAACTTTTGCATTTGGGTGGCTGTAACAGGGTCATTTAGAAAAGGGGCGTGGCAAAATACACTAAAAAGCCTATAAATCCCAAATGAAAACTCAGAACTTCACCAAAATTGATGAGCATATGTGTCAGGACATGCTGAGGAAGCATGCAGAGTTTGATGGAAATCGGACCACAGGTGGCGCTATAACTGGCAAAAAGCCTTCATTCTTATTAGGGGTTCAAGCATGAAATGCTGAAACCCTATTGTAATTGTAAGGATTCGTAAAACGCATCGTGCAGGACAAACCGTAAGGCCTAGAGACTTGAAACCTGGCCAGATGGTAGGCCTCAATTTGGGGACAACCTATCAGAGTATGACCCCGATTGGCCCATAGGTGGCGCTACAGCAACCAAAAGTTCAGTATCGCTCACAACTCTTAGACCGTTTGCCCCAGGATCAAGTGTCTTATATCGCTGGAATCCTTGGCTCAAGGCGGACAAAATGGCCATCTCCGATTTGGATGTGGGCAGGAAAAAATTTCTGCTATGTCGGATTTTGTCCAAAACCTACTTTTGCAAACTAGTCCCTGGTTTTTCGCCCGATCGGAACCAAACCAGTCTAGGACAATTCTCTGGACTCTCTAGATCAATAATTATCGAAAAAAAGTTTAACTTTTGCATTTGGGTGGCTGTAACAGGGTCATTTAGAAAAGGGGCGTGGCAAAATACACTAAAAAGCCTATAAATCCCAAATGAAAACTCAGAACTTCACCAAAATTGATGAGCATATGTGTCAGGACATGCTGAGGAAGCATGCAGAGGTTGATGGAAATCGGACCACAGGTGGCGCTATAACTGGCAAAAAGCCTTCATTCTTATTAGGGGTTCAAGCATGAAATGCTGAAACCCTATTGTAATTGTAAGGATTCGTAAAACGCATCGTGCAGGACAAACCGTAAGGCCTAGAGACTTGAAACCTGGCCAGATGGTAGGCCTCAATTTGGGGACAACCTATCAGAGTATGACCCCGATTGGCCCATAGGTGGCGCTACAGCAACCAAAAGTTCAGAATCGCTCACAACTCTTAGACCGTTTGCCCCAGGATCAAGTGTCTTATATCGCTGGAATCCTTGGCTCAAGGCGGACAAAATGGCCATCTCCGATTTGGATGTGGGCAGGAAAAAATTTCTGCTATGTCGGATTTTGTCCAAAACCTACTTTTGCGAACTAGTCCCTGGTTTTTCGCCCGATCGGAACCAAACCAGTCTAGGACAATTCTCTGGACTCTCTAGATCAATAATTATCGAAAAAAAGTTGAACTTTTGCATTTGGGTGGCTGTAACAGGGTCATTTAGAAAAGAGGCGTGGCAAAATACACTAAAAAGCCTATAAATCCCAAATGAAAACTCAGAACTTCACCAAAATTGATGAGCATATGTGTCAGGACATGCTGAGGAAACATGCAGAGTTTGATGGAAATCGGACCACAGGTGGCGCTATAACTGGCAAAAAGCCTTCATTCTTATTAGGGGTTCAAGCATGAAATGCTGAAACCCTATTGTAATTGTAAGGATTCGTAAAACGCATCGTGCAGGACAAACCGTAAGGCCTAGAGACTTGAAACCTGGCCAGATGGTAGGCCTCAATTTGGGGACAACCTATCAGAGTATGACCCCGATTGGCCCATAGGTGGCGCTACAGCAACCAAAAGTTCAGAATCGCTCACAACTCTTAGACCGTTTGCCCCAGGATCAAGTGTCTTATATCGTTGGAATCCTTGGCTCAAGGCGGACAAAATGGCCATCTCCGATTTGGATGTGGGCAGGAAAAAATTTCTGCTATGTCGGATTTTGTCCAAAACCTACTTTTGCGAACTAGTCCCTGGTTTTTCGCCCGATCGGAACCAAACCAGTCTAGGACAATTCTCTGGACTCTCTAGATCAATAATTATCGAAAAAAAGTTGAACTTTTGCATTTGGGTGGCTGTAACAGGGTCATTTAGAAAAGAGGCGTGGCAAAATACACTAAAAAGCCTATAAATCCCAAATGAAAACTCAGAACTTCACCAAAATTGATGAGCATATGTGTCAGGACATGCTGAGGAAGCATGCAGAGTTTGATGGAAATCGGACCACAGGTGGCGCTATAACTGGCAAAAAGCCTTCATTCTTATTAGGGGTTCAAGCATGAAATGCTGAAACCCTATTGTAATTGTAAGGATTCGTAAAACGCATCGTGCAGGACAAACCGTAAGGCCTAGAGACTTGAAACCTGGTCAGATGGTAGGCCTCAATTTGGGGACAACCTATCAGAGTATGACCCCGATTGGCCCATAGGTGGCGCTACAGCAACCAAAAGTTCAGAATCGCTCACAACTCTTAGACCGTTTGCCCCAGGATCAAGTGTCTTATATCGCTGGAATCCTTGGCTCAAGGCGGACAAAATGGCCATCTCCGATTTGGATGTGGGCAGGAAAAAATTTCTGCTATGTCGGATTTTGTCCAAAACCTACTTTTGCGAACTAGTCCCTGGTTTTTCGCCCGATCGGAACCAAACCAGTCTAGGACAATTCTCTGGACTCTCTAGACCAATAATTATCGAAAAAACAGTTGAACTTTTGCATTTGGGTGGCTGTAACAGGGTCATTTAGAAAAGGGGCGTGGCAAAATACACTAAAAAGCCTATAAATCCCAAATGAAAACTCAGAACTTCACCAAAATTGATGAGCATATGTGTCAGGACATGCTGAGGAAGCATGCAGAGTTTGATGGAAATCGGACCACAGGTGGCGCTATAACTGGCAAAAAGCCTTCATTCTTATTAGGGGTTCAAGCATGAAATGCTGAAACCCTATTGTAATTGTAAGGATTCGTAAAACGCATCGTGCAGGACAAACCGTAAGGCCTAGAGACTTGAAACCTGGCCAGATGGTAGGCCTCAATTTGGGGACAACCTATCAGAGTATGACCCCGATTGGCCCATAGGTGGCGCTACAGCAACCAAAAGTTCAGTATCGCTCACAACTCTTAGACCGTTTGCCCCAGGATCAAGTGTCTTATATCGCTGGAATCCTTGGCTCAAGGCGGACAAAATGGCCATCTCCGATTTGGATGTGGGCAGGAAAAAATTTCTGCTATGTCGGATTTTGTCCAAAACCTACTTTTGCAAACTAGTCCCTGGTTTTTCGCCCGATCGGAACCAAACCAGTCTAGGACAATTCTCTGGACTCTCTAGATCAATAATTATCGAAAAAAAGTTTAACTTTTGCATTTGGGTGGCTGTAACAGGGTCATTTAGAAAAGGGGCGTGGCAAAATACACTAAAAAGCCTATAAATCCCAAATGAAAACTCAGAACTTCACCAAAATTGATGAGCATATGTGTCAGGACATGCTGAGGAAGCATGCAGAGGTTGATGGAAATCGGACCACAGGTGGCGCTATAACTGGCAAAAAGCCTTCATTCTTATTAGGGGTTCAAGCATGAAATGCTGAAACCCTATTGTAATTGTAAGGATTCGTAAAACGCATCGTGCAGGACAAACCGTAAGGCCTAGAGACTTGAAACCTGGTCAGATGGTAGGCCTCAATTTGGGGACAACCTATCAGAGTATGACCCCGATTGGCCCATAGGTGGCGCTACAGCAACCAAAAGTTCAGAATCGCTCACAACTCTTAGACCGTTTGCCCCAGGATCAAGTGTCTTATATCGCTGGAATCCTTGGCTCAAGGCGGACAAAATGGCCATCTCCGATTTGGATGTGGGCAGGAAAAAATTTCTGCTATGTCGGATTTTGTCCAAAACCTACTTTTGCGAACTAGTCCCTGGTTTTTCGCCCGATCGGAACCAAACCAGTCTAGGACAATTCTCTGGACTCTCTAGACCAATAATTATCGAAAAAACAGTTGAACTTTTGCATTTGGGTGGCTGTAACAGGGTCATTTAGAAAAGGGGCGTGGCAAAATACACTAAAAAGCCTATAAATCCCAAATGAAAACTCAGAACTTCACCAAAATTGATGAGCATATGTGTCAGGACATGCTGAGGAAGCATGCAGAGTTTGATGGAAATCGGACCACAGGTGGCGCTATAACTGGCAAAAAGCCTTCATTCTTATTAGGGGTTCAAGCATGAAATGCTGAAACCCTATTGTAATTGTAAGGATTCGTAAAACGCATCGTGCAGGACAAACCGTAAGGCCTAGAGACTTGAAACCTGGCCAGATGGTAGGCCTCAATTTGGGGACAACCTATCAGAGTATGACCCCGATTGGCCCATAGGTGGCGCTACAGCAACCAAAAGTTCAGTATCGCTCACAACTCTTAGACCGTTTGCCCCAGGATCAAGTGTCTTATATCGCTGGAATCCTTGGCTCAAGGCGGACAAAATGGCCATCTCCGATTTGGATGTGGGCAGGAAAAAATTTCTGCTATGTCGGATTTTGTCCAAAACCTACTTTTGCAAACTAGTCCCTGGTTTTTCGCCCGATCGGAACCAAACCAGTCTAGGACAATTCTCTGGACTCTCTAGATCAATAATTATCGAAAAAAAGTTTAACTTTTGCATTTGGGTGGCTGTAACAGGGTCATTTAGAAAAGGGGCGTGGCAAAATACACTAAAAAGCCTATAAATCCCAAATGAAAACTCAGAACTTCACCAAAATTGATGAGCATATGTGTCAGGACATGCTGAGGAAGCATGCAGAGGTTGATGGAAATCGGACCACAGGTGGCGCTATAACTGGCAAAAAGCCTTCATTCTTATTAGGGGTTCAAGCATGAAATGCTGAAACCCTATTGTAATTGTAAGGATTCGTAAAACGCATCGTGCAGGACAAACCGTAAGGCCTAGAGACTTGAAACCTGGCCAGATGGTAGGCCTCAATTTGGGGACAACCTATCAGAGTATGACCCCGATTGGCCCATAGGTGGCGCTACAGCAACCAAAAGTTCAGAATCGCTCACAACTCTTAGACCGTTTGCCCCAGGATCAAGTGTCTTATATCGCTGGAATCCTTGGCTCAAGGCGGACAAAATGGCCATCTCCGATTTGGATGTGGGCAGGAAAAAATTTCTGCTATGTCGGATTTTGTCCAAAACCTACTTTTGCGAACTAGTCCCTGGTTTTTCGCCCGATCGGAACCAAACCAGTCTAGGACAATTCTCTGGACTCTCTAGATCAATAATTATCGAAAAAAAGTTGAACTTTTGCATTTGGGTGGCTGTAACAGGGTCATTTAGAAAAGAGGCGTGGCAAAATACACTAAAAAGCCTATAAATCCCAAATGAAAACTCAGAACTTCACCAAAATTGATGAGCATATGTGTCAGGACATGCTGAGGAAACATGCAGAGTTTGATGGAAATCGGACCACAGGTGGCGCTATAACTGGCAAAAAGCCTTCATTCTTATTAGGGGTTCAAGCATGAAATGCTGAAACCCTATTGTAATTGTAAGGATTCGTAAAACGCATCGTGCAGGACAAACCGTAAGGCCTAGAGACTTGAAACCTGGCCAGATGGTAGGCCTCAATTTGGGGACAACCTATCAGAGTATGACCCCGATTGGCCCATAGGTGGCGCTACAGCAACCAAAAGTTCAGAATCGCTCACAACTCTTAGACCGTTTGCCCCAGGATCAAGTGTCTTATATCGTTGGAATCCTTGGCTCAAGGCGGACAAAATGGCCATCTCCGATTTGGATGTGGGCAGGAAAAAATTTCTGCTATGTCGGATTTTGTCCAAAACCTACTTTTGCGAACTAGTCCCTGGTTTTTCGCCCGATCGGAACCAAACCAGTCTAGGACAATTCTCTGGACTCTCTAGATCAATAATTATCGAAAAAAAGTTGAACTTTTGCATTTGGGTGGCTGTAACAGGGTCATTTAGAAAAGAGGCGTGGCAAAATACACTAAAAAGCCTATAAATCCCAAATGAAAACTCAGAACTTCACCAAAATTGATGAGCATATGTGTCAGGACATGCTGAGGAAGCATGCAGAGTTTGATGGAAATCGGACCACAGGTGGCGCTATAACTGGCAAAAAGCCTTCATTCTTATTAGGGGTTCAAGCATGAAATGCTGAAACCCTATTGTAATTGTAAGGATTCGTAAAACGCATCGTGCAGGACAAACCGTAAGGCCTAGAGACTTGAAACCTGGTCAGATGGTAGGCCTCAATTTGGGGACAACCTATCAGAGTATGACCCCGATTGGCCCATAGGTGGCGCTACAGCAACCAAAAGTTCAGAATCGCTCACAACTCTTAGACCGTTTGCCCCAGGATCAAGTGTCTTATATCGCTGGAATCCTTGGCTCAAGGCGGACAAAATGGCCATCTCCGATTTGGATGTGGGCAGGAAAAAATTTCTGCTATGTCGGATTTTGTCCAAAACCTACTTTTGCGAACTAGTCCCTGGTTTTTCGCCCGATCGGAACCAAACCAGTCTAGGACAATTCTCTGGACTCTCTAGACCAATAATTATCGAAAAAAAAGTTGAACTTTTGCATTTGGGTGGCTGTAACAGGGTCATTTAGAAAAGGGGCGTGGCAAAATACACTAAAAAGCCTATAAATCCCAAATGAAAACTCAGAACTTCACCAAAATTGATGAGCATATGTGTCAGGACATGCTGAGGAAGCATGCAGAGTTTGATGGAAATCGGACCACAGGTGGCGCTATAACTGGCAAAAAGCCTTCATTCTTATTAGGGGTTCAAGCATGAAATGCTGAAACCCTATTGTAATTGTAAGGATTCGTAAAACGCATCGTGCAGGACAAACCGTAAGGCCTAGAGACTTGAAACCTGGTCAGATGGTAGGCCTCAATTTGGGGACAACCTATCAGAGTATGACCCCGATTGGCCCATAGGTGGCGCTACAGCAACCAAAAGTTCAGAATCGCTCACAACTCTTAGACCGTTTGCCCCAGGATCAAGTGTCTTATATCGCTGGAATCCTTGGCTCAAGGCGGACAAAATGGCCATCTCCGATTTGGATGTGGGCAGGAAAAAATTTCTGCTATGTCGGATTTTGTCCAAAACCTACTTTTGCGAACTAGTCCCTGGTTTTTCGCCCGATCGGAACCAAACCAGTCTAGGACAATTCTCTGGACTCTCTAGACCAATAATTATCGAAAAAAAAGTTGAACTTTTGCATTTGGGTGGCTGTAACAGGGTCATTTAGAAAAGGGGCGTGGCAAAATACACTAAAAAGCCTATAAATCCCAAATGAAAACTCAGAACTTCACCAAAATTGATGAGCATATGTGTCAGGACATGCTGAGGAAGCATGCAGAGTTTGATGGAAATCGGACCACAGGTGGCGCTATACTTTTGCATTTGGGTGGCTGTAACAGGGTCATTTAGAAAAGGGGCGTGGCAAAATACACTAAAAAGCCTATAAATCCCAAATGAAAACTCAGAACTTCACCAAAATTGATGAGCATATGTGTCAGGACATGCTGAGGACGCATGCAGAGTTTGATGGAAATCGGACCACAGGGGGCGCTATAACTGGCAAAAAGCCTTCATTCTTATTAGGGGTTCAAGCATGAAATGCTGAAACCCTATTGTAATTGTAAGGATTCGTAAAACGCATCGTGCAGGACAAACCGTAAGGCCTAGAGACTTGAAACCTGGCCAGATGGTAGGCCTCAATTTGGGGACAACCTATCAGAGTATGACCCCGATTGGCCCATAGGTGGCGCTACAGCAACCAAAAGTTCAGAATCGCTCACAACTCTTAGACCGTTTGCCCCAGGATCAAGTGTCTTATATCGCTGGAATCCTTGGCTCAAGGCGGACAAAATGGCCATCTCCGATTTGGATGTGGGCAGGAAAAAATTTCTGCTATGTCGGATTTTGTCCAAAACCTACTTTTGCGAACTAGTCCCTGGTTTTTCGCCCGATCGGAACCAAACCAGTCTAGGACAATTCTCTGGACTCTCTAGACCAATAATTATCGAAAAAAAAGTTGAACTTTTGCATTTGGGTGGCTGTAACAGGGTCATTTAGAAAAGGGGCGTGGCAAAATACACTAAAAAGCCTATAAATCCCAAATGAAAACTCAGAACTTCACCAAAATTGATGAGCATATGTGTCAGGACATGCTGAGGAAGCATGCAGAGTTTGATGGAAATCGGACCACAGGTGGCGCTATACTTTTGCATTTGGGTGGCTGTAACAGGGTCATTTAGAAAAGGGGCGTGGCAAAATACACTAAAAAGCCTATAAATCCCAAATGAAAACTCAGAACTTCACCAAAATTGATGAGCATATGTGTCAGGACATGCTGAGGACGCATGCAGAGTTTGATGGAAATCGGACCACAGGGGGCGCTATAACTGGCAAAAAGCCTTCATTCTTATTAGGGGTTCAAGCATGAAATGCTGAAACCCTATTGTAATTGTAAGGATTCGTAAAACGCATCGTGCAGGACAAACCGTAAGGCCTAGAGACTTGAAACCTGGCCAGATGGTAGGCCTCAATTTGGGGACAACCTATCAGAGTATGACCCCGATTGGCCCATAGGTGGCGCTACAGCAACCAAAAGTTCAGAATCGCTCACAACTCTTAGACCGTTTGCCCCAGGATCAAGTGTCTTATATCGCTGGAATCCTTGGCTCAAGGCGGACAAAATGGCCATCTCCGATTTGGATGTGGGCAGGAAAAAATTTCTGCTATGTCGGATTTTGTCCAAAACCTACTTTTGCGAACTAGTCCCTGGTTTTTCGCCCGATCGGAACCAAACCAGTCTAGGACAATTCTCTGGACTCTCTAGACCAATAATTATCGAAAAAAAAGTTGAACTTTTGCATTTGGGTGGCTGTAACAGGGTCATTTAGAAAAGGGGCGTGGCAAAATACACTAAAAAGCCTATAAATCCCAAATGAAAACTCAGAACTTCACCAAAATTGATGAGCATATGTGTCAGGACATGCTGAGGAAGCATGCAGAGTTTGATGGAAATCGGACCACAGGTGGCGCTATACTTTTGCATTTGGGTGGCTGTAACAGGGTCATTTAGAAAAGGGGCGTGGCAAAATACACTAAAAAGCCTATAAATCCCAAATGAAAACTCAGAACTTCACCAAAATTGATGAGCATATGTGTCAGGACATGCTGAGGACGCATGCAGAGTTTGATGGAAATCGGACCACAGGGGGCGCTATAACTGGCAAAATGGCCATCTCCGATTTGGATGTGGGCAGGAAAAAATTTCTGCTATGTCGGATTTTGTCCAAAACCTACTTTTGCGAACTAGTCCCTGGTTTTTCGCCCGATCGGAACCAAACCAGTGCAGAAATGTTCTCTGGAGTCTGTATATCAATAATTACCGAAAAAAAGTAGAAATTTCGATTCACGGTCGCTAAGGGGCGCCAAAACGTACGTTGTGGGAGGAGCCTATTTTACTAAAATGGCTATAACTCCCGAAGTAAATGAGGTATCTTCACCAAACTTGGTACAGATGTGTAAGAGTTCAATCTGGGGTCACAGTAAAAAAATCGCGACGATTGGCCTCATGGTGGCGCTATAACATGAAAAAAACATAAAACAGGGTATAACCACCTGACCGTTAGTCCGATTGACTTGAAAATTGGTATGCAGTGTCTTGGTCCAAGGTGCCATGTATGTCTATGAGGACATTGGCGTATCTCAAAAAACATGGCCGCCATCGGCCAATGAAGTTTGAGCACCTATTAGACAAGGTTAACGGAGGCCGATCGGAACGAAACTTGATGGGCATGTTTGTCTCATGGCCCTAGAGGTCTGTAAGAATTTTGAAAGAAATCAGCCACTAGTTGGCGCTAACGAGTTTTATGGCTCTGTAATCACGTGGTGTTACACTTATCGTCACAAAATGCATATTATTTGATAGATCTGCTCATGCTGAACAACTTTGCCTCAAGAACCATTGCTGTCAATCAAACCATTCATTAAATATTCACGAATATGTTAAAAACCTACTTTTGCGAACTAGTCCCTTGTTTTTTCGCCCGATCGGAACCAGACCAGTCTAGGACAATTCTCTGGACTCTCTAGATCAATAATTATCAAAAAAAAGTTGAACTTTTGCATTTGTATGGCTGTAATAGGGTCATTTATAAAATGGGTGTGGCAAAATACACTAAAAAGCCTATAAATCCTAAATGAAAACTCAGAACTTCACAAAAATTGGTCAGCATATGTGACATAACATCACAAACAAGCATGCAAAATTTTATGGAGATCGGACCAAAGGTGGTGCTATAACAGTTAAAAGGCTTTAAAACCATATATTTCCTATGGTAAACTGCCTGTATTGGCTGTAAATGGTCTTTTCCATCTCTGATCATATAATTTTCATATCATAATGTTAAAAACTAGTGCAATATAATTTTCTGGACTCACTAGATCAATAATTGTCAGAAAAAGTTGAACTACTTCATCTGGATAGCTATAATAGGTTCACTTCAAAATGTAGCCTTTACCAAGTGTCCCCGAAAGCCTATATCTCTTTAATGAATGACTCAGACCTTCTTAAAAACAAGTCAGAACATGTGAAATATCACTCTGAACATGCATGAAAATTTTCAGACAGATCAGACAAAATTTGCCTCTATAACAGTTAAAAAGGTGAAAATGATATGATTATAATGGCATGTTAAGCCAATAAGTGGTATTTTACTGCCCCCTGCTGTTTAAAATAGTCATTTTGTCATATTGTTCTATAATTTATATTTAGACTTTATAAAATCACTATTTTAACATTTACAATTACATTTAGTCAAAATCCATCTGTTAAAGTATTAGTATTGACAGTTTGATCACATCATACATTTCAAATGTCTGCATCTACAACATAATGTGTGTGTGTAGTCTTAGGTTTCTAAATAAATTCTGAATCATCTGATTAATAGCTTACAAAGTCTTTGTGAACTGTTTATAGACCATTCAAATATATTTTCATAATGACATATCCCAATAGCATTGAAAAAATAAAAACATTTGTGTGTGTGTGTGTGTGTGTGTGTGTGTGTGTGTGTGTGTGTGTGTGTGTGTGTAAACATGCATTATGGAGTAAAAATGGAAAAACTGGTTTGCTTTAGTGCAGAAAAATGGTGAAAATCAAGAAGTTTAAAGTGAAAGTGAGCCAAAATATGTGGTCTTCTACTGCCCTCTTCTGGCCATTCTACTTATTAATGAAGTCTACTCACATATGCTTTTGCATTCATTAGACACTAAAAATCACTTATATAACAATAAGGCACTAGAAAATCACTTATATAACAATTACTATTGTAGCACAATCATATTTTGTCAGAGTTTATCACATCATTTGTACTGATAGTTCACATAATGTGGTAAATCATGGTAAATCACTCTAAAAACATGGTAAATCATAATAAATAATACTAGAATGTGGTGTATCAAGGTAAATCATACTAGAATTCTGGTACATCATTCTAGAACATGGTATATCATGGTACATCATGCTAGAACAGGGTAAATCATGGTAAACTATGCTAGAACAGGGTAAATTATGGTAAGCCATGATAAATCAGGATAAACTATGGTAAATCATGTTAGAATGTGGTATATCATGGTAAATCATGCTAGAACATGGTAAATCATGGTAAACTATGCTAGAACAGGGTAAATCATAGTAAACTATGATAAATCATGATAAACTATGATAAATCATAATAAACTATGGTAAACCATGCTAGAATCATAGTAAACAATGGTAAATCATACTAGAATGTAGTATATCATGGTAAATCATGCTAGAATATGGCAAATCATGCTAGAATAAATAGAGTAAATAATAGTAGAGTAAATAATACTAGAATGTGGTAAATTGTTGTGGGAGGAGCCTATTTTACTAAAATGGCTATAACTCAAGAAGTAAATGAGATATCTTCACCAAACTCAGTACACATGTGTATGGGTTCAATTTGAAGTCACAGTAAACAATTTTATGGAGATCGGACCATAGGTGGCGCTATAACTGTTAAAAAGCTTTAAAACCATATATATCCCATGGTAAACTGTCTGTATTGGCTGTAAATGGTCTTTTCCATCTATTATGTCAGTGGTTACATGCTTGCTAAATAAATCTTAATTACTTTTGATGCTTTTGTGCTTAAATGCCTTAAAGGCCTTAACTGCTTGAACCCCGATAAATGCTGCTTGCAGCTTTAATTAGGGGTTCAAGCACGAAGTGCTGAAACCCTATTGTAATTGTACTGATTTTTATTATTAGGGGTTCAAGCACGAAGTGCTGAAACCCTATTGTAATTGTACTGATTTTTATTAGGGGTTCAAGCACGAAGTGCTGAAACCCTATTGTAATTGTGCTGATTTTTATTAGGGGTTCAAGCACGAAGTGCTGAAACCCTATTGTAATTGTACTGATTTTTATTATTAGGGGTTCAAGCACGAAGTGCTGAAACCCTATTGTAATTGTCCTGATTTTTAGGGGTTCAAGCACGAAGTGCTGAAACCCTATTGTAATTGTGCTGATTTTTATTATTATTATTAGGGGTTCAAGCACGAAGTGCTGAAACCCTATTGTAATTGTACTGATTTTTATTATTATTATTAGGGGTTCAAGCACGAAGTGCTGAAACCCTATTGTAATTGTACTGATTTTTATTATTATTATTATTATTATTCTCCCCTAAAACGCATCGTGCAGCCCAAACCGTAAGAGCTGGAACCTTGAAACTTGGCCAAATGGTAGTCCTCAATTTGGGGAGAACCTATCAAAGTATGACCCAGATTGGCCCATAGGTGGCGCTATAGCAACCAAAAGCGCGGAACTGCTCATAACTCCTAGACCGTATGTCGTAGACTCAAGTGTCCTATATCATTGGAAAGCTGGACGCCTGAAGGTCAAAACGTATATCTCCGATTTTATTTCAGGTATGCAAATTTTTCCGCCATTTTGAATTTTGTCAAAAACCTACTTTTGCGAACTAGTCCCTGGTTTTTCACCCGATCGGAACCAAAGCAGTGCAGAAATGTTCTTTGGAGTCTGAAGATCAATAATTATCGAAAAAAAGTCGAAATTTCGATTCCTGGTCGCTAGGGGGTGATAAATTAATGTTGTGGGAGGAGCCTATTTTACTAAAATGGCTATAACTCGAAAAGGAAATGAGATATCTTCACCAAACTTGGTACACATGTGTAAGAGTTCAATCTGGGGTCATAGTAAAAAAATGTCGACGATTGATCACTAGGTGGCGCTATAACATGAAAAAAAACATGAAAAGGGCTATGACCACGTGACCGTTTGTCCGATTGACTTGAAAATTGGTATGCAGTGTCTTGGTCCAAGGTGCCATGTATGTCTATGAGGACTTTGGCGTATCTCGAAAAACATGGCCGCCATCGACCAATGAAATTTGAGCACCTATTAGACAAGGTTAACGGAGGCCGATCGGAACGAAACTCGATGGGCATGTTCAACTCATGGCCCTAGAGGTCTGTAAGAATTTTGAAAGAAATCGGCCACTAGTTGGCGCTAACGAGTTTTATGGCTCTGTAATCACGTGGTGTTACACTTATTGTCACAAAATGCATATCATTTGATAGATCTGCTCATGCTGAACAACTTTGCCTCAAGAACCATTGCTGTCAATCAAACCGTTCATTAAATATTCGCAATTATGTTAAAAACCTACTTTTGCGAACTAGTCCTAGGTTTTTTGCCCGATCGGAACAAGACCAGTCTAGGGTAATTCTCTGGACTCTCTAGATCAATAATTATCAAAAAAAGTTCAACTTTAGCATTTTTCGCATGGGTATATTGGGTCATAATGAAAATGGGCGTGGCAAAATGCATTTAAAAGCCTATAAATCCTAAACGAAAACTCAGAACTTCACAAAAATTGGTGAGCATATGTACCATAACAGTCTAAACAAGCATGTAAAATTTCATGAAGATCGTACGATAGGTGGCGCTATAACTGTTAAAAAGCTTTGAAAACCATATATTTCCTATGGTAAATTGCCTGTTTTGGCTGTAAATGGTCTTTTCCATCTATTATTTCAGTGGTTAAAAGCTTTACAAATAAAACTTAATGTCTTAAATGCTTATGTGCTTAAAGGCCTTAAATGCTTGAACCCCGATAAATGCTGCTTGCAGCTTTAATTATTATTATTATTCTGCCGTAAAACGCATCGTGCAGCCCAAACCGTAAGGGCTAGAGCTTTGAAACTTTGCCATATGGTAGTACAAAAATCGAGGAGAGGTTATCAAATTATGACCCCGATTGGCCCATAGGTGGCGCTATAGCAACCAAAAGCGCGAAACTGCTCATAACTCCTAGACCGTAAGTCATAGACTCAAGTGTCTTATATCATTGGAAAGCTGGACGCCTGACGAACAAAACGTATATCTCCGATTTTATTTCCGCCATGATAGATTTTCCGCCATTTTGAATTTTGTCGAAAATCTACTTTTGCGAACTAGTCCCTGGTTTTTTGCCCGATCGGAACCAAACCAGTGCAGAATTGTTCTCTGGAGTCTGAATATCAATAATTATCAAAAAAAAGTTGAAATTTCGATTCACGGTCGCTAGGGGGTGCAAAATTAACGTTGTGGGAGGAGCCTATTTTACTAAAATGGCTATAACTCCAGAAGTAAAAGAGGTATTTTAACCAAACCTGGTACACATGTGTAAGACGTCAATATGAGGTCACGGTAAAAAAATCGCGGCGATTGGTCACATGGTGGCGCTATAACATGAAAAAAACATAAAACAGGCTATAACCACCTGACCGTTAGTCCGATTGACTTGAAAATTGGTATGCAGTGTCTTGGTCCAAGGTGCCATGTATGTCTATGAGGACATTGGTGTATCTCAAAAAACATGGCCGCCATCGGCCAATGAAGTTTGAGCACCTATTAGACAAGGTTAACGGAGGCCTATCGGAACGAAACTCGGTGGGCATGTTCGACTCATGGCCCTAGAGGTCTGTAAGAATTTTAAAAGAAATCGGCCACTAGTTGGCGCTAACGAGTTTTATGGCTCTGTAATCACGTGGTGTTACACTTATTGTCACAAAATGCATACCATTGGATAGATCTCCTCTTGTTGAACAACTTTGCCTCAAGAACCATTGCTGTCAATCAAACCGTTCATTAAATATTCGTAATTATGTTAAAAACCTACTTTTGCGAACTAGTCCTAGGTTTTTCGCCCGATCAGAACCAAAC